>NC_058154.1:9053522-9701474 GCF_011075055.1 Mangifera indica
CATAACTTGTTCGTGTTTTGTTTTTATGAAATGCGTTATTCAATAATTGGTTATGGAGTTGTGCATTATATGTAAGGATTTCTAATTTATGCTGTTGTTTTTTTACTTTATTTTTGTTTGGATCTGGCAATGTAGAGTATGTTTTGATGATAAATTTTACTTTTGTATAGAAGTAAAAGTTATCATCAAAAGGTTTATCAGAAGCTTTTGATATTATTCATCATATCATGAAATGCGTTATTCATAGAAGTGTTATTTGTCAGAAGCTTTGATATTATTGTTTGATTAGTTTGGCTGGACAATCTCTGCCACATAAATATTGTCCTTTGATCTAAAGGTTTTCGTGGCTGCACTATATTTGCTATGAGATCTAATCAGTTATATTTGTATCTAATATGTTTGTGTTGTGATGAATTCTTGTAAACCTTTTTGTTTAGTTATTTTTCTATGGTTGAACATGATTATTATAAGTTTCTTGCTGCAAAATTTATTCCTATATGTTTATTTATCTTTTATACCGGTAGTTCTGATATTTATTTTTGTACTTTAATTGTGCAGAAGTTCTTGAGCCATGTCTACTTATAAGCCCAAGAACATCCTCATCACTGGAGCTGCTGGTTTCATTGCCTCCCATGTTTGCAACCGGCTTATTCGTAACTACCCTGATTACAAAATTGTAGTGCTTGACAAGCTTGATTATTGTTCTAATCTGAAAAACCTTCTTCCCTCGAAAGCATCTGCAAACTTTAAGTTTGTTAAGGGAGATATTGGCAGTGCTGACCTTGTCAACTTTCTTCTCATCACTGAGTCCATTGACACTATTATGCACTTTGCAGCCCAAACTCATGTCGATAACTCTTTTGGAAACAGTTTTGAGTTTACAAAGAACAATATTTATGGGACTCATGTCCTTCTTGAAGCCTGCAAAGTTACCGGCCAGATCCGGAGGTTTATCCATGTGAGCACAGATGAGGTCTATGGTGAGACTGATGAGGATGCTGTAGTGGGGAACCATGAAGCTTCTCAACTTCTGCCAACAAATCCATATTCTGCTACTAAAGCTGGAGCAGAAATGCTTGTTATGGCATATGGTAGGTCATATGGGCTACCTGTGATAACAACCCGTGGAAACAATGTTTATGGACCTAATCAGTTCCCTGAAAAGTTGATTCCAAAGTTTATCCTCTTGGCCATGAGAGGATTGCCTCTTCCAATTCATGGGGATGGTTCCAATGTTAGAAGTTATTTATACTGCGAGGATGTTGCTGAGGCTTTTGAAGTAATCCTTCACAAGGGAGAAGTTGGTCATGTTTACAATATTGGTACAAAGAAAGAAAGGAGAGTGATTGATGTGGCAAAAGATATATGCAAACTCTTCTCAAGGGACCCAGAAGCAAGCATCAAGTTTGTAGATAACAGACCATTTAATGATCAGAGGTACTTCCTTGATGATGAGAAATTGAAGAACTTGGGATGGTCAGAGCGAACTACATGGGAAGAGGGTTTGAAGAAAACTATGGAATGGTACATTCAGAATCCTGAATGGTGGGGTGATGTCTCTGGTGCATTGCTTCCTCATCCAAGAATGCTGATGATGCCAGGTGGAAGACATTTTGATGGGTCTGATGAGTGCAAATCTGCATCTTACATCTCAAATAATAGTAATCAGGCAGGAATGGTTGTTCCAATTCCCAAAGCCTGTAGCTCTTCTCAAAAGCCATCCTTGAAGTTTTTGATCTATGGTAGAACTGGCTGGATTGGAGGCCTTCTTGGGAAGTTGTGCGAGAAGCAGGGCATTGCTTATGAATATGGTAAAGGACGTTTGGAGGATCGTTCATCTCTCATAACTGATATTCTGAGTGTTAAACCAACACATGTTCTTAATGCAGCTGGTGTAACTGGTAGACCGAATGTTGATTGGTGTGAATCTCATAAAACTGAAACCATTCGTGCCAATGTTACTGGAACATTGACATTAGCAGATGTTTCCCGAGAGCATGGGCTCTTAATGTTGAATTTTGCTACAGGGTGTATATTTGAGTATGATGTCGATCATCCAGAGGGTTCTGGCATTGGGTTTAAAGAGGAAGACAAACCCAATTTTACTGGTTCTTTCTATTCAAAAACCAAAGCCATGGTAATTTTTCTTTGAACCTTAAATCTTTTCATATCGTCATTGCTAATATTAGTTTTGAGAATATTAAGTAATTTCTATCTTTCTTGTTAACCAGGTTGAAGAGCTCTTGAAAGAATATGACAATGTTTGCACTCTCAGAGTAAGAATGCCAATTTCATCCGACCTCAACAATCCAAGAAACTTCATCACCAAGATTTCTCGCTATAATAAAGTGGTCAACATTCCCAACAGCATGACTGTCTTGGATGAACTTATTCCTATTGCGATAGAGATGGCAAAGCGAAATTTAAAGGGTATCTGGAACTTCACAAACCCAGGTGTTGTCAGCCACAATGAAATCCTGGAGATGTACAAGGCTTACATCAACCCGAATTTCAAGTGGGCCAATTTCACTCTAGAAGAGCAAGCCAAGGTGATTGTTGCTCCTCGAAGCAACAATGAGATGGACGCCTCCAAGTTGAAGAAGGAGTTCCCTGAGTTGCTATCCATAAAGGAATCATTGATCAAATATGTGTTCGAGCCTAACAAGAGAACTTAAACAGCATTTTTCTTAGCATGGCTTGCCGGTATCTAAGTAGTGATTATTGGTTTTATTCATCATTCCTCCATAGCTCATGAATTTATTTTCTAGTTAACTAGATATAATTATTTTTCTTTATAACAAAATATGGTTAGTGTCCCTTTCCTTCAATAAGAAGATTTAGATAGGTTCCTTATATTTTCATGTATTTTTTTACATTTTGTTTGATGGGTATTATTACCCAGTTCCCCATAAATCGTGAAATTATAGTTTCATCCCTTTGTTTTGAAGTAGGATTTTTACTTTGATAAATTTATTGAAGCAGTTTCAGTCTCCTCAAATTTTATGTACTCTTGTAGTGTAAATAAATATTTTGTTTGATAGAAAACCACATAGGGTTTGTTACAAATATTATGTTTAGCTCTTGTACTCTGACCATTCTCTTTGAAGGTAATGGTTGTGCTATCAGTGCCTGCCTGGAAGCCTTAGTTAATAAAAAAGTGAATTATTTACATTTAGTTCGTGGCCTCATTTAATTCACATTTTAAATATATCGTTTCAAAATTTTGAACTCAAAACTTATTAAATACGAATTTTATATGTTTTCCATAGTAAATATGTATTTTAATCATTTTTTTATGTTATTCCCTTTTTATGAATTTTTTTAAATATAAGAATGTTTATTACACTTTCAATTAATTTCCATAATGCTATAATTATATAAAACAAAAAAATCTATTTTTTTGTCATCCAAGAGTTTCCTACAATTGAAACATATTTAGTGTATTGAATAAATAACAAGTGTGGTCAACTCGAGGTAGGAAGCTGTGAATGTGGTTTCATTTGACTATTAGGGCAGAGCCAGCCTTGAGGCAAGAGGCGGTTGAGTATGTGCTTGATCATCACTCTTTAACATGTAAAGCATGGGAGGAAGCAAGACCAACTTTTTTAGGCTAAAGAATATGAAAAACCGGAATATATTATTCTAAAGCTTTTGTATGTTCCGTGTTACTTGTGTGGATAATAATTATGTAGAGCTTCTGCATAATTTCTTTGAGATTGAGTTGACATCTATCATATATATATAATTTCTTTGAGCTTCTGCATAATGGCGCTTTATAATGCAGGTGTAAGGTACAACAATAGTCTGTCCACCAACAAGAAGCTCATCTGATCCCTGCTAAAATATGCTTGATGATGATGAGGAAGAATCTGAATCAGCATAGATTGCTAACTTCTTTAAAAATGAGACAACTTCGTTAGAGGATAGAAGAAGAAATCGGGCATTTGTTCGAGTCCGTCCAACAGCGCAGGAAAAGTAGTTCTCTTTATTGAGATCAAGCACATTCCAGGATATCTTTTCTGGTGTTGTTCGCCATGCACTGGCACAGTGTTGAGCAGGGATCTTTCTCTCAGTATTTTGTGTAGGTCGTTGTGTTTTACCTTGCGATGACTTTGAGCCAGTTCTGCTTGCTGGAAGCTTCAATGAGGTTGAGGGCCTTCTCTCGCTTAGTAACTTCAGTCCATCAGTTGATTTAGTTCTTGAAATGCTTGCGGGTTCTGAGGGGAGTTCTGGCTCAAAAAAAGTGTAGATATCTTCATCCTAAAGGAATGAAAAAGGAATTTGAGACTTACACTGAACGTTTTCAACTGAAGTGCAAGTGTGCAACATCAAAATCAAACAATGCTGGTTCTGATAAATCTACCTATGAATTTTACCTATTTGATTTTCACACTGCCTACTAGTGTATTGTATTAGTATTATAAATAATTACACTAAACTGCATCTTTTCGCTAATGGTCACTTTTAACAATAAGTTAGGATTCCGCATGATCCACCTATCCAGCATCTGATATTTGCCTGGTTGATTCAAAGATGTGCCATTCCACTTATCTATTTGTCAACAAAATAAATCATGTCCGCTGCTATTATATACTCAGAAGTACCAGTTGTTAGGCTCTGTTCTAGAAGAATAAAAAGCAGTACTATATGCACAAATAAATGAGCATAAACAATAACATGTCAGTATATGATTGGATCATTTTGAATTAAAAATAAAACAACTCTTAATCACATGATAATATATCATTGTTTGTGTTTATTATTAGTACACACAGTTTTATTGAAAAATAAAATTATGTATATAAACAAATTATACAAACTTATATATACAAACTGAGATGACAACATGTGAGTAGGTGATATGATTGTTTACTTTTTCTTTCACTTCAAAATCACTCAATCAGATGCTACTATCTCAATTATATATATATATATATATAGTATTACTTTTTCCAGAAATCAGTTTCCATTGCTTTCTGTGTGCGCATGTATGTGAGTGATTGTTGGAAGGCACACAAAGTGAAAAATTTGATGTAAGAAACAGATAATATTAGAAGTGCTGAAATAAGTACCTTTCCCAGAAAATGCCCAATACAAAGAACATAGTCAATTGGTGATGTCATGGATTTACTATGGACTATCTCTCCCAAAATACGGTCGATTGCTGCGCCCTGAATGAATATAAACTGTTAAGTAGTATAACCAGAACATATGGTTCAAACATCAAAATACTCTAATGATATAAAGAATTTCAAGTGTAGTAAGTGTAATCACCTTTGTAACACCAACCGCTCGCACCTCGACTGATCGGCTTCCTTGGACAACATCAACAGATGTATTTGAAATTGGACCTGTCCAGAGATGCTGCAACATATCTTTTGCCTGAATTCTTCCAAATTCAACATCTACAATCACAGTAACACGGGACATCCAAATGAGAGAAATACATGAGTGCAGAACTAGCTTAGAAACTATGTCCAAAAATTTTATTACCTGCATACTTGTAATTCCATACAAGGGATGTTTCACGCTGCTCAAAATGTGAACGTGGTGTTCTTTCAGTGAAATACTCAAAAACATGCTGAAAATATGTCATCAACACCATCAGCTTAAAGGCTAGAAGAGACAATTTATAAAAAATGTAAAGGCACCTTAACACTGTCAACCCATTCCATATTTAGATGCTCCGGCATTGTTGTCATCCATTCTCCCCTCGTTTGGCGTAAAAACATTCCATTTTCAGCTGCCAACCACATGCCATATCCCCCAAAGTTCTGTGAAAGAACCTCAGTTAAAAAATGGATTATAGGAAGGCCAGAAAAGAAGTAAAGAACAAGGCAGGATCGTGTACATAATCCAAGACACTTCTGTCACTTCCACTAAGGACAACAATTGTTGTCTTTGGATCATTGCAAAGTGCAGTAAGGGGTTCGTTTAACTCCGGGTGCAGCTTTAGTTCCATTTCTCTAATTTGATCACCTCTTCTACCAGGAGTGTCCACTGGTTCAGTTAATGTTGCATTGAAACCCTGAATTTTGGACCACCATCAATGAGCCCAGGATCAAAAGGAAAAAATAAAGATTAAAATAAAATGCTAAAATATGAAACATAAGCACAATAAAACATTTAGATGACCTCTAATGCTAAAATCTTCATAGTTCTTAAAACTACGCAATCAAAACGCTAATGATGAAAATGATTATCAGAAAGATTAACAGCAAGATGATGTATAATCAGTCAAAACTGAACCATAGATCTCAAGAATCTCCATCGCTTTCTGATTATTAACTTCAAAAACTGGATACATATCTCCACTAATGTGCTCATAGTCCTTTTTGGATACCATGACGCAGATTTGATTCCAAGTTAGTAGACAGGACCAGCTAAAATGAATCTCTTTATCTTAAAAGTTGTTCTCTGTGGAATAACTAACAAATAGGAAATGATGCAAATTTCATAATTTCCCTATCCATATGGATGTAAACAAGAAGCAGAGGGAAAACCATGTAGGCTGTGATAGAACAATATGACTGAATGAAATTAATAAATCAAGATGTTAAACACAAAGTTCCACCAAGAAAGTCATGAAAGGTTTGAATAGATACACAGAAATCAAGCTGTTACAATAGCTAGTGATCAGACATTAATTTTCAGCCTGTTGAGTAATGCTGAAGTAGTCAGTATAACATCAATACCTATTCACCCAAACATGAGCTATTGACTCCATGGATTCAAATTTAAAAATACAAATCCATTTGCAATTTTAAACTAGTAACCTCATGGCAAGACCTGTTTACTCCCTTTTAAACATTTTTGTATTTTTCAGCAAAATAAACATTCAACCGCTAAGAAGTAAATTTGAATTTACTATTTTATTAGTTACTTATCCTTGTGTGAAAAGAATACTTTTTAGAGAAGAAACAATAAATGAAAACTATTGTTCGAGAAATGAACTAGTTCTTATGGCAACTTGCTGCCTTAAGTTGTAGTGATTGTTTTTTAGAAAAAGTTTTCAAACAAAAAAAGCAACTACTAATGAGGCATTTCCTTTATTGAACCTAAAAAGAGAACTACTCAATCTTCATCAAGATCGTTAATCTTATCACCAACCTCTCTATCTCACTTTCCTCTTAACATAAAGTACCCAAAACAACTCACTATCAAAATGATTTCAATGAATTGATTCATTAATCACCTAAATATTAAAGCGAGGTTGATAATTTCTACCTATGGTGATGTTTCAAAAAAATTAACATATTTAACATAGATGCAGTTGAATACAACACATCTGATCCTAAAAAATGTGTATATTATTACTCAATTGAAGAAGATTCCAATGTGCTTTATGAGTTTACAATCAAATATAGCATACCAGTATAAGCAAACGATTGTTAGACCGAAAATAACGTTCAATTGCATCCGCTTCTCGAAGGCTAGGAGGGTCTTGTTTTATCCTCATCTCTGCCTCAACAACTGTAACGTTTAGTTCACTGCAAAGTAATTATACAAAATTCAAATCTTTAAGAATGCTGACAAACTCCCCATGAACATTCTGATGGTTGGTGCTTAATCTGAAACACAGATAGATAAATACAAAGCCACAAAGTCATTTCATTGAATTCTTAGACATATAGTGCACCAACAAACTTGTCCACGAATACATCCCAAAGCATTCATAAATGTACCTTGACACATTAGAAAAGAGTTGAATTTTTTATTTTGTTGATTTCTTTTTGGAAAAAACCAAAATGTGATATACTACATAAAGTATTACATTCCATCAGTGCAAGGTACAACTACCTAAGAGATATCTCAAACTCATTTTCTTCTCTTGCAAAAGCTCAGAAAGAAAACATTCAAAACCACACATCGTAAAAGGCTTCATAGTTGATGACAGTTCTGAAATAAAAGAAGTTAGCATAATCAAGGAAAACTGTTTCCATTGCATATAGCACAAAATCTTTTTATAGTTATTCAAAGTTTCAAGGCTAGTGTTTCTATCTAAGGCTTCAATGTAGCATATTCCTATGTCCAAGTTTTAACCCATGCGGAAAACATTCAGAAATACCTTAAACAAAAGGAGTCCACCAAAGGCATGAATTGCAGAAGGTACATGAACATCTAGGTATGCTTTACTAAAACTCAAGCCAGTCCTTTTCCAAGATCTCCAGAGTCAAAATCCTGGTAAACATTTAGAGAATGGAGTTCTCAACCTTTAACCAGGATTCTAGCGCCAATAGAAAACCAACTTGGGCACGGTTCAATATGGAAACATTTAATAAATTACAAATTGATATCTAATAATCCAATAGAATGCCGTAGGTTCCTTAAAGAGACATAATGTTCTTTTCCTTGAGGGGCCTGGGGATTACTGTATCTTGATGTAAAGGACTTCATCAAGATTCTAGCACTAATTAGGAGCACTGCATATTTCACTTAGACATTTCAAAATCATGAAACTTTAGTTGAATCATAATATGTTAGTCAAATATTGAAGTATGTTTATAAAGTTCACAATCAAATAGACATCAAATATTTACTCTATTAAGATCTCATCTCTGAATGAGGTTTCTCTCCAATGAACAATATCTATTTTTTAGGAATATCATTGGATGGCATGGGATCCAGTAAAACTTATAAGCATTATAATTTGCACACTCCTTCCCCCAATAAATTTTAGGTCTAACATTATCAAAAAGCTTGTCTTACTAGTTAACAAAGCTTATGACACAATATCATAGTGTTATTGAAACTAAATTTGACACAAAAATCATATGCTTGGAAAAGCAGGCAGTACAAATAAACTGTCCACAGGAAAAAAAATGCATACTCCCAGGTGGGCACAAGGATCACAGATGCCAATGAAAAGGGCTCAGAGATGGAACACGTTGTATTTCTTTATGAGTTATTAAGTTTCTCCTATTTTTAATTTAAAAGGATGCCTTCTGCCCATAAGAACTATTTTTTTTATACTTCATTATTTCTATAAAAAAATTACAGTGACAAGGGACTCTTAGGACTTCTCATAATTATAAATGTTAGACTTTAATTCATTTGTTCCATTACCTGATAGTTCAAACTTTTAGATCAAGTGATATCTTAACATGAATCATTTAAGAAAAGCATAACACAAGTACCAATAGATGTTGATTGCTGAAGACCAAAAGATGTAAGTATTGTCAGTTTCACACAGTGAAGCAGATCATGACACTATTTTAAGCATACCTTACAAAGGTTTCAGCCCATTCCTGAGCAGTGTGAGTTGTCACATGATTAAAATTATGTCGATGCCGCTTCTCTCTCTCTTCAGGTGACATGTTCAGAGCTCGGGCAATTGAATTAGCCACTTCTGTGATGTTCCACGGGTTCACCAGGATCGCCCCAGCACCGAGAGATTGTGCAGCACCTGCAAACTACAAAGCATTTCAAGAGTATCAAAAATTTTGCTGAAATGTTTTCAGCATCTACAGAATATGGCAGTGTTGTTTTGAAGTTGAGATTGTCATGGTTAGCACAGGGCATAGTCCTTGCATAACATGTGACATATAGATATCAATCAACAGTCTACTGTAATCTAGTAGAACTCAAAAAATGAGTAAAAGTTCTAGTTCCAAGTCTGACATTTAATCTACAAGGACCAACTAAAATCAGCATAAAACTTGTGAGTGATGAGCAATTACTTCACTGAGAATAAGAACTCCTTTCTTAGAGTCTTGGCATGCCACAAACTCATAGCTGACAAGATTCATTCCATCCCTTAAAGATGTGACAAGGGCTACATCTGAGAAAAAACATAAAAAAAGAAAGGAAATAAAATTTCATTGTTTGTAAGTTCCAAAGAAATATCTTCTATCACAAACAATCAAATAGGCAATAACATTGAACTGATAGTTCATTAGCTTAGAACAAGATCTGACTTCCATTAATAATTATACATCTACAAAAGCTTACCTGCTGAAATTAATGGAAAATTTGATTAAAAACATTTTTAACAAAGTAAATGGTTCCTATATCAATAAAGTTGAAACTTTTAGTTAACAAAGAAATGAAAAAAATACAAGGACAACCATATGGTGAAATCAGGAGGCTTCCCTTTTTATTTAAGGTAAAATTTGATGACAAAGAAGGATAATGTTTGGTAAATTCAGGAGATCATAAACTTGACTTTTTACAACAAACCAATTTGAGAGAGAAACCAAAAAGGAAAGAGAACACACGTTGATGTTTCTGTTCATGGACGTCTAGTAAAAAAGTAAAGGGTCCATTTGCAACTTGCAACAGCTATTGCCTGCGGCAAGTCTTCACATGCATCAATGATAGAAAAGAAAAAAGTGTTCTTTCAAAATAGTTAGACAATCAATATACACTAATACTTACATAACACTATATTTTAATACTACTAAATAAATAAACAAATGAAAGGTCAAGAAGAACTCATAAAACATAAAGCACAAAAGTTAGTACCTGTAACAGCATATAAAGCACACAATTGAAGAAAGTCCAGAGAGCGATCCTGTAGAAAAGAGGAGAATTTCATTAAAAACTCTAAATTGCTGATAAAATTAGCATGCTAGATAATCATGATAACAAATATATACCATGCTATGCATCAAGATACAAGATTTAGCTCCTAATACTAGATATAATTGACAATTTGCCAGATAGTTTATGTATAAATAGTGTAAAACCATCGAAAGAAATTTTTCAGTAATAAGTTTCATTCTCCATTTTTCTGTCAATGATAGTTCAATGAACCCCATGGACTACACAGTAATTACTAATGCAATCCCTACTCCTTTGAGGACGATGCTTGAAGATGATTCTGGAAGCCAACATTGCAAATGCTAATGTAAACAAGACATAGTAAATGCAAAGAAATTGTCTGTGAATGGAAATTCAGTTAATCTTACTCTCATTAGGAACCCGGTAATGAACAAATTATCAACTCAAGCAAACCAGAAATTTGACAAAGGAAATGAAAATAAAAAATGCAATATATAATTACAAGAATGACAAGTTTCTCTCCCTTACACAAATAAGAAAACTGAAACATCCCACTTTTGGCTATTCGAGAGGCTGGAAGCTTTCAAGAGGCTGGGTACTCTAACCTAACTCAATTGACGTTGCTCATAATCTTCCAGAAAAAATATCCTCTCCCTTCTTAGCCTCAAGATTCCTTCTTATTTTATCTCCTCTAACTACCCATAATTTCATTTGTCACATGTCTACCTTTTTCAAAGTGGTCCTAATTTGTTTTTCCCATCTTGCTTTTGTGTACTTAGGGTTAAATTGACTAGGTATGTATTCGGGTTGTGTGTCTATTACCAAGTTCTTTTCTTTAATTTTTTGCGTTGTCTCCATTGTTCCTGAATAAATCCCTCAGCCTAAATAATTTCACCTCCATTTTAATTTCTTCCTTTAATCCATTCAGAAAAGCCCCCAACAGGATTTCGTTGAAGACCTTCCTTAACCTTGATGAGAGAAGCCTAAATCAACAGTAATAGTCATTTATCGAGTGTCATATCAAAACGACAACAACTCCTTATATAGGGAATCTTCTTGTGATAACTTGAAATGTTCAAGCAAGTTGCACTTTACTTCATTCCCATCGGCGAATAGTAGAGATTCACACCATTGTAACCAACTCAAAGTCACTCCTTCCATACATACTGGGGCAGTTGTTAGTCTTTTGTTTTGTTAGACAATTAAATTAAAAATAATGTTCAGTATGAAAGACCCAACCAATCAGATCGTCATCAATGAATATTGACAATTCAAGTCAACGATGGAGTGTCTCTTGTCAACCCCTAGCTTAGTTTTCATTAATTGTTGCCTTATGCACCCTAATGCCTTCTCTGATTTCCATCTCTCCATTCATTAATTCTTCATTTTCTTCTCATCGATAAGGATGGTGTGCTCTCTCTCACCAGTAATGTTGCGCCAACAATAGGAGTTGTTCCATCAACACCTTCCCTCAATCACCACTACCCCTTGCATGATTTATCAACATCTCTCGTAACTCATGGTGGTAATCTCTCATGGTTTCTAATCCTTCTACCATACCTTCCATCCTTACATTCATGTTCTCTAATTTGTCTTCAACTCCCAACCTTCCTTTAATCATCTCTAGTTCCTTCTCCAACCCATCACTCTAGTTTTCATTCTAGTCATGTTGCTCTGATACCAGATTTGTTAGGAAACCAGTATTGAACATACTCTCATCCCAAGCAAACTAGAAAATTGACAAAGGAAATAAAAATGAGAGATGCAATATATTTTTAATGTGGTTGTAATTACAAGAATGACAAGTTTCTCTCTCTTACACAAATAAGAAAATTGAAACACCCCACTTCCAACTATTTAAGAGGTCAGAATCTTTCTTGAATTGTCAAGCTTTTGAGAGGCTAGGTGTTCTCCCTAACTTAACTAAAGATGCCTAGAATTTTCCAGAAAAAATATCCTCCCTTTTCTTTGCTGCAGGTTTCCTTTTTAACTACTCATGATTTCATTTGTCACGTGTCTACCATTTTTAAAGTGGTCCTGATTTGTTTTATCTGCTCTATTTTAGTGTTGTGCCTAATAGAACCCAACCACATTTTTACCCAAAACAGCAAACAAACTAACATATAAAGAAAACAAAAATCATTTTATTCATAAAAGGGTACTTACATAGATACACTAGACAATTTGAGTAGCCAAGGCCTCCCATTTGTAATCATTCGAGGCATCGAAGACCTCCCATAATCAATCCTAAGGTTGTCCATAACCTTAAAGTTGCCCAAAATCCCGATTTTCTTTCCTTTTTCCCTTGATAACCCTAATCATCCTTTTGTGTAATAAAATCTAACCTCTAAGATAAGTACCCCGCTTTCTCAACAAACTATAACTACACAATTATTATGCATCTCACCATTACTACTTTGCCACTTTAATATTAGGTCAATAAAATTATGTTGCCCATGCTTCCCAATAGCATAATGTTTTGTTGAGTGCAAGTTCTCCATATTAATAATATGGATAGTTTGCATTATAAAAGAAAGAACATCTATCTAGAAAAGGTTATGCAATATGCATCCCAATTTTGTTGGCATTGTAAATGCTAGGACCCCTACTTTTAACTTACACAGTGAGAAATTTAGAGCTACCACTAAGGAATCGTCCAGCAAAATAAAAGTGGACCTATAAGAGATTTTGGAAGATTCCACATGATGGAAGGTGGTCATATGGGGGGATGAGAATGAGAGCTTAGGAAATTAGTTATAAAGGAAAAATAATAAGAGGAGAAGGGAGAATTAAAGGAGGAGAAGAAATATATCGTGGGAATTCTTTGTGGAGAGAACTTAGTCTCTCGAATGCCAGGCTTGGGGAGGGCATAGCAACTCTATTTAATTTCATGTCCTGTTTATTGTTCCCTTGAATACACTTCCTAAATCAATACCAATTCTATTATTTATTCATTTCCTTTTTGCTATCATTTATCTATTTTTGCCTTAGTTAAGGATTGATAATTGCAAGATTTGTTTGGATCGCATTGGGTGAGGATTGTTGAGTGTAGGTACCTATTAGTAGACCTTACCCACAACATTGTGTAGCCTATACAAACTATAAGGATATAGAATACTCATAATATATCATCAATGACTAGCTCCAACACTTTATTCAACTTTCCTTTGGTCAAGACATCAAAATTACTTCTTTCCCATCCCTTATGTCCAATTACTAGACCCAAAACCTTAAATCTAAGCTAATAGTTAAAGGTTAAAAGATATTAAATAGACTCTAACACATGTGGCCAACCTTGAAATAGTTCCATATTGCCAACAAATCTAAATTGTGCCTAATACAAAACAAAATAATATTGAAAATGAATTGAACCTAAGTCTAAGTAAAATTGCCTTACTCATTAACACACTAAGCTAAATAAGAAGAAAACACAGTTAGCATCTCATGGGATAATAAAGCTAGAATGTCAAAGACAGACCAGATGGTGTATTGGAACAGTAGTCAATGTTCCAAATCGGCCATTAATGCGTCCGACAATTTCATGAACTTGGCTTGTAAGTTTTTGATCTGTCAATATATGTAAGCCAAATCAATAGCATTATGTTAAAAATCAAAGAATTGAGAAATGAAAGTTATAACACTAGCAAATCAAGTTTGTGCAAGCACAAAAAGTTACTACATGGTCATAAACTTGACCATAACTTCCAAAATGAGTAGTACATTATATTAAAGATCAAAGCTTTGTTTTAAGGATGCAGAAATTGAAGCATGTTTTGAACAAATGACCACAAACTGAAAAATTAATAAAACAGCAGCAGTGAGTTTCCAAAGACAAGTAAAAACTGTAAAGACTACATGGTGAATCACTCAAACCCATTGTAAATAACATTACAAAATTATCTATGGGTTGCATCCAACCATAAGACATAGTCCACTTAGATGAAGCACTAAAAACCCATAAACGTCGGTATATCCAGACACAATTCACGATATTTGATTGGTTTTGATCAACTAAAATTAGTCACTCAAGCAAAGACCATAAGCTCAAAAGAGGTAAAACAATCTTTTAATAATATGCAATTTTAGACACGACAATGTCGTAAGTAGAAGAATATATGAAAGAAGCAGCAACAAAATTATAGGAGGGACATACATTCGGGAACATCTGTTCTTGTTGGAACTGCAATCTGCAGCAAAACAACTTTCTCATGCCATTCACGATTTTCCTCAAGAAACTTTTCAAAAGCCAATATCTTCTGTGGAATTCCTTTAATCATATCAAGACGATCAACACCTAACATCACCTGTCAAGTCAGATCAGTTATAGTAAGTAAATGGTTATAGCTACTATAAGGTTTCTCTAATGCAATTGTTTGAGGAGAAATCATTTTTTCCGTGATTACAAGACCGTGAACACAAAATTGCTACAATATTGAGCCAAGAACAATCTCTCCAAAAGGTGCATAACTTCTTTTTTGACTTTATATGATTTTAAAATAAGAAGTAATAGGGAAAGCAATTTAATCCTTTATCAAATGAACAACCATACATAATGTAAGATTATATGTTAGGATCTTGAACAAAGCCAACAAGAAATGGACAAGTGCAACACTAAGATACTTGACATCGTAGTGCAAAAACTCAATGAGAAAAAAGGATGAATATCAGAGTTAGTCATTTCTGTTTTATATGCAATCCATTTGACTGAAATTACTCTTCAATGTAAACCAAATCAACTTCTAAAAACATGGACAAGCAAGTAGCAACAACATAGACTAAAGGCAAAAATTACCTTTCGGCCAGCAAATGTCTCTTTTAAATCTTTGATGATTTCTTGAACTTGAGGATTTTCAAGCGCTCGCATGAACCGATCTGAGTCTATCCCAATGGGAAACTACATAATTAAGCAAATTAAAGAATCAAAATATAATAATAAAAGAATTGATGACTTTTTCATTACAAAACATGTTCAAGAACTATAAGCCAAAGCAACACCCAAGGTAACAACTGTTCAGGAATCATATAAAAACAAACAATCCAAGAAATTTTTATCACAAAAACATACTGCAGCAACACGAGTCAGTTTCCCTTGGTCTTCAACCCCTTCAGGTGTCCCTTCAAGTCCAAGAATACGAGTGCAAGCACTAACAAAATGCCTTGCATAGTCATACGTGTGAAAACTGCAAAATTAAAATTGAACTCACCATACATGCTTGACATATAAAAAGAAAATTTATCAAATCAATTCCCACAATTAGAATATAATAATTATGAATATGACAAAAGGGAATATACGAATTGTTTTATTGAAATAAGTTGACATAGCATGAACTTACATGATACCAGAAGATCTATCTAGAAACTAAAATTCCACCATATGATTTTTTTTTTCCTTCGTTTTAATTCAAGGTAAATCATCAAGGTCTCATAAAAGATGTCATCCCAAAAACAATCTAACTTTTAACTTTATCATAAAATAGGCTAAGTTAAGGAAAATGTTAAACTAGTAATTTCCTTAGAGAAAGAAATATTTATAAAAGCCCAAACTTAACAATAGGGTTTAGATGGATAAAGCAAGGGAATTAATATGAAGATAAAGTTGTCCAGAGATTCATGATAGAAGCACAACATAAATTATAGGAAACCCACAGCAGCTTTTCCTTACATCCACTTATTATTTATAATTTTTTATGACCATTACACACTTATTTCCTCACATTGCTTGACATAAAATACAAAAGCTTAGGTCAGTGCAACAAAAGTTGGTGTAAACAGAAAGATGCCTATTGTCTTTTACATTTTTAACCACAACATTCATCCAACCAAAGAAAAGCCGAGCTATACCCGTACCATGGAAAACATTCATGACAACCAAAATTGTGTTTTGGAGTAAAATTAATTGGTGGAGAGTTCCAAGCAACATGCAGAATACAACAAACACTCACCCAACCAAATCGGCAGCTAAAACTGCATGCAGCAGATCTGATCGAGATGGAAGTGTCCTGTGGATTTCAGAAGAAGGGAATGGTGTGTGGAGAAACCAGCCAACTTTCATTCCACTATTCTGCTTCTTTAGGCACTTCGGAAGAAACATGAGATGGTAATCATGGCACCACACAACATCTCCATCCTTATAGTGCTTGTTCACAACCTCAGCAAACATTTGATTTGCCTTTATATATGCAGCAAACTGAGACTGGAAACTTCTGGTGGTGGCCAGGCGGTCTTCTTGCGGAAGTCCAAGGTAATGAAAAAGAGGCCACAAGATGTTGTTGCAATAGCCATTGTAGTATTGATGAACAATGTCCTCATCAAGGAATACAGGAATACACCTCTGCAGTAGTAATTATAGTGTTGATGAACTATGCTTTCTCATCTAACTATTTTATACAATTGTCATGTTTAAGACACCAATGTCACAAGTCATATAATAAATCATTACTTGACATTTGTCACAAACACACAACTATGATTAAGGACTTAATCATAAAATGATTTTAATGACTGCACATTGTACCTTTTCAGCCAACGCTTTGGTAAGTGCTTTCTGTCCAATCTCATCTGGAACATTTACTCCAGCCCATCCTATCCATCTGGCCTCAAAATCCTTCACACCTTCAAACAATACATCCAAAATGCATATAGTTTCTCAATTCAAGTGAAAAATGCTAACTTATTAATTATAACTTAGCAAGGTATTAAAATAAAACAAAATATACAATGCTAACATTATTGGAGACAAATTAAAAAATTTAAACGGATAAACATATAAAATGATAGTTTTAATGCCACTTACCCAGAAGGGCGCTGACCAGACCCCCAGCACTTATCTCCAGAGACCAAGAGTCTTCACCTCTCCTGACTGCAGAAACAGGGAGCCTATTGGCCACCACCAGCAGTCGCTGCTTTAAAGGCCTTCCATCTGCCCTTTCACCTCCTTCAATTGCCCTTTTAGGCACTTCCAACTCTGGGTCGACAATAGAGGGTCTCCAGTTGTCACTGTCTTTTACCCCTGGTTCATGCTCATTTAATACAGGCCCCCCATTATTATCAGTTGCATCATTCAGAAGGGATGCCCTGCAGCTTTTCCTTAGGTCTCTTTCTTTCTTATCTCTTAAGAGCAGTTCCAGACGATTTCTTGAACTTGGACCAGGGGAGAAAGTACCGTTGCAATTGTTTCCAGGCATAGCTCAGTCTGGAACCAACCTCCAATACCAAGTATATGAGTTTCTCAAAATAATTGTGTTTACTACATTTGTTACAAGTAAATTAAGTCCTTAATCATTAAAACTAAGTTCTCCAAGGATCGGGTACCACCTTGTGAAATTTTATATGTCATTGGCTTTAACAATTGCTACTAACGTTCTATGGAAGTAAATTTCTTGCATTTCTAATTTGAGAACAAACAAGCATCGAGGCAGATAAATCAAACAATAGACAAACAAACGGCGGGAGGACACATAGAATGATAAAAGAGAGGGAGACATCCACATAATTACACAAGGCAATAGAAAGTGGTATACCGTAGAGTCAGGCTTACATTACATAGTCATAACTCATCATCAAAATTAAAAAAAAAAAAAAAAAGAAGAAAAGAAAAGTATTTCTGGTGAATTAAATAAAAAAAGTTGTGAAAATACGAAAGGACCAGGTAAAAAAGAACACAACTAAAGAATGAGATCCACAGAACTGTCTGGGATGATAACAGGGCTCTCTATTGTATCTCTTAGTTTATGATTCACTTCGATTAAAATACATATGGTTGGGCTTGTCCGTTAAAAATTGCTCCACATTGTTTGATTAAGGAGTCAGTATGTACTTTAAGGTTATAAAGAATTTTTTGAGTAAGACTGATTGAAAATTATAAAGGCTTTTAGTTCCACATTGTTTGGAATTTTATCCTTATAAATAGGTTGTGAGGTATTTTTTTTGGAATTTTATCCTTATAAATAGGTTATGAGGTTTCTTTTAATCTAAACAAGTGGTACCCCATTTGAGAAATCAAGAGTCAAGAAAGGATTTGAAGCTTATTTGCTAGAAAAATTGAAGACAGAAAGAAGAGCTTGAATCAAAGGAAGAGTTCGAATTGTTGATGCAATTGCCTATTTAAGAAAGAAGAACTTCAATCAAGGGTGAGTAGTTTAAGTTTCTAATGCAATTGCTTGTTTCTTAAACCATGCAATTAAACCAAAGATTTTGCTGAAAACGGAAAAGTCAACGGACAACACTAGTATTTTCATCGAAAAGATGAAGAAAAGAAAAAGAAAAGCACTCTTTATCCCTGGAACTTGAAGAATGATGCCTAGAGTATCTCCAGGCTGTGATCAATATGCAAACAAAGAAAGAAACTGAACAATATTTTTTTGTAAAAAGTATTAGTGGACTTCTAAGAAGTTTCGACGACGCAACTACTTGAGTAACATTTAAAATATTTAGCATGTCCAATCTTGACTAGTCTTAGTTGTGGCGCATTTACTGTTTGGGCATTTTATGCCATCCAATCTATAATCTACAAAGTAAATTAATTACTTCTAAGTTCCAAATAAAATTAGATGTACTTATTTTAAATATATATATATATATATATATATATATATATATATATATATGTTTATATATGTTATTATATAATTTAGTGAGTTTAAATTAAGAAAAAAATAATATTTAATTATGTGATATATAAGTATGTATACATTGATATATCTAAAATAGGTATATATATTATTGCTTACTTTGAATACATAAATATACACACTTATATATATTATCATATGATTAAATGATTTTAAATTAAAAATAAAATAATATCTAATTATATGATGACGTATATAAGTGTATACACATTTATATATCTAAAATGGATATATATAATATCGCTTACTTTGGATACACACATGTATATATTTATATACATTCTCATATGATTAATTAATTTTAAATTAAAGATAAAATAATATCAAATCATATGATAACACATGTGTGTGTATATATATATATTCAAAATAAGTATGCACCGCATTATTGTTTTTAAATATAATTATTACTGTTATACAATTTTCACAGTTTCACAAGAAAAAAATTAGTTTACAAACACAATTTTAGATTTTAAAAAAATAACACCATATGAGTAAAGTTTGATTATGAATTCTCCTATATAAAACGAATACAATAATAAATATAAAACTTAAAACATACATTATAAATAATATAACAATACAAAGATAATGTTACCACTGTATAGCTACCAAGGTTACATACACACAAAAATATATGCAACGTACGTTACTCTTGAAGTAAATTTAAGATTACGCTGGTAAGGATAACTAAATTGAACATTATAATGTTCAATAACTATAATATATTATATCTAACATAGAGGTATAAAATATGAGTAATATTATATGTGTAAACTAATTATATAAATATATTTATATAATTTGATATGATAATATTTAATTTAATAATTTTTTAATAATAAATAAATAATTAATTATATCGCTTAATTATAAATTATTATATAAATTAATAAAATTTATTTTTATATATAGATTTATTTATAAAATATTTTCAAAATTAAAACGAGGCTTAAAAATAAAGATAAAGAATATATATTTTGCTTTTACAATTTCAGGTAACAAGTTATTGGGCTAGTAACATCAAATCAATTTCTGATTTCTGATCCAGTAGTATAATTGTTATTCAAAACAATTTTTTTACTATAAAAGTTACCTCCCTAAAATTTCAATCAAAAGAGAAAAAAAAATTCCACAGCCGGTCTAAAATAATTATCACCCTCTTGGGTAATTTCCCAATTGAGTGGACTAAAATAAGTTGGGCACTAGAGTGGCCCCACAGGCCAACTTCAGCGAAACCCCACTGACGGGGTCCACATTGATTCAATATCTCCTTCAAGGTGTGCCTTCCAAAAATTTATCTTCTAATTCTACATGGCGTCACAATCTATTACTAGTTATAATTAAATAGTTTCTATTACAGCTAAAATATTGACAAATATTTTTAAAAATTAATTTTTTTCACAAATTTGTTCCTTTAGATTAAAAAAATTAACTATAATTATCTCAAACTTGTTATATATTAATCAAAATTTAATTTATATTCTAAAAATTCATTGATAATTCTATCATCTTAACACTAAATTTTCTTATCCCTAACCCTCTTTAATGAATACTAGATTTTTCTCTCTCCTTTGTAAAATAACTCATGGAAACATTAACTTTTTGTTAACATCAACTTTTTAAACTAGCTGCATCAAACAGTGCTTTCTTAGAATGAATCCTCAATACTGTCTAAGAAAATTGAAAAACAGAGACAAATAAGACTAAATGCTAATGTAAAGTTGTAAAAATGTAGAATGTAATGAACCACATTATAATGGCAAGCAAAATCTTTAGGCATAATGCATGGAAGCAATAACAGTTACTATTAATAATGTCGTTGCAACTGCCTGCTGTCTACCCTAGTAAATAAGTGGGACCAAGTGAGCCATTTGGTGGTACCCAACTGCCCATAAAGAATGCGGAACCTGAGGCGAAAATGGCTCGGTGAGGAGAAACACATGGGGCAAGCATGTTACGGGTGGAAAATCTGAACTTTCTCCGTGGAGGCAGCCAATGCCACAGAAACATTGATGGTGGAAGGTAATTAAAATAAAGCTCCAAAAAGAGAGACAAAGTGCTTTCGGAAAGCTAGTGTTTCTACTCCAATACCATAAAAGAAAACAGATAATAACATACCAATTATGATTCCTAAAAAACTATTGGGTAGTACCCCTATTATCGGCTTTTCTCATATAATTTATCACCATAGTTTGATATATGCAAAATGTAAAACATGAAATTCAGACAGTGCTATGTAAAATCCAGTTGTACAAAGTTATGTCAAAGATCCAAGATAAGAACAATACATACCGTGCTTCCTCCGGAAAAGAATACTCAACCTTTATTGACTCTTGAAGCCTGATGGAGGAGAAAGCCTTTTGGCCTCAACAGTGATGTCAATGAACGGCAGAAATATCTTTTTAAATATCTTTTTGAATGATAAAGAGATACGGTCCCTTCCTATCCTTATAAAATGCAAAATATAGGGGGAACGTTACAGAGAACCGTAAAAGATGTGATTAAATGAATGAATAGGCCAAACCTAGGACAGTGGAAAGAACCAAATATTGACAGAACAGACTCGCATGCAACCTTCTTGTTTTCTCTGAGAAACGAAGGCAAGTGGAATAAGTATTGCCGTCTTCCTTCAGGCAGAGATGCTGGGTTACAGAGGTGGAGAGGGCCCGTGAAGGCTACAGAATGGCCAGGGAATTGGCAGTGGGCCATATATTTGTCACACATGCAAAAAGGGTTGGTACCCTCAATTTTGTGGGTCCAATATGAAAGATATTATGCCGCTTCCGCAAAATCACTTGCAGTGAAGATCTTATCCATCCAATCAAGCATATCTTTAGGCAGAGAAAATGTCTTTTACCGTACCGTGCCTAGATTGTGGAATCTTATGAGTATCTGACATTTCAAATTTGAAGTTTTAAGATTATTTTTAAGCTTGTTGCGGTATAAGTTAAAGCAAATAACTTCGCATGGCTTAAAATTTATAGAAAACCTTGTTTTCGTAAATTTCTGTATTGTCCAGTTCTGCTCTATGTAATACTTCTGTCTTCTTTGACCTGATTAAAAAATGCCTATATTGAGGGATAGAAAAAGTTTCTGGAATTAGTGTTTTCAAATAATATTGATTTTTGTTTGGATTAAACATTTATTTATGGCATAATCCCAAAAGAACATGTCTTGGTATAAACAGCATACACGGAATTGGAATCCTTGTAGCTGTTTGTTTAAAGTAGGAACGCAGCACAAACTTCTTGTTTGCACCTTCCAAAAAGGTCAAAAGAATAGAAAAAACATAATTGACTGCGTAAAATAAGTGTTTTTAAAATCGCCAAAGTCATTATTTCTTTGTCTTGTTTCTTTCCAAGATCTATCCATGTATCACTTAATTTATGGACTCCTAAAGTCCATAAATAGAGAAATTTTAAGGCACTAAGAGTTCTTTGAATACAATGAACGGGGACAGAATAATTCAAGGAGAAAATTATTAAAATTTAAAGTACACTCGGCTTAACATAGCCTTGATTTGCTGACAGTTACTACTTTAAGATACATGGCAGACAGTAGAAGCACTAAATAAAAAATTTGAAATTTGACATGACAAGATAATTCCTTTGCAATGAATGGGTATCACTTACTCAAAGAACTTCAAGAGTTTAAACATATTTAAGAATTTAGCTTTGAACAAGCTATGGCGTTAAAAATGTGGATCATATTCAAAAACAGTTCATTTAAAGCTTCAGAATTGATGGAGCAAGATGGGTGTCATAGGCAACAAAGTATAAGATCCAAGTCAAAGTTTCAGAATTGATGGAGCAAGATGGGTGTTATAGACAAATATGTATAAGAACCAAGTCATTCCAAGCATGGAACGGCCATTCCAGGCATTATATAGTGTAGAACAATTACTCCAAAGATTTTTTCCTTTTTTTGTTCTAAAAGCATTGTAATCATTCCCAGGAGGAATGGGTTTGTTCCAAGAAGGAACCGGTCATTCTGAGTTTCTCAATTTGTAAGAAGCAAAATGGGAATGGGTATAAACCCATTCCAAGCAAAACGAGTAAGGCTAGAATTGTGAACCCATTCCAAGCAAAACGAGTAAGGCTAGAATTGCGAACCCATTCCAAGCAAAACGAGTAAGGCTAGAATTGTGAAACAGGTGATTCATCATTAGAATGTTTGTTTCATCAGGCAAAACTGCAGAATTTCAGTTGGGATAATTTTGTATTTTGGGTTCAACTATATAAAAGAAACTCTAGTTTTATGTAATGTAACTAGTTTTAAACTTATTTTCTTTAGAGATTAATAAATAATAAGACTCTGTGGGCGTAGGCACATTGCTTAACCATGTAAATTTGTATTTTTTATGGATTATTTTTATCATAGTTTTTCTGAGTTACTGTGTTGTTCAATTCAAGTATTTTTTAGGGTTAAAATTCACAAAAAATGCATAAGAAAGATGAGCCAGCATATAAAAGCATAATGTCTAGAATGTTGGAAGCTAAAAAGGGAGGTGCCACAACAATCAGAAATTAGAGTTGGGACCATTGTTCTAAGAGCATAGAATGCAACAGCCTTAAAAGGCATGTAAATGAAGTTCTAGACCTGAGGAAATTCTATCCAAAACTGCCCAACCGAGGCCATAATCTCAATTCAGCATGGCATAAGCGTCTAGGTGCTCATAAAGAAAGTGTAAGAGGCTAGTAGCTTATGCATACATGCTTGCACAAGTAGAAATGAGAGCTGAAATCATTGTTATAAGAATATATAATGCTACAGCCATTGACCTTTGATGCAAACTAAAACTTTACCTAGGCAGTGACTGTAAACACTTACTACAAAAGTTAACCAAAGGGCCTTGTCTTTATCCTAGAAAAGGAACTTCGTTAATCATATCACCAAAACTTATCATGTTTCCTTAACCTTGAATGAAACTTGAACCAGAAACTGATTCAACAAACATTTTTACCAATTTTGCAACCAAAATTGTCGCACACTCAAATGACTTTAAGCAGAAAAATAAATTTGAAATTTAAACTTGAACTTAAAATATAGACACAATCAGAATTTTACTTGAAATCTTAAAAATATAGACACAATCAGAATTTTACTTGCAATCTCTACGCTAATAGAAGAAACAGAAGTCATTTCAATTTCCTATTAATTGGAACTACAAAAACCTCAATTTCAGAATCTGAATCAGGAATAAAATTTAAAACGCATATAATTTTCTTCTCATTTCTTTTCTTTCCTTCAAGTTTTCTCCAGCAATCAGACACCAGTGGAAACAAAAGAAATTGCAATTATAGAACCAATACAGAACCATACAAGTCAAAACTCTGACAAAAAGCATGATCAAGAGTCGAATCAACAAAAGCAACCACACGCACATCTAAACAAAATTACATCATTTTGAGCCTGTCACAACCAAACGGCAACCAAATCAACCGTTTCAAGTACTAAACCAAATAACACTCAAATTTCAAAATCCAGTGCAAGAAGAAATAGACATGAAACGACACTAACGCAATGCGAGCAAATAGCGACAAAGAGAATATAATTGCAATATATGATTAAAACAATAGAGAAGCTTTTTACCTGAATAATGATGGTTATGAATAAGCTGGAAGATCTGAGCAATTAAGATCCGAAACGAAGGTGAGAGGGAGGAGTAAAGTGAAGCAAAACGGAGGGTTTAAATTGGAGAGAACAAAAAGGACATCGAGGAGGATTTTGATTTTGGCAGACAATGGTTCCGTCACGTCCTCCTTTACGCAGGGTGGCTGCTTCCTTTGCTTTGGATGTGAGCTGTGCCCAATCATTTGGAGGGAATTTGTTCCGTTCTTTTTTAATTTTATTTTTATATTTTGTCGGGAAAAGACCAATTTCCCACCCAAATTTTGTTGAACTAACGAAGGTATATTTATAGCAGAGGAAAAATCAAAATATCCACCTAATTTTTAACCTGTTAGGGTACATCCACACATTTTTTATTAGTATTAAGGGGTAAATTCATCATTTTATTAGTAATATTAAAATAATTAAAATTATATCTCATTTTATCTCGTAGTTAGAAAAACTAACATTTTTTCTCTTGAATTAAGTTTTAAAAAATTCATTTTTCCCCTTAAAATCTAGCAACTTTCTTCGGTGAATGACCGACCAACAACGGAGGAACAAAACAGAGTCATACAGAGGATGACTCTTGGATGATGACCAGCATCCAAATTTGGACAACAAGTATTGTTCAAATCTAGACAATACTCCGTTGTCTAGAGAACGACGATGAGCAATTGCATCAGTTATCGGTGGCCAGAGGGAGGAGTGAAGAAAAAATTAAGGACTTGGGGGGAGGAGTCACTTTTCAAAGTTTAGGTATGAGAGTTAAATATTAATTTTTAAAACTCGATGAGGAAAATAAGATAAAATTATATATTTTTTAATATTATTATTAAATCACGATTTTACCCTTATAGATAGTTTAGAAATTAATGGGTATTTAAATTTTTCATCTATTACAGATGTACTTTTGAATTTAAGTTAAAACTTGAGTGAAAAATAGTACTTTGCCCTATTTTTTATTTGTTTAATTTTAAAACTCTTTGCATATTATTCCAAAATTATTTCTTTTATTAATGTACGAAACTAGTTGAAAAGTTTTACTTCATATTATGTAAATTATCTAAATGTTTTCTCAAAGGAGATTGTGATAAGTGATTTATAAAAACATTTATATACTAGTAAAAATAAAATTATATGCATATAATTTTGAGTATATATTTAAATACATAAATAATATATCACCATATAATTAAGTAATTTTAAATTAAAGATAAAATAACATTAAATTATATAATAACTTATTATTTATGTATTTAAAAATGTATCTACGTAATAATATTGTTCAAATCAATAATTAGAAGTACAAGATAGTTGACTGACAGAGAAAATACCATGAAACAAATAGGCCAAAAGACTATTTTCCACTCAAGGTTTAATGCAAACTCAATTTTTCACTTACTAACCATCAAAAATCTAAATATTCATCCGCTAACTATCAAAGATAAAATTATTATTTAGAAATTTTATTTAAACTTATATTTTAGAATTATCTAAAGTTTTAAAATATTTTTTTTACCCCCTAACCTCATATTTTTCAAGTTTTAAAACTAACTTTTTTTCCCAAGTATAGACTTTTAAACTCTTATATTTTTTCCCATTACAGTTGCCTCCTAACTTTCTAAAACATTTCAGTTTCACCTATTATCTATCCCTCAATTTCTTGATTTGATATATGGTAACCAGTCGTTGCCTCTAATCATCGGCTCTCTCCTTCCCCTCTCTGGTCGTTTTCATCTAATATAAAGACTCATCATCTTTGTCTTTAACGAAAACGACTGGAGAAGGGAAGGAGAGTGGTTGGAAGAAAGAGGGAAGGCAGGAGGGAGAGAATGAACGATCGGAGAAGATAGATGATCATTGGATATCGAATTTGGAAACTAAGGGAGAGAGAAAGAGTGAAATGAAATGTTTTAGAAAGTTGGGGGGCGGGTGCAATGGGAAAAAAGATGAGAATTTAAAACTAAACTTAGGAGAGAAAAAATCAATTTTTAAACCTAAAAAATATGAGGTTAAAGGGCAAAAAAATATTTTAAAACTTTGAAGTAATTCTAAAATATGTGTTTAAATAAAATTTATAAATGATAATTTTATCCCTAATAATAATAATAAAATTTAACAGATAAGTAAATATTTAAATTTTTAATAATTAATGAATAAAAAATTAAGTTTCCATTGAACCTTTGGCGAAACAAATATAACTTTATTGATTAGTAACATTATGTTTTAATAATTATTAATTATAATCATCAAAATCTAGTCCGCCAACCTAAAGAGATGAAGACAACCTAAAGAGATGAAGACAACTATCTTCGTCCAACGATTTTGCATGTTGTCACTTGATCTCCGATAGCAGAGGAGGAAGATACAATGAAGGTCAGTTATCGATTGGGATTAAAGTAGTCATCGAAAAAAGTAAAAGAAAACCTTATAGAGGATTCGGTCACTTTTCAAATCTTAGATTGGAGAGAAATTATTAAATTTTTAAATCTAAAGGATAAAAGTGATAAATTTTTATTTTTTTTAAATTTTACCAAATAAAATTTTTACTCTTAATTCTAATAATAAATTTTAATAAATAAGTAGATGTTTTAGTTTCTTAAAATTAGCATACGAAACCTGTGGTGGGACATTGTCCTTTGCCCTATTGTATTTATAAATCGGCCAAATGACTATTTCCCACCTAAGGTATGCTGTAATGACAACTTTCCACCCTTTAACTATAGAAACATCAAACACCCACCCATGACTGGTTAAATTTAACAAAACTCTAACGGTGGTAAGGGTAAAATCGTCATTTTCTTTATAATATTAAAATTAAACTAAAATAGAATCACTTTTTGCCCCCTAAACTTTAAAAACTACAATTTTCCTCCAACTTAAGTTTTAAAAAATCACAGTTTCACCCTAGGGTTTCGTTTTGAAATCTCCGACGACATCTCCAGCTCTATTACCGACAACCTCTCCCTCCCGAAGCATCTTCTCCTTCCGACGATCTTTTTCCTCCCATTTGGGCGTCCGATCGACATCGGAAAAGTCGTGGAAGACGAAGAACTTCATCGGGGAAGATGAAGTTCTTCGTCTTCCCAGTCGTCGTCTGGGAAGACGATCGTCTTCCCAGACGAAGACGAGACGACTAGTCGTCCTCTGGGAAGACGAGTCGTCTTCATCTAGGAAGACGATTTCTCTTCTCAAACGACGTCTCTCTACGCCAGATGAGTTGGGGTAGAGTTGAGGGGGGCCATCAGTGGAAGAGAAACCGTCGGGAGGGAGAGATGGTCAGCGATGGTGCCGGAGAAAGTGAAAGGGTTTAGAAACTAAACCCTAGGGGGGGGGGAATATAATTTTTTCAAACTTAGCTTAGAGAAAAAATGTTAGTTTTTAAACTTTTAGGGGGAAAAATGAGATTAAATTTTTAGAGGTTAGGGTTTCGTTAAATTTAACAGGCTATGGGTAGGTATTTGGTATTTTCATAGTTAAAAGGTAGAAACTTATCATTACAGCATATCTTAGATGGGAAATAGTCGTTTGGCCTTATAAATCTGATGGTATGCTTGAGTGGGCATGATGTGTCACTTGACTTGAGAGAAAATGTATTATAATGACGTTGGTTTCTGGCCACCCTGTCTGTTAACAAATAATTACTATTGTCCGGCTCCCCTTTACAAAGGGTATCGCTGATTGATCGCCCTTGTCTGGTAAAAATACTCTATTTCCATGTTAAATTCCAATTCCTAATTCTCCTCTTTTTATTTTATTTTTTTCTAATGGGAGAATCCTTCGAATTAGTTAAACAGATAAATTTTAAGATATAATAACTAGATTTATAATTATGATATCAAATAAGTTATGATTTTATAAATATGATAAAAATTCAAACTCACACTTTCTTTTTAGAGATTGTCCTAATTTATCTCAGGTCAATTCCTAATTCTCCTTTACTTTCATTTTTTTTTTAAGTTAGCATTCACTAATTTTATGAATAAGCAAAACTCAATCAATCCAGTAACCAAAATTTTATGAGCAATAACCGTAATAAACAATGTTTTTAAAATCTGATTGATAATTACGTTGATTATCTCGTTGGTTTACAATTTGATCGGTTTAACCAATTTAACCGAATAGTTTTATTCTAAGCCAGTAGAAGTGATTAAATGATCTTGAAAGGTTAAATTAATATTTTATAACATTATACAGTTATTTCATTAATTCAGATGAATATTATTCGTCAAACATTCTCAAATTTAACTTTATAAAGGACCAGTATGATTTTAAATTTATTTATTTATACTTATTGATATTACAATACATAATATTATATTATAAATAATTTAACTGTATTTGATTCATCGTGAATTCTTAACTCCAAATTCTGATAACACAAACCCTTCTAAATTCAGAACCAAGTATATACTAAAATTTTCATAAACTGAACTTTCTATATTACTCATATTTGACTCTTGAGATATGAGAAATTTGTATTTACTTTTAGAGAAAAGTTTGATTTCAATTCTACATTTTAAAACTTTTAAGTTTAATAAGTTTTTTGGGTTTAACAATTTTTTTCTAGTTAATTGGTTTCATTAGTTTTGACCAACCTTTTAATTAGTCAACAATTAAATAAAAACAGATTAAGGACTCACTCCCAATTGAACTGATTGAATTGAATACCTCGATCTGATTTCAATAAAACTGGTAATAAATATAGTATTTTAAGACTATTAGAGTGCATTTAATTTGAGTAATATTTTATTATCAAAAATAAAATGCTTTCACAAAAATATATTACTAGGTATAAATTATTGTCGTGTTTGATTAAATTTAATAAAATTTGATAGATATAAATAATTATTATGTTTAGTTAGAGGTAATAAAAAATATTAAGATATTATTTTACTTAAATACCTTTAAGTATAATTATTTTAAAATATCTTTTATGTTACATGTTATATTAATGGAAGATAAGACTATTTTTGTTCAAAAAAATTAATAAGTAAATATATAATTATAATAAAATGAAGATTATTTTAATAATCTTTTAATACCTGAGATTGAGGTACTAATCAGATTATCTCTTATGTTATATATCACATTACAATTAGTAATATAAGAGCACCAAAATTTTGTATTATTTGACAAATTAAATAAAATGATATTAATAATAAAAGATAAATTATAAAAATAATCGTTCAATATTTGATTCCAACCATAGTAGTCGAATCATATATCAAAAACCTAATTTTACATATCATGTATTAGCTATCATATAATATAGCTTTTAAGAAATAAAGTAATAAAATAATTAAAAAATATAATGAACATATCATTATTTTGAAAAATATCACAAACATATTTAAAAATTTAAAATTTTTTATATACACTCTTATTATATAATTATTTTTTTAAATATATAAAAAAAGAGACAAAATATATATAAAAAAACAAGTATTACACCCAGTTGCTTATTAAAATTTTTTGTTCAATATGATTTTATATATATATTTAAAAAATACGGTTTAGAAACTCAAACTACAAACTTTTTTTTTTTAATTTATCAACAAAAACTGAACCGTTTTATAAATTAAACTAAATTATAATTTTTGAATAATTTAATCTGATTTTATGATATGAATTGAATTATGCACACCTCTAGATATCTTATTATTCCAACTTTGTTTTCTTTTCCTTACGTAAATTTATCAAATCGAATAATATTAATAGTTGAAGATATAAATTCTATATATTATTAAAAAATTCTCCCCTTTACAGAATTAAGACCTCTTATAGCATTTTTAATTAGATTAACAAGTGTAAAATTAAGAACCTCCTTGAAATAAAATTAAATATAATTTTTTATTAGGTTAAATTGGCATTATTTAATTGGCAATACCAAAGCTTATTGAAAATTTTCAAATACCTTCTTATTCTCATAGAAAGGTGTATAAAATAATTTCTTCTTTTTTTTTTTTTTTTTTTGAGAAAAGGAAATACAAAAAATCTTCATATTATGTCATTGTTGAGGTTTATCAAAATACTTTTGGATATAATTAATTTTAGAACACAATTAAAAATTTTTTGGTTAACCAGAAAACTCGTCTAAAGTGGTTAGACGAGTAAATTCTAAAGAATAGAGATTAAATCTATACTCATTGAATCAGATAAATCAAAGTTTTACAATATATGACAGAGACTCAAACTTAGACTTTCTCCTTAAAAGTTTTAGTGTTTTACTAATTAAACGTTATTCTCTCAATTTTCTACAGTTTTTAATAGGAAAAAAAATTAAATATTATTAAAAATATTATATACAACTCAAAATTTTGAATTATATTTAAAAATTTTAAAAATTATTTTTAGATTATATGTCAAACAAAATTTCTTTTTGTAGGATTGAAATCTCTTAATGATTAAGGAATAAAATTCAATGATGGGTGTTTTAGCCCCACAAGGATCACTCAGACATAATTAGTCTAATCAAATAATAAAATGATAGTGATTTACATTTTCCTACCTAAGATTTTGCCCTGAAACATTTACATAAATCACAGTTTTACTTAAAACCTATTTTCGCTAGAAAAAGAAAAAGCTAATTATGTAAGGATAAAATAGTGATGACCAAAAGTTGAAAATGTAGGAGAAGTGTTTAAAACACTTGTTCCACTTCCTAGAGTCCTTGTTCAATAAGGAATGATTTCGTTCCTTTGCCTATTAATGTTTCTTCCCAAATTTGAACAAAATTAAAGATTGAAGGATGTAACCCTTGTTCATGGCATGAAACCGACTTCATTCCTAAGATCATTAATGATTCTACCAAGTTTGGAATGAAAATGAGCAATGAGTTTTGGAATGCTCGTTCTTGAAGACCCAACACTGTTCTTAAAAAAGGGTAATTGTTTAACATTGATTCTAGAAAGTTTACGAGCATTTTGGTGACTAAATAGGGAACTTTTAGTTCAACTCAATGAACATCGGATCTTGAGAATGAACACACAATCTCAAAAGTTGGAACAACTAGGTTCAAAGTACATAATTCAAAATATTACGATTGTCAGAATTTAATAAGACTTACTTTTTTTAAGAACATCTGTTCAAGTATAACTAACGTATGATTCTTTGTGTTTTACAATAGATTTTAGGCTAAACAACTATCTTCTAAAATGCAAACAGCTAGTTGACTTCCAAACTCAAATTTCATTATTAAAACATATGTTTGGAGCAAAAAGAAAAAGGAGATCAATTGAAGAGACTTGAAAGAGCATGTGATCTATCTTTGCATTCATAAACATTTTCACATTCATACTCAATCTTTGAGAGAGTTATAAGTTATTCGTCGAAAGAAGGCAAATCTTTTTCACTTACCCAAAGATCAGTATCAGACTTGTTTAAAAGACACTAATTTTCAAACTCATAAAGATGAATCGTCTTTATTCGTCAGAAGAGATAAAGACGATGAATCGTCTTTCATTTGATGAAAATAGTCATAGATAGCTAAAGATTGATGGGAGAAAAAGATGGTGAAAAGGTTGATTGTTGGTTGGATCAAAGATGGTCGTTGAAAAAGAGAAAAAAACTTTAAGAGGAAAAGATAACTTTTCAATTTTTAAATAGAAAGAAATTATTAGTTTTTTTAACTAAATAAAAAAATATGATAAAATTTTAATTTTTTTAATTATTTTTGGTTAAATGATGTTTTTAATTTTATAAGTAACAAAAAATTTTGTCAGAAGCTGGTTTTTAAAAGAAATGGGTCAATTTGAGAATGCACCACACTTAGTAGAGAACAAGTCTTTCGGTCTTTTTGAAATCTCCAAGGGGGCGTTTGGTTTGGATAATGTTTGATTACTAAAATAGAAAGGTTACCTTGAAGATAGATTACTTAGAAGATTACTGGGTATAAATGATTACTATGTTTGATAAAATTTGATAGGTATAAATAATTATTGTGTTTGGTTAAAAGTAATAAAAGATTACTAGTAAATTATTTTATTTAAATGCCCTTGAATATAATTATTTTAAAATATTTTTTATATTATTTGTCATATTAATTAAAAATAAATTTATTTTTATCTCAAAAAATTAATAAATAATAATTTTTCTATAATAAACTCAAGATTACTCCAATAATCTTTAAATACCTAAGGTGAATGTGGTAATCAGATTACCACCTATATTACCTGCCACGTCAGCATTAGTAATAGAAGATTACTGTAATCTTTTATTACTGACAAACTAAACAAGAGAATAAAAGATAGATTACCAAGGTAATCTACCTTACCTTCAACCAAACGCACCCCAAATGCAATCCACCTAAACTGTTAGCCCAAGCCCACCCAAAACCATGTCAAGATAGCAGTTGTACTGCTTCAATGAACAAATCACCAAGCTTTTCGAAGCAGAGCGACGCTCGAACATCATGGCCAGGAAGAAGCTCTTGTTGCTGTTGAAACCGTTTGACGTTTTCCCAGTTCGCCATCCAAACGCCAATGGCGTCTTTCGTACCACGAACCCTCAAGTATTCTCATTTTTATTTTATTTTATAGTTTTGATGGTTTCAGTTCTAGCTGAAATTACATTCTTTGCATAAACCCTCTAGTACATGCTCCTTTTCTTCATGATTTCTTCTCGTTTTTGTATTTCAATTAGTTAAATTTGTTTTCTTGGTTATTTTTTGTCAGTCCTTTTAGTGTACGTATTTAGTTTAGCATAATAGCATTCTAGTTGTTTGATAAAATGCCAAAACAGATTGGACTTTTGCTGTCAAGGCATTCCATTTATGTTCTCTTTATTTGCAGAAAATTGCAATGAAAAATGTTCTAAATGAAGGGTTTTCTTTTTAATAAAATATCTTCTTTGTGGCCGTAGTTGTAGTTCTTTGATCATTTGTGATGGCTGTACAGTGCAGAAATATACAAGTAAATAAATGTTGTTATTTGGGGCCATTTCTTATGATTTATTTGTTTTTAAATCCAGATTTATTTTAGGGAATGTTCGGAAAATGTTTTTGAAAAAAGCTGATTCTATTTTTCAATTTTTACAATGGAAACTGAAAATTTGTATTTTGGTGTTTGACTCTGAACCTTGCGAACACCTGTCTTCTATCAGATGGGGCTCAAAGAACTGCCAGTTCGTGAACTCTATTTTTGTGACTACTGGTTTCGAGTCACTCCCGACAGAAACCTCCTGCTGCTCTGGTCACTGATTGGCTTGAGCAAGCGGCCCTGCACACAGATCGCCACCTATCTTTCGTCTCTTCTTATGAACCCTTCTTATCTCCTCTGTTTCTTTAAACCTTGTCTTCTGACATTTGAACTTCATTTGCTCCATGGCCTTTTACTGTACAATTTATTATATCCACTCGATTGATTATAGTTATGATATGTCCAGCGATTTAAAATATTTGTGATTTTGAGATTTGAAATTATGCATGGTGGAATTGTTTTGATCTCGAGGAAGTTTTTGTTCTGATAGTTAAAAAAATTTGTCTCTCTGTGCTGTCATTTTAATCAATCTATTGACTGTGTTTCTAACTCAGGTTTTCTTGGAGATGACATAGGTTTTTCGGCATCTCGACAACAGGTGTAAGGCACACAAGGATGCCATAAACTTTTGTCAAGGTATTCTTTCACAGAAGTCAGTTGATTGGGAACCGGTTTTCCGGAACAATTATTCAAAACCAATCAGTAATGTGGATTTAGTTGTTACTATCGGTGGTGATGGCACTCTCTTGCAAGCCAGTCATTTGATGGATGATTCCGTTCCTGTTTTAGGTGTGAATTCTGACCCCACACATGTTGAAGAGGTTTGTTTGAGCTCTAATTTTTTCTTCTCGACATAAAGTTATACATGTCTCTGGATTTGCAGATCATTTCTTCGTGTTGACATAGGTAAGTTGTGGATATTAGATCACCGTGTATTCTTTGATGCAGGTGGAAGCATTTAGTAATGAGTTCGATGCCACTAGAAGCACCGGCTATCTTTGTGCAGCAACTGTAAAAAACTTTGAAGAAGTAAGTATCATTGAAATGATCAACCAAAATAGGCATGTTTACGAGCAGCTTGAATGGATGGCGATTTCTAAAATTGCAAACTTACTTGCAGTTTTTTGGAAAGAGAAAATGTGATGATTGTACAAGTTCTTTCAAGAAAGCATTTATTTTGGTTACTGAAATTATCTAATTCTTTAGAAGAAGCTCGTCATGTTTTTCTCATTCTGAATTTGTGTACTTTTTCCCTTTTCTTAAATTTATTTTTTATATTTTCATACTTAAGTATTTGACTTTGTTTTCAGATTATAGACAACATCCTGGAAGGTCAAATAGTTCCTTCTACAGTGTCAAGGATATCAGTGTCTATAAATTCAAAACGGCTCTCGACGTGTGCTCTTAATGACATTTTAGTTGCACACCCTTGTCCTGCCACAGTTTCTCGGTTCTCATTCAGGTAAGAAAACACCTGTAAATATGGAGTCTCTGTCGAGAGTCCTATATTGTATTTTAGTATTATTGGTTCTCTAATTTCATTCTGCATATTTGCAGAATTAAAAAAGATAGCCTGCCATGTTCCCTGTTAGTGAACTGCCGATCAAGTGGTCTCAGAGTCTCAACTGCTGCTGGGTCCACAGCAGCAATGCTCTCAGCCGGTGGATTCGTAATGCCTACTTTATCTCGGGATCTCCAGTACATGGTAAGAGAGCCCATTTTTCCACAGGCAGCCTACTCTAATTTGATGCATGGATTAGTGAAATCCGATCAGTCCATGGAAGCTACATGGTATTCTAAAGAGGGTTATATATACATTGATGGCTCTCATATTTTCCATTCTATCCAAAATGGGGACATCATTGAATTATCATCCAAGGCCCCTGGTCTGAAAGTCTTCTTGCCACCCCATTTATTATCATAAAAAGGATAGATGGAGACATACACTTAAAAGGAAGAATAAACTTCTGTTTCTCTCATCACAGGTACGAGAAAATTTTTTATTCTTTCTAGTTATAGTGACTACTGTAAATATATGTTTTCGGGTTCGTATATGTAGCTGCAAATATTGAGAACCCTAATGTAGGGGGCTAATATCAAGTTTAAAAAATCTGTCTAGCACATTTTTTGGTTTGAATTAGTATTGAGAGCTACTGATTCATGGTTCTGTTGCATCTTCGCTAATTTCCATTACAAATTAATGACATAAGAGAAAAAATTTACGACAATATCAAAACAATGTACCTTGACTTGTTTATCAAACAACAAGCTTTCAACTTCCATTCTATAACCTGAAAAGCCAAGAATTCATGAGAATTCAGAAGTATGCAGCAAGTGGCTTTAGCATAATCAAATCCACTGTGGAACTTACGTGAACATTTGAGTGCGATTACGAGAGAGCTGAGGCCTCTTCATTGGGGAGAGTATCAAATTCCTCAGTGTCATTGAGGGGTTAGCAGCAGCTGCAGAAGCACCGAAAACAGAGTGACCACCTGCTCTACTGTTCATGGCATCAACTGGAATAGCTGCTTGTTTTGCCGGTGAGCCATTGGAGATGTCGAAGGGACCAGAATTTGAACTATTCTGCCTTGCTGGCCATATGTCCTCCCGAGGCCCTGGAGTTCCAGGAGAGAAAACAAACCAATCTGCAAAATATAAGTCAATTGGTTTTGGAGATTTTAAGCAAAATGAGTTGCTAAATTTAGTTCAGCTGTGTAAAAGCATCAAGAAACAAAAATTATCAACTGCATTAAGATTACACTATGTTGCCACATAAATCATCAATATTTTTCTCTATAAAAATGAAATTATTACCTTTTCGAATATGATCTCTGCTTTCCATCACATTAGCTGCAGGGTTTGAGAACAAATTAGGCTCATTTCTCGGGAAAAGGTTGTTTACAGGTTGGATTGCTGATCGTTTCATTGACTCATATTCGCTTCTCAATTGATCATACATTTCATCTAGTTTTCTCTTCTGTCTGGTATTAAAAATGAGTTGGTTTTTATGAGGATGCAAGAACAAAACAATAATCTATAAGAAATAGATTCCACATGGTAAATTAGTTATATAGACTCACCTGGATTTCTCAGAAAATTTTTCCTGAAGTTCCTGCTTATCCTTTGTCAAATTCTCAATCTCTTGTTCCATCATCTGACATCTCTTTCCCATTTTTTGATATGCAGTATGTATCTGCTCCAGCTTTTCTGTGAATTTTTCTTGCATGGCCTCACATTTCTGCCGGCATTGAGCTACAACTCTATTCATCTTGAATTGCATTTCAAGTTCCTTTTGTCCCAAGTAGAACATTACACTTCTGTATGCACTCTTCATCACTGGATTCATTAAGGAAAATGTATGGCCGAAAATATCTTCTTTTTTTTTTTAATTCCTACTAAAATTGAGAGAAAAAATATATTCCCCTTCCTGTTCAGTAACTCTCATTTGTTGTAATTCTTCTACCTTCAATTATTAAGGATACATATCTGTGGAGAAACTCCAGCCATGGCCGTCTGCAGCAGAATGCATTGACAGTATAGGCAACAAAACAACATGACACATAAGGGCAACTAAACTACAAAAGCAGAGATGTAGGTATAAACAAGATGTAAAGAATCTGCCACGTGAAGGAATCACTTACATTTATCCATTCATCATTTGGATTGATATCCACAGGTTTCATATGGCTGACAAAGGGAAAAACACATTAGGGTAATAAAATTTGAAAAAGAAATGCTATTGGAAGCAATAAACAGCATAAACAAGTTGCCCAACTTAGAAGTTTAATAATAATGACAGGCATATTAATTCATAGAGCAGCACCCTAGTATATGACAAGGAGATCTGCAGTGTATTGTCACCTGGAAATGACCAAGACAGAAAAAATAGAGTCCATTTATCTATGTCGACAACATGTGTGAATGTGAGCAATGAACTTCCAAAAAAGCAAACCCCAAAAGGCATTCCAAATACCAAGCTCACTATTAAAAAACTCTTGCCTCTTAGAGAGCACTTTATCACAAATGGGACATGCTGCATCATTATTGAGGATCTTGCTGGCATCTTCAGTGCCTAATCACACTGTTAAGAAACCTTTATGCAAATGCATTAAATTTCTTCAATGTTTACATATGAAGGAAGATATTAAATGTACATGACTGCAACAACAGGACAAGATGCATTAGGATACACAACAGGTGACCGCAAGTAGTGGAAATAGCTCGCCCTTCTAGTTCTCGCCAGCACGCATTGCATCTCATCTCATCCTCTGGTATTAGTCATCAGTTTCATAATATATCTGGATAACACAGCTAAAATATCTGAGAAATGTCCTTCACAAGTTTATATCTCTCATCTCCGGAACTTCATATATCAGCTAATAAGAGCATAACACCACAAACTGGATTAATTTATAGCTGGTCCTATCACAAGATAATTTAAGGGATAAAATGCTAGAAATTAAAACAAAATAAAGTCTGTCATATAGCAGGCATACAACTATACCTAAGCAGTGATACTATCAACACACAAGGAGACAGGTCATTAGGCAACAAAACAAGCACAAGTCTTAAGACCTGTAAACCGGTTTCTGAGTTAGGTGTTTCACTATCAGAAAAACTCTATGTGAGTTTCGGCAAACACTTGGAAGAACAGTAATGTCTACAATTTCAAGATTGAATAGAAATAAAAAAAAAAATCATAAAGACCTATGAAATTTTACAATATTTCTTCAAATTTGTAAAAGAAATTCTCAAAAGTTTTCATTTCATCCCCTTAAAGATTCAGGAAACACTATTTTCAAGCAAACAACCAACAAAATTATCTATAAACCTGATCACTATCAGACAAAGCTAACGCAGACATAAATCACAAAAGCTCACCTTAATATATCCAAAGGCTATGCCATTGATTTTAAACATGTTTTGACAAGTGTTTCTGTAGTGTAGTTTATTGTCAGTCTCTTATAAGACTCTTAATCTCAGGACCTTGACAGTCTCAAGGAAACATGATTATTATTACTAAACCAACAAATTACTAGCTAATTTCAGTTGAGACAAATTCAATCTCCAATCGCCCAATAATCAACAGAATATATTCAAAATACCAGAATTCTAAGTTTAACCTCTGCTCAAACAAACAAAAAATATATATATATCAAATATGACGAAAGTGCCCTCGTTTTGGCGCGGAGTTTCAAACCTTCGCTCAAAGTCAAATTCCTTCCTGATTACCATTCTCTGGGGTCCCAAACAGTGGAAAACCAATTCTCAGGAAACACGAACTATTTTATTTTCCTACGTTTTCTCGGCAACCAAACATAAGAAAATTGCGGTCAAATTAAATTTTAACCTTCACACAACTTCAGGTTTCAAATTTCGTGCTCTGTCCTTGATCAGATTCTGAAATCAATCCACTTCACGTGGAAAGAAAATAAAAAAATTAAAAATAAAATGAAGAATTTCAGGGAAAATCAAACTTAATTGAGTAGCATGAAAGAGGAAAAAATAATTATATTACGAGTTACCTCGGATTGTAGAGAAATCTACCAAAGTTTACTGAGAGATGTAAAATCCTCGATCGATTGATCAAACTAGAATTTGAGCGGGAAATGTTCTTGACGAATCTCTCTTATTTAAAAGAGCAAAAAAGAAACAAGTTGAATTCTGTTTTGACAGGGCTATGTGACATGTCACTCCTTGGTTTTGAATAATAATTAAAAAATAAAAAAGCCAAAAGACTATTGTGCACCTAAGGTTTGTTGAAACCCCCAAATTCCTTCGCTTAATTTCATTATGTGGTAGGGTAGAAATGTCATTTTATATAAAATCTTCTATTTTATATTTCATGTTTAAAATGATGTTTGTTAACAGGTGAAAAACTTTTGAAAAAGTTATGCCTGTTAATAAAAGTTTTAGGGGCACTTAACAATTCAAAAAAGTTTGCGTTATTTTAAAAATTACCCCTCGATAATTTAAAAAATGATTATTATACCCTTCAAAACTAAACAAAACATACATTTTAGGGTTTGTTACAATTTTTATTTTTTTTTATAAGTCTAACTATAAATTAATTATTAATAGGTTAGAATATATTAATAAATAAATATTTATATTATATGTTAATAATAGTTTTATAATTGACCAATGTTACATGCATATATTTTGAGAATACAAAATATGTATACAAATTATGGTTATTATATAATTAAATATTATTTTATTTTTAATTCAAAATCACTCAATCACATAATAACACAAGATCTGTATACTTAATTTATGTACTTAAAATATATATATAATTTTATTATTTATAATTTCAATAAAATAGTAAAACAATCGTTTCTAAAAAAACTAAATAGAATTCGCAAATGTAATTAGCAGATAAATAAGAATTTGGTTTTTCAAAATTTTGAAAATGGAAATTTATCGTTTCATCAAACATCATATAAGAAATAATCATTTGAAAAAGGAAAACTATATTTATTTTTTTTATTTTTTAAATCCAATAATATATTTTATTTTATAAAATATGTAAAATTGAATTGAATTTTTTATTATTACAGTAAAAAATAGACCGTAGTATAAATAATAAAAAGTACCCCTTAAATATACCGTTAAATTGCATTTAGACAATTCATGAATGATAAATATATTAAAATTGATAAGGAAAATTTTCCCACCCAATTTTTGCCTGAATGATTTCCCACCCTTCAACTTTAAAAACGACACTTCTTACCTTTTGTTTGATTTATCGATCAACTTTGATTACAAAAGGTTATTTAAATAAATTTATCTAATTTTAATTATTAATTATATTTTTTAAATCCACTTTAACCCTACTGCAACCTTGCTTCTTCTTAAGACTTCATCTCATTACACATTTTTAAACATCCCTTCTTCATTATCTCCAAACTTCAATTTCAAAATTAATGGTTGAATGGAACTCAATAGACCATATTGCCTTGGTAAGGGTTTAAGTTCTCGTGATGGAGCTAGTGAAGACCATGGTTCCCTTTCGGCACCACATCTTTTAGGGTTGATGGATCATGTTCTTGTGTGATTGAACCTCAACTTTTGTTTAATAATAAAACTATGTGTATAACTTTATGTACAAACAATATTATGTTATAATGTGATTAAATATTATTTTATATTTAATTTTTAATTATCTAATCACATAATAATATATCATTATTTATATATAAAATTATACATAAAAATTATATATATAATATTACTCTACCCTTAATTAGGTTGTTCTTGTGGTGGGTGGTGGTGCTTACACGACAAGTTGAGGTTATTTTTCCCTTCTCAACGTCGCATTTTGGAGCCGATGGATTTGGTGCAACTACAATTGAACTTTGGCTTTAGTTGTCGGTGGTTTTTCAGCCAACAATGGCAGCTCAACAACTGGTGTCGCGATTAGTTAAGTGATTGATGAAGCTTTTGGCTTTTTACTCTTCAACCACAACTCTTCCAGTTGAGTTTCCACGGAACGAGTGAATCTTTTCCTTGTGGACGGCACAACAATACCATAAACAACATCAACATAATAAAAATGATGAATTTGTGAAAGTAAAATTTTAATGTTATCATAGAAGTATAAAGTAATTATGTTCTATCGTAATAATATTTAAATTTTAAGGAGACGTTTAATTCAATGTATAAAACTATTATTTTGATAATTTATTTTTTATTATCAATGGTAATATGATAAATAATATAAGAGGTATTCTGATTACTATTTCTACCTTAAATATTAAAATATTAAAAAATTAATTATATTTTTATTTATTAATTTTTTAAAACAAAAATAATCTCATTTTCAATTAATGTAACATGGAACATAAACAATATTTTAAAATAATTATACCTAAGTACGTTTAAGTAAAATAATATGCTAGTATTTTTTTTATTAACTCCAACGAAATGCCATAATTATCTATGTCTGTTATATTTTATCAAATATAATAATTATTTATACCCCGTAATTTTTTAGATAGTCAATCTTCAAATAATCTTTGTCATTGGACAAAAATGAGACGAAAACCAATTTGTTATGGTTTTCAAAGCTAGAAAAGGGGATGGAGAAAAAAAAAGAAACCTTAGGGAAAAAATATCATATTTTAAAGTTTAATCCTAGAAAAATTATTAACTTTCTAAATCTATGAGGGAAATAGATAATATTAATTGATTCCGTTAATTTTAACTGTCCATAAATGAGTGTTTGGGGTCTCAATAGTTAAAATATATCAAATTAAAAATGCAATAAACTTTGGGTGGGAATCAATTTTTTGACCATAAAATATTACTCAAACTAAATGTACCCTTAACAAATTTTACTATAGAATCTAAGGGTGAAAAAATATTATTTTTATTTAAATTAAAGGTAGAGAATACGACAATCAAGCGAAAAATAGATAGAAAATAATATCTCTCTCCTTGATTAATTGCATTAATTTAGGGGGCGTTTGGTTTGGGTAATGTTTTATTACCAAAATAGAAAGATTACTTTGAAGATAGATTACTTAGAAGATTACTGGGTATAAATGATTACTATGTTTGATAAAATTTGATAGATATAAATAATTATTGTGTTTGATTAAAGACAATAAAATATTATTAGTAAATTATTTTACTTAAATGCGTTTGAATATAATTATTTTTAAATATTTTTTATATTATTTGTCATATTAATTAAAAATAAATTTATTTTTATCTCAAAAAATTAATAAATAATAATATAATTTTAATAAACTAAAGATTACCTCTGTAATCTTTAAATACCTAAGGTGAAGGTGGTAATCAGATTACCACTTATATTACCTGCCACGTCAGCATTGATAATAAAATATTATTGAAATATTTTATTACTGATAAACCAAACAAGAGAATAAAAGATAGATTACCAAGATAATTTTAAAAAACTTCAACCAAACGCCCCTTAGGGTAAATTATGATGCCATATTTTCCATCAATGATAAATCCCATTGCTTCTCATTTTATACATAGGAAGGAAATATTAACGTCAAACCAAATATATATCATTTAATGGTTCTTTTTTTAATATTTGTATTTAAAAAAATAAAGTGTTAATCTATTAAACATATTAAATCATGATTATTTATAATTCGATAATAAAACAACTATATTAAATATAGAAGAATTGATTATTATAATCTAAAATTATAATTGAATACCAAACCATTTCAAGAAAATGAAAACTAACGTGACTGAACACCAAAGGGAGGGATATCTTCAGTTAGGGTTAGATTTAAATCAAATTTATTCGAATTTAATTTGAATAAGCTCGAAACAAGCTCAATTCATGAGAATTTGAGCTCTAGTTCAAGTTAGAAAGTTTAACATTTTTGAACTCTAGTTTTAGGGTGTTCAGTTCGTCAAACTCGCAGCTTAAAACTTTTAATACGAAACAACATCGTTTTAATAAATATATATTAAAATAAAGTTGTTTTAATAACGAGCTTTATTAAAAGTTTGATTTAAACTTGAGCTCAAGCCGAACTTAAGCTTGGGCTCATTTGAAGTAAACTCGATGAACTCAAACTGGAACTCGGTTCCACATAAATCAAATCAAGTTTGAACTCAATTCAATTCTAATTCAACCCTATCTCCACTGATATTCTCATAATTATAAAACATGTATTGTATTGAAAAAAATACAAAAAACATGTGACAAATGTCGAGAGGAGCATATATAATTATAATTGAATACCAAACTATTTCAAGAAAATAACATGACTGAATGGCGACGAAAAGGATATCTCTGACAACAATTCCCATAAGGCCAAAAGACTTATTCCCACCTAAGGTTTAGTCTATTCCGGTTGATAGAGAGAGACAAGGACAATTCGTCTCTCTCTATCAACAAACAGAGAGACAAAGACCTTCGTCTCTCTGTGAGCAAAAGTAGAGATGAAGATTTTGTCTTCATCTGCTCATTGATTTCGTTGGTGTTTCTTCGTCTATCATCGGCGAGGGAAAGTCGACTAACAATTAGAGAGGGAAGAGAATGTCGTTAGAGACGAAGCGATGACCAAAAAAAGAAGAAAAAAAACCTAGGTAGAAGGAAATAGTTATTTTTCAAATCTTAAAAAGTTTAAATAGGAGTAAAGTTATTAGTTTTCAAAATATAGGAAAAGAGAAATGAGATAAAATTATATATATTTTTAAATTAATATTAAAATAATTATTTTATTCTTATTATAACATAAAATTTTAATAGATATATGATGATAGGTAAATATTTAAATTTTTAAAATCTTATATATGTGAGTTTGTACATAAATTAAACTTTGGGTGGGAATAAGTTTTTTGGCCTTCTCATAATTATAGAACATGCAAATTATATTGCATTGAAAAGACATAGAAAGCGCCTGACAAATATTTGTGCTCACATGCTTTTGAAAATAGTAAAATTATATATATAAATTTATGAAAAAGATGACACGTAACTGTATGACTATAAAGGGACATGGGCTAACCTGCTTTGAAAGGCAAGGCTTCACCACTATTTTAGTAATATATTTATAATAGATGAGAAATTAAAATATTTATATATTTTAAAATTATTGTTAAATTTTTTATTAAATTTAAAGATAAATTTTTATTTAATAATAATAGTATTAAAAATATTTTATTTTATTTTATTTTTTATATTTTAAAAATAAATATTTAATCTCTATACTTAAATTTTAAAAACTGATTTTTTTTTCAAATTTTTAAGTTTTTTCTTTACCTTTCTCTCCTATCACCAATAACCGATGCAACACATTGTTAAACAATGAGTATATTTCAAATCTAGGCTCGTTCTTCATTGGACGATGATGTGTCGTTTAAAAATTATCCTTTAGATGTCTTTGTTTTATTCCTTTACCATTAGTTCACCGTTCTTAGGAGAAAATGACCAAATTATAGATTTGGTATTCTAAGAAGGAAAAATAAATTTTAAAAAATTTAATTAAAGAAAGAAATATTATTTTTTAGATTAAAAAATATAATATAATTTTAATTATTTTAATATTATTGATAAAATAATAACTGAATTCTAAAAAAAAATTATAAATATATCTTAATAAATTAAAATTTAAATAAATATTTAAATTTTTTATTTATCGATGTTATATACATACCATTTTTCAAAACTTGTTTGGAAAATTATCCTTTTCCCTTTCGAAAGGTATGTAAAGACTGGTGATGATATTTCGCAAGTCTTACGGCTAGACAGCACAGAGGCGGTCTCCTGTTTCACAGCACAAACTATAAATCGCCACGCGTCCGTTGCCGCCATTCAAACACGCCTGTACACTCATAGCCGCACAAAATATCCTCTTCCCCTTTCCTCGCTGCCACTCAACTAAACGCTAAACCCAAAACCCGCCGCCTTTAGATCTTCCACTCCTTTTGACCTTGAAAGGATCAGTCTTGGTGCGGAAAAAAAAACGACACAGAAATGAAGATACAGTGCAACGTATGCGAGGCTGCCGAGGCCAAGGTTCTGTGTTGCGCGGACGAGGCCGCGCTCTGTTTTGAGTGTGATGACAAGGTTCACGCTGCGAATAAGCTCGCCAGCAGGCACCAGAGGGTCCCTCTCTCCTCTTCTGCTTCTCAGATGCCCAAGTGCGATATTTGTCAGGTATATTGGGAATATGTTACTGGGAAGGCTAATTGTGTTATATGGGTGTGAGTGGAGTTGAATTGAGGGTTTTGTTTGTACGCTAGTGTTTTATGTTTTGGTTGTTTAGACTAATTGAGGGTGAATAATATATCTGTTGTGGATTATGTTGTCTATCTCTGGTAACTGGATTTGTTGACATTGATTTGTTCTAAGTAATTATATTATGAGGTTTTGATGGGCATACAAGTAGTGTAATGACTATCGAGGATTGAATTTTACAAGTTCTATAAATATGTCTTTTTGCATCTGAAGTGTGTTTGATAGCTGCAACTGGTTTCGATGTGAAAAATTTTCTGGGTTGTTGATGTTTTGCGCTAATATTGTGGAAATCCTTTAAAATATGTATTATCTTTAAGTAACGAAATTTTATTGTTATTAGGCCAAGAAGCATGGTTTAATTGTTTTCTTAAAGAGAGAGAAGTTATCATCAAGTATTAAAATTTAGACATTAGACAAAATGGAAAACAATGTGTTCATTTTTTAAGCTGGTTAAGTTCTAACTCCTACTGAAAATAAATTGAGAAGAGACTTGAATGTTGGCTGACAATGACATGATTTTGCTATAACTTCCAAAGACATATGGATATATGTATATGGACCAAGTGTTGTATGGTTTAATTGACTTTGTTGTATTTGTTGATTTTGACTTTTCAAATAGATGTATTCTTCATGTTAATTGACTATTGAGAATGTAACCACACCTTGCAGGAAACAGCTGGCCTTTTCTTTTGTTTACAAGATCGGGCCTTACTCTGCAGGAAATGTGATGTTGCCATACACACTGCAAATTCTTTTGTGTCTGCTCATCAGAGATTTTTGCTTACTGGGGTGAAAGTAGGTCTTGAAGCAGCTGACCTTGGTGCATCTTCATCTACAGTCAAGTCAACTTCTGGGGAGAAAATTTCAGAAACCAAATCCCACTCAATGTCTAGATGGAGCAACCTGATGCCATTGGCTGGTGAATGCAAAGATGTTTTACCTGCAAACACTGGTGGAATTGGGGATTGTGAGACAACAAGAGTATTGTTTGCTGGGGGTTCTACCACTGAAAGCATACCATTGTGGCAAGTGGATGAATTTCTTAGTCTTCCTGAATTTTCTCAAAATTATGGTTTCGTGGATAATGGATCATCTAAGGTATGCTTATTTTCTTTATACAAGTAATATATCATTTGACATTAGAGTGGAGGTCAACTTTTTATATTAATAGGTTTGTTGCTTCATGAATAACAAAAGTTGTTTACACTAAAATGTTTGTCAAAAGGTATCCCTAATGCTGACATTGGTATCACAGAGTGTTGACTCAAATACACATCACTTTCTCTTGCATCAATGGTTCATGGTGAGGTCATGCCTTGTGGACATGGAAGAAGCTCTGGCAGGACTGGAGTTGGCTCCATGGTCTGGTGGTGACATCACTGTGTTTGCTGGTAGAGATTTTGCATTGTGACAGTGAATATTGTAGGTAGCATCTAGGTCAATCTGCCAATGGCATTGTAGCAACAATGTAGTGATAAATCTGGTTGATAACAACTCAAACTGTGAGGTAAACTCTTGAAGCGGTAATAAATTAGTCTGCTCTATAGTTTGTAGTGATACCTTGTGTCTGGTTGGATCTGTTTCCGTTTGAAGGTTAAAATTGGAATAGAGAACCCTTTTAACCTTTCTATAAAAAAACCTTTCTTTTGTATATGTATATTTTTTAATTTGAAAAAACAATCAAGGCTTTACTTGCATACTTTTCATAGGCTTATGTTGTCTGCCTTGGTTCTGGGGCTCATGTGTTAATGATGAATTACACATTTTTGAGTTATTAGCATTACCCTATGGCTTCTGAAGTTTTCTTTCTTGTTGATAACATGCATCCACTCGCACGTAAACACACACACACACACATGTAGGCCACAGTCTTAACTTCTCTGCATTGTTAAGATCATCCTGGTTCCAGATCATGTTAATGTTGATAATAAACCTATTATAGATCTGAAGTGGATATAGGGCATCCTTTATGGTGCATGCAGGCATATTTCCATGCCATGTCCTTGACCTTCGGTCGCATTGCAACTTTGAAGTGTTCTTGTGTTCCTGGTATTAGACCCAGAAAGGAATCAATCGACCTAACCACTCAACAGTAATAACTTTATTATTTATTCCCTTTAGCACCTAGTATATTGACATTTTCGTCCATTATCTACAGCTGATACAGCTGACAACTGTGATTATTTTCTGCTGTGTATTTCCAGACTGATACTGGCAAGCGTGGAGACTCCGACAGCTCCCCAATCTTAAGATCCTCTGAGGAAGAGCTAGACGATGATGAGTGCTTGGGTCAGGTGCCAGAGAGCTCACAGGCGGTGCCACAAATTCCTTCCCCTCCTACAGCCTCAGGGCTCTATTGGCCGAAAAGTTCTACTTCGAGTCTATATGATACTGCAGCATTTGTGCCTGACATATACAGCTCAACCGTGCAAGACACCCGCTGCCATCAGCTTTATGGCCCTGCAAAAAGACTGCGATGGGAGTTATAATTAGTAAGGAGGTTTTTGATTATTTTTAACAGAGCGAAGTGTGTTATAATATGTGATCTTATAAACTAAACAAACCTCTGTTGTACATTTTTCAGAAGTTTTAGCAATACACTATTTTTATGGACAAAAATACCCTATTCACAAAGTTTTAAACCTTTAATTGAAATCCATTCCATAATCCTCGATGGGATATATATGTTCATGGAGTATTTTGAGACTCTACACAGGGGATGTCTAATGTTTGATAGAACTATAGGGTGGCTTGTAATGATGAGCTTAACTATTGGACATTCTCAAAATAGTTAAAATTACATATGCCTCCCTATTATCCTATAAATGTTCTTACTGCCTTTTTGGATATTATTGGGCACAGGGTTAGGTTCAAGGTCGCCCGAACTCAAGTTTAGCTTGGCTTAAAGGGAGTCTAGCTTGAGTTCCCATTAAATTGTTTGAGCGTAGTTCATTTGAGAGAGACCCAAACTCAAATTTGACTCTAGTGTTGAGTTGAGTAGAATTTTAAGTTCAGTTCAGTACTATAACTGAATAATAAATAACTAAAATAATATTATTTTAATGTGTATTAATTAAAATAATATCGTTAGTCGATTCATATTAAATTTTCATATTTGCGAGTTTAGTGAACCGAATATCTTTTAAGTTTAAACTCAAATACGAGTAGAAAATATTTAACTTTTAGGTTTGAGTTCGAGTTTAAGTTGAGTTTATTTGAGATTTGTTCAAATGCGTTTATTTTATAATTTGAATAAATTCAGTTTGAATCTAACCTAATTGAACACTTTTATCCTTAATAGTAATATTTGTGTTATGTGGATGGATAGTTATAAGTTAAATTCACTTAAAATGAATAATCTTATTTTTAGTTGTTAGTTATATCATCACTCACCATCCATAGTTTTGTTTTATTATATTTATGCTTGCAATTTATAATACCAACAAAAACTATTATTTTTATATTTTGTTTCTACAGAATATGAGTTTTTTCATTATCGATTGACATAAAATTGATAGTTGTCCATATCAAACTAACTTTGACGTAACTTAATGTCTCTAAACTTATCAATTAAAGGTCTTATAATACGACCAAAGATCTTTTGGATTGTGTTTTCACAAATCTTTAGTGGGTTGGTTAACATGATTATATGGGTTGATCCATCAAATTATAATTTTTTAATTTTAATTAATATTTAATCATTTATAAATTTTCAATTTTTGTAACAAGTCATGTCAAAACAGCACGAGGACTTTAACCTAAGGCCTTAGACATGACTTGCAATTTTATAGTCTATGCAAAGGGAAAAAAAAAAGAGATCTGGGCCTTGCTGTGAGCAAGCCCAACTCCTTTGACATGTCTAAACCAATGTATGTAATTTAATATTCTGAAAATGATGTGTATAGTATAGAGTGTTATTATCATATGAGGACTTGTTTATACTCTATTCAAAGTGAAAGGTATATCTATAATACTAAAATTATTTTGATTGAAAATAAGGAGATAAATTTCGTTTGTTGACACCAAAGAGAAGAAGAAACATCCCACCATATGTGTTGAGTAGATTTGTTACTATGCTACGAGACAGAAAATCTGTATGCGCTCTTGGATGAATGGTAGATAAAAGATGTCCTTGTTCGTTGGTATTATAGCTAGTCATTGGTTATAATTACTCGGACAAGTTTTATAATAGTAAGGCCTATCAAAGAGATCTCTAGAGGGTCAGCCCAAACACTCCTTAATTAGAGTTTGGTTCTAATAAAAAATGATTTGATTTGAATTTATTGAGTTAAAATTAGGTTTACTTTAAATAAAAAATGATTCAGTTTGATTTGATTTTATTATTTGAATCAATTATTCAAATTCATAGCTTGATTAGATTGGAATTGATTATTTGAATTTACAATTCCAATTTGTGATTTGAGTTCGTAATTTATTGACAAAATGATGTCATTTTATTCAAATAATATTTAAAATTACTTATTCGAACTATAAATTTAAATTGAATCGAATTGAGCTAATTCATGACATGAATTCAAATCAAATCATGGCTTGATTGAGATAAACCATTTTTCATTTGAACTGAAATTAAATCAGACCTAATTTCGGCTCAAAACAGACCTATTTTATTCGAAAAATCCTTGACAAGTAGTTATTTTGACAGGAAATTCTCTACCTTTGCCAAGTTTTCAATTTAATTATGAATCAAATTTAATCAAAATCTTCTTTATACATTGAGATAAAATCATTCAATCCTATTCTATTGATTATATTCGCATAATCTTTCAAATATTAGCTAAAGTCGATTAAATCCTCCCAAATAAGATTATTTACTTAATTAGCCATTGTCTGAACTAGAAGCCTGAAGAGCACTTCACATGCTTTGTGAGCAAAAGCACACGCATGCATTGGTCATTCATGGAACAATAATACTCCTGGCTCATGCAATCAAGACAAAAAACCCCACACACGTACTAAAATTTAAAACAAGACAGCTAAGGACATCATTGTCTTCATGTTCACATTTCCACAATCTCATGTCATCAAAAGCTCAACACTTGTTTAAAGGGCTTCTATTAAAAGCAATTGCAATATTTGGCTTGTTCAAACAAAGCATTCATCAAGAGTACTCAAATCAAATAAATCTATATATATGTACGGATTGTACAAACTCAGATGACAGTTTATAATTGAGTGATATAATTATTTATTTTTTCTCTCACTTCAAAATTATTCAATCAAATACTATCGAATCAAATTGTATGAGAAAGTTTATGATAAAATTATATGTACCTATTTTAAATACATAAATAGGTACACATTTACATTTGTCATCATATAATTGGGTGATTTTGAATTAAAAATAAAGTAACACTTAATCACATGATGACACAAATAAATGTGTATCTATTTGTGTATTCAAAATGGGTATACATAATATTGCTCAAAAATTTATACAATTTGTTTATACATATAACATTACTCATTCACAACATGGCACTGACAAGTAGTAAATTGCATCATCATATACAAAATAACAGAGACGAGGAGAATATCATTTGATCCTACTATATAAACACAAGGCTTTGAAGTTCATAACATCGAGGAAAAATAAGACAAACTACATAAGAAATGAAACAATATCCCAAATGGCACTCTTTAATCTTCAAATACTGTTTTTCGCTTGCTTTACCTCTCAGCTAGAAGTTGCCGTCCGGTTTGAAGAGATGCGATCAAAGTTCATGGGATGCATTGAAGGCATGGAAGGCATGGCACGGACGTTTATGTCAATTGGGTATAAGCGATACTGGATGTCAAGCTCCTTGAAAATCTTAAACATTTCTTCAACCAAGAGGGCTCTCCTTGACCATTTCTCCCCCATGTCTTGGTGGTTCATTCTATGTGTTAGCCATACTGCTATCCTTACCCTGTTTAGTTCTTCCAGTTCCTTGAATATGATCATAGGTTGGGGATACCAGTGGTCCTTCTTGTTGTCGACATAACTGCAGAAGTACTCGATCATTACATGATCAAAGTAGTAAATAATTTTAAACTGCAAAAACAGGATAACGGTTGCATATTATTAAAATTTATTAGTTACCTTAGTATTTTCTGTTTCATGAGTGCAATCTTCTCTGCCGGAGTAGATACATGGATGCAAAACTCGACTGCATCTCCCATATCTGGACTTCGGTAGTAATTGCTAATAGCCTTGGTAGCAAGAACACTATTTGGAATAATAATCTTCTGGTTGTCGTATCTTAGGAAAACAGTAGTTAAGATGTTCATTTCTTCCACTACCATCTGCAATTTGATGGAAACATTACTTGGGTGAGCACACCGTCCACATAAATAAAAGTTGGTGTATTTGTGAAGGGATAGAAAGATGAACTGTTGTTTATTCAATATACCTGAACTCCGTCAATCTCACAACGATCGCCCACATCAAAGGGGTGCATTACAAACAGAAAGATAATGGCCTCAAATACTGTCTTGCAAGTGTTTCCAAATATGAACGCCACTAAAAGAAGCTGAGAGCTTATGAAGACTAGAAATTTGGTGGTGGCGATTCCCAATATAAGGAGCCAGATAACTACAATGATAATGGCAACCAAAATGTTTACCATACGATGAAGCCTGTTGACTGCTGTTTTCGTATCATTCAACGTAAATGCCAGTGCCTTCCGCTCTCTAAAAACATTAACCTAAAACAGATGCATTGTATTAACATCATATAACGTATAACAATAAGTTATAGAACTCAACCTGAAATACCTACAATCAATCATGCCATCACAAACAAATATCAGATAGGTTGTTTTTTTAATGCATTCTCTTCAACCTGAACCGAGAACTTGCATGCAAAAAGTTTTATAACTGTGTTCATTGACACTTAGGGAGATGCGAGGATACCCCAAAGATAATCAGAGATCAATGTGCACATATTTTGACCTTCGTTCAGCAAATAAATTGACATTTACTTTCATCACACAATGAACAGGAAAAAGAAGAAAGGAACAAGATATGCATAGAGCATATCACCAGTTCTTACCACCCAATTCTTCAAGGCCGACTTGCTGATTCTCTTGTTCTCAGACACTCCTTCAAAGAGACTCATTGTCTTCTCAGCCTCATCTTCTGGCAAGAATCGCATTAGGTCCTCCCGGAATATGAACCTGAAAAAGGAAATTTGCAACCAGGTATTAGCATTGATATGTTGTCACAATCTCTCTACAAGATACAGGTGCAAATTGTATTCTTTATGCTTGATTTGAAATTTGCAAAATTTATAATTTTTCCTACTAAAATTCATTACAAGAAAAGAAACTAAAATGAACGGAGCTTTTTCATCAAGATATAGTTTGAGAGCAAAGTTTAAGAAATTACTTAGCAGACTCACCACAGATAGAACAAAGATGATGCAACTTTAAAAAAAACAGAAACTGTTAGTAAAAGCTAAAAAGTAGACTCAACAACTAAATTCAAATTCAAAACAGGGTAGAAGTGAAATCAAATTCAAGGCAGACAATCACCCTATTTGCACATGTAAAATAGTCTTGCAAATGTGATAGGATTAAGCACATACTTGGACCCTTGCTTAGCCACATTCTGGAAAATTTTCTTTGCGGCAACTTTTGCCTCGCATTCATTTTTAATATGTGGTCCAGACTCATCAGCATGACTTGAATCTTGTATCTGTTCATCTAATGTGGTGAGAGATCCATGCCGGACTATGTTGATAAGCCTCTTCATATTCCAAGCAGAGACATTCTTATGGTTCAACTTGTGCAAGTGATCAATTGTGATTCCATTATCTTCCTTGTTGGAAAGTGCACGAGGAGTTTTTTGTAGCCTTCCACTCCCTATCACCTTCGCACTCTGTGGTGATGATAAGGTACTTGTCTTGAGGCCCGGAGGGATAGTAGCACCTGCATTCTGTAGTTTTTGAATCTCACTTGATATTCTTTCCTCTTCCTCCTCTGCCTTTTGTATTTCGATCACAGGAGGACCAGAAAGTGTTTCAATCACATATTGAGTGAACAATGCCTCCTGAATTCTGTCAAAGTATGTGCTCACATGGAAAGATGATGCTAGAACTTTCACAAGAAGCGCCTTCACCAACCACAACAGCACACCTACTACTAGACAAACCAAGATCTTAGTTACAATCCGAAGAACTTTACTGTTCGTCTGCCTCTCAACTTTCTTATCAAACAGGTAATGCCAAGCAATCAACACAAGCCCCAACCAAATACAATTCTGTACTGCTTTCCTCAATCCATAAACAAAATACAAAACCCGTTTTCGCAACAAAAAGTTCCTTTCGAAAAAGAACACAACAATCCTCACGATCCAACTAGACACCAACCTACCACATATCAAAACCAAAATCAAAACCTCCCATTTCCACAAGTCGAGATTCCACAATTGCTTATCCCTTAAAAATTTAAAAGTCAAACTACAAACTAACGCAGCTATAATCAAAATCAAAATTAACCATTCAATCACAACCCAAATACTAACTTTCTCCTTCTTATACTCATCTGGCAAATCCTCATCTGAGAATGGATCATCTTCTTCATCTTCAACATTTCTCCCAATAAACCCACTTTTCAACTGAGTTGATCTCCCTATAAACCCACTTTTCAACTGAGCTGATCTCCCCACAACTCTCCCAGATTTTTTATCGACTCTGTCCTGTGGAGGGTCCAACAACCTAGATTTAGGTTTAGTCATCAACAATTTAGACTTCCTATTAAAAGACACATTACTATTAAACGACCGATTAGAAGAACACTTCAAAACCTCTCCTTCAGAATCTTTTTGTGGAGATTCTTTATAACTGTGATTAGAATGCCTTCTCTCTAAAGACTCAAAGGAAACTCTATTACCTCTATTATACAGAGTAGGCGACTCAGCTACCGTTGGTAAAGTCGGTATAGTATTAATATTACCATTATTTTCACTAGCTGCTTCTTGCTGTTGAAGTTCATCCATGTCCAAATCCATATCAAGACAGATCTCACCTGAAGCCTTCTGCTTATGAAGAAACTGACCAATCAACTTCGAGGGTGGATCTTCAGCTCCTGCACCGCGCTGCATGAAATCAAAATCCCCACCTTCTTGAACACTCTTCCCTTCTTCCCCGCTCTTCTTCTTTATGTTACCGCTGGTTTTCTTCAGGTCTGTATCTTTCCAAAAATCATAACTTGACTCTCTCCAAATCGTGCTGGTGTTGGTGTTGATTGTACTTGTTTTATCACCGTCCATCTTGATGACAACCTCTCTCCGGTCAGCAGAATCAACCGCCATACTAAACTCCCTCACGTTCACACCTTCAAACAAGCTAGAAACAAAAATACAAACTTCAAAGTTGTGAAGAATTGGGAAAATGTGGGTGGCTTTTGTAAGTGAAAGGAGGTGTTTGGTTTCAGGGCGTGAAAGTGGAAGAAAACATGGAGACGCGTGTAGTAAAAGAGGGAATAAAGAAACATTGAAGAGACAGAGACACTGCGAGATATGACAGAGAAAGACGAGGACAGGTGGAGGTAACCACTTAATTTATTTGTTTGTTGAAACAATTCCGAACGTACAAAATTCTCTTGAAATTTTCTAAATAAAGTTCAGTTCTGTCTTGCCTTTCGAATTAGATAGATGGGCGATTTAATATAAATTTAACTTATAATTTATTTAAATTATATTTAAAAATTATTAAAATAATATTATTATATTAATAAATTAAAATTTTAAATTATGAATTAAAATTACAAATGTAAGTAATGAATTTAAAATTCAAATAAAATTTAAATCGAATCATTTTTGTTCAAAACAAACTTGAACCATTTTTAATATTAGTTTGATAAATTCAAATCAAATTCGAATTAAATTATATTTTATTTAAACTAAGCTAAAAATAAAAGATATTTAAGTTTGATTTGATTCATACCTATACCAACTTTTATAAATCTGATGTGAAAGCATTTAACATATTTAAAATTATTTAAAATTATAAAAATTAAAAATTATTGAAACGAAATTACTTCGTTTAAAAGATCTTGTGTTAAACATATCGATTTTTTATCTTTATTTGTGGATTTGTAATAAAAGTTTGTTTTATACTAGAGGGGAAAGATGATAAAAAGGGAAAAAAATAGTTCTATTATAGGAAGTTTTCGTATTTTTAAATTACCCAAAAAAAAAGGTTTTCCTGTTTTTATTACTATATTATTGGAAATTAAAGCAAATATATATATATATGATTTGAAATAAATTCATAAATAAAATTTGTATGAATTTACTATGTGATACACAAATCATATAACATTACGTGATTAGATAATTTTAAATTAAAAATAAAATAATAACTCAATCCAATCATATTATGATATATTATCTGTATATCGAAATTATATATAAAAAATAGATATATCTAATATTTATTATTTGTTATTATAAAGATTTTTTTGATAATGAAGAATCTCATCAAAGTTGAATTGTTATTTTTATAAAATTAAAACTAATTATATTAAATAAAATAAATTTTAATATAATAATAAACCTCGTAATTATTAAATTATATAAATTAAAAGTTTAATAGTGGAGTATTATTAAAAATATTTTAAATTTATATTTTTTATATATATAAAATACTCTATTTTGCCACTTACACCGCCTTAAAGGTTTATTGCTGTAAAGCTGTAAAGTAGTCTTAGGTTGCAAGTTTGTTTGCCGTAAAGTTGAAATCTTAGGTTGAAAGTTGAAGATGACATTGATATTTACTAAATTTGAATGATGATAATGCCCCTCTTCTTATTTATTAAACTTTAGGCCAAAAGATTTGTTACTACCCAAGATATAATGAAATCATAAAGTGATTTTTTTAAGCTATGATATCGTCTAGATTGGACGAATTCAAACGATTCATTTAAATGATAAAGATGTCATCGTCCAGACAAAGTGTCAATAAGTGACTCTTTGTTTGGATGACAATGCATGTAGATAAAAATCGTCTAGATTTTCAAACGAAAATAGTTTGAATTTCTAGACGATTTCATCGATCTATGGTCAGAGAGGAGAGGGAGAGAGGCCAAGAGGGAGGAGGACTGATAGATATAGATGGTGGATCGTCATTAGAGAAAAGAGGAAAAACCCTCGAGGAAATTCCCACTTTTCAAATTTTGAAAGAAATTTTAAGGGGAAATTGCGAGATTTTCAATTTGGAGTGGGGGGAACATGATAAAAGTTTAGTTTTGAAATTTTTTTTTGTTAAATAACGGTTTTATCCCTAATCTTAATTATGATTTTTAATAAAAATTATCTTATGGGTAGATATTTAAATTTTTAAAAATTGAAAAGTTACGCTTGAGATTTTACTATACCTTTGATGAGAACAAGTCTTTTAGCGTAAACTTTAAGACATAATTAAATGATACATATGGAATTTGATGGATGATGTCAACCTAATTGGTGTTACTTATGATAACTCATCATTATTTATTACTATTTTATTAGTTGGATTTAGGAATGTCTTATTTCCATAATATCAAAATTAAAAAATTAATTTAAAATTTTAAAATTAATTTAAAATTTTAAAATTTTAGATATAAAAAATTATTATATTTAATAAAATTTGAAAAGTATAAATAATTATTATATTTAGCAAAATATAATAAAATAATACTAATATATTATTTTACTTAAATACTTAAGGTATAATTATTTTAAAATATTTTTTATATTATTTATTATATTACTTGAAAATAAATTTTTTTTATTCTAAAAAATTAAAAAATAAAATTATAATTATAATAAAATTACCATTATCTTTTAATATTTAAGATAAAAATGATAATAAGAATATCTCTTATATTATTTGTCACATTATCATTAATAATAAAAAATTGTTAGAATAATGTTTAAAGCCGGATAAAAAATATTTAAATGAAAGATATGAAACTTAATGGATGATGTCGAGTTATTTGTCATAATACTTACAATGACTCATCACTATCTATTATTATTTTGTAATTAGATTGGAAAATTAGGTTGACATTTTTTAATATGTTCATTAATATTAAATAATGTAATATGAAAAAAAAATTAGGTTAAAATTAAAATTTTTATACAAAATTTAATTGAAATTAATCTAATATAACTTAAAATTATATCAGGTTATATTAAAACTAACATAAATGTAATTAAAACGAATTCAAACTAATTCAAATATTTAGAAGTTGAAATTTTTATATATTACATATAATTGTAATTGTTCTAATTATTATTTATTATTTAAATTTATTTTATTTTTTGGTGGTAAAAACGATATTTACTTGTTAAGATTATTCTCATTTTTAAAGGGTATGATGTATAATTTTTTAAACTATTTATAAATAAAACAAAATATTATGTCGTATTTTTTTGTTAATATCGATAAGATAATTTGGTAAAAAAATTAAAATATTAAAAACATTTCTAAAAATAGAAACATGAGACAATCTCATATCAATTCAAGCATAGTTCATGTTAAGTTAAAATTAAAAAATTTGATATAATTGTAATTCAAGTTAAGTTAAAGTACGAATTTTTACTTAAAATCTGAACTGATGCAATATAAAAACAGTGTTAAAACTTTCTTATTATATAATATCTCCAATTAGAAAATTTAAAATAATATAATAACAATAATGTTATATATTTAAGATTTATATATATTTTCCTTCACATACTTTTTTATTTATTTAATAGAATATGAAATATTTTTGGGGTTAGGTAAAATATAAATATTAATAAATTCTAGTTTTAATAAGAAAATTATGGAAGTAAGTAAGAAAGAACAAGGGCCTTTTCGAAAATTGAACGACTACGTGTCCCAATTGTTCTCTACGGTAAAGAAAAGTAAGGCCAAAAAGACTTATTCTCAACTAACGTTTGACGAATTTGCAAACTTTCACAAAATTTAAATATTTATTTATCATTAAATTTTTATTAAAAATAAAAATAAATTATTATTTTATTAATAATATTAAAAAATATAATTTTTTTTTAAAATTTCGAAAACTAATAATTTTATTTTAATCTTAACTTTTTTATTTTGAAAAGTGATTTTTCTTTTTTTAGAGTTTTTTTTCTCTTCTCTCCAATTACGACAACCATTTAACAGAAGACAAAGACAAGATGAAAAGACAATGACCATTTTTGATAGATGAAGGCATATGTTTGTCTCCGTTGATGAACTTCATCTATTAGAGATGGACGTCGTATTTTTATCTCATCTTCATCTTTGTATTTTATTATATGGTTGTCATTGTCTAATAGGATAGAGAAAAAAACCCTAAGAATATGAGAGAAAAAATTATTTTTTAAAACAGAGATGAAATTATTAGTTTTCAAAATATGAAAAAAATTAGAATAAAATTATATATTTTTTAATATTATTAATAAAATAAAAATTTTATCTTTAATTTTAATAAAAAATTCTAATAAAAATAAAATAATAAATAATTATTTAAATCCTTAAAACTTTACAAATAAAAGTTTGGAAATTTACCAAAACTTTGGTGGGAATAAGTCTTTTGACAAAGGAAAAAAAAAAAAGTTCAGCTTGCCAGTGGCGTAACTCCTTTGGTGACAAGCCATGATCAGCTTCATCTCAACTCAACGTCACTATAATCACAAAGTTCGTCGAATGTTCAAGCCCAGTAATGATGAGGGCGGGGCCAAAAACTGCCCATTAGTTGTTGCTAGATGGATACGACAGTTCATGTTCTCTGGTCCGAGCTCGATGTCATTCCGATTTCAAATCAAACATCTTTACTTCGAATTTTATTAAAATTAAAATCGTGTTAAAAATTTTTAATTTTTATTTAATTTAAATTATTATGATATAATCCAGTTTTATTTAAAATTATTTATTAATTTCACCTTTTAAATGTTTTAATATTTTTATTTATGATAAAATTATGTATATTTATTTTAAATATATAAATATATATTAATATGTATTATTATATAATTAAGTGATTTTTAATTAAAAATAAAATAACATCTAATTATATATTAATATATATTTATATATTTGTTTATCTAAAATAGGTACGTATAATATTACTATTTAATTTATTTATCAAATTATCCAACTTATGATTAACAAAATATATAATATAACATTTTATCTTATTTACGTATAATCTAAAAATTTATATATCAATACTATTTAAAAAACACAGGCAATTTTAGTAATTAAATTTAACTTTCATTATAAAAAATAAAATATATTTAAATAAAAATTAATAATAATTGAAGTGAAGTGATTATAAATATATGGAGATATATTATATGTAATATACAAAGATTTTAGCTATTATTTATATTTGTCCTCCAACATATATTCATATTACCTTTAACAAATTCTATTATAATAACATTTTTTTAAAAAGATATTTAGTTTTGAAAATATTTTATTACTAAAATTAAAAAATTAATCTGAAGATAGATTACCTTAAAGATTACTAGGTATAAATTATTACTATGTTTCATAAAAATAGGTAGGTATATATTAGATTTGGGTCCATCTATGACGGATCAATATGATCTGGTTTAATTTAACTGCCAAACGCATCTATAAGAGGAAGTTGGAGGATAGTTTAACATATATAAATTGTTCAAACTGCCTCCCTATAGAGGTAACACTATTTTTTTATTAGATGAACCTTCTTCTTCTTCTTCTTCCTCTCCTGCAAAATCAAAAAGCACAAATTTTATCTTCCAATGAAAATCAATACGTGAGCAAATGACGTCGTAGAAATAAAGTAACGTCAATGCCTCACATCATATTAGAATGGGCTTCGTCAGAATTAAATCCAAGCACGTAAATTTAATATTTACAATAATTCACAGAACTTGATTTTTGGTATTATTGTTCCCAACATTTTGCATGCAAATAGAACTCATACATATAGACTATACATGTAGGCATACATATGCTCGTATTTTTCAAACTAAAGCTTCCCTAACAGGGGACCAAAACATTCCAATTATAAAGAAAAAATAAGAGTAAATTATAGAAGAAATTGCAAATTGCATTAAATTTTGGTTTTTCTCTTTACGTTTTTGCATCAGTATCAATGATATCACAATTCCATTAACACTTGCCCTGTGTCAGGTGATACCAAAATATAAGCCCATTATGTTTATCCTATGTGTTTCCAATTCTTTTAACAATAATACAAAGCTATATCATTGAAAATGTCATTTCAGTATTAATTTTAAAATGTCAAAATGCTTGTCTCCATCCTGTTTCAAGTCCCATGTTGACCGCCTAAACTTATGGGGGTCTTTGTATGAATGATGTGACAGATTTCAACTAGCAACCATACAAGGCAAATGGGTATAAAGAATACAATCTTATAATCAACTTAGCGGCGGAACCCACCGTTTACTCTCATTCGCTATAATCAGACACCCACAGAAAACAATATAGTAATAGCTTGTGTATCTAATTTAAGTATATAAATAAACATTTTTATGTGTATTATTATATAATTTGATAATTTTAAATTAAAGATAAAATAACGTTTAAATTCAAAACCTGAAAACATGATATATATATATTCTATCGATATAAAGTGTGCAAAGAAAAACTTTTATTTATTAATTAAATTATATGTATTTATTTTAAATATTGAAATAAATATATATTTGATATATATTTTTATTTGATTGTATAATTTTAAATTAAAAATAAAATAATATTTAATTTTATAATAATACATATAAATATATATTTATTTATCTACGTGAGTTAGAATGTGAGCTTAATGGAGGGTGACGAATAGGGTTAGATTCGAACTGAGTTGAACTCAAGCTCGGTTAGACTTACATATAATAGAGCTCAAGCTCGAGCTCAAATTTAGGCTTGTTGAGCTCGAACTCGACTCAAGTTTGATTTGATTCGTTTTGAGTTTGAGTTTTTAATTAATTCATTATTAAAACGATATCATTTTAATACATACTAATCAAAACGATATTATTTTGTATCAAAATTTTTAACTTATAAATTTTGATAAGTTCGAGTTTGCTTAGGACTGACTCATTTTGAATTTATTTAATCTAAATTCAAATTTAATTTCAAACAAACTTGATTCAAATCTAATCCTGACGATAAAAAAAAAAAAAAAAACGGAGACCGTTAGTTTGCTTATTTATGAAATGCAACGGTTTGTGAACGAGAGGTTATTGAATGTATTACATCACCATGGATTCTCTCTCTCTCCTTTCCAGCAAAAGACTCTCATCGAAATTGTCAAAAAGCAAAATTGCATGTCAAGGTGAATATGTTCCAGCTTTGACATCTTATTCAATCTAAATTAGATAGAAGTTTGAAAATTTTTTAAATAAAATTAAATAAAAAAAATATGATTTGATTTAATTTAAATTATAATTTAAATCTAGTAATATTATTTATAAATATATATTATTTAAATTAAATTATAATTTTATAAAATATAATATAAATATAAAAAATAAATATGAAATATCTATATAAAGAAAATGTTAAAATAAATATAAAAAATAAGTTATATACTTAATTGTTTATTGAAAAATTTTGTCAAATATAATTATATATATATTAAAAAAATATAGTTTACAGTTAGGATCAATTTGAAGATTATCCAAATTGTAATCCAAATTGAAAAGTGTTTTTTAAAAAATTATTAACCCAAACAAAACCATAATTTATAAGTGGTTCAATTTAGTTTTACGATTTGAATTGAATTATATCCACTTCTAAAAAGTTATAAAAAAAGATTAGAAATTTGAATAACAAAAAATTAGATTTTTTATTTTATATAGTTATGACATTATGATAATTAATCGAAAATGTAAAGGACATTTTTGAACTTTAAAAATTTAGAAAAAATGGAAAACGTAACAAAACGATAAAAATACATATTTAGTATGAAAAACGTATAAAATATGTCTTTAACACATTTTGAGTTTAAAATTTCAGAACGATGTGTTTAAAACGTAAATTAAACAAGAATGTGAATAATTTATGTTTTTATTAACTAGGACTATGAGCACAAATAATAAAATGTCACTGCATAATTAAGTATTTTTAAATTAAAAATATAATAACACTTAATCAAATATTGATATATCATTGTTTGTGTATTAGTAGATATTAAATAATCTGTTGCAAGAGTTTCTAATTGCTCATGAAGGCTTCCCTTGTATGACAAATGAAATCGATTTAGCAAGGCCATCTTAAAAGCAATTCATGTTTTGACCAGAGATCGACTTTCCAACCATTGGAACCCGCTCAAGGCCATCGTATCCATACAAAGTGCTGCCAAAGTGACTTTCTCCCACTCTTGGATTCAATTATGCAGGTCCTCCCTATTGAAGATCGATAACTCTAGTTGTCATAAGTGTCATTCATTCCGAGTGAATTATTTGGAAAAAGGTACCACCACCTAAACCGGAGCTTCCACTGCTAAAACCAAACCTTCCACTACAAATACCTTCCCATGACTCTGTAGTTATATATGTTTTCTGGTCCTTCACAAAGCATCTCAACACCTCAATCGATTGCCCCATCTCAACCAAGTCTTTCTCAACCTTTTTACTCTCAAACCCGTCGTTGTTATTACCATAACCTACGTCGAATGCTCTGATACCACTTTGATAAGATTCAACTAGCAATTATGGTAAAAACACAAGAAGACACAAACAAATGGTAAACGGGTATAAGGAATCTCATCTTATTTAACAACTTAGCAGGATACCCCCACTATTTACACTTTAACAGCTACAATCAAACAACCACAAAGAGAAAAATTAAAATGAAAGACACTTCCAACATTTTGTGGAGCCGAAGACCTCCCTAGCACAAAGCTCATAAATATTCTCCATCCCTTTCATAACAACCCACCCAACCCTTCAAATAAGTGCCTCATTCCCTAGCTCTCCCTCTCTCTCCCCCATGAGTTACTGCCATGTGGTTTAATCCCTTTTTCATGGAATCTTCCAAAACCGTTTCAGCCCCTAACAGATTCTCTCCTATGTGTTGCTCTATTCCTCCTACGATGCGCCTTAACAGGTCTAAAAGAATGTAACAGAAAAATTCGTTCATATTTATTTTGTAGAATAGATAAGAACAATCTCAGAAATGCAATGATCTAGTTATTTTAGAAAAATGAGTTAAAGACAAATTTGTAGTTACAAAAATAGAGATATGTATGTCATTTAGTTTAAGAATTTAGTAATTTAGTTTTCTGCTTAGAATTGCATACCAAATATATAAATGTTGTATTTCACTATAAATAATAAATATGGAGAAATATTTCTTCTCTCAAACTACATAGTATCAAAGTTCGTATCGTGACTTTGAACTTCCACCATAGAAGACCTCGAGAAGGCACTTTAAACATGTACTTGATTTGCTAGTAAAAACAAGAATGCTTGAGTGTAAGCCTATAGACACAACAATAGTTCAAAATCATGGGTTGGAATATCACTCGAACCAGATAGCCATTAACAAAGAAAGGTATGAATGCCCTATGGGAAAATTGACCTACTTGTCTCTTATACGATCGGATGTTGTCTATGTTGTGAGTGTAGTGAGTCATTCATGCATAATCCTAGTGAGAATCACATAAATGCAATGCTTTGGATTTTATTTTGTTTCTATGGTATATGAGTTTTTTCATTATCAACTGACATAAAATTGATAGTAATTCATATCAAACTAACTTTGACAAAGCTCAATGTCTCTAGGCTTGTCAATTAAAAGTCTTATAATATGACCAAAGATCTTTTGGATTGTGTTTTCACAAATCTTTAGTAGGTTGGTTAACATGATTATACGGGTTGATTTATTAAATTATAATTTTTTAATTTTAATTAATATTTAATCATTTATAAATTTTTAATTTTTTTAACAAATCATGTCAAAACAGCACGAGGACTTTAACCTAAGGCCTTAGACATGACTTGCAATTTTGCAGTCTATGCAAAGGGAAAAAAAAAAGATCTGGGCCTTGTTGTGAGCAAGCCCAACTCCTTTGACATGTCTAAACCAATGTATGTAATTTAAAGTCTTGCACAAGTTATATTATGGTAGCAATAATGAGGATTTGGTTACTCTATTGTCTATTTTTGATGTGATATAAATAAAGCAAAAAAAAAAAAAAAAAAAACAAATGGGACTTCTTTTTCTTTTAACATGGTTCAATTTAACTGTCAGAAAAACCTATATCTATAATATAGTTATTAGATAATACCGTAAAATATTCTGAAAATGATGTGTATAGTATAGAGGGTTATAATCATATGAGGACTTATTTATACTCTATTCAAAGTGAAAGGTATATCTATAATACTAAAATTATTTTGATTGAAAATAAGGAGATAAATTTCCTTTGTTGACACCGAAGAGAAGAAGAAACATCCCACTATATGTGTTGAGTAGATTTGTTACTATGCTACGAGATAGAAAATCTGTATACGCTCTTGGATGAATGGTAGATAAAAGATGTCCTTGTTCGTTGGTATTATAGCTGGTCATAATTACTCGGACAAGTTTTATTGTAGTGAGGTCTATCAAAGAGATCTCTAGGGGGTTAGGCCCAAACACCCCTTAATTAGAGTTTGGTTCGAATAAAAAATGATTCAATTTAAATTTATTGAGTCAAAATTAGGTTTATTTTAAATAAAAAATTAATTTAGTTTGATTTGATTTGATTTTGTTATTTGAATCAATTATTTCAAATTTATAGCTTGATTCGATTGAAATTGATTATTTGAATTTACAGTTCTAATTTGTGACTTGAGTTCGTAATTTATTGACAAAATGATATTATTTTATTCAAATAATACTTAAAATTATTTATTCGAACTATAAATTCAAATTGAATCGAATTAAGCTAATTCATGACATGAATTCAAATCAAATTGTGGCTTGATTGAGATAAACCATTTTTCATTTGAACTGAAATCAAATCAAACCTAATTTTGGCTCAAAACAGACCTATTTTATTCGAAAAATCCTTGACAAGTAGTTATTTTGATGGGAAATTCTCTACCTTTGCCAAGTTTTCAATTTAATTATGAATCAAATTTAATCAAAATCTTCTTTATACATTGAGATAAAATCATTCAATCCTATTCTATTGATTATATTCGCATAATCTTTCAAATATTAGCTAAAGTCGATTAAATCCTCCCAAATAAGATTATTTACTTAATTAGCCATTGTCTGAACTAGAAGCCTGAAGAGCACTTCACATGCTTTGTGAGCAAAAGCACACGCATGCATTGGTCATTCATGGAACGATAATACTCCTGGCTCATGCGATCAAGACAAAAAACCCCACACACCTACTAAAATTTAAAACAAGACAGCTAAGGACATCATTGTCTTCATGTTCACATTTCCACGATCTCATCTCATCAAAAGCACAATACTTGTTTAAAGGGCTTCTATTAAAAGCAATTGCAATATTTGGCTGGTTCAAACAAAGCATTTATCAAGAGTATTCAAATCAAATAAATCTATATATACAAAAGAATTGTACAAACTAAAATGACAATTTATGATTGAGTGATGTAATTGTTTATTTTTTCTTTCATTTCAAAATCATTCAATCGAATACTATCATATCAAGTTGTATAAGAAAGTTTACGATAAAATTATGCGTACTTATTTTAAATACATAAATAAGTACACACTTACATATATCATCATATGATTGAGTGATTTTGAATTAAGAATAAAATAATACCTAATCAAGTGATGAAACAAACAAGTGTGTGTCTATTTATGTACTCAAAGTGGGTACACATAGTATTGCTCAAAAGTTTATACAATTTGTTTATACATATAACATTACTCATTCAAAACATGGTACTGACAAGTAGTAAATTGCATCATCATATAAAAAATGACAGATGAGGAGAATATCATTTGATTCTACTATATAAACACAAGGCTATGAAGTTCATAACATTGAGGAAAAATAAGACAAACAACATAAGAAATGAAACAACATCCCAAATGGCACTATTTAATCTTCAAATACTGTTTTTCGCTTGTTTTACCTCTCAGCAAGAAGTTGCTGGCCGGGTTGAAGAGATGCGATCAAAGTTCATGGGATGCATTGAAGGCATGGAAGGCATGGCACGGACGTTTATGTCAATTGGGTATAAGCGATACTGGATGTCAAGCTCCTTGAAAATCTTAAACATTTCTTCAACCAAGAGGGCTCTCCTTAACCATTTCTCCCCCATGTCTTGGTGGTTCATTCTATGTGTTAGCCATACTGCTATCCTTACCCTGTTTAGTTCTTCCAGTTCCTTGAATATGATCATCGGTTGGGGATACCAGTGGTCCTTCTTGTTGTCGACATAACTGCAGAAGTACTCGATCATTACATGATCAAAGTAGTAAATAATTTTGAAGTGCAAAAGCAAGATAATGATTGCATATTATTAAAATTTATCAGTAGTTACCTTAGTATTTTCTGTTTCATGAGCGCAATCTTCTCTGCCGGAGTAGATACATGGATGCAAAACTCGACTGCATCTCCCATATCTGGACTTCGGTAGTAATTGCTAATAGCCTTGGTAGCAAGAACAATATTTGGAATAATAATCTTCTGGTTGTCGTATCTTAGGAAAACAGTAGTTAAGATGTTCATTTCTTCGACTACCATCTGCAATTTGATGGAAACATTACTTGGGTGAGCACACCGTCCATAAAAATAAAAGTTGTGTATTTGTGAAGGGATAGAAAGATGAACTGTTGTTTATTCAATATACCTGAACTCCGTCAATCTCACAACGATCGCCCACATCAAAGGGGTGCATTACAAACAGAAAGATAATGGCCTCAAATACTGTCTTGCAAGTGTTTCCAAATATGAACGCCACTAAAAGAAGCTGAGAGCTTATGAAGACTAGAAATTTGGTGGTGGCGATTCCCAATATAAGGAGCCAGATAATTACAATGATAATGGCAACCAAAATGTTCACCATACGATGAAGCCTGTTGACTGCTGTTTTCGTATCATTCAATGTAAATGCCAGTGCCTTCCGCTCTCTAAAAACATTAACCTAAAACAGATGCATTGCATTAACATCATATACCATATAACAATAAGTTATAGAACTCAACCTGAAATACCTACAATCAATCATGCCATCACAAACAAATATAAGATAGGTTGTTTTTTTAATGCATTCACTTCAACCTGAACTGAGAACTTGCATGCAAAAAGTTTTATAACTGTGTTCATTGATACTTTGGGAGATGCGAAGATACCCCAAAGATAATCAGAGATCAATGTGCACATATTTTGACCTTCGTTTAGCAAATAAATTGACATTTACTTTCATCACACAATGAACAGGAAAAAGAAGAAAGGAACAAGATATGCATAGAGCATATCACCAGTTCTTACCACCCAATACTTCAAGACTGACTTGCTGATTCTCTTGTTCTCAGACACTCCTTCAAAGAGACTCATTGTCTTCTCAGCCTCATCTTCTGGCAAGAATCGCATTAGGTCCTCCCGGAATATGAACCTGAAAAAAGAAATTTGCAACCAGGTATTAGCATTGATATCTTGTCAGAATCTCTCTACGAGATACAAGTGCAAATTGTATTCTTTATGCTTGATTTTAAATTTGCAAAATTTATAATTTTTCCTAGTAAAATTCATTACAACAAAAGAAACTAAAATGAACGGAGCTTTTTCATCAAGATATAGTTTGAGAGCAAAGTTTAAGAAATTACTGAGCAGACTCACCACAGATGGAACAAAGATAATGCAACTTTAAAAACAAACAGAAAATGTTAGTAAAAAGCTAAAAAGTAGACTCAACAACTAAATTCAAATTCAAAACAGGGTAGAAGTGAAATCAAATTGAAGGCAGACAATCACCCTATTTGCACATGTAAAATAGTCTTGCAAATGTGATAGGATTAAGCACATACTTGGACCCTTGCTTAGCCACATTCTGGAAAATTTTCTTTGCAGCAACTTTTGCCTCGTATTCATTTTTAATATGTGGTCCAGACTCATCAGCATGACTTGAATCTTGTATCTGTTCATCTAATGTGGTGAGAGATCCATGCCGGACTATGTTGATAAGCCTCTTCATATTCCAAGCAGAGACATTCTTATGGTTCAACTTGTGCAAGTGATCAATTGTGATTCCATTATCTTCCTTGCTGGAAAGTGCACGAGGACTCTTTTCCCCAGGAGGAGTTTTTTGTAGACTTCCACTCCCTATCACCTTTGCACTCTGTGGTGATGATAAGGTACTTGTCTTGAGGCCCGGAGGGATAGTAGCACCTGCATTCTGTAGTTTTTGAATCTCACTTGATATTCTTTCCTCTTCCTCCTCTGCCTTTTGTATTTCGATCACAGGAGGACCAGAAAGTGTTTCAATCACATATTGAGTGAACAATGCCTCCTGAATTCTGTCAAAGTATGTGCTCACATGGAAAGATGATGCAAGAACTTTCACAAGAAGCGCCTTCACCAACCACAACAACACACCTACTACTAGACAAACCAAGATCTTAGTTACAATCCGAAGAACTTTACTGTTCGTCTGCCTCTCAACTTTCTTATCAAACAGGTAATGCCAAGCAATCAACACAAGCCCCAACCAAATACAATTCTGTACTGCTTTCCTCAATCCATAAACAAAATACAAAACCCGTTTTCGCAACAAAAAGTTCCTTTCAAAAAAGAACACAACAATCCTCACGATCCAATTAGACACCAACCTACCACATATCAAAACCAAAATCAAAACCTCCCATTTCCACAAGTCGAGATTCCACAATTGCTTATCCCTTAAAAAATTAAAAGTCAAACTCCAAACTAACGCAGCTATAATCAAAATCAAAATTAACCATTCAATCACAACCCAAATACTAACTTTCTCCTTCTTATACTCATCTGGCAAATCCTCATCTGAGAATGGATCATCTTCTTCATCTTCAACATTTCTCCCAATAAACCCACTTTTCAACTGAGTTGATCTCCCTATAAACCCACTTTTCAACTGAGCTGATCTTCCCACAACTCTCCCAGATTTTTTATCGACTCTGTCCTGTGGAGGGTCCAACAACCGAGATTTAGGTTTAGTCATCAACAATTTAGATTTCCTATTAAAAGACACATTACTATTAAACGACCGATTAGAAGAACACTTCAAAACCTCTCCTTCATAATCTTTTTGTGGAGATTCTTTATAACTGTGATTAGAATGCCTTCTTTCTAAAGACTCCAAGGAAACTCTATTATCTCTATTATACAGAGTAGGCGACTCAGCTACCGTTGGTAAAGTCGGTATAGTATCAATATTACCATTATTTTCACTAGCTGCTTCTTGCTGTTGAAGTTCATCCATGCCCAAATCCATATCAAGACAGATCTCACCTGAAGCCTTCTGCTTATGAAGAAACTGACCAATCAACTTCGAGGGTGGATATTCAGCTCCTGCACCGCGCTGCATGAAATCAAAATCCCCACCTTCTTGAACACTCTTCCCTTCTTCCCCGCTCTTCTTCTTTATGTTACCGCTGGTTTTCTTCTGGTCTGTATCTTGCCAAAAATCATAACTTGACTCTCTCCAAATCGTGCTGGTGTTGGTGTTGGTGTTGGTGTTGATTGTACTTGTTTTATCACCGTCCATCTTGATGACAACCTCTCACCGGTCAGCAGAATCAACGGCCATACTAAACTCCCTCACGTTCACACCTTCAAACAAGCTAGAAACAAAAATACAAACTTCAAAGTCGTGGAGAATTGGGAAAATGTGGGTGGCTTTTGTAAGTGAAAGGAGGTGTTTGATTTCAGGGTGTGATAGTGGAAGAAAACATGGAGACGCGTGCATTAAAAGAGGCAATAAAGAAACACTGAAGAGACAGAGACACTGTGAGATATGACAGAGAAAGACGAAGACAGGTGGAGTAACCACTTAATTTATTAGTTTGTTGAAACAATTCCGAACGTACAAAATTCTCTAGAAATTTTCTAAATAAAGTTCAGTTCTGTCTTGCCTCTCGAATTAGATAGATGGGCGTTTTAATTTAAATTTAACTTATAATTTATTTAAATTATATTTAAAAATTATTAAAATAATATTATTGTATTAATAAATTAAAATTTCAAATTATGAATTAAAATTTTAAATTTAAGTAATGAATTTAAATAATAAATTTAAATAAAACTTAAATCAAATCATTTTTATTCAAATCAAACTTGAACTACTCTTAATATTATTTTGATGAACTTAAATCAAATTCGAATTAAACTATTTTTTATTTAAACTAAACTAAAAGTAAAAGATATTTAAGTTCGATTTGATTCATATCAATCCCAACTTTTATGAATTCGATGTGAAAGTATTTAATATATTTGAAATTATTAAAATTAAAAAATATTGAAACGAAATTACTTCGTTTAAAAAATCTAGTATTAAACATATCGATTTTTTATCCTCATCTGTGGATTTGTAATAAAATTTTGTTTTATATTAGAGGGGAAAGATGATAAAAAGGGAAAAAAATAGTTCTACTATAGAAAGTTTTCGTATTTTTAAATTACCCAAAAAACAAGTTCTCCTATTTTTATTACTATATTATTGGAAATTAAAGCAAATATATATATATATATATATATATATATATATATATATATATATATATATATATATATATATATATACACATATGCAAATCCTGATTTGAAATAAATTCATAAATAAAATTTGTATGAATTTATTATGTGATACACAAATCATATAATATTATATTATTAGATAATTTTGAATTAAAAATAAAATAATAATTAAATCCAATCACATTATAAATAGTATCAGGCTTGCAGACGTAGAACAAAAATCAAAATCGAACGGATAGGCGACATATAATTGGGCAACCAAAGATGAAGATGTGTGACGCAAAGTTTTAAGAACCGAATCAAATTATAAATTGTTTTGAAATCCAATTGAGATCAAACCAATCAAGTCATTTTGACTGATCAATCCAACTGAATTTTCAGTTTTGTGTTTTTTAAAATCATTTAGTTAGCTCATTAATGAAGGTATACATTGATTCATGTTCATATTGGTCCCCTGCAAATGTTTAAAAATGGCTACTGTTTGGCTGTTTTTTTTAATTCTTTAATATAAAAGTTTAATGTCGGTTTCAAACAGGGGTCATGAACCGGAACTATCAGTTCCAGACCGATTACGAACTATCCTGTAATGGTTTCGATTCAAGGTTTTTATTTTTTTGAATTATGAATCGGTGATTCCGAATCGAAACCGTCGATTCATGAACCGTGGCCAGACCTATTTATTGTTGTAAAGTAGTCTTAGGTTGCCGTAAAGTTGAAATCTTAGGTTGAAAGTTGAAGATGACATAGATATTTATTATTTGGAGGATACGCTTTACTAAATTTGAATGATGATAATGCCCCTCTTCTTATTTAGTAAACTTTAGGCCAAAAGATTTGTTACCACCCAAGGTATAATGAAATAATAAAGTGATTTTTTAAAATTTTTGAAAATTTAAGCACTTTTCTACGAGTAAAATTTTATTTAAAAACTCCATTAAAATTAAAAGAAAATTATTATTTAATAAAAAAATTTTAAAACATAAAATTTATTACATTCTTCTCTAAATTTTAAAAATTAACATCATGACATCATCTAGATTAGACAAATCCAAAAAATTCATTTGAATGATGAAAATGTCGTCGTCCAAACAAAGTGTCAATAAATGACTCTTCGTTTGAATGACAATGTATGTAGATAAAAATCATCTAGATTTTCAAACAATTTTCATCTAGATTTTCAGATGAAAATAGTTTGGATTTCTAGACAATTTCATCGATCCATGGTCGGAGAGGAGAGGGAGAGAGGCCAGGATGGAGGACCGCTGACAGATAGAGCTAACTCATAATTATTTATTATTATTTTATTAGTTGGATTTACGAGTGTCTTATTTCCATAATATCAAAATTAAAAAATTAGTTTAAAGATTAAAAATTTTAGATATAAAAAATTATTATATTTAATAAAATTTGATAAGTATAAATAATCATTATATTTACTAAAATATAATAAAATAATACTAATATATTATTTTACTTAAATACTTAAGGTATAATTATTCTAAAATATTTTTTATATTATTTATTATATTACTTCAAAATAAAATTATTTTCATTCTAAAAAATTAAAATATAATTATTATAAAATTATCATTATCTTTTAATACTTAAGATAAAAATGATAATAAGAATATCTCTTATATTATTTGTTATATTATTATTAATAATAAAAAATTGTTAAAATAATTTTGAAAGCCGGATAAAAAATATTTAAATGAAAGATATGAAACTTGATGGATGATGTCGGGTTATTTGTTATAATACTTATGATGACTCATCACTATCTATTATTATTTTGTAATTAAATTGGAAAATTAGGTTGACATTTTTTAATATGTTCAGTAATATTAAATAATATAATATGAAAAAAATTAGGTTAAAATTAAAATTTTTATGCAAAATTTAATTGAAATTAATCTGATATAACTTAAAATTAAATCAGGTTAAATTAAGGCTAACATAAATGTAATTAAAACGAACTCAAACTAATTCAAATATTTAGAAAGTTGAAATTTTATATATTATATATAATTGTAATTGTTCTAATTATTATTATTTATTTAAGTTTATTTTATTTTTTGGTGGTAAAAATGATATTTACTTGATAAGATTATTCTCATTTTTAAAGGGTATGGTGTATAATTTTTTAAACTATTTATAAATAAAACGAAATATTATATTGTATTTTTTTGTTAATAGATAAGATAATTTAGTAAAGAAATTAAAATATTAAAAACACTTAGAAAAATAGAAATATGAGACAATCTCATGTCAATTCAAACATAATTCATGTTAAGTTAAAATTAAAAAATTTAATATAATTCTAATTAAGCTAAGTTAAAGCATAGGGTTTTTAACCTAAAATTTGAGCTGATGCAATATAAAAATAGCATTAAAGCTTTCTTATTATATAATATTTTCAATTAAAAAATTTAGAATAATATAATAACAATAATGTTATATATCCAAGATTTATATAATTTTTCCTTCACATATTTTTTTATTTATTTAATAGAATATGAAATATTTTAGGGGTTAGGTAAAATATAAATATTAATAAATCCTAGTTTAATAAGATAATTATGGGGGTAAGTAAGAAAGAACAGGTGCCTTTCTGAAAATTGAACGACTACGTGTCCCAATTGTTCTCTACGGTAAAGAAAAATGAGGCCAAAAAGACTTATTCACAACGAACGTTTGACGAATTTGCAAACTTTCACTGAATTTAAATACTTGTTTGTCATCAAATTTTTATTAAATTTTTTTATTAGAAATAAAGAAAAATCATTATTTTATTGAGAGATATTAATTAAAATAGACATCTAATTTCTCATGTAAACGTTTTTTAGTAGCAATTCTTATTTTTTACCTTTTTAAGCAATTTGTATTTTTCATTCCAAAAATATCCCTCATTTAATTTCTCAACGTTTACCGTAGTATTTCACCGATTAATTGTTTACATTTCACGATACACATTAAGATTAAGTTATCTGTAATGAATAAAATCTATAGATTAAAACCCAGATTAATTTTTTATAAAATAATTGATTGTTATATATCAAAAATAATTGATATAACGAAAACGGTATGTTTTTCTTAAAACGTTGTGTTTTCTTCTCAAATAGGTTGCGTGAAGGGGTGCGAGAATTTGGAAAGAGATGCGGGAATCTGGAAAAGGATGAGAGAATTTGGAAAGGGGTGCGGGAATCTGAAAAGGGGTGCGGGTGCTGGAATGAGTGCGGGAATTTGGAAAAGGATGCGGGAAAGGATGCGCGAAAATATAAACGAGTACGTATATTATAAAAGGGGTGCGGAAATTATAAAAGGGGTGCGTGAAAATAATGAACACAAAACGGGTGCGTAAAAATACAGATGGGTGTATGAAAATATGAAGGGGTGTGTGAAAATACAAACGAGTGCGTAAAATATAAAAGGGGTGCGGGAGAAACATATCTCCTGCACCCTTTTTATAATTATAAAGGGGTGCAAGAGATCCCCCGCACCCCTTTTATATTTTACGCACTCGTTTATATTTTTACGTATTTCTTCACATTTTCACACACCTGTTTATATTTTTACGCACCTGTTTTGTATTTTCATACACCCGTTTGTATTTTCATACACCCCTTCACATTTTTAAGTACCCATTTCTTTTTTCACACACCCCTTCACATTTTTACGCACCCATTTTGTGTTCATTATTTTGACGCACTCTTTTATATTTTACGCATCCGTTTGTATTTTTACGTGCCCCTTCACATTTTCAAACACCCGTTTGTATTTTTACGCACCTGTTTTGTATTTTCACGCATCTGTTTGTATTTTCATGCACCCGTTTATATTTTCACGCACCCGTTCACATTTTCACGCACTCGTTTTGTGTTCATTATTTTAACGCACCCGTTTATATTTTCAAGCACCCATTTGTATTTTCACGCACTCGTTTGTATTTTCATTCACCCATTCTCGTACCCGTTTGTATTTTCTTATAAAAGTATATAAAAATAAATTATTTTATAAAAAATTAATCTGTTTTTCATCTGTAGATTTTATGTATTACAAAAACTTAATCTTAATGCGTATCGTCTGAAATATAAGCAATTAATCGGTGAAAAGCTACGGTAAACGCTGAGAAATTAAATGAGGGGTATTTTTGGAATAAAAAATATAATTTGCTTAAAAAGGTAAAAAGTAAGAATTGCTTCAGAAAAAAGTTTACGCGACAAACCGGCTACCTATTTTAATTAATTTCCCTTTTATTAATAATATTAAAAAAATATAATTTTATCTTTTTTTTTTTTTAAAGTTTTGAAAACTAACAATTTTATTTTAATCTTAACTTTTTTTGTTTTGAAAAGTGACTTTCCCTTTCTTAGAGTTTTTTTCTTCTCTCTCCAATTACAACAACTATTTAACAGAAGACAAAGACAAGATGAAGAGACAATGACCATCTCTAGCAAATAAAGACACATGTTTGTCTCCGTTGATGAACTTCGTCTACCAGAGATTGTCATCGTCTTTTTATCTCATCTTCATCTTCGTATCTCATCTTCATCTTCGTCTTTTATTAGATGGTTGTCGTCGTCAATAGAGTAGGAAAAAAAACCCTAAGAATATGAGGAAAAAAATCACTTTTTAAAATTGAAAAAATTTAAACTGAAGTGAAATTATTAATTTTCAAAACATGAGAAAAAACTAGAATAAAATTATATATTTTTTAATATTATTGATAAAATAACGATTTTACTTTTAATTTTAACAAAAAATTTTAACAAAAATTGAATAATAAATAAGTATTTAAATCCTTAAAACTTTAGAAAATTTACCAAAACTTAGGTAGGAGTAAGTCTTTTGACAAAATAAAAAAAAAAGTTCAGCTTGCTAGTGGCACAACTCTTTTGGTGACAAGCCATGATCAGCTTCATCTCAACTCAACATCATTACAATCACAAAGTTCTTCGAATGTTCAAGTCCAGTAATGATGTGGGCGGGGCCAAAAATTGCCCATAGTTGTTGCTAGATGGATATGACAGTTCATGTTCTCTGGTCCGTCTTCGTTGTCATTTCGGATTTCAAATCAAAATCTTTAGCCCGAATTTTATTAAAATTAAAATCGTGTTAAAAATTTTTAATTTTTATTTAATATAAAATATATTTAAACTGCTATGATATAATCCAGTTTTACTTAAAATTATTTATTAATTTCACCTTTTAAATGTTTTAGTATTTTTATTTATGATAAAATTATGTATATTTATTTTAAATATATATATATATATATATATATTAATATGTATTATTATATAATTAAATGATTTCTAATTAAAAATAAAAAAAATCGAATCATATGTTAATATATATACATTTGTTTATCTAAAATTGATACGTATAATATTATTCTTTAATTTATTTATCAAATTATCCAACTTATGATTAACAAAATATATAATATAACATTTTATCTGATTTACATATAATCTAAAAATTTATATATCAATACTATTTAAAACACACAGGCAATTTTAGTAATTAAATTTGACTTTCATTATAAAAAATAAAATATATTTAATTAAAAATTAATAATAATTGAAGTGATTATAAATATATGGAGATATATTATATGTAATATACAAAGATTTTAGCTATTATTTATATTTGTCCTCCAACATATATTCACATTACCTTAACAAATTCTATTATAGTAACTTTTTTTTAAGAAGACGTTTAGTTCTGAGAATATTTTATTACTAAAATTGAAAAATTAATTTAAAGGTAGATTACCTTAAAGATTACTAGATATAAATTATTATTATATTTGATAAAAATAGGTAGGTATATATTGGATTTAGGTCTATCTAAGACGGATCGATCCGATTTGGTTTAATTTAACTATCAAAGGTAGTTATAAGAGGAAGTTGGAGGGCAGCTGAACATATATAAATTGTCCAAACTGCCTCCCTATAGAGGTAATGCTATTTTTTTTATCAGATGAACCTTCTTTTTCTTCTTCTTCCTCTCCTGCAAAACCGAAAAGCACAAATTCTGTCTCCCAATGAAAATCAATACGTGAGCAAATGATGTTGTGGAAATAAAGTAACGTCAATGTCTCACATCATATTAGAATGGGCTTCGTCAGAATTAAATCCGAGTACGTAAATTTAATATTTACAATAATTCACATAACTTGATTTTTGGCATTATTGTTCCTAACAGTATAAATAATTATTGTATTTGATTAGAGATAATAAAAGAATACTAGTATATTATTTTACTTAAAGATCCTTAGATATAATTATTCTAAAATATTTATTTATGTTATTTGTTATATTAATTGAAAATATGATTATTTTTATCCAAAAAATTAATAAATAAATTAATATTATAATAAAATCAGGATTACGTTGATAATCTTTTAATCCCTACGGTGGTGGTGACAATCAGATTATCTTTTATATTACCTGTCACATCACTATTGGTAATAGAAGATTATCAGAATCTTTTATTACTTATAAACTAAACAAAGTAATGTAAGTAATAAAAAGAGAAATTACTAGAGTAATATTTAATCCCCCGCAACCGAATGCACCCTTAATATTCATATAAGTTCAGTTACTTTTGTGTTAATCCAAACACGATTTGATTTAGTTTTGAGTTGTATTGAGTTTATCTCTTATATTACTTGTCACAATACCATTGGTAATAGAAAATTATCAGAATTTTTTATTACTTATAAACTAAACAAAGTAATATAAGTAATAAAAGACAAACTACTAAAGCAATCTTTAATCTCCCTCACCCAAACGCACCCTAAATATTCATATAAGTTCAGTTACTTTTGTGTTAATCCAAACACGATCTAATTTAGTTTTGAGTTGTATTGAGTTTATATAAATTAAATTCAATTGTAACCTAATTTTTTATGTGTCAAATTATATAAAAGTAACTGCTCATGTTTAAAATTGTCAGCTCTGTTGTGAAAATAAATGAGCTTTTATATTCCTATTAAAGTTATGCTACTGTGTGTAGTCTCTCATGCTAAATTAAGCTCTTGTTTATTCAATGCACATGACAATCCTAAATCAGAAAACAATAAATTCCACACCAAAATCTTGAGGAAAGCTACCAACAACTCACCTCCCACATTTTGCATGCAAATAGAACTCATACATATAGACTATACATGGAGGCATATGCTCGTATTTTCAAACTAAAGCTTCCCTAACGGGATATCAAAACATTCCAATCGTAGAGAAAAAATAAGAGTAAATTATAAAAGAAATTGCAAATTGCATTGAATTTTTGTTTTTCTCTTTACGTTTTTGCATCTCTATAAATGATATCACAATTCCGTTAACACTTGTCCTATGCCAGGTGATACCAAGGTATAAGCCCATTATGTTTGTCCAACATCTTTCCAATTCTTTCAACAATAATACAAAGCTATATCATTGAAAATGTCATCCCAGTATTGATTTAGAAATGTCAAAATGCATGTCTCCATCCTGTCTGCATCAAGTCCCATGTTGATCGCCTAAACTTATGGGGGTCTTTGTCCCAATGTGACAGATTTCAACTTGCAACTATACATGGTAAATGAGCATAACGAATACATTATTATACTCAACTTAGCGGGGGAACCCCACTGTTTACACTCAATTGCTACAATCAGATAACTACAGGAAACAAAAGAGCAATACTATGCATATTTAATTTAATTTAATTTAAGTATATAAATAAATATATTTATGTGTGTTATTATATAATTTAGTGATTTTAAATTAAAGATAAAATAATATTTAAATTTAAAACTTAAAATATGATATATATATATATATATATATATATATATATATATATATATATATATCAAGTATGCACCTATTTATGTATTTAAAATAAACATATATAATTTATATCGCATAAAATAATACTACATATATATATTTTTAATACATATTCTACCAATATAAAATGTACAAAGAAAATTTTTTATTTATTAATAAAATTATACGTATTTATTTTAAATATTTAAATAATTATATATTTAATATATATTATTATCATATAATTATATAATTTTAAATTAAAAATAAAATAATATTTAATTATATAATTATATATATATATATATATATATTTATTTATTTATTTATATACTTGGGTTAGAATGTAAGCTTACCGGAGGGTGACGAAGAAACACGAAGACCGTTAGTTGGCTTATTTATGAAAAGCAACGGTTTGTGAACAAAGGGTTATTGAATGTATTACATCACCAAGTTTGACACCTTTTTCAAACTAAATTTGATAGAAGTTTGAAAATTTTTTAAACCTAATTTAATTTAAATTTATTAATATTATTTATTTTTAAATATATATTATTTAAATTGAATTATAGTTTTATAAAACATAATATAAATATAAAAAATAAATATGAAATATATATAAAAAAATGTCAAAATAAATATAAAAAAATAAATTATATACTTAATTATTTATTGAAAAATTTTGTCAAATGTAATTATATATATATTAAAAAAATATAGTTTACAATTAGGATCAATTTGAAAATCGTCCAAATTGTAACCCAAATTGAAAAGTGTTTTTAAAAAATTTATTAACCGAAACTAAACCATAATTTATAAGTGGTTCAATCTAGTTTTACGATTTGAATTGAATTATATCCACTCTTAAAAAGTTATCAAAAAAGATTAGAGATTTGAATAACAAAATATTAGGCTTTTTATTTTGTATAGGTATGACATTATGATAATTAATTAAAAATGTAAAGGACATTTTTGAACTTTAAAGATTTAGAAAAAATGGAAACGTAACAAAACGATAAAAATATATACTTAGTATGAAAAACGTATAAAATATGTCTTTAACACATTTTGAGTTTAAAAACTCAGAACGATGTGTTTAAAACGTAAATTAAACGAGAATGTAAATAATTTGTGTTTTTACTACTAGGACTACGAGCACAAATAATAAAATGTCACTGTATAATTAAGTAATTTTAAATTAAAAATAAAATAGCACTTAATCAAATAGTAACATATCATTGTTTGTGTATTATTAGAGATTAAATAATCTGTTGCAAGAGTTTCTAATAGCTCATAAAGGCTTCCCTTGTATGACAAATGAAATCGATTTAGCAAGGCCATCTTAAAAGCAATTCATGTTTTGACCAGAGATCGAGCTTCCAACCATTGGAACCTGCTCAAGGCCATCGTATCCATACAAAGTACTGCCAAAGTGACTTTCTCCCACTCTTGGATTCAATTATGCAGGTCCTCCTTATTGAAGATCGATAACTCTAGTTGTCATAAGTGTCATTCATTCCGAGTGAATTATTTGGAAAAAGGTACCACCACCTAGACCGGAGCTTCCACTGCTAAAACCAAACCTTCCACTACAAATACCTTCCCATGACTCTGTAGTTATATATGTTTTCTGGTCCTTCACAAAGGATCTCAACACCTCAATCGATTGCCCCATCTCAACCAAGTCTTTCTCAACCTTTTTACTCTCAAACCCATCGTTGTTATTACCATAACCTACGTCGAATACTCTGATACCACTTTGATAAGATTCAACTAGCAATTATGGTAAAAACACAAGAAGACACAAACAAATGGTAAATGGGTATAAGGAATCTCATCTTATTTAACAACTTAGCAGGATACCCCCACTATTTACACTTTAACAGCTACAATCAAACAACCACAAAGAGAAAAATTAAAATGAAAGACACTTCCAACATTTTGTGGAGCCGAAGACCTCCCTAGCACAAAGCTCATAAATATTCTCCATCCCTTTCATAACAACCCACCCAGCCCTTCAAACAAGTGCCTCATTCCCTAGCTCTCCCTCTCTCTCCCCCATGAGTTATTGCCATGTGGTTTAATCCCTCTTTCATGGAATCTTCCAAAACCGTTTCAGCCCTTAACAAATTCTCTCCTATGTGTTGCTCTATTCCTCCTACGATGCGCTTTAACAGGTCTAAAAGAATGTAACAGAAAAATTCTTTCATATTTCTTTTGTAGAATAGATAAGAACAATCTCAAAAATGCAATGACCTAGTTATTTTAGAAAAATGAGTTAAAGACAAATTTGTAGTTACAAAAATAGAGAAATGTATGTCATTTAGTTTAAGAATTTAGTAATTTAGTTTCCTGCTTAGAATAGCATACCAAATATATAAATGTTGTATTTCACTATAAATAATAAATATGGAGAAATATTTCTTCTCTCAAACTACACGGTATCAAAGTTCTTATTGTGACTTTGAACTTCCACCATAGAAGACCTCGAGAAGGCACCTTAAACATGTACTTGATTTGCTAGTAAAAACAAGAATGCTTGAGTGTAAGCCTATAGACACAACAATAGTTCAAAATCATGGGTTGGAATATCACTCGAACTAGATAGCCATTAACAAAGAAAGGTATGAATGCCCTATGGGAAAATTGACCTACTTGTCTCTTATACGATCGGATATTGTCTATGTTATGAGTGTAGTGAGTCATTCATGCAAAATCCTAGTGAGGATCACATGAATGCAATGCTTTGGATTTTATGATACCTGAAATCTTCTCCAAGAAAAGGACTCATGTTCAAGAACTGCAATCATTTAAACATTAGTGGCTACACAGATGTTAACTGAGTTGGAGGTATCATTGACAGAAAATCTATATCAGAATATTTCACCTTGATGAGTAGGGTTGGATTCGAGCCGAGTCGAGCTTGAGCTCGGCTCGGTTTACATATAGCTGAGCCCGAGTTCGAGTTCGAGTTCGTCGAGCTAGTGAAAGCCAAGCTCGAACTCGGTTCGAACTCAGCTCGGCTCGTTGTTCGTTATTAAAACGACATCGTTTTAATACATATTAGTCAAAACGATATCGTTTTATATTAAAATTTTTAATTGAAAAATTTGGCGAGTAGCTCGAGCTTGAGCTCAATCGAGCTCGGCTAAGGCTGACTCGTTTCGGGATCGTTCGAGCCGAGCTCGAGCTGGCTTGGTTCGAGTCCAGCCCTATTCATGAGAGACAATCTAGTCACTTATAGGAGCAAGAAACAAAAAGTGGTTGCATTGTTTAGAGCAAAGGACAAGTTTAGAGGCATGGCTAAAGGGCTTTGCAGGCTTCTTTGGCTAAAGAGGTTACTAAAAGAAGTTGGCTATTCAACCGATTCTCCAAAGAATCTATTTTGTGATAATAAAACGACTATAAAGATTGCACAAATCCCAGTTCAACATGATCAAACAAAACATGTCAAAGTGGACTGATATTTTGTCAAGGAAAAACTTGAAGCCAAGATAATTCACTTTCCGTTTGTAAAATTAGAAGATCAATTGGCTGATATACTTACAAGAATATAACAACTCACTAGACAAGTTCAGTCTAATATAACAACTCACTAGACAAGTTTAGCCTTAGAGACATCTATACACCAACTTGAAGGGGAGGTGTTCGTGTGAGCCGTTGACAGAAGATCTCGTGGAAAGATTATGGGGATACAAGATGTTGTGGAGATGCACAAACTATCAGTGTAAGTGAATGGTGGCACGAATTTATAGATCTCTATATTTAGTAACTACAAATATGTCTTTAACTCATTTTCCTAAAGTAACTAGATCATACCATCTTGAGATTATTCTGATGCATAATTTCCTACATCTTTTTTATAGACAAACAAATAATAAAGCCACATTAGAGAATGGTAGTAAGTTTCTAGGTACAATTCATTTGTGCAAGTATGGATATGACCTTTCAAATTTTAGCATTGAAGGGCAAAGTGGTAAGGTGCACACTTCTTAGTGACAGCATGAAATCATGTAAGTCAGTTTTGGAGAATAAATTGCTGAATCAGTACTGCCAAAATGCTGCCCACTGATATGTTGATGACGTTCACAGCATCATTATTAAGCTGCAGAAACAGAGGAGGTACCCAGTAAGAAACAGAGCTCATGATCATGAAACACCAACCAGACATGCAGATCAAACAGCTACTGATCCCAAGTTCCAACCTTCACAAAAAATATCCGTAAATGGAATGCTGAAGTAATCTAAAGTTCAGACCGGTCAATAGTACTGCTGATATCAGATTGTCAATTCAACATAAATAGTCCAACCAAACAAGAAGACTAACAAGAAGACTCATGTAATGTAATTGATCTTGACATATGGGCGATAGATGGCAAACGTAACATTATTAACTGGGATGAAAAATTAAAAAGCAGTCATTGAAATGGGTGCTTATCCAATGATATCCTTCTTTATCTTGAAGTGCAGCGCCTATTACACTCTCGCCAAGATTAGCAATCTGGGAAGCTATTACACATATAACTGCTTCAGGTGCATTTATCTGTTTAATAAGGGAATAAAGCAGAGAGGATAATAAAACAGTGGGCAAATATTTCTTAAGTTCAGAGTCTAACAATCAAAATAATAGGAAACATTTAAAAATGAAACTTAACCAAAGTTTACAAAACCAAACAAAGACCAAAAGACCAAACTTAGACTTACCATCAAAATACATTAAAGTAGGGCTAGATTTAAGCCGAATCTGTTCAAGCTCAAACTTAACTCGAATGAGTTCAACTCAAGCAAGTTTAAGTTTGTGAGTTAAATATTTTCAAGTTTGAGCTCGATCTCGAGCTTTAGGAGTGTTTGTTCAGCTAAAATGACGTTATTTTGATCAATCTGCATCAAAATGACATTGTTTTAGTATCAAGTCAAGCTCAAACTTGAGCCAAACTCAAGCTCTTGAATCAAGCTCGACTTCTCTTAAACGAATTGAGCTTAAATACCTTTAAAGCGAATTCAAGCTTGACTCTACTTAAGTTGAGTCAAACTCAAACTTAAGTGAGCTCAAACTCAACTCTATTTGAATCTAATCTCTCATTAAATGACAAAAGCTTAAAATTAACAAACAAATCCCATTTTCATGGGTACATGAACCAGCCTCCGAGTTTATTCACTTTATGTACATTGGGTAATCAAATGTTTTTTTATATATATATAGAGATATAGTTATAGAGAGAGAGGGATGCAATCAATATCTGGGAGTAAAGAAAATAGCTTGTACAGCTACACCAAATAAGTTCACAAAGGAGACAAGCCAGCTCAAACAAAAAGAAGGAAAAAACTTCATTAAACCATGTTTGGTATCAACATATACATTAAATAATAGTGAAGAGATAAGCGGTGATACCTGGCCCACGTAACAACCAACAGACGCTAAGATAATTGATGCTAAAATTCCGGCAACTGTTCCCTCAATGCTAACAGCCCCTTCTGTTCCCTGTGGAACTACTTTAAATGTTGTAACTAGATACCTGCTCATGATGCACTAACTTGGTCCATTAGAATTCCATATTGGGACATTGTGAAAGCAATATACTCAAACTAATCTTGTTTTCAGTGCATGCATGTCATGTGCATCATAAATTGATTATTAGCTAACCAGAGACACAACTTCAACCAGGATTAGTTCATTTATCAAGTTAAATACTCACACAAAAAAAATAAAAATAAAAATTCAACAAAAAGTAATTCTTTATCAAGTTAAATACTCACACAAGAAAAATAAAAAATCACTTATTTATAAACTTTACATGCCAATAAAACTCTTGCTTCTTCTTTTATATTGCAATATCCAAAGATTTAACTTGTGTTGCATAGCACATCTATTCTAAAATTAACAAAAAAGACCAAAAAAAGAAAAAAACTGGAAAACACGTTGCGGCTTCACAAAATGCCTTAACTGTACACCAATCTTAGCCCCCAACAGCTTAAAATGTTGATCCATTTGGGAATCTCTGGATCTGAGCCTATTTTCAACTCACCAATAACAAGTTTTAAGTTACAATATAGTATATGGGTATGTAACTATATATGTTTGTACTTCGGTCTGTATATATAATTAATATAAATTCTAGTGCTATCCATTAGCTTATTAATCATATTTTTGTTCATTGATATGGATTTACTTGTAGTTTTCCAAGCACTTCGAATGTTGTTAACACCTTTTAAATTAAACCCGATCAATTTCAATTCCTAGCCAGTCATTTATTTCCAAAACACTTTTTTCATCAAGTGAGCTGAAGAGAGTGCTACTCAGACCAAGCAGCACTATACTTACGTTGTTTTGCCATATGCCTTCCCTATCTCACTTGAGACAGTATCACTCAACTTAGTACAAAAACCGGAAACAAATCTGAGCTGCCGAAGCCGATAAAATGCCTTTCCCCCTACTCCATATATTGAGAGAACCTCTTCTTCCTTTCCTCTTTTCAGCAACCCCTTGTACTTCCTTTTGAGCCATTTTTACTTTTGTTGCTGCAGTACCCTGAGAGACATAAAAAGACCACTCAGCCCATACATAAAGGCATGTAAAAGAGCAGAAACATGGCAATCCTAACAATAAAACTTATGATTGGAAGAAAAAAGAACCATAAAATCTCTACAATTCTGATGCTTGAACAGTGTTATACAATTATACTCCTCAATTTTCAACTTTCAGAAAGCCTATTACTCCTAACACAACACTATGTTATCACAACAAATGTAAAGCTGTAAAAAACCTTCCATGTTACAATTGCGTGTTTGACCACACATCATTTCATTACAAATCATCGTCTAGTACCAGTAACAACAGTCTTTCACAAAGTATATCAGCAGTCAAGTATTAAAGCCAATACCTGTACATATACTTATGAACAATGGCATATCATAACTATTCTAATTTTTATAACAGTAGAACATTTTTTTATATAATTTCTAGTGAATCAAATTCAAATCGAACAGATTAAAACATACTAATATAAGCTATCATAGAATAAATAGATCAAGTACTCTAACTTCCCTCGTTAGTCAAAAACCAGAAGAACATACAAGTGTATACATAGGTTTAAACTTACGATAACGAAAAATGTAGCTACAAGAAGAAATCCGTAGGGTCCAAAAGCGCGCCACGTAAGAGTGCCGAGGAAGAACGCGGCGGCAATTCCTGAAGTAGACAAACCAGAAAGCAAAATCGGAGAGCCTAAGACGAAGATCACGATGTTACTGAGCAAAGCAGACTGCCACGTGGGAGCATCTGATTGCATCAGGCTCATGGCCTCCGATACCGCTCCCTGTATCGATGGAACAGCATCAGCTCTCCGAATTGACAACATTTTACTGTGATTTAAGTTGTAGTTAAAGTTAGTGTATTTACAATTGAGAATATTGAATTTGGATTTGCCGACTTTTTGGAGTAAATTTGAGTCTCGGAACAGTACAGAAGGAACCGGCGGAGATTTGATGACATTTACTGGTTCAGATTTTTGGGTTGGGGGGTCTGAATTTGTCTCGGGTTGCATTCAAAATACCCGGTTTAATTTGTTTAAGAGATCTATCCGAAGTCCGAACAAGATCAATTTTAAGATCGGTTCAAGTTTAAAACAGTTAATTCGAAATTAATAAATTAAAATTGAAATAAATAAATTCCAATGATAAAATATCACATGTTTTTTTGTTGTGTTCTTTCTTTGTGCATCTTCTTCTAATAGTCTTTGTATTCCATTGATAAATATGTCTGTGGGTCGGATTGGACCATGTCATAACCTACTTTGGTGTAGCCGGTAAGTTCACGGGTTGTGTCAGGCCGAAACTGATGAAATTACAGACCATGTTAGCCTGTTGAAAAGCAAAATCCAGGGTACAAGCATAACCTCCTGAATCGTGCCTCTGTGAGCCGTTTTACAAGATCGCCCGCATGCTTTTTGGTCAACCCACCAAAAATTAATTGTTTATATATTATTGTTTGTGGGTTGGTTCATGACCCTTTCCCATGGGCCCTATACAGTGGGCTTTAATAGTCGCTCTTGACACAACACGCAGTTTTACGAGCCACGTGTACTCATCCCCCTTCTATTAAAGTAAATAATATTTTATATATATATATATATATATATATATATATGGTATATATAATTTAAATATATAAATAATGTATTATTATATGGTTGAGTATTATTTTATTTTTAATTTAAAATTATTTAATTATATAATAATATATTATTTATATATCTAAATTATACACTAAAAATATATACGCGTAATTTTATTGTAAGTGAATAAGTGTTTTCTCGATTGTAAACAAACAAATATCCTTAGTTTCCTATTTCAATTATGAAAATTATGAGACATGTTGGAAAGATTTTCTATGTTTAGCTAATACTTAATTCTCAATCATGTATGATAAAAACAGAAATATTTCTGAATTTCAAATCTTATATTTCACTATTTTTATAATTTAATTTCTAGTGTTTCATGAAGAGACAAGAATTGCATATAAAATCTCATTCCAAGTATCAGGAACACCAGCAAGACACCAATGGCCACAGTCATTCTGGCCAACAGGTCCATACACAGAAGGATGCCCATCTTTTCTCAACTGGGATAGCGTTGTTACATCCAGCAAACTCACCGGCTTCGACATTTTGCTCAAAACATCCTTCACTATGGCCACCGCAGGCAGCGGACCTGCCGGATATGTCGAACCACTTATGGGCTGAGTTTGGTGCTTGCAGCTTGCTGAGGTCCCTTCATTCCACTCTTGCCCACTGTCATAACCCAATGACATGAAAAGAGTGACACATCATATATATATATATATATATATTAATTTATATACTAAAAAATAGGTACGTATAACATTACTTGTTAACTATTAAAGTACTTATTTGTAATGGGTAGGAGAAATGCCCTGATAGAAAACTTTGGTGATGGAAGGATTAATGGAAGAGTCAACCCATTTTGACCAAGTAGTGAGTCCCTTTCTGAGTGCAACCAATCATCCATATCTTTCTGAATGTTATTCCCTTCTTGAATATAGTCTCATCTGTCACACCAATTTATATAGATAAATTAATAAAATTTGTTTATATATATAGTTTTATTCTTACTCGGAGAGATAGATTACGTACTTTTGTAGGGTTCCTGTATGAAGCCACCAGTAATAAGTGTTGAAGATGAGCATGTCATATCCTTTCCATGCACCGCCATTTTTAATTTATTTGAGCTTGAGAACCCTCCCAATCTTTTCAGTCACTAAATCTACTAGAAATGGTTTAAAATCTAATTTTATTGAAATGTCATAGTCTTGCAAGTTTCATCAATACATTTGTTTAGATATCATCACTCAAATATATCATATTATTCATAAATTTTAAATTAAAAATTCCTCATATAAACAATTATATATAAAATATTAACCATAATTAGATTATGAAATATAGTTAAATCGATTATGAATAAATCATATAATAGGTTTAAATTTTTTCCCATCAGCAAGCATGTATATAATCTACAGTATACACAATGTTTTTGAAACTGGATCGAACATCAACCTAGTGGAAAAGACAATCCATTCTAACTAGTGGTCAGATCGATTAACTGTTCAAAAATAATATTCAAAATAATATTATATAATTTATCATTAAATATACAATATAACTTATTTTAATATCAAAATAAGTTTAGATAAATAAAATCATATTTGTTTCAGGTTTTATAATAAAATTTTGAAAAAAATTAATTTTTTACGTTAATAAGGTCAAACTAATTTTTTGACCCACTCTAATGAGATGATTTAAATGGATTAAACCCCAAATAAATTTGCTCTAATTCAGTTTACCTGTAAAAATTGTTTTTAAGTAAATCAAAATCGGTTTGACTAATAGATGATTAAACTAGTTAGATCGATTGATTTAATTTAATTTTTAAAACCATGAGTATACGTACCGGTAAAGTGAAAGTAGCGAGACCATTTTGTACACCAAGTGTGTAATTTGACTGAGGTACTGAAGCATAAAGCATGCAATTGAGTGACTGCCATTGATTCCTGCTCAGAGAGTCCCCCACGAACGGTATTTTCTTCCCTTTAAACCTCCTCACAAAATCTTGGCCATCGAATCTGCACTACAATTATTATTATGACATCAAAGAATTTTAATTTGCATCTAAAATCAGTGATGGATTCAAAAATATAATCCAAGGGTTACAATTGAATGAAAGAAAAATAATAAGAGATCGATCAAGAAATTAAAAAATTCAAGAAAAATAATATAAAATTTTAAAAATTATTTTTATATTTTTAATATGTTAAATTAGCAATTTTTTATACAAAAAAGTAACTTAAAATTTTCAAACCCAAAGGAGTGAGGTAACTTTTCTTAACCCCCAGTAAAATTGTGCAAGAAAATATGATAAAATAAGAGCACCTTGGCAATGAACAAGAGGTGGGCTTCCATTTATATTTGAGATAGAGGTTATCCGGCCGACCATTTTTCTGGCAATCAAATTTTTTCTCGATGAAAGGGCATGTTGAAGTACTGTAAAGAGGATAAGATTCATCAGAAACCCAACTTCCTTGGAAGAAATCACAGCCGCCCACTTGATCAAAACCTGATGAAATAGTGAAAAAAAAGCAAAAAAAATGATAAAGAGAAAGGTGTAAATGTGATAGCTATTTTTTCCCATTTTGTGATGATTTCTGGGTTTGCTTCAGGACAATGAGATGATTCTTTATTGTATTTTAACATTTTTCTAAGTGGGAAATCTTTTTCTTCAAAGGAAAGCCTTCCTTTCTATTCATTTTCCAGTTATTTTTTTTCCTTTTTTTCTTGTAGTTTTTACTAATGAATTTGGACAATTAAATTGCTTAAGGAAAGGTCCTACATATTTGGAGAATTCCCACTTTTTGTTGATTAAATTGGTCAGCCAACTGTATCTTGGTTCTTGGTTTCCTCAGTCATTGGCCCTAGTTTAGGAAATAGTTTATATGTAACCATAATACGTTCCACTGAAAAATATAGAACAATTTCATTACATTTAAGTTTTCATTCATCTTTGTAATATAAAAAAAGTAGTATTATATGAACAAATAAATTATACAATCTTGTACATAAATAAGGGTATTTTACAATATGATTAGATAGTTTTAAATTATAAATAAAATAATATTCAATCACATAATGATATATTATCGTTTGTATATAAAGTTATACATATTATTTGTATAAATAATTTTATTGATTTGAAAAACACATTTCAGACTTATAAAACGTTCAATTGAATATTGAAATGGCAAAAATAATTATTAATACTTAAGATAGATAAGGAAAAAATATTATTAAGTGGTAATTGGAAACTAGAATACCATCAATAAAGGGTCCTTAGATCTTCAATAGTAGCACATGTTTCTTTTATGATAATAATAATAATAAGGCGAAAGGGTTTATTCCCATCCAACTTATGATGTGTTTCCAAAGTTTTATTTATGAGTTTTTAAAAATCTAAACACTCATTAATGAATTATTAACTTTAACTAAAACAATTAATTAGAGGGGTAAAATTATTATTTTATTACTAAACCTTATAATCTAAGAGTTTATATCATTTTTTCTCCATAATTTGAAAAACTAATAATTTTTTCTTCACCCAAAAGTTTGAATATTTCACTTTTTCCCTTAAAATTTTTCCTTCATTCTCCGATGATGAAAATCTATTACCACTGATAGCTGGTCATCCTAGCATCTTCTTCTCCGACTGTTGGCCTTCCCATCAGAGGAGGTTTGTTAGACAAAGATGATTTTATCTCTTATAATTAACAATTTTGGTTAAGGTTAATAACTCATAGGTGAGTTTTTAGATTTTTGAAACTTTATAAGTGAAACTTTGGATACGCATCATAACTTGGGTGGATACAAGTTCTTTGGCCTAATAATAATGGTAAGCAATGGCTTGCCCGTTGTTAGGCTTGAGAAAATAAATAAAGCTACTCAAATCGTGGGTTTGGATTGATTGAGAAAATATGCTTGGGCCCGAAAATGGACTTTCCATTACCTCATGACCACAAAATATTAACAATGGATCAACTCACAGAATATTTTTGTCTTGTGAATTTATATGACAGACTTATTAAAAAATTAGGGTTCCCTTTCCAGATGTGCACACTCTTTGTTTAAATTAGTACAACATTATGTAAGAGAAGAGGTATACATCATGGTTTTAAAATCCAGACTGAGATGGTTTGAACACCATTTAGTTTTTTAACCGCTTTGACTTGCGGTTAGACTGATGATTTTGCATTGGTTGACAAGTTAAAGCCTAGTCAAAGGATAGTTCCATGAACAATGCAAACAAATAGATATAATTAAAATTTAATAAAAAAAGTTAAAACAATAAAGTTCCATCGAAAGAAATGGAAACATGAAATGTCAAAGTTGAAGACTCGAAAATCCCTAATTCTAGAATTCTAAAACCTAGCTTGACAGATGCTCTAAGCCAATTTCTAAATCTTCAATCCTCCATGCCTTCTTCCTTCAACTAATAAACTTTTTCTAAGTTCTGGTTCCAAATTCTAGTGGTGAGGATTGATAATGACAATGATGAGTGATGATAGAAGATTATTTGATACAATGATGTTGAGAGCTCGATGAGTGACGATGTTGGTGACAAGTATAGCACCTTCGGTGGCTTCGATTGATTTTAGGTGTTGATTCTACCGATAGTTACAAGGTTAGCCACTAACTATTGAGTTTTTCTTTAAACTTTCTCATAGACGATTTAAAAGGCCTAAGTTAATTATATAAAGAGTAAATCACCTTGTGTCATATTAAGAGATTAAAAGTTTGAGGTCAAAGCATAATAACCCAAAAGTTAAGGGTGAAATGAAATTGTGTAAATTAGGGTTATGAGATGTATTATATAAAGTGAGACCATTCTTATTACCCACAAATAAGCTAGTCATTTTTTATAAGAAAAGAGAGAAAATTTTGTCTTTTTTAAATTCATGTACACATTCATTCAATCACATAAACTAGTGATTGTGAGATTCTCTAATACCTTCCTAATAAGTGGTAGTGTTGTAACGCCTTTGTAGACAATGAGGCTTCGTTGGTTTAGCGAAGGAAGTGAAAACCAATTTGCAACAAAATATGCATGGTGAATATACGTCTCAAAATTTATATTTAATTGCATATATAATGATCCCTTAATTTTATGGTCGTTTACGGTGATCTCTTTGTTCAAAATGCTGATGCTTTTGTTGTTCTCTTGTGTATTTATTAAGATCACAACCCTTTCATGATATCCAAAAGTGTTTCCTATTACTCCCTTACATGTTGACAAATTTTGTATGTTCTCACATTTTTCTCTTTTATGAACTACTTTATCTTTAAAATCATATGTTTATAGAACAATGAATATACACAATTTCAATTAGGAAACACTTTCTAATCTTTGTAGAAATGTTTTTTTTTTTAATATTAACAAAAAAAAAAAAAAAAAACAAAACGACTCTCAAAAAGGATTTTGAGGATAACCTAAGCTTGACATAACTAAAAGAATGTCAATACAAAACTATAAACAGACAAAGTTTGTAGGAACTTGAAATCATTTGAGGATGATGATCAATCGACAAAGCAGAAAATATAGAGAATATATCACCCATAAACAAAACAACCAAACAAACAACTGAGAATTGTTATTCTTGTGTAAATTGTATTTTCATTATAACAAGTTTTTCTTTAAATAAATATAGACTCAAAGATTAAAAGGAAACCAAAAGAGGAAATGAGTCACAATTGTCAACAAATCTCCACCCTAGTGAGTTTTTCAGTTAGAGAAACAAATATGATAAAAATAGCACTCCACCATCGATGCATAAATAAGCATGCCCAAATTTTGCTCAACACTAAATGATATTGACAAAATGTTATCTGACCAAAAATCATTGAATGAAAATCTTTTTATCTACAACATAAAACTTTGTACCCAAATTATTTTGTGTGCACAAAATCTTTAAATAATGCACCTCTTGAATCATCGTTTGATGCTTTAATATCATTTGTTAAGAATTTGTGAAAGTATAACAAATTTCAAGATTACCCATATATGACATAAATCACCAATAACACAATAAGTATAACATTTAATGTGGTTTAACATAATTTGTCTACATCCCCAAATAACAGAGGAATATATTATTATCACAAAAATATAAGAGCACAACACATTTAATGAAGCCCTAAAGGGGTAACTTGTCAAAACTCTGAATTAATGATATCCCAAAAAGTGTTTTCGAAGCGTTAACATATTTCTTGGTATGAACTATTTGATTTTCAAGATTATTTATATTGGTTTCCGGGTATCTTCTTCTTTAATTGTTTTTGTTCTTTTTTTAACCTTTGTTGTCAAAAATGTTCTGTTTGGTTGGCAAGAAACTAGAAAATGAAACCAAAAAAAAAAAAAAGTGGAAGCATTGAGTTTCTTTTCCTTTAAATTCCACGTAGGAAAAACTCTCCTTCTCCCTCAATAATTCATTGACCAGGATTATTATTGTTCAGGTCAAATCTCTCTCCTATTTGTTTTTTATTTTTTTTTCAATTCTTGGGGGTTTGGTTGGTCAGAAATTGCCGGGATTGGAAAATGTTGCTTTTCTAGGAAAACAATTAATGCAAGAAACCATTTTGAATACTTTTGTTGAATATTTTCTCTCCATAACTAGTAATAATTTGTATCTTTTAAATAAATATACCTTTAAATAAATAAACCCACTAAATATTTGTGTGGGCATTATTAGTATGATAATGAAGGATAGCAAACTTAGCTATCAAAGAGATGAAATATTCAAACTAATCTATTTGCTAGAATATCCTACTCATCTAGAATTATTATAAAGATTCAGAAGCGATTCATCTTTTATTGTTCATTATTATCTTATATTTGATAAAATTATAAACAACTTTAAGACTAGGGGTTGTTCAACATTGAATGACTTATGGAACAATATTTATTTTTTATGATCAAACATTTCTTTTTCATGAATGATAAATTCTCGATTAATCAAAGTTCATATATTTTATAATTTAAAAAGTGAAAAAAAAGCAAACCGAAATCAAATTGATAACCTATTAATTGGTCTTTTATTCGATTCTACACATTTTGGTTTGATTTTTCTAGCGGCTCCTATGACATACCCGCATGCTAGATTTCATCCACTAATAGAAATTAATATTAAGGCCAAATGACTTATTCCCACCCAAAATTTTCAAGTTTTTACTCATTAATTTTAAAAACTCTAAACACCCACCTATCTGTTAATTTTAGCTGTTAATGTTAGAGGTAAATTTGTTGTTTTTAAATTTTATTTAAAGAAAAAATAATTTATCCTTATTTTTCATCTTAGTTTTAAAAACTAATAATTTCTCTCTAACTTAATTTTAAAAAGTTACTTTTTCACCCCTCATCAATTAGGATTTTTAGGGTTTTCATATTTTAGAGATAACAATTACCTCTTAAAATTCAAAACACAACATTTACATTTCCAAAAATTAATTCTCTATTTCTAATGATCATTCTTCCAGACGATTCCTTTCGAAGCATTATCAACTCCACCACTAATAAGCCCTTTCCCTCCTCCGTGGTTTCTCGATGCAAAAATCATCAAAAATTTAGTTGAAAAGGTTGAATTTTTAGAATGAATCTGTGCGACAAAATCACACATATTTCTGTGATAGAGTTGTGCGTTTGTTGATGCATAGCTCAATTGAATGAGACCGCATGGAACAAGGCCGACCCACACGCTAGATTTCATCTACTAACACAAATTAATATTAATAAATAAAAAATTACATAAATATTTTTTAATCCAATCAAAGTGATTTATTTATGTATGGTCAAGCCGCCATAAATTTTCTGCCGAGGACTTTCCTTTCCGTAAGGTAAAATGAGTGCGAGCTAATTGTTTCTTGCTTTACTATTCTCTACAGGTTGAATTGATCAAAGTCTTATGGCCTTATATTAAAATATTAATATGATATGCCATAATTGTGATTATAATGATCACGTGGATATATTAAGATTAAAAAATTGAGTGAGTGTGGTCAACTTCAAAACAATAATTTTTAAGAATAATTAATTACACAAGTCTATATAAAAATAGGGAAATTGAAAATTTTGTCATTATTCAAGTATAAATATATAAATTTATCGTTTTTTTTTAGATATTAAATATTTATATAATAAAAATAGTTTTTATAATATTTGACTATCTGTATCTTCAAATTAGAGTTTGCGAGATTTTTACACTAGGGTTAATAAAATCTCCAAGGTTGGTGAGATCTTCGGGCCTTGATGATATCCAAATGTAAAAATAATTGCATTTATAATAATTACAATTGAAAGATAAAATAAGTTTTATGAAATTTGATTGGTATTTTAATATATAAATTTTTTTAGTTTTTGTATTATAAAAAATTTCAATCCTCATCCAAGGATAGTATTGAACCTGAATTGAGTTGGGTTAGTTGGAAAACTAATTTAGTTTGATTTGATTTATAATTTTTAAAATAATAATATTTTTATTTTTAATTAATATAAAAATATTTTTATTATAAAAAATAAAAGTGACCATAAATTACCTTAAAGATTTATTAGACATAAATTATATTTATGTATGATAAAAATTGATAAATATGAATAATTATTATATTTAATTGGATATAATAAAATAATACTAAATTATTATTTTATTTAAATATCATTATTATAATTATTTTAAAATATTTTTAATTATAATAATTAAGAATAAATTTGTAATAAAATTAAGATTACCTTAATAATTTTTTAATTATAAGGTAGACATGGTAATAAAATTATCTTTTATATTGTCTGTTATATTACCATTAGTAATAAAATATTATTAGAATTTTTTAGTATTGACAAATAAAATAAAATAATATTGATAATAAAAAATAGATTATTAGAGAATATTTGATTTTTCCAAACAAATATCTCCTTAAATAAAATAATATTTTAATATTTTTATTAAATCCAATGAAGCATAATAATTATTTATAATTATCAATTTATTATTCGTTTTAATTAAAATTAATAGTTGAATTTATGACTTGATTTATTTAAATTCATGACTCAAATCAATAATTTTGGCTATTATATAGATAAAACAATGTAATCTTATCAATGAGTTATAAATTCAAATAATTAATTAGAATTATGAATTAAATTGAGTCAAATCATTTTTTATTTAGAATTGAACTTATGTCACCTTTAATTTTAGTTTGATAAACTTGAGTTAAATTATTTTTTATTTTAATCAAATTAAAATCAAATTATTTTTTATTTGAATAAAACTTAAATAAAAAAATATTTAAACTCAGATCGGTTTTGTACCCACCCATATTAAACAATCCTCTCTCTCTCTCTCTCTCAGTGTAGGGACATCTTATCATGGTGGGATATTGCCATTTCTGTCTAGGATAGGGGAAGGTATTTTTATCAATTGAAGGAGTTTAAAATTTATTTACAACCCTTATAAGAGTGGCCTTCAAGATTTACCCTACCCATGATTTAATTAGTTTGCCCAGAACGCTTACGGCTGAGGTGATGTGGTAAACTTAAGTTATTTATGTCCATCTGGGCGGCTAAGGTTTTTTCGTCAACCCTCATCTCTTCACGCCTTTTCATGGTTCCCACACTGTTTTCAAAAGCACCGTCGATTTTCTTGACGCTGACTTTTCCCTTCAATTCCATGCAACGTATCAATGTTATTATTTATAAAACAATCAACCCCCGTCTGCCCATCTCATCTTGTATTTGAAAAGTAATCTTTTCTGTTCTTGTCTTTCTCTGTGTTTAATTTAATAATTGCTCATCAAGTTTGAAGTTTAGAATTAGATTTGGTTACATGTATAACAGAAGCCTTCGGAGTTAACGATAAGAGCAAAACCCGAGTCTTTGTTTCCTGTTGTCTTCAGATTCTTTCTTCTTGCTATTAACCACTTCACTCTCTTTGTGATAAAAGTGTCGTTTCTCTCTCTCATTTGCTTGTCATTTTGCTGTTTGCGTTGAGGAACGAAGCGGGGAGAGGAGATAAGTTTTGTTGCAGAAGAAAAATGAGGCTTGGTCTCTCAATGACCAAGCTTGTTTCTCTTTTTGTTTTGGGTTTTTTGGTTCTCAACTGCTGTGTCAACTTTGGATCTCACGCTCAGCTTTTGCCTGATGAAGAAGGTAAGTTCACCGCAATAAACTCAGTTCTTATTATCTGGGAAAACGTGAAGTTTGATTTTGATTTTGTCTCTGTTTGCTTGGTGATGCTTGTGAAAGTGTGTTTTTTCGTTTGGTTGCCTAGAATTAGGAGATAGAAGAATTTTGTAGTCTCATATCTTCATTTTGTGTAAAAATTGGAAGTTTGATCTTGATTTTCATTCGGAGTAACTGATTTTAGTTTCTGGGTATGTTTTTGTTCTGTCTCTTACATTTGCTGTGAGAATTCTTCTCTTCGGTTGGAGAGAATCTAAAGAATGATATTAAAACGAAAGGTTGAAGCTTTGAATTTGTTTAATTATATTAGACCTAGAAATAATCTCTTTTTCTTTCAGTAATCTAATATGATCGATTGTTTGATGTTAAATCGTTTCTCTTAGTTTCCTGTGATTTGTTTGGTTGGCGAGAAAATATAAGCCATTAGAGGATTTTACTTTTCCCGGAAAACACAGTGTGAGAAAACAATTAGAATAATTTCTTGTACTTTGGTTTCTTAGTATGCTCTTTTTTTATTGATTTTGGTTTCCGGGTATCTTCTTCTATAATTGTTTCTGTTCTGTGTTTTGACGTTTGGTGTAAAAAATGTTCTGTTTGGTTGGCAAGAAACTAAAAGATGAAACCAAAAAAATAAAAAAAGAGTGGAAGCATTGAGTTTCTTTTCTTCTAAATTCCACGTAGGAAAAACTCTCTTTCTCACTCAATAATTCATTTACCAGGAATATTATTGTTCATGGTCAAATCTCTCTCCTATTTGATTTTTATTTTTTTTTTCAATTTTTGGTGGTTTGGTTGATGAGAAATTGTCGGGATTGGAAAATTTTGCTTTTCTAGGAAAATAATTAATGCAAGAACCCATTTTGAATACTTTTGTTTAATATTTTCTCTCCATAACTAGTAATAATGTGTCTTTTAAATAAGCATACCTATAAATAAATCCATTAATTATTTGTGTGGGCATTATTAGTATGATAATGAAGGATAGCAGACTTAGCTGTCAAAGAGATGAAATATTCAAACTTATCTTGCCTTCTTTCCCTTGATGAATATTTTATTCTGTGTGGGTTCACAGTGAGAACCTTGGTAACAGTGTAGATCGGAGACATTAATTTGATTCTTTGATATGCATTAATCATCCAAGAATTTTCACTTCCCACAATAAAAACAAAACCTATCCTGTCTTTCTTGCAAGTGGGATTGTGATATGTTTTTGTAATGGTAAGAATGTGACCTTTGTCTAATTTCCAAACACAATAAAGCTTTGATTGATAACTAGGGATCTTCATTACCCATGTGAAATTACTGATTTCTTCTCTGACTATGGAGAAACTTGCCATTTTTTGACACAGTTTCTTAGTTAGCAAAAAGTAGAAAAAGTGTAGATCGGAGACATTAATTTGATTCTTTGATATGCATTAATCATCCAAGAATTTTCCCTTCCCACAATAAAAACAAAACCTATTCTCTGTCTTTCTTGCAAGTGGGATTGTGATATGTTTCTGTAATGGTAAGAATGTGACCCTTATCTAATTTCCAAACACAATAAAGCTCTGATTGATAACTGGGGATCTTCATTACCCGTGTGAAACTACTGATTTCTTCTCTGATTATGGAGAAACTTGCCATTTTTTGACACAGTTTCTTAGTTGGCAAAAAGTGGAAAAAGTATGTAGTAACCGAATCTAGCAAAAGTTTTATAATAATTGAGGCTGGAATTAATGAAGCTTGACTGAGACACACACATTCATACCTTTTCATTGGCATGTGAACATTTAATGAAATTAATGTGTTGAAAGAGTACTCACCTTTTGACCATTTGCATTATCTTTGACATGGTGGAATATGAAACTGATTGCTTTAGCATTTATGACTAGATTTAGTCTTGATTCAGTTTTGTTCTAGTGCTCATGAATGAGTTTTTTCTCCGTGACAGTGAGTGCTCTCGAAGCAATTTTCTCGAAACTGCAGGTCAAAAGTAAAAATGTATCCTCAACTTCTTGCAGTGACAGTGCATGGACTAACTATGATGGTTCAAATGGAAGCAATATCACCTGTGATTGTAATCAGAACAACAATACTGTTTGTCATGTCACTATTTTGTATGACCTTCTTCCCTTTAACAACTTTCTGTATATGCACAATTTATGTTATAGTGTTTACTTAGCTTCTCGTTACAGTTAGTCCTGATTTACTTAAGACTCTGGTAGAACAGAAACTGATATTATAATTTTAAAGTGAATTTTATCAGCTCAGTTAGTACTTTGTAACATCCATTTTTTTGACAGCAGATATCGAGTTTTTTTGGACTATTTTGTTATTGATTAGAGGTGTTGTGGCCTATCATATGAATTCTAATACTTTTGATTTTCACTGTCAAGTTCTTGGCTTGTTCTGTTTGCTACTTTCTGCTTATATGTTTCCTTGTTATTTTTGTTGTGATAGCTATCTGAAGGGTCAAAATTTAGCTGGAGTTTTTCCAGAAGAATTTGCAAATCTTACTTTTTTGACACAAATGTAAGTGGGTGTCCCTTTTTTCTGCATTAGCATATCATTGTGCAATATTGGTGCATTCTATCAAATGGTTCTCTAAATTTGAGGGCTAAGTGAAGTTGGTTTTGTCAAAACAGCGATCTTACCCGCAACTATATTAATGGAACAATTCCTGCAAGATTGGCTCAGCTCCAAAATCTTACCACTCTGTAAGTTGCTCCAAACTTTTACCACTATAAACAAGTTCCCTTCTGCTTTTGTTAATCTGGGTTTCAGAAATTCCTTAGATAGTCTCAGTGTGACTTTGAGTGCTTTTTTCAATTCCATTATTCCTTTAGTTATTGATGATTTAGATAACTTGTTGGTAGGTTTATAACTCTATGTACATTTCAGGTCCCTTTTGGGAAACCGTATTGGCGGTTCACTTCCCCGGGAAATTGGTGACTTTCCTTCACTTGAGGAGTTGTAAGTTATTCATCAGACTCCATTCTTAAATGAAGTAAGAGTTACTTAAAACATCAATGTCAACTGTGTTTCAATTTTCAGGGTCTTGGAAGATAATGAATTTCAAGGACCTATTCCTGAGACCCTTGGAAATGTGAAGACCTTAAGGAGACTGTAAGACTCTGTCCTTATCTTCCAATTTATTCCTTTTCTAAAGAATCAGGCAACTGCTGTTGGTGCTTCGGTTCAATTTTTAACCCACTGTGTAATTTTACAGTCTTTTTTCTTCAAACAATTTTACGGGATCAATACCAGAATCACTTGGCAACCTGACAAACTTAGAAGATTTGTAAGTAATTTAGTGTGACATAAACATATGAAACTTTAGTGTTTAGAATTTCCTGATGAAAAAGCTTGATGCACTTTTGCAGTCGGGTAGATGGAACCAATCTGACAGGAAAGATACCTGATTTCATTGGAAATTGGACTAATATGACCCGACTGTAAGTTTTTTACTTCATTAATTTTTCTTCTTTAAGAAACTGAATTTCTATTGTTTAGAACTTAATAGTTTTCTGAGTCAATTTAAATCTACTGCAGTGATATGCAGGGAAGCCCCTTGGAGGGACCTATTCCTTCCACTATATCACAGTTGACAAGTTTAGAAGAACTGTAAGCACTTGGTCCTGTGTAACAGTGACTACAATATTCAGTTTAGCAATCTTATTCGTTGTTATAAATAGAGAGTACTTTAATAATAGAATTGTTGATAATTTCTGATGCTTGTCTTCATTTTCAGGAGGATTTCTGATCTAAAAGGATCAGGTTCGAATATCCCAAATTTGCAGAATATGACAAAAATGGAAAGATTGTGAGTTGACATTGACTTAATTTACTGCAATACAACATTCAATTTGACTCATTATTTATTACATTAACTTATCAATGGATCGACTCTATTTCTGTGACTTAGAGTACTGAGAAATTGCTTGCTTAATGGTACAATCCCGGAATATCTTGGGAGTATGACAGAGTTAAAACTTCTGTAAGTTGCTAATATTTTCTGTGGTGATGGATCGATATATGTAAAAAATGGCACCATATTATTGGCATAGGAAACAGTATGTAAGAAAATGCTCTTCAGTTGATAGATTTGTTTGAACATACCTTTTTATTATTGTAGAGACTTGAGCTCCAACCAGTTGACTGGTGAAATTCCTGAAGCACTTAATAATTTGGCTAAGGCAGATTTCCTGTAAGTGAATTAGAATATTTAGTGATTCCTTGTCTATAAGCACTTTAACATGTAGTACTTTCACTAACTTAACAGCGGTTTGCATACTTTTTTTCAGTTTCCTCAGCAACAACTCATTAACTGGAGCAGTTCCCAGTTGGATACTAAGTGGTGACCAGAAGTGGTAAGTTTGCCATATTTATTTTGCTGGCACAAGACATAGGATGTCAACTATGATCGCTCATTCATCTTGAGAATTTGTTTTATCAATTCTGTGGCAGGGATTTATCTTATAACAATTTTTCAGAGCCATTTACAGCTAGTTGTGCGCACAGCATAGTGTAAGAGACTTCTCTTATTTTTAGTTATTACTATCAATTCTGTATTGTATCTTCTGTTGTATCTAAATCTTTCCTCTTATCACTTCACAGGAATGTAATCTCTAGTCTTCCATCCAACGTGAGCAACTCGTAAGTTTTTTCTTTGTCTTTTGCTTTTTTATGTTGTCAGTAAGGTTGTAACTTTCTTTCTTGTGTATATATATAAACTAAAACTTTAATGATTAACTCAATAAATTTTCAAATCTTAGAAATTCTTGGTGCTTGATGAAGGACCTTCCCTGCCCCGGAAAAGCCACATGTAAGTTTATACTTGTCAGTTGTATTTTTTCACTGAATTGCAGTACCCACCTGATTTAAATTTTGCAATACTCACAGCAGAAGAATTTGTTAACCCTTGATTTTCTTATTTTGATGTACCTGCAGACTATTCGTTGTTTATTAATTGTGGAGGAGGTTCATTCGGTTCTGGGGGCAATACCTACGAAGGGGACTTAAGCACAGATGGTCAATCAGTCTTTTCATCAGTAGGAAGACAGTGGGCTTATAGCAGCACTGGGGTTTTTACAGGCAATGAAACTCTTAGTTACTTGGCATCGAGCCCGAGTGGTCTGAATGTGAGTGGTGAAGAATACTACAAAACTGCTCGCCTTTCACCGCAATCACTAAGGTATTTTGGCCTGTGTATGCGACAAGGCAGTTACAATGTGAAGCTCCACTTCGCTGAAATTATGTTTACGAATGATCAGACATTCAGCAGTCTTGGAAAGCGAATATTTGATGTTTCTATCCAGGTAAATGAAAAGCTAATACTTAACATTTTATACTTTTTAGAGATTTCTTCGGCTTTTCAGAAGAAGAAGAATGTTAAAATTTTGGTTAATCTTACAAAGTTCCAATGATCTCAATTTGGCACAGGGGGAGGTGGTTTTAAGTGACTTCAACATTATGGAGGAAGCTGGAGCTGCCGGTAGAGGCATCACAAAAGAATTTAAAAATGTCACTGTCAGTGGTAGCACTTTGGAGATCCACTTATACTGGACAGGGAAAGGAACTAATGCCCTTCCTCAGAGAGGTGTTTATGGGCCACTTATTTCCGGACTTACAGTGACACCAAGTAATTGTTTCTCCTATATAAGGATTTGCCCTATTTTTTCCTGCCAACTTGTCCTATAACTTCTTTATAATTTCTACTTGTAGACTTCAAAGTTGATACCGGGGGTTTATCAGTTGGAGCCATTGTTGGCATCGTACTTGCTTCCTGCGTAGTTCTCATACTGGTGGTGTTGGTCATTCTATGGAGGCTGGGTTACTTGTGGGCCAAAGACCCTGAAGACAAAGGTAATGTTTATAATTCAAAACTATGTTTGTAGTAGTTAAAATATCTTTGCTTCATTCTGACATTAATATGCCCACAAAAGCTTCTCTTTTTCAGTGATGGTTGGCTAAGTTTTAATTTTTTTTCCTGTTGCAGAACTCCGTGGTCTTGATCTTCAAACTGGTATTTTCACTCTAAGGCAAATTAAATCTGCTACGAATAATTTTGATCCTGCTAATAAGATTGGTGAAGGAGGATTTGGGCCTGTTTACAAGGTAAAAATGGTTGTCATAACTTGCAGTTTTGAATGACAGTGGCAATTGCCAATGAATTACCATGTTTACATGGCTGTTGACACTTCCAGGGTACATTGGCCGATGGTGCTGTAATTGCTGTGAAGCAGCTATCCTCCAAATCAAAGCAAGGAAATCGTGAATTTGTGACTGAGATAGGCATGATATCTGCTCTGCAGCACCCAAATCTTGTGAAGCTTTATGGCTGTTGTATTGAAGGAAAAGAGTTGTTGCTAATATATGAGTACCTAGAAAACAATAGTCTTGCTCGTGCACTTTTTGGTAATCGGATCAGTAACATTACATGTACTTCTTAATTAACTTCTAGAATCAATCGTGGCTGAACTCTCTCTTATATTTTCTCCTATTCTAGGTAAACCAGAACAACTGCTCAACTTGAACTGGGAAACAAGAATGAAGATATGCATAGGTATTGCCAAGGGATTATCTTATCTGCATGAAGAATCAAGGTTGAAAATTGTTCACAGAGACATTAAGGCCACCAATGTGTTGCTTGATAAGGATCTAAATGCAAAGATATCGGATTTCGGTTTAGCTAAGCTTGATGAAGAAGAGAACACCCATATTAGTACCCGTATAGCTGGAACAATGTAGGTTTTTTTTCCTTCTGAATGAAGTATCAATAAAATTTTTTTCATCTGGCTTCAATATTTGTTTCTTGTCCAGAGGGTACATGGCACCAGAATATGCAATGAGGGGCTATTTGACCGATAAAGCGGATGTTTACAGCTTTGGAGTTGTTGCTTTGGAGATTGTCAGCGGCAAGAGCAACACTAATTACAGGCCAAAGGAGGAGTTTGTTTACCTTCTCGATTGGGTAACTGACATTAATAGCATTCATGACTCCTAACAATTTAATGAAGTTACATTTGCAGTTCTTGCTTTGACATTTTTTCTATTCTTATTGCAGGCATTGGTCCTTCAAGAGCAAGGAAACCTTCTTGAACTTGTGGATCCATCTCTTGGTACAAAATTCTCCAAAAAAGAGGCAATGACCATGCTTAACATTGCTCTTTTATGCACCAATCCATCTCCCACACTCAGGCCATCCATGTCTTCTGTTGTTAGCATGCTTGAAGGAAAAAGAGTAGTCCAGGCACCTGTCATTAAGCGCAACACTGACAACAATGACGCAAGGTTCAAAGCATTAGAGATAATATCACAGGATAGCCAGAACCACTTCACAACCATCTCTCATGATAGTCGCGAAGGACCATGGTCAGATTCCTTGACTTCTCTCCAAACCGGAGACGTGTCCATAGAGGATTCTTCAACAAGAAGGCTTATTTAGTAATCTTTAATGGTCAATGGAAATTTGAGAAATGATGCTTTGAAAATTTGTTATTTAGAATTGTAAAGAAAAGTGAGTTGGATTGTGTTAGGAACTAGCTCTTATTTAAGAAAAACAAAAGATAAAAACACAAAATATATAATAGAATAAAACTATGTTGTTAATCAAATGATTGTAATGATAAATTGAACAATTCGAAAAATTCGGGGTCTCTCATTCCAGAGAGTTTGAAGAGTTTGAGATTTTCCATTTTTCGGTCATTTGAGGTGTCGGAAACCTTTCTGAATCAGTCAATGTTGGTTGTCTAAATTTCAAAACCCTAAAATATTTCTTCCTCTTTCCTCTTTGAAACTTGATACCTTTTTTATAATAAAGACTATCGTTGGTTTGATGACAAGTGTTTTAATCTTAACATTTTCTTTTCCTTCAAAACTGTTTTGTCCTCAAGGGGATTTTTTAAACATATATATATATATATATATATATATATATATATATATATATATATATATATATATATTAAAAATTTTCTTTTCTTTCTATTTTTTTTGTCATTTTTTCTTTTAGGGCAAAGAACTATTTTCTACCTAAGTTTTAACTCAATCTCAAAATCATATTTATGGTAGTTGAAAAACTTAAAATTCTACTTATGATTCAATTGCTGTTAACTTTGAAAATTAATATTTTTCCCTCAAACATAGGGTTTTCATAATTTTCAAACTGTAGCTACCCTTAGAACTTTAAAAAATAGTAGTTTCACTTTACTATTGAGCTTCACTTTTCGGCATTTTTCCAACGCTCTCTTTCATCTGAGCCGACGATAAACACCGATGCAATGAAGAGATTTTCCATTTTATTCTAAATAGTTCAATAAGTTTGAGATATCCCATTTTAGGTCATGCGAGATATCAATATATACATTAAATGATACCAATATATACATTAAATGATACGAAGGGATGAGTGGCGTTACCTAGCCCATGTAACAACAAAAAGATGCTAAGATAATTGATGCTAAAATTCCGGCAACTGTTCCCTCAATGCTAACAGCCCCTTCTGTTCCCCGTGGAACCACTTTAAATGTTGTAACTAGATACCTGCTCATGATGCACTAACTTGGTCCATTAGAATTCAATATTGGGACATTGTGAAAGCAATATACTCAAACTAATCTTGCTTTCACAAAATGCCTTAACTGTACACCAATCTTAGCCCAACAGCTTAAAATGTTGATCCATTTGGGAATCTCTAAATCTGAGCCTATTTTCACCTCACCGGCAACAAGTTTTAAGTTACAATATAACATGACCCATGTATGGGTATGCAACCATATATGTTTGTACTTCTGTCTGTATATATAATTAATATAAATTCTGGTGCTATCCTTTAGCTTATTAATCATATTTTTGTTCATTGATATGGATTTACCTGTAGTTTTCCCAGCACTTCGAATGCTGTTAACACCTTTTCAATTAAACCCGATCAATTTCAATCCCTAGCCAGTCATTTATTTCCAAACACTTTTTCATCAAGTGAGCTGAAGAAAGTGCCACTCAGACCAAGCAGAACCATACTTAACGTTGTTTTGCCATATCCCTTCCCTATCTCACTTGAGACAGTATCACTCAACTTAGTACAAAAACTGGAAACAAATCCGAGCTGCCAAAGCCGATAAAATGCCTTTCCCCCTACTCCATATATTGAAAGAAATGCAAAGACACAACCAGCAGCACTGGAACTAACAACACTACCTGGACCTCTTTTTCCTTTCCTCTTTTCGGCAACCCCTTGTGCTTCCTTTTGATCCATTTTTAATTTCGTTGCTGCAGTACTCTGAGAGACATAAAAAGACCACTCAGCCCATGACATAAAGGCATGTAAAAGAGCAGAAACATGGCAATCCCTGCCAGTCAAACTTATAATTGGAAGAAAAAAGAACCATAAAATCTCTATAATTCCGATGCTTAAGCAGTGTTCTAAAATTTATGCTTCCCAATTTTCAACTTTCAGAAAGCCTATTACTCCTAAGACAGCAACTCATCGTCTAGTACCAGCAACAACATTCTTTCACAAAGTATATCAGCAGTCAAGTATTAAAGCCAATACATGTATATTTATTTACAATAAAACTATGTGTATCTATTTTTAGTACACAATTTGTATACACAGATTAGGTGTTATCATATGATTGGATGTTTCTTTATCATATAATAACACATATTTTAAAATTACCTAATTACATGATGATACAACATTGTGTACATAAATTATGTATAAAAATGAGTACATATAGTATTGCTCATTTACTTATGAACAATGGCATATTATAACTATTCTTATTTTTGTAACACTAGGGATATTTTTTTATATAATTTCTAGTGAATGAAATTCAAATCGAAGAGATTAAAACATACTAATAAAAGCTATCATAAAATATATAGTCAAGTACTAACTTCCCTCTGTAGTCAAAAACCAGAAGAACTGTGAAGAAGAGGCTCAGTCCAACGTTGTGTTTGAGGCCCAATTTCAGTCAAATGTGAAGCAGCCCAATATTCATGAATTCTAAATAAAAGTTCTCAAGACGGTGAGTTTTGGCTTAATATAAAATGCATACTTGAGAAGCTTCCAAGTACATGAAGATCAGAAAGCATCTTCAGCAGTTTTCTTTTATCTTCTACATTTTTTTCTTCTCTTTTCAGTTTTGATTCCAACTTGTTAAAGTGAGTTAATTTTGAATCAACGACCATGATGTAATTAGTTAGTTACTGCCAGCTTGGCATCTCAATTGTTGTATAAAAACCACAGACTGATTTATCAAAATGTAATGAAGATTTCTAAGGAATATTTAAAAACCTTATGTCCTGTGTACCCTAATTTCTTGTTAATATATAATGAGAAGATTGAATATTATATTACACAAAACCAATTGACTTGTGTTAAAATCTAATCTACACACTTGTATAACACTTACTTATATTGCATTTATTAGATGTGAGACTTTAATTTCCAACACTCTCGCTTAAGTACAACTACCTAGGCTGCCAGACCAGTCATTTGGCTCATCCGATTTTTGTTTGGGCACGTTGTCACTTGTATCCAGGAACAGTTTAGACTGTTAGATTTGTCGTTTGACTTTTACTCTAATACCATGTTGAAAATATGTATTGGACTTACAAGTGTGAAGATTGAAACTCATATTGTTAATTTGGCATTTTAGTTGTATAAAAACTACAAATTGGTTTATCAAAGTGTAATGAAGATTTCTGAGGAATATTCAAAAACTCTATGTTTTGTGTGCCCTAATTTCTTGTTCACAAGATTAGCCATCTTTTGATTCATTGAGTCCTTGTGTTTTTTAACACTCTCAAAATCTTTCATGGTATCAAAGCATATGACTCGTGTCTAATGACTTAAGATTCGAGATTGTTCACAACAGGGAGTCTGATGACTCCTAAATAGAGGTCGATTAGTGGAGAGTCTAGCAAAACAGCTTTAGTGAGCTTCAACATTTTTCCAATCTCAAGTCCACAAGCTACATCTCCAAAGTTAAGCAAGAACAATTATTGGTACTGGTGAGCTCAAACCTTTTACATAATAGGAGCCCATGTTTTGAGGAAGCATCTTACAGGTTTAGTCTTGTGCCTTGCCCTATTTATGCTTACTAGTTCTGATGTTGCTTTAAAAGATTCTAAATAACCAAACCTTAATTGCTTTGTTTGGAAATGGTTTGATGAATTATTGATGAGTTGGTTACTTGCGTCAATGTTAGAAGATATGTTTGGTATTATAGAAAATTGCCTGATTGCTAATGAAGTGTGGAATACCTTAGAGCAGTATTTTATGATTAAGTCTAAAGTAAAAGTTGCTAGTCTTAGGAGTACATTATAGAATTTTAAGAAAGGAAATCTTTTTGTGTAAAAGTATATTAGGAGAATTAAGGAAATGTATGATACTTTAGTCGCATATAGTCAAAAAATAACAAAAGACAAATTGATTAATTTTGTTATAAATGGCTTGAGACCAAAATTTGAGCCCATAATTGCCATTACTATGACCAATCTAGCTTCATCAAATGAGAAAGTTTGTTTAGCATATGTTAAGTTCGCAGAAGTATAAGCAAAGACTTAGTAAAATTCCCGTTTTTTCTTATGACTATAGGGGTATTACAACCAATCTAGTCAATAGAGGTATGATAAGAGGTGATATAAATGTATTGTATTCTAATTCCAACTTAGGACAAATTGTTGGTGTAGAGAGAAGTGGGCAGAAGCCATTCAGACCTATGGCAAATGACAATAACTCCTATACACAAGGTAAAAGGTAAAGGAAGATATTCTAACAACCCAAGGTTATTTGTCAATTGTGTGGGAAAGCTGGTCATATGACCCTACAATGTTATCATAAGTTTGATGTTACATTTTTAGGGCAAAGGGAAAGCCAAAAGAGCAATAATGACAACATGGTTAATGTTGCTTGTCTTGTTGTGTCTAGTCCAATTCCAATTGTCTTTGCATATTATTGTCCTTACTAGTCTTAACAACCATTAGTGTACTCTTAGTTTCAATCATCACAATTACAATAACCACAAGTGTATTCACAGTTTTAGCCACTATAGTTAGTATTACACAATCATCAAGGTAGAGATGAAGTGTCATAGAATCAACTAGTCCCTATTTCTAATCAAGCAATAGCCCACGTAGTATAGCAAACAAATGTGAAAGGTAGTACAACTTCTTGTATATCTGATTGTTCTTCCAAATCTTATTATGCATGTCCAAGTATTATAGAGGATTTGAGTTCGTATATGGACTCAAGAGCATCTGATCATGTCATCTCTAAGGTTGATCAACTGGCCATTAAAAAGGATTATGTGAGATCTCAACAGCTCCAAGTTAGGAATGGTGAGTGTTTAAAGATTTCTTATATTAGTTTTGTTTCTTTGCCTACATCATTTTATAATAAGTTTCTACATTTAAAAAAGGCCAAATGACTATTTCCCACCCAAGGTTTGATGTTTTCTCAAATGTCCCCCTTTTAACTATGGAAACACCAAACACCCACCTATGTCCGGTTAAATTTAACAGAATCCTAACGCATGAAAATTTTATCTCTTTTTGCCCCTTTAAACTTTAAAAACTAAAATCTTTCCTCAGCCTAAGTTTTAAAAAATGGTAGTTTCACCCTAGGGTTTGGTTTTGAAATTTTCGACGATCATTCCAGCTCCATTGTCGACGATCTCTCCCTCCCGAAGCACTTTCTCCTTCCAACGATCTGTTTCCTCCTATTTGCATTGTCGATCGATATCAGAGATGCCTTGGGAGATGAAGACGAAGCCATCTTCTTCGTTTGGGAAGATGGTCATCTTCCCAGAGGTCTTCTTCTGGGAAGACGACGACTTTGTCTTCATCTGGGAAGACGAAGAACTTCGTCTTTCCTGAAGAAGTTTTTCATCTCTCAAGGCATCTCTGACGTCGATCGATAATGCAAATAGGAGGAAACAGATCGTCGAAGGAGAGGGTGCTTTGGGAGGGAGAGACCATTGGCAATGGAGTTGGAACGATTGTCGGAGATTTCAAAACCAAACCCTAGGGTGAAACTATCATTTTTTAAAACTTAAGCTGTGAGAAAATTTTAGTTTTCAAAGTTTAGGAGGGCAAAAACAGATTATATTTTAGTTTATTTTTTAATATTATAGAGAAAATGACGATTTTACTCTTATTATCGTTAATTTTAACTACTCATGGGTGGGTGTTTGGTGTTTTCATAGTTAAATGGGGGACATTTGAGAAAACATCAAACCTTGGGTGGGAAATAGTCATTTGGCTTTTAAAAAACATACTATATGTACCAAAAATAACCAAAAACCTGTTAAGCATTTCCAAGTTTACTAAAGATAATGATATGGTTGTTGAATTCCTAAGTGACTTTTGCTTTGTGTAGGACAATGTTAGTGTGTGAAATTTCATATTTTTCGGCATCTAATTTCCTGGATTTGTGGTATTTAATTTATCAATTATTCGATTAATTGTTTGTTTTAGGAAATTGGGTATCTAAGAAAAGATACGAAATAAAAAGAATTTAAAGTTGTCAAGTATCAAGATGGAAAGACGACGAAATACATAGGAGATGACTGATTGTGAAAAAGAGAGAATCTCGCTATTTATTGAGAAATTAACAGTTAGAGACTTAATTGACAATTGGAGGAAATTCAAGGCCTTTGGATGATATTTGGCATAAAATTTTTTTTCTTAATGACTGAAGTAAACTTGGCACTATAAAAGGGAAAACTACTTCGTATTTTAGGGATCTGCTTAGCATCCTTTTTTTTCAAAAATAAACATAGTCGTAGCCCTTGACTGGTTCTTCTTCAATTAGCATAGAATTTTTTATTTTAATTTTCTATGAAGCCATGAACATGAAAATGAGTGGCTAACTCTTTTCTTTAGTTGAGTAATCAAGATCATGGTTCTACGACGATTGTGAGATCTCTTTTACCTGTTCTTTTGTTTTAAATATTTAATTTATTCCTGATTTTATTTATTGTTGTCTTGTTCAATTAAATATGAGACGTCTTATTTACTTTGGATTAAAAATAACTTTACTAGATTAAATTATTGAATTCGTAATTGTTTGATGATTTAATCATAAGTGGCTAACTAGCATGCTTGGTGAAGTAGAATCGCCACTGTATGTTAGTGGAATAGGTTAATCTAATTTAAACAAAAATAGCGTCTATGTTTTGTTGATTAGAATTGGTGGCTTTTCTAATTTTTAATTCTATTTTCAATTTAAATTCTAAGATTGTATCTATAACTAATTGAAAAACAAAAGAAGTAATTAAAGAATGTTTCTTAATTACCGACACCCAAGGAAAAACAGAACAACAAGTGTCTTGATATTTCATAACTGGTTTATTTAAAAGGAAAGATTAATCTTTTTATCAATGATCAATTGAATTGAACCATACCTGAATTACTTGGCCAGAACTCACCTTATTATTGTTTCAATCTAATTTTCTGATTGCTTTGATTATTTAATTCTGAATTAATTTATTTTTGTTTATTTGGTAGGATTAGAAACAACAAAATCCCCCTTACTTTATTTTGTTAGATTTAAGATAAATAGTCCAATTTCTGTAGATATGACTCTATTTGCCCTATTTACAAGTTTTTATTGAGAGAGTAGAAAATTTTATTTTTGGTGGATTCGACACCCATCAAACAAGGCCATTAGGATTGTGCTACTTTAAGGAGTGTTTAAAGATGGGTTGTATAGTTTTAAGTGCTTTTTGTTCTTGTGTCCAACCATTATCTTACAAAGCCTAACCTATCTTCTTAATGTTTGGCAATGAAAGCACCAGAAGTGTCAAGGCTATTGTTTATAATAAAAATAGTTTCTTAGCAAACAAATTTGATACTGATATATGACCTTAGAAACTTGGACATCCATATGAGAAAGCCATGAGAATTGTTTTTAAACAGTTGAATGTGAATGGTAATTTTCAGAATATTTCCTTTTGTAAAGATTGCCACTATGGTAAGCACCATCAAAGGCACTTTCTCATCTCTCAGTCTAGGGCTAAGAAAGCCCTAGAGTTAGTACACAATGATGTATGGGGTTCAACACTTGTCGTGTCAAGAGAGGGTTTTAGATATTATGCCATTTTGTTGATGATCATACTAGGTACACATGGTTATTTCCTTTAAAATCAAATGTTGAGGTTGCAGCTGTGTTTAAATTCTTTCATAAGGTAGTAGAAAGACAACTTGAAACCAAACTTAAAACAATGCAAATTGACTTGGTAGGGAGTATAGAAGTATTACCTTATTTTCAAGAACATAGGATAGAATATAGAATGTTTTGCCTTTATACACACCAACAACATGGGAGAGTCAAGTGTGAGCATAGATATATAGTACAGATAAGTTTGGTTTTATTGTCACAAGCCTGTATGCCATTGAAATTTTAGTGGGAGACCTTTCAAACTTTTGTTTACTTGATCAACAGACTGCCTTCAGCTACCCTATTGAATAAAAACCCTTATTACCTTATGTTTCATAAGCAGCTAGATTATTTGTACTTGAAACCTATTGGTTGTGCATGCTTTCCTTTTTGAGACCTTATAATCAACAAAAATTTGGCTTTCACACTAAAAAATGTGTGTTTCTAGGCTACAACTTGAAACACAAAAGATATAAATGCCTTAGTAGTTAGTCCTGGCCACGGGCCGGTTTGGCCCGTGAACCGGACCGAAACCGGCCCGGCTAAACCCGGAACCGGAACCGACAGACTCGGAACCGGCAGTGAACCGGAACCGAAACCGTGGCTCTACGGTTCGGTTCCGGTTCACATAAATTGAAACCGTGGAACCGCCGGTTCACACCGGTTTATGAACCGGCGGTTTACTGTGCTGAACCGAAAAAAATTTGAAAATTTTTTGAAATTTTTTTAATTTTTTTTTGAATTTTATTTAAAAAGGCAACGGTTCCCTGCGCAGGGAACCGTTGCCTTTTGAAGAAAATTTGCAGGGGACCGTTGGTCCCCTGCAATTTTCAGTGAAGTTGCAGGGGACCGTTGGTCCCCTGCAATTTTTTGAAATTTCAATTTACCCCCCTATTTCTAATTTTTTTCAAAAATTTTTTTTTCTATATATACCCCTTTAAATTCTATTCTCTCAAATCTCAATCTCTCTACTCTCTCACTCAATCCTTCAAACTCTCATTCTCATTCTTTAAACTCTTAATATTCTCTCAATCTTTCAATTCAATTAAATTTTCTTAAATTTAATTAAATTCTTTCTTATTTTTTTATTAATTTCAATTTCAATTTTTTTTATACAATTCATAATTAATTATAGAATTTATTTCTATAATTAATTTTATTTATTATTATTTTATTATCTTTTATAATTAATCATATAATTTATTTATATAATTAATTTTATTTATTATCAAAAAATGGCAAGTAGTGGAAATTCTTCCGGTTCACGAAGATTTGGTCAATATTCACATATATCAAATGTGAATGAAAATCAATTTATAGATGATTTTCATTCACAAGAAAGTGAAAACCAATATGAAGAGGTGGAGCAACAACAACAACATCAACAACAAATGGAGATGGAACAACAATCTCAAAAAATTCCTACATCCGATATTTTCAAAATTCATTTCAAGAAAATGCAAAAGGAAGATGGTAATTTTGATGTTGCTTGCAATTATTGTAGGCGAATTTACAAATTCAAACAAGGAGGTGGATACGGAACATTCAAAAGGCACTTGGAGTCAAAACATCCGGAAAAAATGGGACAAAGCCGAGGTCAAACACAAATAACCGGGTATGGTTCTTCTACACACAAATCTTTATTTATGTATAGTGATAATAAAAGTAAAGAAGAATTTGCAAAAATGGTAGCAATAGATCATTTAGCATTTAGTTTTGGTGAAAATTTAGGTTTTAATAATTATTGTAAAACTGCATTAAATCCTGCATATAAAACTATTCCAAGAAATACATTAAAAAGAACATTATTTAGTTTATATAAAAAACAAAAAAAAGAGTTAATTCAATTTTTTACAAATTTTAATGGACGTGTATCTCTATGTAGTGATATTTGGAGTGACCATTGACAAGTTCACTCTTATATGGGTATAACTTGTCATTGGATAGATGATGATTTTCTATTACAAAAAAGAATTTTATCATTTAGGATGTTTGATGAACGACATACGGCTGATAATATTTATAAAATAATTAAAGGAATATTAGAAGAATATAAATTACTTTATAAAATTTTTTCAATTTCATTTGATAATGCACGTTCAAATACTGCCTCAATAAATAAATTAATTGAAATTTGCAGACCTAATTTAGGTGGTAGATTTTTTCATATTAGATGTGCATGTCATGTGTTAAATTTATGTGTACAAGATGGTTTAGAATGTCTTAATAATTTTATTAGTCCAATAAAAATAGCAATTTCATATTTATGGACACATCCCCAAATTATGAAAGAATGGGGTAAATTTTGTAAACAACATAATAAAAGACCAAAAAGATTTCCTAAAGATGTGCCGACTCGTTGGAATTCAACATATGAATTACTCAACGAGTCATTTGATTATAAGGATTTATTATGCTCATTTATTTCACAAAATGTGCCACAAATTATATTATATCCCCAACATTGGGATATTTGTTCAAAAATTTTAAATGTATTAAGAAATTTTAATAATGCAACATATACTTTAAGTGGGGTTTATTATCCCACTTCTCATTTATTTTTAAATGAAGCTGTTAATATTATTGGAGCTTTACAAGAAGCCGAACAAGATATTCTTTTACAAGAAGCTGTTTCTTTAATGAAAACAAAATGGTTAAATTACTATAAAATAATTCCAGAACTTTTTCTTGTTGCATGTTTTTTTGATCCTAGATTTAAATTAGATGGTGTCACAGATTATTTGACATTATATTATGAATGTTTGCAATTAGATGAAGTTAATATTCCATTAACTATAACTAATATTATGAATTTAATTAAAGAAATTTATGCTGAATATGCATTAATTTATGGTGGTTCTTCTTCCTCTCTACCACCTATTGCCCCATCATCAACCCAAAATATGAGTTATGGTGATCGTATTATGATGCAAAGGGGCAAAAGACCAAGAGGAACATTAGGCTCCACCTCGGAGCTTGATATTTATTTAACTACTATTTTTGAGTTTGGTGACAGCAATATAGGTAAAGACTTTCCAGTTTTAGAATGGTGGAGTCGACACGCATCAACTTTTCCAATATTGACAGCTATTGCTAAACAAGTTCTAGCAGCACCGGTATCAACTGTCGCAGTAGAACAAGCTTTTAGTCAAGGGGGTAATATATTGGATGAGAGACGATCAAGTTTGGCTCCCGAATCTATTGAAGCTCAAGTATGCATGGACGATTGGACAAGAGCCGAATTACGACAACAAGAAATAAAAGTAGACTTCAATGAAGAATCGCTTGATTTAACTACAGATAGTTCGATGACGACGGGAAATAATACTCAAGATAGTGGAGGTGAATGATAAGGTAAGGGGGTACTGCCAGCTATTAGATATGCAAAGGTAAGAGAACTACGTAGGCTTTGATTCTTCTAAACCCCAAGAAGATACGTAGGAAGCTTAATTGAAAAATTAAGTCCAAGCCTTTCTTTTAAATTTCAATTATTGTAATTAATAATTTAAAAATTAAATCAAGATCATGTATTAGAATTGATGGTTCAATATCGGTTTCGAATCGAAACCGTCGGTTCCGAATCAAAACCGTCGGTTTCGAACCGAAACCGTCGGTTCCGAACCGGGGCCATGAACCGGAACCGACGGTTTCGAACCGTGGACGAACCGTCCTGTTACGGTTTCGGTTCAGGGTCCTTATATTTTCGAACCGTGAACCGGCGGTTCCGAACCGAAACCGGTGGTTCATGAACCGTGGCCAGGTCTATTAGTAGTGATGAAAGATTATATATCTCAACCTCTATAAAGTTTAATGAAAGGGAATATCCATTTAAGTCTGATCAAACCTTTAAAAATCAATTTGAATCTAGTTAAGTTCTTTCTCTTCAGTGTCATCCTATGGGATATTCCAACCATTACAGTTTCATAATAAAAACACCAATCATGCAGTCTCTGAAATGAGTACTCCTAAGTCTAACATTCCTAACTCACTGACTCCTAAGCCTACAATTGTCACTTAAAAGGACTTTGCAACCACAGTACAACCTAATACAACCATTGAACCTTACAAAACTCCCTGTATCACTGAACATCACAAAACCAGCCCTATTGAACCTATTGTACCATCTGATTAATACTTGAAAATGAATCAACCTTTACATACCCAACTACCCAAACATAATTCTCTTTGCATATCTTTATCATTAGACACTCACACTTCACTGCAGGAAGTTGTTGATCTTCCACATGCTCTTAATATGGCTACTGACAAATCTGTTGGAAAATTATGCATCCTATGCTACCTAAGGCTAAAACAAGACATCTACCACCATCTAGAAAGTTTTTCCTTTGTTATTGAATCTATTATTAGAGAGCCTACTAGCACAACAAAGGCTTTAAGTCATCCAGATTGGTATAAAGCAATGCAAGTGGAATATGAAGCCTTAATGAAAAATTTTACTTGGGAATTGATTCCTTCTAAGGCTGATCAACACCCAGTAGTGCATAAATGGGTGTATAAAGTAAAACTCAATGCAGATGGGACCTTTCAGAAGTTAAAAGCTAGATTAATGGCTAAGGGATTTCAACAAACCCTAGGCATAGACTTCTTTGATACTTTTAGTCCAGTAGTCAAGACTGTCACTATAAGAATTACTCTAACTTTAGCAATTTCCTTTAGCTAGTCAGTGCATCAAGTAGATATCAATAATGCATTTTTGAGTGGAGACTTGTAGGAGAAGGTATACATGAGTCAATCGCAAGATTTTGTCAATATAGAAAAACCACAATTTGTATGCAAGCTCAAAAAGACACTTTATGGGTTGAAACAAGCTCTTAGGTTGGGGTGTGTATGGTTTCGTTTGGTGTAGTCTGAGAGATTTTTCAAACCAAACTGAAAAAATGGATTGAAAATTTTTTAGACTAAACTAAACCATTTTAGGTTTCAAGCCAAACTAAAAAGATATATTTTGGTTTTGTTTGAATTACAGTTTGAACCTTAATTATTAGTAGATTTTATGATATAACACAATGCAGATAGAAAACGATACATATCATAAGTTGTATCGAATTAATACGATACAATGAATGTATTATATAATACAATACGTATCCTATGATATGATACATATTTCTTATACGAATTGATACCCTTTTTTTAGAAAATAAATCTATTAGAGGTGTATATGAAAAATTTTATAATATTAAAGGTATTTGTGATATTTTTCAAAATAATGACCTCTCAATTATAATATTTTATCAGTAATTTATTATTTTAATTTTTAGAAGGTGTATCATGTAATATGATACATAATATGGTAAATTGAGTTTTTGATATATTATATGATACACAAGTAAACTATTATACTTTGAAAATTTTAAAATCATTTATATATATATAATTTAATAAAATTAGTTGAATTATAGTTTTCTGAAACATAATATACACATATAAAATAAATATAAAATATATATACAATATATATGTACAAAAAATAACAAAATAAATATGAAAAACAAATTGTACACCTAATTATTTGTTAGAAAATTTTGTCAAACATAATTTTATATATATATATATATATATATATAAATACAATTTACGGTTTTGTTTAGTTTGAAAATTGCTCAAACCACAAGCTGAATTGAAAAAAAAAACGGTTTGAAAATTTTCAACTCAAACTAAACTATTTTATAAACTAAACTATAATTTTTAAACGGTTTAGTTTAGCTTTACAATTTGAATTGAATTATGCACAACCTTATTCCTAGGGTCTGGTATGATAAGTTAAAAAGTACATTGATTAGTAGGGGTTTCACCAATACCATGTTTGATTCTAGTTTATTCGTTCCAGTAGAAAGAAAAGTTACAGTGCATATGTTGATCTATGCGGATGACATTCTCATCACTAGACCTGAAGATTATATACAAAATCTAATTAAAGACTTGAATAGTCAGTTTTCATTGAAGGACTTGGGAAAGCTCAATTTCCTTTTAGGAATAGAAGCTCATAGAAGCAATGGAGGATTACATCTATACCAAGCAAAGCACGCAGAAGAGTTGTTGATAAAAACTAGGATGCAAGATACTAGACCTTGTAAGAGTCCAGTGGCTACATGTACTAAGCTATTTATGGGTGATAGTGAAGCATATGGAGATCCAAAGCTGTACAGAAGCACAATTGGTGCTTTACAGTACCTCACCCTTACAAGACTAGACTTATCTTATGTGGTGAACAAGTTAAGTCAGTTTCTTAAGGAACCATCTGAGTTGCAATGGTAGACTTGCAAGAGAGTTCCAAGACACATTCAGGGGACTAGGTTCTTTGGTGTTTTGATTAAACCAGTTTCTGTTTTTACTATTAAGTCTTATACTGATGTAGATTAGACTGGTAGACCAAAAGACAGAAGATCAACAAGTGGATTTAGTGTGTTCTTTGGTTCAAATCTATTCAATGGGCTTCCAAAAAGCAAAAGGTAGTAGCATTATCATCGACTAAGGCTATGTTAATGTTTTATTTTATCGAGTTTGAATATTAATCAGAGTTTTAGATCGATTTTCAGTCAAGAATTTGCACAAGAATCATATAATAAACCATACACAAGTCAACACACCAATATTTACTTGGTTCGGGTTCAAAAGATTAGAACCTTACATCCAAGGCAGAGGAATTCTCTAGCAATCCACTAATTTGTAAGAAAAATAGTACAACTTACAGATTCAGAAGCTGATCTAGCATTACAGACACAAACGGAAACGAATCCAACCTTTCGATTTGAATCCTTCCTAAACCCGAGCACCACAACGACCTTGTACACTGACTTAAGTGTTTAGACAACTAGATCTAAGCAAAAATAGTGGACTGATGCAGTTCTTGTAAACCTAGCAGAGAAGAATGAAATAATCCAGAAGAGAAAAAATATTTCACAAAGGCTGCCTTTTTCCTTTTCAAAGAAATAGCCACGTAAAGCCTTTTTCTCTTCACTTCAATTTACTCTAGAACCAACTAATGGTTATAAACCATTAGTTAAAGCATTAAATCCAGCAAGGACAAAACTACCCCTGGATAATAACTATAACCCAAACTTTGCTCAAACTTTGCTCCTTATTTACAAGACTGCCATTAGTTTATGTCATAGACTTAACAAAACTCCACCTTGACAAAAACTAATATATCTAAGACTCCTCTGTAGACCACAACACATTTACATTGAACAAATTTTGAGCAAATTCAAGGCATCCTTAAACTTACTCAATGGCACAGGCTTTGTTAAGATGTCAGCTGGATTAACATCTGTTGATATTTTCTTCACATTAACTTTACTAGCAACCAACACATCTCTGATGAAATGCAACCTTACGTCAATGTGTTTAGTCCTCTCATGAAATGCAGAATTTTTGGACAAGTGAATAACACTCTGTGAATCACTGAAGACTTCTGGAACATCAATATTCAACCCCAATTCAGAAATAATTCCCTTCAGCCATAGTGCTTCTTTAACTGCTTCAGTTAATGCTATATATTCAGCCTCAGTTGTTGAAAGTGCCACAATGTGTTGCAAATTACACTTCCAGCTTACAACATTTCCACCAAAGGTGAAAACATAACTAGTGAGGGATCTCCCTTTGTCAAGATCAGCTGTAAAATCTGAATCACAAAATCCTTAATAACCATTTTGTTGCATTCCAATGTTCTTTACTTGGATTACTCATAAATCTGCTAACAAGACTAATTGCATATGCTATATCAGGTCTAGTACCTATCATTGCATACATTAGACTTCCTACCACATTAGAATATGGTATATTCTTCATGAAATCAAATTCATCAGAAGACAAAAATTTAGCAGATTTTAATTTAAAATGAGCACCCATAGGAACATTCACACACTTTGCATTGATCATATAATATAGTTCAAGTACTTTTCTAATATAAGTAGATTGAGATAAAGTCAAACATCTTTTCAATCTATTTTTACTTATATCCATACCAAGTATTCTCTTTACAGGACCCAAGTCCTTCATTTCAAATTCAGAATTCAGCATACATTTCAAATCAAGTAAAGCATTCATATCCTTAGAAGCTATATGCATGTCATCCACATAAATCAGCAAATACACAAAATTGCCATTTTCAATTTTCTTAAAATAAACACAGTGATCATAACTGCTTCTAGAAAATCCAATTGAAAGAACAAAATCATCAAATCTTTTGTACCATTGTCTAGGTGACTGTTTAAGACCATACAAAGATTTATGAAGTAAACAAACCTTATTTTCATTAGCAGGTTTCACAAACCCTTCAGGTTGTTCCATGTATATTTGTTCTTCTAATTTTCCATGCAAAAAGGCAGTAGTAACATCCATTTGTTCTAATTCTAAATCAAACAAAACAACAGTAGATTACATTAGTCTAATAGATGTATGCTTTACCACATGAGAGAATACCTCATTATAATGAATGCCTTCTCTTTGTGAGAAGCCTTTAGCAACAACTTTTTCTTTAAATCTTGCTTGTTCAACACTAGGTATACCAGGTTTTCTTTTGAAAACCCACTTACATCCAATTACCTTTTTACCTTTGGGTCTATCTACAAGTGACCATGTGTGATTTTTCTGTAGAGAAGCCATCTCAATCTCCATAGCTTTCATCCAATCATCCCTAGAAGGTAGTCTAATTTCCCTTCTAACCCTATCTCTAGCAAGTTGATAATTGGACAAATTAAGACTACTTTCAGATTGAGAACTTTCTTCTTGACTCGGTAGTGGTGGTTGCTGATTCAAGTCTGAGATTTCGTACTTTGAAGCACGAATTTCATCCAAACCCAATTCAGGTCCACCACTAGACTTTTGAGACTGCCTATGTAAGCTAGACTATGGTGTCTCCACCTCAATTTGAACCTGTCCTGATTGAGTACTAACAAACAAGTCTTTATAAAATTTTGATTCATTAAAGACTACATCTCTACTTATCACACATTTTTTATCATCAATCAACCACAATTTATAGCCTTTTGTACCTGTAGAATAACCTAAAAAAACAGCTTTTAAAGCCCTAGGATTTAATTTTCCCTGATTTACATGAACATATGCAAGACATCCAAAGAGTTTCAAATGGCTTAATGATGGTGGTTTTTTATTCCAAAGTTTCATAGGTGTATTAAAATTCAATGTAGATGAAGGTGATCTATTAATCAAGTAACATGCAGTGGCAACTGCCTCTGCCCAAAATCTTTTGCTTAAACCTAAATCTACCATTATACACCTAACTTTATTCATAATGGTTCTATTCATTCTTTCAGCTAACCCATTTTGTTGAGGTGTTTTAGTACATGTTCTATGCCTAAATATTCCTGCTTTCTTACAAAAATCTGAAAAAGGTTTATTACAAAATTCCAATCCATTATCTGTTCTTAAAACCTTTATTTTTTTGTTAGTTTGATTCTCAACAAGTGTTTTCCATTCTTTAAAACAATCAAAGGCTTGATCCTTATGTTTTAAAAAATACACCCATACCCTTCTAGAGTAATCATCAATAAAAGTTATAAAGTAATGAGAATTAGCCAAAGAATTAGAGATCTGTGGAGATCCCCACAAATCAGAGTGTATATACTCTAAAACATCCTTAGTTCTTTGAGTAGCAGAGGCAAATTTAAGTTTATGTGACTTACCCAAAACACAATTTTCACAGAAATCCAAATTACCAATCTTATCAAGATTAATCAATTTCTGTTTACAAAGTTCATGCAATCCAGCAACACTTATATGTCCAAGTCTTTTATGCCACAAAACAGTTTCATCAGATTTAGGATTTAAATTCATAGAATCTGACACAATAGAACCTTCCAAGATATACAACCCCTGATTTAATTTCCCTTTCATAACCACTAATGACCCTCTCATTACCTTAAGAACACCATTTTCAGATTTAAAAGCATATCCATTTGAATCTAAAGTACCTAAAGAGATTAAATTTCTTCTTAGATTAGGCACTAACCTCACATTTTCAAGAATTTTAATGGAACCATCATGCATTTTAAATTTGACACTACCAACAACAATAACATCACATGACTCATCATTTCCCATGAATACTTTACCTCTATTCAAGTATTTAATGTCAGTTAGCCAATCTTTCCTAGATGTTATGTGAAAAGTGCAGCCTGAATCCATAACCCATTCCTCACTAAGCATTCTCTCTGTTAATGTAAGAACCTCAGCACTCTCATACCCTTCTAGGAAATTTACTGTGTCATGGTTTTCATAATTGTTATTATTATTATAAAATTTCTTTTTCTCTGGGCAATTCTTCTTAAAATGACCCTCTTTATGACACTGCCAACAAGTTTTCTTACTTTTAGATTTGGATCTAGAGGTTTTCCTATTTTTCATATTATTTCTCTTTTTAGTCCTACCTCTAACCTGAAGCCCTTCATTGATTGCCTTCCTTTCAAATTTAATTTCTAAATCTTTTGATTTTAAGGCACCTAATACATCATCTAAAGACAAAGACTCCCTACCATATTTTATTGCAGCTTTAACATCTTTAAAAGAATCAGGTAAAGAGTTCAAGATGATTATTGCTTGGTTTTCATCAGATATCTTCTCTTCTATATTAGCCAAACTAATGACAATTTTATTAAATTCATCCAGATTATCATCAAGAGATTTATTAGAATCCATTCTGAAACCAAACAATTGTTCCTTTAGGTAGATTTTATTAGTTAGAGACTTAGTCATATACAGTGACTCTAATTTCAACCAAATCTTTGCAGCAGTATTTTCATTATCAACCTGTCTTAAGACATTATTAGATAAATGCAAGATAAGAAGACTATATGCAGTTTCTAAAATTTCAGATTTCATATCAGGGTCCATATTTTCAGGGAGAGCAGATTCACCACCCAATGCCTTAGCACATTTTTGATGAACAAGAACATCATGCATTTTCTTTCTCCACATATTAAAATCACCTTTCCCATCAAATCTCTCAACATCAATTTTTGTTTGACCCATTGTTAATCAAGTATTTACTAATCCAGTTCTTTACAAACCACAATAACAGAAAGAGATCAAAGCAAGCTATTTATTTATTTTATTTCTTTAAGCCATAGTGACAAAATATCTAAATAATGAACAATATAGTCACAATCGGCAAACAGAGAACAAATAGCAAGCAAAAATAATTTCAGCTCTTTTAAAACAACAATATCAGAATGTAAAGAACAACAAGATAAACAAATCTTGAACCAAGAAACACTCCAAACAATTTTTCTCAAACAAGAATAACAATATTCAACTCAAAAGTGCTCTGATATCACTTGTTAATGTTTTATTTTACCGAGTTTGAATATTAATCAGAGTTTCGGATCGATTTTCAGTCAAAAATTTGCACAAGAATCATATGATAAACCATACACAAGTCAACACACCAATATTTACTTGGTTCGGGTTCAAAAGATTAGAACCCTACATCCAAGGCAGAGGAATCCTCTAGCAAATCCACTAATTTGTAAGAAAAATAGTACAACTTACAGATTCAGAAGCCGATCTAGCATTACAGACACAAACAGAAATGAATCCAACCTTCCGACTCGAATCCTTCCTAAACCCGAGCACCACAGTGACCTTGTATACTGACTCAAGTGTTTAGACAGCTAGATCTAAGCAAAAATAGTGGACTGATGCAGTTCTTGTAAACCTAGCAGAGCAGAATGAAATAATCCAGAAGAGAAAAAATATTTCACAAAGGCTGCCTTTTTCCTTTTCAAAGAAATAGCCATGTAAAACCTTTTTCTCTTCACTTCAATTTTCTCTAGAACCAACTAATGGTTATAAACCATTAGTTAAAGCATTAAACCCAGCAAGGACAAAACTACCCCTGGATAATAACTATAGCCCAAACTTTGCTCAAACTTTGCTCCTTATTTACAAGACTGCCATTAGTTTATGTCACAGACTTAACAGGCTGAGTATAGAGTTGTGAGTCATGCTTCAACAGAGATTGTTTGGATCAAGAGTTTGCTGTCAGAACTGAGGGTTGATAGCTTTTTTATCCCCATAATCTAGCGTGATAATATGAGTGCAGGAGCCTTAGCCTCAAACTTTGTCTTCCATAACAGAACCAGGCATATAGAGATATATATGCATTTTGTGAGAGAGCAGGTGACTGTAAAAAAGTTGAAGGTGCAATATGTTCCCATAGAGCATCAGGGGGCTGACATTTTGATGAAACCTCTACCTATAGCCAGGTTTGAGTTGCTAAGATCAAAACTAAATATGGTGGAATGGAAGAAACTATCTAAGAAGAGTGAAATAGTTGAAGAGAGATTTTCAAACCTTAATGTGTATAGTTCTGAAGTAATTTGGAACATGTGCTGATAGGAGGTTGCAAGGATTTATGGAATGGTGGTTTATGAGAATTACTGTGAGTTCTATAAACATGATGGCTTTGTGGTCATTGTGTAAAATTGGCTTAGCTGTTTTCTTTTGATCACAGGCAAAGTTGGTAGGAGTTTAGTTCCAGGGACGAATTACAGGAAAGGTTGATTAAAATGACAAAAGTTAAAACTAGAAATCACAGTTTCAGAGAAGGTTTTTGATCTAGGGAGGATTGGTTCAGTAAAGCAAGTACTGTTTCAGCCAAGCAAGTCTAATGTTGCTTATAGCAACATTGACTTGAGGAAGGGTACGAAGTAGAGGCTCAGTCCAACGTTGTGTTTGAGGCCCAATTTCAGTCAATTGTGAAGCAGCCCAATATGCATGAATTCTAAACAGAAGTTCTCAAGACAGTGAGTTTTGGCTTCATACAAAACGCATCAGATTGGAAGAGAAAAGCGTACTTGAGAAGCTTCCAAGTACATGAAGTTCAGAAATCATCTTCAGCAGTTCTCTTTTATCTTCTACATTTCTTTCTTCTGTTTTCAGTTTTGATCTCAACTTGTTAAAGTGAGTTAGTTTTGAATCAACGGCCATGATGTAATTAGTTATCACCCTCAAAATCTTTCAAGAACATACAAGTGTATACATACGTTTAAACTTACGATAACGAAAATGTAGCTACAAGAAAAAAATCCAGAGGGTCTAAAAGTGTGCCACGTAAGAGTGCCGAGGAAGAACGCTGTGGCAATTCCTGAAGTAGACAAACCAGAAAGCAAAATCGGAAAGCCTAAGATGAAGATCACGATGTTACTGAGCAAAGCAGACTGCGACGTGGAAGCATCTGATTGCATCAAGCTCATGGCCTCCGATACCACGCTCCCTGTATCGATGGAACAGCACGGCTGTCCGAGTTGACAACATTTTATTGTGATTTAAGTTGTAATTAAAGTTAGTGTTTTTGCAGTTGAGAAGAGTGAATTTGGATTTGTGGAATTTCTGGAGAAAATTCGAATGTCAGAACAGTACAGAAGGAACCGGAGGAGATTTGATGACATTTTTTTGTTTGATTATAGAATTCATGAGAGTCAAGCCTGACGAGAAATGAGATTGGTTTCAGATTCCGGGGTTTGGAGGTTTGACTTTGTCACGGGTTGCGTTCAAAATTCCCGGTTTAATTTGTTTAAGAGATCTCTTTAGGTGAAATTTAATTCAAAATCATTCAATTACATAATGATATATATTAAATGTATATTTAAAATAGATATATATATTTTTCTTGATGTCTTTATTATGATAGATTCGATCAAGGTGGAGTCTGAACAAGGTCAAATTTAAAATTGGTTCAAGTTTAGTTCAAGATTAATAAGTTGAGACTCGAATTTAACTCAAAAATAATTTAACCTTATATTTAATCTAAATCAACTCAAATTTGAATGTTCGGATTGGCTTTGAATATTTTTTTATAACGAAGAATCCCACCTAAACAGTTTACTCTGATTTAATTCATTTCATTCAAGAGTAAATTTAAACTCAAATAACTTAGATTGAATCTAAATTATCTTTTTAATCCCTCAACTCTTTCTATCAAATGACATTCATCTTTTTGCATTCCATGTACACCAATCATTTTCATTCTACAACTTCTTTGTTATAATGACAATTAATTCCCCTTCTTATGAATTTAATTTACCATCAAACATTTGATATCACAAAGTTTTTGGGAGTCCTTTATATCATGAATAAATAAGAAAAATATCACTTTTTTTTTCTTATGTTCTTTACTTGTGTATCTTCTTCTTATATTCTTTATATTTCATTGATAAATACATCCATAGGTTAGGTTAGGCCATAACATGACTTATTTTTGCGCAGCCCCTTAGGCTCATGGATTGTGTCAAGCTAATACCGGCAAATTTGTAAATTATAGCTTGTCGAAAAGCAAAATCCAGAAAACAACAATAGCCCCCTAAGTTGTGCCTTTGTAGGCTTTTTTGCAAGACCATGTAAAATTAATTATTTATATATTTTTTAATTTTTTTAATTTTTATGGGTTGGCCTACAGGCCTTTCCCATAGGCACCCTGCATGGTTCGTCTTAATAATGGGTCTTGACATAATCCATAATTTTGTGGGTCAAACGTACTATCGTCCTCGTTCAAAGCGTCTACAAATGAAGCATAGCCTCCTCGTGCTCGTGACCTCCTTGGCCAAATAGATCGAAATCTCTTAACCTTATTCTTGCTTATGAGAAGTCTTTTTCCTCCGATGCCCTGGCGTTGCTGTGGAAGGGTCAATTCTCATTTTGACTAGAACAAATCCTACTATTTTAAACGTAAGATTTAAACTAATTGACAAAAATCTCAAGGTTATAGTACTATAGATAACTAAGAGTAATATTATGTGTATATATTTTTAATATAAAATTTGGATACATAAATATCGTGTTATTATGTGATTAGATATTGTTTTATTTTAATTTAAAATAATTCAATCACATAATAACATATTATTTATGTATCTAAATTGTGTACAAAAAATATATATGTATAGTTTTATTGAAGGGAAAAAAGCAATATCATGCGTACACACTTTTGGAAACTCAAATGATATGTCATTATGTGATTGAGTATTACTTTATTTTTATTTAAAATCATCTAATTATATAATAACACATCATTTGTGTATTCAAATTATGTATTAAAAATATATACACATAGTTTTATTAAAGGAGAAAAAGAAATATTATGTTTACACAATGATATGTCATCGTGTGATTAGGTGTTACTTTATTTTTTATTTAAAATCATCCAATCACATGATGACACATAATTTGTGTATTCAAATTATGTACTAAAAGTATATACACTATTTTATTCAAGGGAAAATAGCAATATTATGTACACACATTTTTAGTATATAATTTGAATACATAAATGATATATCATCATATGATTAAATGTTACTTTATTTTTATTTAAAATTATTTAATTACACGATGACATCGTTTGTGTACTTATATTTTATATCAAAAGTGCTTTCCTTGTTGTAAACAAACAAATATCCTTAGTTCTCTATATCAATTATGAAAATTATGAGACATGTTGGAAAGATTTTCTATGTTTAGATAATAATTAATTCTCAATCATGCATGATAAAAACAGAAATATTTCTGAATTTCAAATCTTATATTTCACTATTTTATAATTTAATTTCTAGTGTTTCATGAAGTGACAAGAATTGCATATAAAATCTCATCCCAAGTACAGGAACACCAGCAAGACACCAATGGCCACAGTCATTCTGGCCAACGGATCCATACACAGAAGGATGCCCATCGTTTCTCAACTGGGATAGTGTTGTTACATCCAGCAAACTCACTGGCTTCGACATTTTGCTCAATAGATCCTTCACGATGGCCACCGCAGGCAGTGGACCTGCCAGATATGTTGAACCACTTATGGGCTGAGTTTGGTGCTTGCAGCTTGCTGAGGTCCCTTCAGTCCACTCTTGCCCACTGTCATAAACCAATGGCACGAAAGAGTGAGATTATAATTTAAGAATAACAGTAAAATATCGTGTACTCACTTTAAGTACATAAATAAATACATTTTTGATGTGTCATTAAATGATTGTAAATTAAAAATAAAATAACATCCAATTATATAAAGACATATCATATATATGTTCATTTATATATTTAAAAGTAGATACACATAACATTACTTGTTAATAATTAAAGAGTTTACTTATAGTGGGTAAGAGAAATGCTCTGATAGAAAACTTTGGTGATTGAAGGATCAATAGAAGAGTCAATCCATTTTGACCAAGTAATAAGTCCCTTTTTGAGGGCAACCAATCAATCCATATCTTTCTGAATGTTATTCCCTTTTTGAATATAGTCTCATCTGTCATATCAATTTGTATAGATAAGTTAGTAAAATTTATTTATACATATAGTTTTATTTTTAGTCAGAGATGGATTACATACTTTTGTAGGGTTCTTGTATGGAGCCACTAGTGATAAGTATTGAAGATGAGCATGTCATATCCTTTCCATGCATTGCCATTTTTAATCGAGTTAAGCTTGAGAACCCTCCCAATTTTTTCAATCACTAAATCTACTAGAAATGGTTTAAAATCTAATTTTATTGAAATGTCATAGTCCTGCAAGTTTCATCAATACATTTATTTAGATATCATCACTCAAATATATCATATTATTCATAAATTTTAAATAAAAAATTCCTCATATAAACAATTATATATAAAATATTAACCGTAATTAGATTATGAAATATAGTTAAATCGATTATGAATAAATCATATAATATGTTTAAATTTTTTCCCATCAACAAACATGTATATAATCTAGAGTATACACAATATTTTCAAAACTAAATCGAACATCAACCTAGTGGAGAGGACAATTCATTCTAACTAATGGTCAGATCGATTAATTGTTCAAAAATAATATTCAAAACAATATTATATAATTTATTATTAAATATACAATATAACTTATTTTAATATCAAAATAAGTTTCGATAAATAAAATCATATTTGTTTCAGGTTTTATAATAAAATTTTGAAAAAAATTAATTTTTTACATTAATAAGGTCAAACTTATTTTTTTACCCAATCTAATTAGATGATTTAAATGGATTAAACCCAAATCAATTTGCTCTAATTCAGTTTAACTATAAAAATTGTTTTTAAGTAAATTGAAATCGGTTTGACTAATAAATGATTAAACTAGTTAGATCGATTGATTTAATTTAATTTTTAAAACTATGAGTATACGTACCGGTAAAGTGAAAGTAGCGAGACCATTTTGTACACCAAGTGCGTAATTTGACTGAGGTACTGAAGCATAAAGCATGCAATTGAGTGACTGCCATTGATTCCTGCTCAGAGAGTCCCCCACGAACAGTATTTTCTTCCCTTTAGACCTCCTCACAAAATCTTGGCCATCGAATCTGCACTACAATTATTATTATAACATCAAAGAATTTTAATTTCTACGCTAAATCAGTGGTGGATCCGTGATATAATAAAGAAGGGTTAAAATTAAATTAAAAAAAAAAGAAAAAATATTAATTAAAAAATGATACAATCTAAAAAAGGTCCATGTAAAAATCTATAAATTATTTTGCTCATTTTTCATACTATAGGGTAATTTAAAATTTTCAAACCCATAGAGGTCAAATGATCCTTCTTGACCCTGATAGGTTCCGCCGGTAAAATCATGCTTGAAATAGTGATAAAATAAGAGCACCTTGGCAATGAACAAGAGGTGGGCTTCCATTTATATTTGAGATAGAGGTTGTCCGGCCGACCATTTTTCTGGCAATCAAATTTTTTCTCGATGAAAGGGTATGTTGAAGTACTGTAAAGAGGATAAGATTCATCAGAAACCCAACTTCCTTGGAAGAAATCACAGCCGCCCACTTGATCAAAACCTGATGAAATAGTGAAAGAAAACAAAAGCAAAAGAAATGATAAAGAGAAAGGTGTAAATGTGATAGCCATTTTTTCTCATTTTGTGATGATTTCTGGGTTTGCTTCAGGACAATGAGATGATTCTTTGTTGTATTTTAACATTTTTCTAAGTGGGAAATCTTTTTCTTCAAAGGAAAGCCTTCCTTTCTATTCATTTTCCAGTTATTTTTTTCCTTTTTTTCTTGTAGTTTTTACTAATGAATTTGGACAATTAAATTGCTTAAGGAAAGTTCCTACATATTTGGAGAATTCCCACTGTTTGTTGATTAAATTGGTCAGCCAACTGTATCTTGGTTCTTGGTTTCCTCAGTCATTGGCCTTAGTTTAGGAAATAGTTTATATGTAACCATAATACATTCCATTGAAAAATATAGAACAACTTCATTACATTTAAGTTTTCATTCATCTTTGTAATATGAAAAGAGTAGTATTATATAAACAAATAAATTATACAAACTTGTACATAATTAATGACATTTCACAATGTAATTAGATAGTTTTAAATTACAGATAAAATAATACTCAATCACATAATGAGATGCCATTATTTGTATATAAAGTTACACATATTATTTATATACATAATTTTATTGATTTGAAAAACACATTTCAGATTTGTAATACGTTAAATTGAATTTGAAATGGCAAAAATAATTATTAATACTTAGATTAAAAAAAAATTATTAAGTGGTAATTGGAAACTAGAATACCATCGATAAAAGGTCTTTAGATCTTCAATGGTAGCACATGTTTCTTTGATGATAATAATTATAATAAAGTGAAAGGACTTATTCCCATCCAACGTATGATGTGTTTCTAAAATCTCATTTACGGGTTTTAAAAATTCAAATACTCATAAATGAATTATTAACTTTAACTAAAACCATTAGTTGGAGGGATAAAATTGTTATTTTATTATTAAACATTAAAATCTAAAAATTTATATCATTTTTCCTCTGTAGTTTAAAAAACTAATAATTTTTCTCTCACCTAAAAATTTGAAAAATTCACTTTTCTACTTAAAGTTTCTTCTTCATTCTTCAATACTGAAAATCTATTGCCATTGATAGTTGACCACCCCAACATCTTCTTTTCTGGTTGTCAGCTTTCCCATCAGAATAGGTTCATCAGACAAAAATAATTTTATCTTTTGTAACTAATAATTTTGGTTAAGGTTAACAGTTCATATACGAGTATTTAGATTTTTTACACACCTCATATGTGAGTATTTAGATTTTTTACACACCCTGGGTGAGACTTTGGCCTAATAATAATAGTAAGCAACGGCTTGCCCCTAGTTCGGCTTGAGAAAATAAATAAAGCTGCTCAAATCATGGGTTTGGATTGATTGAGAAAATAAGCTTGGCCCCAAAATGGACTTTCATTACCTCATGACCACAAAATATTAACAATGGATCAACTCACAGAATATTTTTGCCTTGTGAATTTATATGATAGACTTATTGAAAAATTAGCGTTGCCTTTCCAGATGTGTACACTCTTTGTTTAAATTAGTACAACATTATGTAAGAGAAGAGGTATACATCATGGTTTTAAAATCCAGATCAAGATGGTTTGAAAACCATTTAGTATTTTAACTGCTTTTACTTGTAGTTAGATTGATGATTTTGCACTGATTGACAAGTTAAAGTCTAGTCAAAGGACAGTTGAATGAACAGTGCAAACAAATAGATATAATTAAAATTTAATAAAAAAAATAAAATGATAATGTTCCATCAAAAGAAATGGAAACGTGAAATATCAAAGTTGAAGACTCGAAAATCCCTAATTCTGGAATCCTAAAACCTAGCTTGACAGATACTTTAAGCGAATTACTAAATGGAAACGTGAAATGAAAGTGCAAACAAATAGCTTGACGATGTTGGTGACAAGTATAGCACCTTCAATGGGTTTGATTGATTTTAGGTATTGATTCTAATGATAGTTACAAGGTTAGCCACTAACTATTAGGTTTTTCTTTAAACTTTCTTGTAGATGATTCAAAAGGCCTGAGTTAATTACATAAAAAGTAAATCACCTTGTGTCCTATTAAGAGATTAAAAGTTTGAGGTCAAAGAATAATAACCCAAAAGTTAAGAGTGGAATGAAATTGTATAAATTAGGGTTATGAGATGTATCATATAAAGTGAGACCATTCTTATTACCCACAAATAATCTAGTCATTTTTGATAAGAAAAGAGAAAATTTTGTCTCTAAATTCACGCACACAAACTAGTGGTTGTGAGACTCTAATACCTTCCTAATAATTGGTAGTGTTGTAACGCCTTTGTAGACAAATGAGGCTTCGTTGGTTTGACTAAGGAAGTGAAAACTAATTTGCAACAAAATATGCATGGTGAATTTAGGTCTCTAAATTTATATTTAATTGCATATATAATGATCCCTTAATTTTATGGTCGTTTATGGTGATCTCTTTGTACAAAATGCTGATGCTTTTGTTGTTCTCTTGTGTATTTATTAAGATCACAACCCTTTCATGATATTCAAAAAAGTGTTTCCTATTACTCCCTTACATTTTGACAAATTTTATATGTTCTCACATTTTTCTGTTTTATGAACTACTTTTATCTGTAAAATCATATGTTTATAGAACAATGAATATATATAATTTCAATGAGGAAACACTTTCTAATCTTTGTAGAAATGTTTTTTTTTCTTTTTTTTTTAGAAGTAAATGTGTATATTAACAAAAAAAAAAGACAAAGCGACTCTCAAAAAAGGTTTTGAGGATAACCTAAGCTTGACCTAACTAAATGAATGTTAGCACAAAATTACAAACAGACAAAGTTTGTAGGAACTTGAAATCATTTGAGGATGATGACCAATCGACAAAATAGAAAATACAGAGAATATATCACCTATAAACAAAACAACTAAACAAACAATTGAGAATTGTTATTCTTGTGTAAATTGTATTTTCATTATAACAAGTTTTTCTTTAAATAAATATAGACTCAAAGTTTAAAAGGAAACCAAAAGAGGAAATGAGTCACAATTGTCAACAAACCTCCACCCTAGTGAGTTTTTCAATTAGAGAAACAAATATGATAAAAATTGCACTCCACCATTGACGCATAAATAAGCATGCCCAAATTTTGCTTAACACTAAATGACATTGACAAAATGTTATTTGACCAAGATCATTGAATGAAAACCTTTTACCTACAACATAAAGCTCTGTACCCAAATTATTTTGTGTGCACAAAATCTTTAAATAATGCACCTCTTGGATCATCATTTGATGCTCTAATACCATTTTTTAAGAATTTGTGAAAGTATAACAAATTTCAAGATTAACCATATATGACATAAATCACCAAGAACACAATAAGTATAACATTTAATGTGGTTTAACATAACTTGTCTACATCTCCGAATAATAGAGGAATATATTATAATTACAAAAATATAAGAGCACCACACACTTAATGATACCCTAAAGGAGTAACTTGTCAAAACTCTGAATTAATGATATCCCAAAAAGTGTTTTCAAAGCGTTAGCATATTTCTTGGTATGAACTATTTGATTTTCAAGATTATTTATTTTGGTTTCCGGGTATCTTCTTCTTTAATTGTTTTTGTTCTGTTTTTTAACTTTTGTTGTCAAAAATGTTCTGTTTGGTTGGCAAGAAACTAAAAAATGAAACCAAAAAAAAAAAAACTGGAAGCATTGAGTTTCTTTTCTCTTAAATTCCACGTAGGAAAAACTCTCTTTCTCCTTCAATAATTCATTTACCAAGATTATTATTGGGGAAATTAAAATAAATGACCCTTTTATTGGGGCAATAAAAAATTTACCCCAAATTTTGGGGTTAAAGAGACATACTCTTAAATTAAAGTATTTAAACGAAATGCCCCAAATATCCTCTTAAATACCAAAACTACCCTTCTAAATTAAATTATTATTTTATTTAAGGGTAATAAACAAATTTACCCCTAATGTTGGGGTTTAAACCAAAATACCCCTAATCTAAAGCATTTAAACAAAAATATTCCAAAATAATACCAAAACTACTCTTTCTCTATTTCTATATAAACCACATATCTTCCTTTTTTTTTAACATATCTAAGAGAGATTTCTAAAGAGAGAAAATAAGTTTGTGTTCAAGATTTCAGGTGTGAAGAGAAAAGTTCATCATTTCGAAGTATATATTCCTGTCATTACTTTAATCGTTATTATTTTATTAATAATACAATTATATGTGATATTTTATATAATAAATTATAGTTGTGTATAATATGTAAAATAATAAAAATTAGATAGGTTATGTTGTAAATATTATAGTAGTATAGGATAACATGATATTACTTCAATCGTTACTATTTTATTAATAATGCAATTATATGTGATATTTTATATAATAAATTATAGTTGTGTGTAATATGTAAAATAATAAAAATTATATAGGTTATGTTGTAAATATTATAGGAGTATAAGATAACATGATATTACTTCAATCGTTACTATTTTATTAATAATGCAATTATATATGATATTTTATACAATAAATTATAATTGTGTGTAATAAGTAAAATAATAAAAATTAGTAGGCTATATTTAATAATATTATTCTGTCAAATTGAATTATGAAATAGGTATAATTGTGTAATAGACATCTGTAAATAGTATTTTCAGTTATATTATTTATGTTGATTATATATTTTATTTGGGCAATATAAAATTTACCCCAAATTTTGGGATTTAAGCAAAAATACCCTTATATTAAAGTATTTAAATCAAAATGCCCCAAATATCCCCTTAAATACCAAAACTACCCTTTTAAATTAAATTATTATTTTTTAAAGGGTAATACCAAAACATGATATATTTAAGTAGTCACAATATGTAATTGAATTATGGAATAGGTATAATTGTGCAATAGACATCTGTAAATAGTATTTTCAGTCGTATTATTTATGTTGATTATATATTTTATTGTAGGATTAATCTAAATGTCTGGGTATGCTTCAATTAGATATGAGGAAAATTGGATAGAAAATGGTGACAATGTTATAAAATATGTTGGAGGTACTAGGAAATTGATTAAAATTCCAGAATACACATCATTCGAAGAATTAATCCAAATAGTGAGCAACAAGTGTAATATAGATTGAAAGATATTTAACATTAGTTAAGCATGAAACCGAAGCATCTCGATGACAGCTTTCCGGTAGAAATTTCCAATGATGAAGATGTTGAGGTTCTTAACGGTCTATCTAATCTCTTAAAAGAATGTGTTCTAGTTTTTGTTATAACTATAGTTAATGATGATAGTTATAAGGCTCAACAAGCAGATGAAGATTTACAAGGTGGTGAGTCGACCAGTTATCTAGAAAATCAAACAATTGGTATAGAAGAGATTCAAAATATTAAGATCAATCCGAAACAAGAATTTATAGAGGAAGATTTTACATATCTTCCTGAAGTTAATGTTGATGCATTGTATCGCGTAGAAGAATTTCTTAATGGGTATGAAGCAACTTTTCCAGATTGAAGTGAATTTGAAGGAAAGGTTGTACATAATATTCTAATCGAAGAATCAGAGGTTGAAGAGAAGACCTATGTTAATAAAGATATTGGAGGTACAAGTAATTTTCCAGAAACTACTACTGCTGATGGGAATGTTCGTACTGATGCATTTCATTGGTTACCACCTTTTCCTGATTAACCATCTACATCCAGAAGCTCAAATGTATTGATTGATAATAATTCTCCAAAAGTTGGTACATTATTTCCAAGTAAACAACATGTCATTGATGCGATATATCAAGACGCGCTTCGGAGGGGATATTAATTTTTTGTGGACAAATCAGACACGATTAGATGGGTGGTTAAATGTCTTAACGAAGAATGTAAATAGCGTACACAGACAGTTAGGGTGGGAGAAAGTGATAGTTTTGAATTACGTCGTATGGATAGCCATCACACATGTGGCAGAAATAAGATATTACCTCACCATAGGCAAGTAGGTGCTTGAGCTTTAGGTCAAATTTTAAGGACCAAATTCATATTAGTTGATCGTCTTTATCGACCGAAGGAGATCATTGCTGAATCGCAGATCGATATAAAATTGATATATCATATGCACAAGTATGACGGGCAAGAAATTGGGTGCTTCAATTATTGAGGGGGACACCAGAAAAGTCGTTTATGTTGCTACCAGAATATTGCTTCAATTTAGAATGTTGTAATCCGAGAACAGTGACATATACACTAACAGATGAGTAGAATTGATTTAAATACTTTTACATGACATTCGGTTGTAGTATCCATGCATTCCAGCATCATATTCGTCCGGTTATTTGCATTGATGCTGCTTTTTTAAAAATTAGATATTTGGGTCAACTATTTATTGCTATTGCATTAGATGAGAATAATCAGATATATCCCCTTGCTTTTGGGATTGGTCCTAGGGAAGATCATGATAAATGGTGTTGGTTTTTAACAAAGCTGAGGGATTGTATTGGTGAGGTACATTATTTAGCTATCATTTCAGATCGACATGTTAGCATATTTTTGGCAATGACTGAAGTATTCCCTAGTGTGCATCACGGTTATTGTTGTCACCACCTCCATTGTAACATGCGGTCCAAGTACAAAAAGAATGCTAAAGTCGCATGGATGTATTGGAAAACAACTAAGGCGTACACTGAGTATGAATTCCAACAGGTCATGAAGTCACTGGCCCGTATGCACCCTGATGCAGCTGCATACCTGTGTGAGGTGGGTTTCGATCGATGGGCATGAGCATATTTTTCAAGGCATAGGTATAATGTAATTATTGACTCAATGAGTCATTATGCTCTTATTTTGATGATAACAAACTAATATGTCCCTAAACATATTAACTAATTATTTTACTTGAGTGTGAGTTTAGATTGCAAGAATTTATCGAATGCACTTGAAGGAGTTTCAAGATGGAAATAAAAAACAAGGCTCAAGTAAAGAATTCTTGAAGATTTAAAGTAAAACTCAAGTTTAGGTAGACATGTTTGTAATTTGGAGCATTCGTTTTGATTAGAATATTTATTTGCATGGGATAGCTCACTTGAAAACTCATTTTCATATATTTCACATTTTGGGTTAAAATGTCATTTTTTAAACTTATTGGGTTAAGCCAATTCTTTCACTAAAGTTTATTAATTCTTTTAAAATGATGAAGTTTTGTGAACTATATTTTCATATCTTAAAGTTGGTTTTGAAAGAATTTTCAAAAATGGGTTAAATTGTCACTTTTCAAAGTTTTAGAGGTCAAATACACTTTTTGAAAATTCAGGGGGTAAAATGTAATACAATTCGATCGACCGAATTTGATCGACCGAATCAGCTTCTAAATTTTTTAGAAGCCATGTATTTTGGCTTCTAGAAATTCGGTCGACCGAATTTTAGTTTAAATTTTCCAATGACTAGTACCACGTAAGCTCCACGAAAGTGTCACGTCACATCTGGTTGACCGAATTACATCCGGTTGACCAAATTGTGTATTTTTTGGAAAACTAAAATGGCTATTCTTTGTGCACAATAGTAACTTCTCTCATTTTCCCTTATATAAACCCAATCAAATTTATTCAAAAAGAACTTTTGCCACAAAAAACTTTCATATTTTTTAGAGCAACTTAGTTTTGAGGTATTTACTTACAGATTTTTCTCTCTAATCAAAACCCTTGTTCATATACTTTGTAATTTCATTTGCATTGGATTGTACTAAGCTTTAACTTTCATATACACTTTTGAGAGAGATCATATTTCAATTTCGTATTAAAATTCATGCTATAAAAGAGTGAGGTTCACTCTTGGAGAGATTAGAAAATTTCTTGTGAGAGAAATTGAGTTTTAACATTTGTAAAGGTTAATAGCACCTTGGAAGCTATTTTGATTGTGAAAAAAAGCTTGGTTGAGGTTTAGGTCAACCAAGGATTAGTGGAATACTCCAAGGGAGAAAGCTTGGAGGAGTGGACGTAGGCCGGGTTAAGCCGAACCACTATACATCGCATGTTTGATTTTCTCTTCCCTTAAATTCATACTTTATGTTATGTTATTTTGATTGTATTGATTATTTGGAATATTTTAGTTATTCTCATAAATTGGATTAAAAATAGACAACATTCATTGATTTGAATAAATTGCTTGAATTATCAAATTTGGTAAAATTTGTTTTAAAATTGCCTAATTCACCCCCCTCTTAGGCCATTCGATCCTACAGTAATAACTATCAATATTGTTGAGTCATTTAATACCTTGATCAGAAACGCTTGAGGCTTACCTATTACGATGCTAATCGAGTTCATCAGAGGTACATTGCAGCGATGGTTTTATGAAAGAAGAAATCATGCCAGTAAGTTCATATTAAATATTATAATATGTTATAATTGCGTGTTACTAAACTTATACTTGATTACTAACCAAATGTGTTTATATTTATAAGATTTACAGATGTTTATACCAGCCTAGTCACACCTTGGGTTGAAGATAAAATCGCAAAACGTGTACAAAAGTCTTCAAACTTGGAGGTATGTCCTATAACATCTTATCGATACCAGGTCCTTGGTAGTGGCCAATATAATGCTTTGGTCGACCTGACGGAGCGTACATGCACCTGTAGAAAATTTCAGTTATCACAGATTCCCTGTATGCATGTTATTGTTGTAGCTAGATATATGAAACTCACAACCTGCATTCAGTGGGTGCATCCATACTACAACACAACTTTTTATCGTACAGTTTATGCGGACGCAGTCAATCCATTGGGAGATCAGTTAGAATGGATTCATCCAGAGAAGGCACGTGTAATCCACCCACCGTATATGCATCGTCATCGTGTAGATCATCCAACAAATAAAAACAGTTGTCCTTATCAAGGAGAGGTTGTTGAACAACTTATCTGTAGCCGGTGTCACCAACCTGGACATACAAGACAAAATTGCTGAAGCTTTATTCCAGTACCTAGTTCTGTACCATCAAGTTCAGGAAGAAAGAAGAAAGATGGAAAATAGTTGCACCTGTTAATTGTACTTGTTAATTTTAATATAGATGTTATTTTTGTACTTGTTTCTGTAACTCTAATGTTTGTGGCTGTTAATTTTAATATAAATGTTGTCTTTGTACTTATTTCTGTAAACCTAATGCTTGTGATTGTTACAGAGGACAGATTCTGACTATAAGATGTTATCTTTTTATATCATTTTTTTTCCATTATATTTGTCGCTTCTGGTAACTATATAAAAGACAAATACATATAAATGAATCAATATATAGATAAACATATATACAAATGAATAAATAAATATATATACAAATAAAAATAACATATAAAATAATCATCAATCAACATCTTGAAAATATAGTTGCTTGCCTAAACGAGTGCGCAGGCGTAACGAGTCCTCTCCCTCAAAGGATAATGATCGGTGAAGCGTTAAACATTCGATGTATTGTAACATGAAGACCCTACAGTCACCTGATAAGGGCGCCTGCTGCTGTATATCCACCACCCTATACAATGCAAATGGATCGTCCTGTGGACTTCGGCATATCTCAGACCAAAATGATGTCGCAGTTAGCAAATGTGGTATCATCGACGTATATCCTTACATCTTTTGGCTAAATAGCTCTGGGTCAGCAGTGAAACTCTGTAAGGAGTCATAAACCGTAATCTTCCACTCTTTCAAATCTAACATTCCTGCCACCCAATGCGCATTATCGAAGTTTATTGGGATATAAACTTGTACACGTTGATATAATATATATTAGATCTTAATCCATTATTCTTCGAAAGGTACTTGAGATTCGAATACTAACCTTATCAATCATACCCCAAGGTTACAAATGCAACTCAGGTGGGTAATCTGCATCCACCATACGTATAAAGAGCAGAAGGAACTGGTAGCTATCCAGATCTCTCGTCCATGACGTATACTCATGAGGGATGTATCCAACAAAGCAACTCAAAACCGTCATCCAGTTCTGTCGAACATTCGTAGTATCATCATGTTAATATCGACATAATAACCCTAAAAACGAATCAACATGTTGGAAAAACAGAAAATATAATGTTATTAAGCCATAGAAGGATTATCTAACCAAAATATGAAATTCATTTATTAAAGTGAACTCACCTCGTTAGACAACCATCCGGAGGTGTCCATGAGTGTACCTTAAAATGCAATTTTGGTTCTCTCACCTATGTCATATACATGACGTTTCTCGAACAGGTTAAACTCTACATACCACTTCTTAAATATTTCCTTAAGCTTGGACAGGTCTTATCCATTGGCTTCGTGGTTTAAGAGGATTTGTGTATGGACTACGAATAAGGGGTCCTTTCTTGACAATCATACTACGAATTGTATGAAAATACTACACCAAAACAAATAATACGTTAGGTAAAATAAATAATAAATTATTCCAACCGAACTTAAGAAATTTTTTAAAAATCTAAACTTTTTAATACCTTCTGTAACGTTGGAGTAATAGCTGGAGAGTCTGCAAGTGAAGCTATATCAAATACATTTTCTTTCGAGACCGGCTGCATTCAAATACACAAATTGACTAAATAGGATGATAAATTATTTCAATTGTAGTTATTAAATTTCTTGAAAATTTAATTACCTGCTTCTGGTCCTCGTGTCCAGGGATCTCAACAACATCATCAGTGACCTCATTATTCTGAGAGACAATATCGATCACCTGTTTTCCTTTACTTGGAGTGTTGAGATAGACCAAACGAAGATCCTATTGTAACAGGAAACAACTGTTTAAAACCACGAAATATAACAATTAACAGATGAAATTTCTGACACTTCACCTCAACCTCCTCCTAAAGTGATACTGGAGCATCCGCATGTGGTGATCGATCCACATCACCAATATCCTATGACAACATTAACATTTAATATTATTAAATCAAACTATTGAACAAAAAAACAACAAAGTATTCATTATACAATGTACGTACCTCTAATGTCGAAACAGACGTCACAATGGGATCCGCAATTGGTGCAGCTGCAGAAACGTTAGACTGCTGTCACAATATCGATAATAACAAGTTTAGAGAAAATCAAACCGCATATGTGTAAATGAGATATAATATTGTATATCTATGTTATACTAAGAGGAATAATCATAGAAGATGTCGATGGAGAAGACCTCATGTAAAGTGATCCATCGTCGCCGACATCCTGTATCAGTATTACCAATTAATATTAATTAATCGAAGAGTTATATTTAACGAGATTAATAGATGTACAATCAAAGAATTCAAATATAACATTTATTTCAAAAGGACATTATAATTACCTGAACTATCGTAGAAGGTGCCATCGAGAAGACCTCATGCGATGATATATAATTATCGATATCAAGAGTCAATATCAGATCTTCTCGGGATGGTCTCTCATCAAACAACTGACGCTGTAATAATTTTAATAGATTAAAATTTATTTCAAAAGTAACATTCTTAAAATACTCGAAGTAGTTAGCACTTACAACGACAACAGGTGGAGACAGAAATGTCAGAGTCCCTGTCGATAGTCTGTCACCATCGTCCCAAGAAGACTGTAATAGCATTTACAATTATTAAAAAAAATATGATTGAGTATATAAATAGAAGAAATATCTTGTAAAGTATTAATTTTTTTACCTATCTGACAGTATTTGTATGGTGATGAGATCGTCCAGCCTCTGTACGAGTTGTCGTATCCACAATACGACTCAGTCTATCCTCTATAAGAGTCATCCTACCTCAATGCAACTAAACCTATCTTCCATCTTAGCCTCTAACCCAATAAGTCAAGCTAAGATAAGATTTTCCCATTAAGCCAATGCAGCATCGAAGTGATGAATGGAGAAATCTGGTCCAGTGACAGGAGGATTATCTGATATCTGCTCAGTGGTAGGGGGCATAGGCACGAGATTTGGTGATATGTGCTCAACGGTAGGGGGCCTAGGCATGGGATCTAGTGATATAAGCTCCTCGATAGGGTCGCTAATCAAACACGTGAGAGGGGGCTGAATATGATCATCAACAGGAGGAGGAGCAACGATCGGAGAACTAATGTCACGAGGACTCGATGATGCATCTCCTGACGTCGAAGAAGATCGACTATCCGACACCCCTGTATCTCTCTCCACCAGAGATAAATCTAATGGAAAATTAACATCATCCTACAAAATATATATTTTCAGTATTTATTATTGTTATATCCAAAGTATATGTTAATGCTTAATAAATTAGTGCTTACTGTATCTCCAGTGAAGATAGCTAAGATAAAATCCCATCTCGGAATATCCTTCGTGTGTCATCTCAACATCGGGCGACTCCTACAATTGGTGACATATCTACCCATCGATATAACGAGTCTAGTGTCTTATATATCCAAAACTATAATATCAACATAAATCGGTTATTGTATATATTTACAATCATATTAAACTAATTTTATTTTAAAAACAAAATTTTACTTTGAATTAATAAATACCATAATTACCTGAAACGCTAGTGGAAATCCTATGATGCCATACTACTTAAGCTGGTTTTCCTTTTTCTTTTTTAGGCTAGAATCTATAGAAATTCGGGAGATATTATCGCATATAGAGTGATATGTCATCTGCCACACTCGTACTCCCCACAGGTATGCATTGAACCCATCAAGATGATCAGCTAATTGTAATATCTTTTGGGAAATTGTTTTCCCCAAATCACTCCCTAACAAACCTATGTGAAGATAAAACAACAATGCTAACTTCACTGCATCAGTGTCATCTTCCCCCCATGGTCTCTGCTGGAAAACACAGCTCAGATCAACATATGTAACTAATTTACACCCATGAAAATATGTCTGGAGGATCCGATCTGTGGCCTTCGATGGAATATAGAGATCGATATCTACCATATGACTGAATCAAAGACCTGTCATAATAGCAAACTCATACGCACTGAATCTGACATCCACATCATTAACTCAAAACCATAACTCCTTTCTCGAGGTCACCTTATTTACTGCTTGAAGGATGAAGGAATGTATTAGAACTCCACTAAATTGACTATCCTTCAAGTCCAGAAAGTGTCTGAAACAGGTACATCAAAACATTAGTAGTTACCTCTTTGTTAATAATTTTTTGATCACGACTCCCACATCTCTATATCCACGTGTAGTAACTTGAGCCTTGAAGTGTTTTTTGAGAGGAAATTGCAATTCATCTCTGCTTTCGTCCCTTTTTCTCTTTTGTACAACTTCTTGTATGAAAATTAAATTACAATCATATTAAATTTATATAAATTTTAGGGAATAAATTGTATAAACCTTAAGATGGATAAATTTCAATTTGATCCCATATGGAAAATATAAAAAAGTCCTAAAATTTAATATAATCGCATTTTGCCCCCTAATTCCAACCACACGAAACTCACGCTGGAGAACTCTGGAAAACCACAATTTGCCCCCACCATGCGAATTCGCCATCAACTATGCGAATTCGTGCGTCAACAACATGAATTCAGGGGGTTGATCGTAATTATGCGAGTCCACAAAGTTTTTCAATTTATATTATGGCCTACCACACGATGAAAACGCGTAGTTTTACCCCTAACCACACGATTATGTGTAGTCCACGAAGTTCGAAAAGTGCAAAAAATAACCCCGTCTTCAACAATTCTCACCACACGAATTCGTGTGGTCACTGCGCCATTCGTGTGGTGACCGCCGAATTCGTGTGACCACATTTTACCCTCCAAACTTCATTTTTTAAACTCCATTTCAATAACAATCAAATCTACACCTAATATAACACGAAAGCTTTAAGAATATTCATCCAAATCACAAAGAAATCAAACATTTTCGTCAATCATACCAAATCGGAACCCTAACGCAAAACTGGGTAATTTCACATCAAATTGCTCAAATCATCAACCAAAATGCATAAAGAGATGACAAATGTTGTTTTACTAACCTTTTTGTCCATCTTCGTTGCCCAAAACATCACAAAAATCGTCAGAGAAAATCGATGTTGCCGAGTGCGTGAAATGTGATTTCGAAAACTCTGTTTTCGTGTGTTTGGCCGAATGCGCATGGTTAACGTCTATTTCGTCTCTGAGGGGCATTTTTGTCTCTTCCTAATTTTGGGGCATTTTTGTTTAATAGTGAAATTCAAGGTAATTTCGTATTACCGCCTTAATTTTGGGGTAATTTAATTAATTTCCCTTATTATTGTTCATGGTCAAATCTCTCTCCTATTTGTTTTTTATTTTTTTTTTCAATTTTTGGGGGTTTGGTTGGTCAGAAATTGTGGGGATTGGAAAATTTTGCTTTTCTAGGAAACAATTAAGGCAAGAAACCATTTTGAATACTTTCGTTGAATATTTTCTCACCATAACTAGTAATAATTTGTATCTTTTAAATAAATATACCAATAAATAAATAAATCCACTAAATATTTGTGTGGGCATTATTAGTATGATAATGAAAGATAGCAAACTTAGCTATCAAAGAGATGAAATATTCAAACTAATCTGTTTACTTCAATATCCTACTCATCTAGAATTACTATAAAGATTAAGAAGCATTTCATCTTTTATTGTTCATTATTATCTTATATTTGATAAAATTGTGAACAACTTTAAGACTAGGGGTTGTTCAATATTGAATGACTTATGGAACAATATTCCTTTTTCACGATCAAACATTTCTTCTTCATGAATGATATATACTCGGTTAATGAAACTTCATATATTTTATAATTTAAAAAGGGAAAAAAAAGCAAACCGAAATCAAATTGATAACCTATTAATTGGTTTTTTATTCGATTCTACACATTTTGGTTTGATTTTTCTGGCGGCTCCTATGAGATACCCGCGTGCTAGATTTCATCCACTAAGAGAAATTAATATTAAAGCCAAAGGACTTATTCCCACCCAAAATTTTCAAGTTTCTACTCATTAACTTAAAAAAATCTAAACACCCATCTATCTGTTAATTTTGACTGTTAATATTAGGAGTAAAATCATTGTTTTTAAATTTTATTTAAAGAAAAACTAATTTATCCTTATTTTCTATCTTGGTTTTAAAAACTAATAATTTCTCTCTAACTTAATTTTAAAAAGTTATTTTTTCACTCCCCATCAATTAGGATTTCTAGGGTTTTCATATTTTAGAGATAACAATTATCTCTCAAAATTCAAAACATAACATTTACATTTCTAAAAATTCATTCTCTATTTTTAATGATCATTATTCTAGACGATTCGCTTCAAGGTATTATCAACTCCACCACTAATAAGCTCTCTCCCTTTTTCGTGGTTTCTCGTTGCAAAAACCAACAAAAATTTAATTAAAAAGGTTGAATTTTTAGAACGAATCTGTGCGACAAAATCACACATATTTGTGCGATAGAATTGTGCATTGGTTGATGCATAGCTTAATTGAATGATATCGCACGGAACACGGCCGAATCACATGCTAGATTTCATTCACTAATACAAATTAATATTAATAAATAAAAAATTACATAAATATTTTTTAATCCAATCAAATTGATTTATTTATGTATGGTCAAGCCGCCGTGAATTTTTTGCCGAGAACTTTCCTTTCCATCAGGTAAAGTGAGTGCCAGCTAATTGTTTCTTGCTTTAGTTGTTGAGACTTTTTCCAATTGGTCAAAGTCTTATGGCTTATATTATAATATTAATATGATATGTCATAATTGTGATTATAATGATCACGTGGATATATTAAGATTAAAAAATTGAAGGAGTGTGGTCCACTTCAAAACAATAATTTTTTAATAATAATTAATTACATAAGGCTATAAAAATATAGGGAAATTGGAAATTTTGTCATTTTTCAGGTATAAATATACAATTTTATCATTTTTTTAGATATTAAATATTTATATAATAAAAATAGTATAATATCTAACTATCCGTATCTTCAAATTAAAGTTTGTGAGATTTTCAAGCTAAGGTTAATAAAATCTCCAAGGTTAACGAGATCTTCAAGCCTTGATGATATCCAAATGTAAAAATAATTGCATTTATAATAATTACAATTGAAAGATAAAATAAGTTTTATGAAATTAGATCGATACTTTAATATATAAATTTTTTTAATTTTTGTATTATAAAAAATTTCAATCCTCATTCAAGGATAGTGTTGAATTTGGATTGAGTTGGGTTAGTTAGAAAATCGGTTTAGTTTGATTTGATTTGATTTGATTTATAATTTTTAAAATAATAATATTTTTATATTTAATTAATATAAAAAATATTTTAAAAATTTTTTTTATAAAAAATAAAAATGACCATAAATTACCTTAAAGATTTATTAGACATAAACTATATTTATGTATGATAAAAATTGATAAATATAAATAATTATTGTGTTTAATTGGATATAATAAAAGAATACTAAATTATTATTTTATTTAAATGCCATTATTATAATTATTTTAAAATATTTTTAGTTATAATAATTAAGAACAGATTTATAATAAAATTAAGATTACCTTAATAATTTTTTAATATATCAAGTAGACATGGTAATCAAATTATCTTCTATATTGTTTATTATATTATCATTACTAATAAAATATTATCAGAATTTTTTATTATCGGTAAACCAAATAAAATAATATTGATAATAAAAAATAGATTACTAAAAAATATTTGATTATTCCCAAGCAAATAAAAGTTTGAATATTTTTATTAAATCTAATGAAACATAATAATTATTTATAACTATTAATTTGTTGTTCGTTTTAATTCAAATTAATAGTTTGAATTTATAGCTTGATTTATTTAAATTTATGGCTCCAATCGATGATTTTGGCTATTATATCGGTGAAACAATATAGTCTTATCAATGTGTCATAAATTCAAACTATTAATTAGTATTATAAATTCACACCAAATTAAATCAAATCATTTTTTATTTAGAACTGAACTAACATCACTTTTAATTTTAGTTTAATAAACTTGAGTTGAATTATTTTTTATTCTAATTAAATTAAAATTAAATTATTTTTTATTTAAATAAAACTCAAATAAAAAAAATACTTAAACTCGATCGGTTTTGTACCCACCCATATTAAATAATCCTCTCTCTCTCTCTCTCACAGTGTAGGGACATCTTATCATGGTGGGATATTGCCATTTCTGTCTAGGATAAGGGAAGGTATTTTTATCAATTGAAGGAGTTTAAAATTTATTTACAACCCTTGTAAGAGTGGCCTTCAAGATTTACCTTACCCATGATTTAATTAGTTTTCCAAGAACACTTACGGCTGATGTGATGTGGTGAACTCAAGTTGTTTATGGTCATCTGGGCGGCTAAGGTTTTTTCGTCAATCCTCATCTCTTCACTCCCTTTCATTGTTCCCATACTGTTTTCAAAAGCACCGTCGATTTTCTTGACGCTGACTTTTCCCTTCAATTCCATGCAACGTATCAATGTTATTATACAATCAACCGCCGTCTGCCCATCTCATCTTGTCTATGAAAAGTAATCTTTTCTGTTCTTGTCTTTCTCTGTGTTTAATTTAATAATTACTCATCAAGTTTGAAGTTTAGAATTAGATTTGGTTACATGTATAACAGAAGCCTTCGGAGTTGACGATAAGAGCAAAACCCAAGTCTTTGTTTCCTGTTGTCTTCAAATTCTTTCTTCTTGCTTTTAACCACTTCACTCTCTTTGTGATAAAAGTGTCGTTTCTCTCTCTCATTCGCTTGTCATTTTGCTGTTTGCGTTGAGGAACGAAGCGGGGAGAGGAGATAAGTTTTGTTGCAGAAGAAAAATGAGGCTTGGTCTCTCAATGACCAAGGTTGTTTCTCTTTTTGTTTTGGGTTTTTTGGTTCTCAACTGCTGTGTCAACTTTGGATCTCACGCTCAGCGTTTGCCTGATGAAGAAGGTAAGTTCACCGCAATAAACTCAGTTCTTATTATCTGGGAAAACGTGAAGTTTGATTTTGATTTTGTCTCTGTTTGCTTGGTGATGCTTGTGAAAGTGTGTTTTTTCGTTTGGTTGCCTAGAATTAGGAGATAGAAGAATTTTGTATTCTCATATCTTCATTTTGTGTAAAAATTGGAAGTTTGATCTTGATTTTCATTCGGAGTAACTGATTTTAGTTTCTGGGTATGTTTTTGTTCTGTCTCTTACATTTGCTGTGAGAATTCTTCTCTTCGGTTGGAGAGAATCTAAAGACAGATATTAAAACGAAAGGTTGAAGCTTTGAATTTGTTTAATTATATTAGACCTAGAAATAATCTCTTTTTCTTTCAGTAATCTAATATGATCGATTGTTTGATGTTAAATCGTTTCTCTTAGTTTCCTGTGATTTGTTTGGTTGGCGAGAAAATATAAGCCATTAGAGAATTTTACTTTTCCCGGAAAACACAGTCTGAGAAAACAATTAGAATAATTTCTTGTACTTTGGTTTCTTAGTATGCTCTTTTTTTATTGATTTTGGTTTCCGGTTATCTTCTTCTATAATTGTTTCTGTTCTGTGTTTTGACGTTTGGTGTCAAAAATGTTCTGTTTGGTTGGCAAGAAACTAAAAGATGAAACTAAAAAAAAAAAAAAAAGAGTGGAAGCTTTGAGTTTCTTTTCTTTTAAATTCCACGTAGGAAAAACTCTCTTTCTTACTCAATAATTCATTTACCAGGAATATTATTGTTCATGGTCAAATCTCTCTCCTATTTGTTTTTTATTTTTTTTTCCAATTTTTGGTGGTTTGGTTGATGACAAATTGTCGGGATTGGAAAAGTTTGCTTTTCTAGGAAAATAATTAATGCAAGAACCCATTTTGAATACTTTTGTTTAAATTTTCTCTCCATAACTAGTAATAATGTGTCTTTTAAATAAACATACCTATAAATAAATCCATTAATTATTTGTGTGGGCCTTATTAGTATGATAATGAAGGATAGCAGACTTAGCTGTCAAAGAGACGAAATATTCAAACTTATCTTGCCTTCTTTCCCTTGTTGAATATTTTATTCTGTGTGGGTTCACAGTGAGAACCTTGGTAACAGTGTAGATCGGAGACATTAGTTTGATTCTTTGATATGGATTAATCATCCAAGAATTTTCACTTCCCACAATAAAAACAAAACCTATTCTCTGTCTTTCTTGCAAGTTGCAAGTGGGATTGTGATATGTTTCTTGCAAGTTGCAAGTTGCAAGTCGTTTTGTATAAAAAATTTTGAAAAAAAATCTACTGAGCCAACCCAAGCCAGCTTAAGCTTGGCTCGAGCTCGATCGAGCCGAGCAGAACCCGGCTCGTTTTGGGCTCAAACCGAGCCGAGCTCGAGCTCAAGCTGACTCGGTTCGAGTCCAGCCCTAGCTGGAATTAATGAAGCTTGATTGATACACACACATTCATTCTTGTTCATTGACATGTGAACACTTATGAAATTAATGTGTTGAAAGAGTACTCACCTTTTGACCATTTGCATTATCTTTGACATGGTGGAATATGAAACTGATTGCTTTAGCATTTCTGATTAGATTTAGTCTTGATTCAATTTTGTTCTAGTGCTCATGAATGAGTTTTTTCTCTGTGACAGTGAGTGCTCTCAAAGCAATACTCTCGAAACTGCAGCTCAAAAATAAAAGTGTATCCTCAACTTCCTGCAGTGACAGTGCATGGACTAACTACGATTCTTCAACTAAAAGCAATATCACCTGTGATTGTACTCAGAACAACAATACTGTTTGTCATGTCACTATTTTGTATGACCTTCTTCCCTTTAACAATTGTCTGTATATGCACAATTTACGTTATAGTGTTTACTTAGCTTGTCGTTAGAGTTAGTTCTGATTTTACTTAAAACAGAGACTGATATTATAATTTTAAAGTGAATTTTAGCAGCCCAGTTAGTAATTTGTAACATCCATTTTTTTGACAGCAGATATCGAGTTTTTTTGACTTATTTGTTATTAATCAGTAGTGTTGCGGCCTATCTTATGAATTCTAATGCTTTTGATTTTCACTGTCGAGTTCTGGGCTTGTTCTGCTTGCTACTCTCTACTTACATGTTTCCTTGTTATTTTTGTTGTGATAGCTATATGAAGCGTCAAAATTTAGCTGGAGTTTTTCCTGAGGAACTTGCTAATCTTATTTTTTTGAGAGAAATGTAAGTGGGTGTTCCTTTTTTCTGCATTAGGATATCTTTGTGCAATATCGGCACATTTTATCAAATGGTTCTCTAAAATTGAGGGCTAAGTGAAGTTGGTTTTGTCAAAACAGCGATCTTAGCCGCAACTATATTAATGGAACAATCCCTCCAAGACTGGCTCAGCTCCAAAATCTTACCATTCTGTAAGTTGCTCCAAACTTTTACCACTTTAAATGAGTTCCCTTCTGCATTTGTTTATCTGGTTTCTGAAATTCCTTACATTTTCTCACTGTGACTTTGAGTGCTTTTTCCAATTCCATTATTTATTTAGTTATTGATGATTTAGATAACTTGTTGGTAGGTTTATAACTTTATGTACATTGCAGGTCCCTTTTGGGAAATCGTATTGGCGGTTCACTTCCACAGGAAATTGGTGACTTTCCTTCACTTGAGGAGTTGTAAGTTATTCATCAGACTCCATGCTTAAATGAAGTAAGAGTTGCTTAAAACATCAATGTCAACTGTGTTTCAATTTTCAGGATCTTGGAGGCTAATGAATTTGAAGGACCTATTCCTGAAACCCTTGGAAATGTGAAGAATTTAAGGAGACTGTAAGACTTCTGTCCTTATCTTCCAATTTATTCCTTTTCTGAAGAATCAGGCAACTGCTGTTGGTGCTTCGGTTCAATTTTTAACCCACTGTGTACTTTTACAGTCTTCTTTCTTCAAACAATTTTACGGGACCAATACCAAAATCACTTGGCAGCCTGACAAACTTACAAGATTTGTAAGTAATTTAGTGTGACATAAACATATGAAATTTTAGTGTTTAGAATTTCCTGATGAAAAAGCTTGATGCACTTTTGCAGTCGGGTAGATGGAACCAACCTGACAGGAAGGATACCTGATTTCATCGGAAATTGGACTAATATGACCCGACTGTAAGTTTTTTACTTCATTAATTTTTCTTCTTTAAGAAACCGAATTTCTATTGTTTAGAACTTAAAAGTTTTCTGAGTCAATTTAAATCTACTGCAGTGATATGCAGGGAAGCTCCTTGGAGGGACCTATTCCTTCCACTATATCACAGTTGACAAATTTAGAAGAACTGTAAGCACTTGGTCCCGTGTAACGGTGACAACAATATTCAGTTTAGCAATCTTATTCGTCGTTATAAATAGAGAGTACTTTAACAATAGAATTATTGATAATTTCTGATGCTTGTTTTCATTTTCAGGAGGATTTCTGATCTGAAAGGATCAGGTTCGCCTATCCCAGATTTGCAGAAAATGACAAATATGGATAGATTGTGAGTTGACATTGACTTAATTTACTGCAATACAACATTCAATTTGGCCATCTTTTATCGCATTAACTTACCAATGGGTCAACTCTATTTCTGTGACTTAGGGCACTGAGAAATTGCTCGCTTAATGGTACAATCCCACCATATCTTGGGAGTATGCCAAAGTTAAAACTTCTGTAAGTTGCTAATCTTTTCTGTGGTGATAGATCAATCAATATATGTGAAAAACTGCACCTTTTTATTTGGATAGGAAACAGTATATAAAAAAATGCTCTGTCAGTTGATAGATTTGTTCAAAGACACTTTACCTTATTTATAATTGTTTGGTCCACCTTTTTATTATTGTAGAGACTTGAGCTCCAAAAAATTAATAAGTCAGGATATAATAGTAATAAAGTCAAAATTATCTTGATAATATATTCATATTTAAGGTGAAATTTGTAATCAAATTATATTTCATATTACTTACCACATCATAAATCAAATAAAGTAATATTAGTAATAAACTATAGATTATCAGAATAATTTTTCAATATAGTGAGTCAAACGCCCTCTTAGTAGTAACTTGAAATAGATGAATTTTGTTTTGAAAAAATGTCTTTTTGTGTATTATTCTGTAACAAATCTTGTTATTCCTTGAAATTTGACAAATTGTGTTATTTCGTAATAAATCATGTCATTACATATGTATTAACGTGACTTTACTTATTACATAGTTTAGGTTAATTAAGGTACGGTTCGGTCAATCCAAAAATATTTCTGTTCAGATTAAGATTAAAATTTTTTGATACAATTCTATTTCGAATCAGGTTAAGGTTTAGAGTCTTCGATCCAAAATCGGAATTAATATGACACGAATACTATCTGATGACAAGAACTGTCAGGTCTATAAAAAACTAGGGTTGTGCACGGTTCGATTTAGTGCGGTTTGAGAGATTTTTCAAACCAAACTGAGAAAAACGGTTTGAAAAATTTTCAAACCAAACCAAACCATTTTATATTTCAAACCAAACTGAAAAAATACAGTTTTGTCTGGTTTGGAGTATAGTTTAAACCATAGTTATCGGTGTTCTATGATATACAATACATATCATATCCTACTATATGATAAGATAAAGATAAAAAATGATACGTATTATGAGGTATATCGAATTAATACGATACAGTAAACGTATCACTTGATATAGTGTGTATCTTATAATACAATACATATTTCTTATATTAATTAATACACTATTTTAGAGAAAATAAATGCATTAGGGGTGTATATGAAATATTTTAAAATGTTAAAAGTATTTGTGATATTTTTCAAAACGATGATGTCTCAATTATAATATTTTATTAGTAATTTATTATTTTAATTTTTAAAAGATGTATTATACAATATGATACATGATATTGTGAATTGAATTTTTGGTATACTATACGATACATGATTCGATTATTATAATTTAAAACTTTTAAAATCATATATATATATATATATATCATTTAATAAAATTAAGTGAATTGTAGTTTTTTGAAACATAATATAAACATGTAAAATAAATATAAAATATATATACGCTATACATTTACAGAAAATAACAAAATAAATATGAAAAAACAAGTTGTACACCTAATTGCTTATTGAAAAATTTTGTCAAACATAGTTTTATATATACATATATATGTATATATATATGTGTGTGTACAGTTTATGGTTTGATTCGGTTTAAAAATTACTCAAACCACAACCAAACTGAAAAAATAGTTTGAAAATTCTAACCCAAACCAAACCATCTTACAAACCAAACTAAACTAAATCATAATTTTTAAATGGTTTGATTCGATTTTGTGGGTTAAACCAAATTATGTATACTCCTATAAAAAAAAGTTGCACCTATTTATTTGGATAGGAAACAATATTTAAGAAAATGCTCTCAGTTGATAGATTTGTTCGAAGACACTTAAACTTATTAATAATTGCATGGTCCACTTTTTTATTATTGTAGAGACTTGAGCTCCAACCGGTTGACTGGTCAAATTCCTGAAACACTTCTTCATAGTTCGAAAGCCCTAAAATTCATGTAAGTCAATTAGAATATTTAATGATTCCTTGTCTATAAGCACTTCAACATGCAGTACTTTCGCTAATTTACCAGTGGTTTGCATACTTTTTTTTCTCATAGTTTCCTCGGCAACAACTCATTAACTGGAGCAGTTGACAGTTCGATACTAAATGATAACAAGAAGTGGTAAGTTTGCCATATTTATCTTGCTGACACAAGACTTGAGGTTGTCAATCATGATGGCTCATTCATTTTGAGAAATTTTTTTTATCGATTTTGCGGCATTGCAGGGATTTATCTTATAACAATTTTTCAGAGCCATTTACAGGTGGTTGTCAGCAGAGCCAAGTGTAAGAGACTTTTCTATATCAGTTACTCATATCATTTGTCCATGTCTGTGCAAGTCTTCTTATTTTTAGTTATTACTATTAATTCTGTATTATATCTTCTGTTATATCTAAATCTTTCCTCTATCACTTCACAGTAATGTAATCTCCAGTCTTCCGTCCTCCGTGGACAACTCGTAAGTTTTTTCTTTTTCTTTTGCTTTTGCTTTTTTATGTTATCAGTAAGGTTGTAACTTTCTTTCTTGTGTATATATAAAAACTAAAACATCAATGATTAACTCAATAAATTTTCAAATCAGAGATTCTTGGTGCTTCGTGAAGGACCTTCCCTGCCCCGTAAAAGCCACACGTAAGTATATACTTGTCAGTTTTATTTTTTCACCCAATTGCAATACCCACCTGATTTATACTCACAGCAGAAGAATTTGTTCCTGCAGACTATTCCTTGTTTATTAATTGTGGAGGAGGTTCAGTGAATTATGGGGGCTATACCTATGAAGAGGACTTTAACAAAGAAGGTCAGTCAGTCTTTGCTTCAGTGGAAAAACGGTGGGCTTACAGCAGCACTGGTATTTTTACAGGCGATGAAAATCGTGGTTACTTGGAATCGAACCTGAGTGGTCTGAATGTGAGTGGTGAAGACATCTACAAAACTGCTCGCCTATCACCACAATCACTCAGGTATTTCGGCCTGTGCATGCGACAAGGCAGTTACAATGTGAAACTCCACTTTGCTGAAATTATGATTGCGAATGATCAGACATTCAGCAGTCTTGGAAAGAGAATATTTGATGTTTCTATCCAGGTAAAGGAAAAGCGAATACTTAACGTTTCATACTTTTTAAAGATTTCTTCAACATTTTAGAAGAAGAATGTTTATTTTTTGGTTAAGCTTGCAAAGTTCTAATGATCTCAATTTGGCACAGGGGGAGGTGGTTTTAAGTGACTTCAACATTATGGAGGAACCTGGAGCTGCCGGTGGAGGCATCACGAAAGAATTTAATGTCACTGTAAGTGGTAGCACTTTGGAGATCCACTTATACTGGACAGGGAAAGGAACTAATGCCCTTCCTGAGAGAGGTGTTTATGGGCCACTTATTTCCGGAATTACAGTGAAACCAAGTAATTGTTTCTCCTATATAAGGATTTTCCCTATTTTTTCCTGCCAACTTGTCCCTTAACTTCTTTATAATTTCTTCTTGTAGACTTCAAAGTTGATACTGGGGGTTTATCAGTTGGAGCCATTGTTGGCATTGTACTTGCTTCCTGTGTGGTTCTAATACTGGTGGTGTTGGTCATTCTATGGAGGCTGGGTTACTTGTGGGCCAAAGACCCTGAAGATACAGGTAATGTTTATAATTCAAAACTATGTTTGCAGTAGTTAAAATATCTTTGCTTCATTCTGACATTAATATGCCCACAAAAGCTTCTCTTTTTCACTGATTGTTGGCTAAAGTTTTAATTTCCTTTCTTGTTGCAGAACTCCGTGGTCTTGATCTTCAAACTGGTATTTTCACTCTAAGGCAAATTAAATCTGCTACCAATAATTTTGATCCTGCTAATAAGATTGGTGAAGGAGGATTTGGGCCTGTTTTCAAGGTAAAAATGGTTGTCATAACTTGCAGTTTTCATTGACAGTGGCAATTGCCAATGAATTACCATGTTTACATGGCTCTGACACTTCCAGGGTACATTGGCCGATGGTGCTGTGATTGCTGTGAAGCAGCTATCCTCCAAATCAAAGCAAGGAAATCGTGAATTTGTGACCGAGATAGGCATGATATCTGCTCTGCATCACCCAAATCTTGTGAAGCTTTACGGCTGTTGTATCGAAGGAAAAGAGTTGTTGCTAATATATGAGTACATGGAAAACAATAGTCTTGCTCGCGCACTTTTTGGTAATCAGATCATTAACATTACATATACTTCTTAATTAACTTCTATCAATTGTGGTTGAACTCTTTTATATTTTCTCCTTTTCTAGGTAAACCAGAACAACTGCTCAACCTGAATTGGGAAACAAGAATGAAGATATGCATAGGTATTGCTAGGGGATTAGCATATCTGCATGAGGAATCAAGGTTGAAAATTGTTCACAGAGACATAAAGGCTACAAATGTGTTGCTTGATATGAATCTAAATGCGAAGATATCAGACTTTGGTCTAGCTAAGCTTGACGAAGAAGAGAACACCCATATTAGTACCCGTATAGCTGGAACAATGTAGGTCTTTTTTCCTTTTGAATGGAGTATCATTAAATTTTTTTCATCTGGCTTCAATATTTGTTTCTTGTCCAGAGGATACATGGCACCTGAATATGCAATGAGGGGCTATTTGACCGATAAAGCAGATGTTTACAGCTTCGGAGTTGTTGCTTTGGAGATTGTCAGCGGCAAGAGCAACACTAATTACAGGCCAAAGGAGGAGTTTGTTTACCTTCTCGATTGGGTAATTGACATTAACAACATTCATCACTCCATACAATTTAATGAAGTTACATTTGCAGTTCTTGCTTTGACATTTTTTCTATTCTTTTCTTATTGCAGGCATTGGTCCTGCAAGAGCAAGGAAACCTTCTTGAACTTGTGGATCCATCTCTTGGTACAAAATTCTCCAAAAAAGAGGCAATGACCATGCTTAACATTGCTCTTTTATGCACCAATCCATCTCCTACTCTCAGGCTATCCATGTCTTCTGTTGTTAGCATGCTTGAAGGCAAAAGTGCAGTCGAGGCACCTATCATTAAGCGCAACACCGACAACAATGACGCAAGGTTCAAAGCATTAGAGATAATATCACAGGACAGCCAAAACCACTTCACAACCTTCTCTCATGGTAGTCACGAAGGACCATGGTCCGGTTCCTCGACTTCTCTCCAAACCAGAGACGTGTCTATAGAGGAGGATTCTTCATCAAGAAGGCTTCTTCAGTAATCTTTAATGGTCAGTGGAAATTTGAGAAATGATGCTTTGAAAATTTTTATTTAGAATTGTAAAGAAATGTGAGTTGGATTGTGTTAGGAACCAACTCTTATTTAACAAAAACAAAAGATAAAAACATAAAATACACAATAAAATAAAACTATTTTATTAATTAAAAGATTGTAAGGATAAATTGAATAATTTGAGGAGTTTGGGGTCTCTCATTCTAGATAGTTTGAGGAGTTTGGTATCTCTCATTCTTCGACCATTCGAGGCGTTGAAAACCTCCATGAATCAGTTAAGGTTGGTTGTTCAAATTACAAAACCTAAAATATGTTTTACCCCTTCCTTTTTGAAACTTGATGTTGTTTTTATAGTAAGTGTCATAATTATAATATTTTTCTCCCTTTCAAAACTATCTTGTCCTCAAGGTGAATATATACACACACAACACATTCAAAAGTTTCTTTTCTTTCCCCTTTTTTTGTAAATTTTTTTTTTGGGCAAAGGAGTATTTTTCACCTAAGTTTTAGTTCAATCTCAAAATCACATCTATGATAATTGAAAAACTCAAACTCTTATCTACGACTTAACTACTGCTAAATTTTTCTGTTAGAAATAACAATAAAACCATCATTTTACTATTAATATTAAAAAGATATAAAATTTATTAAATTTTCTCCTGTAGGTATTAAAAACTAATAATTTCACTTCGTCTAAAGTTTTCAAAACATTTTTCCCCCAAACCTAGGGGGTTCCATATTTTTTAAGTTGCAAGTACCTCTTAGAACTTTTAAAAATAGCAGTTTCACTCCATTCTTGAACTTCACTTTTTAGTGTTTTCTTTCGCCTGAGCCAATGGTAAACACTGGTATGATAAAGAGATCTTCATCTCTTTATCCACGGTGTGAAGAAAAAATGTCTCTTCATCTCATAGTGGTACAATGAAGGGATCTCTATCTCTTTGTCCATGGTGAGATGAAGAGATGTCTCTTCATCTCACAATGGTGCGATAAAAAGATGTCTTTTCATCTCACAATGGTGCAATAAGGAGATCTCCATCTCTTCATTGCATTACCTTTTTCCGTTGGCACAGGAGAAAAAGGAAATTGAAGAGGATGCCGAAAAAGATGTCAAAAGCTAAAGTTGAACCATTCCATTCTAAACAATTTAATGAGTTTGAGATATCTCATTTTACGGTCATTCGAAGCATCAGAGACCTCTTTGAATTAATCAAGATTGGTTGTTTAAATTATAAATCCTTAAAAATATTTCTTCCCCCTTTCTCTTTGAAACTTAATATCCTTTTTATAATAAAGATTGTCATTAGATTGAGCAAGAGTGTTTTAATCCTAACAAATTGCATATATGTAGCTAATACTATGAGGTTTATTGCTTTTTTTTTTGGCAGTGTCTTCATGAAAAGTTTGTCAGAAAAGTTTACTAATCAAAATTTGTAATAGAAGAAGCCTTATTGATCTTTTTATTATCTATCACTGGCATGTCCTTCGTATCGTCATAAATAAATTTTATCATTTATGGTTTCAAATTTATTTATTTTCTATATATTACAAGTAATAAGAATTTATAATTAAAATTGATGGGTCTATTGGCTCTCAATGAAAGGTAGGTAAACTCCTAAAGAAAGGTTGAATAGGTTATGTAAGATAATTAAATAATAAATTTTATGTAATAAATTTAAAGGGTGACGGGAAGAAAGATAGCTCAATCAATTTAGAGTAGTTTAGAGTTTTTTTCTCAAGTTTTTTACGTCAATTTCTTCCATGAATTGTTATGAGAAAAGATTTATGATAAGGTAAAATTGCCCAATGGTTAAATTTTCTTTACCATTGAGGCTTGGAAGTGGTGTCCTTGTTCCTCGAGTGGGCATTTGCTTTTTCATTGATTTCTTCTTAAATATATCCTAGAGACTAATGGCTGCTTGAATGACTTTGATTTTTGCTTGAATGATCATCACTAATGAGCATGCAAGATTGATGAATGAGTGTTTATGGCTTGAAGTAAACGAAATTTTTTGAACGATTTGCCTTTTGAGTAACGAGTTGGACTTTTGAGCAAGTGTTTGTTTAATCTGATCAAGTAGGGGTGAGCAAAATAACCAAATCAAAACTACAACGTAAGCATTTGACTTTCGGTTTTGGTTTCTATTCAAAACCGAAAAAATTAGAGTAGATTCTAGATAGTAATATTGTGGAACTGTTAGATTTCGAGTCCGGGACAAGTTCTTACATGTTGGGAACCAGAACGAACCTAAATAATTAAATAAAATGAGTTGGGCCGCGACCCGACCTACCTGACATATGCATTTTCCATTTTCTAATTTCATTACTTTATATTTCCCAAAGTTCTTTTCCTGAGCAATACTGTTCCCCCAAATCTCTTTTGCTGTACGCCCTAATTTGCTTCCTCCTGCAAAGGCTTTAATTTGACCACGTAAGTTTTCCTTTTCGTTTTAATTGATAGTTAAAACTAACAGTTGGCGAGTCATGCTAGGATTTAATATAGGGAAACTCAGGAAATCATGTAAGGAAAGCACAGGTTTATTTAAAAGAAAGAGAAACTTGAGTAGAAATAGAAAAGGTAGCAGTGAAATCAGATCTAGGAAATGAATTAAAAATAAAGAAAGAAAGTAGCAGTGGCTGAAGCAAGCAGGAATTGAAGAAAAAAGGTAAATGGTAGTGAAGAAAGAGACTAATTGAACAGAGAGAAAAAGAGAGACATTGATTGTTGAAGCTGAAGAAAGAGACTAATTTGTTTTTTATGATTTTGCAGTAAGTACTTGATGAGGTGAAAGAAGTGCTGTAAGTTATATATGGCACCAATGAACAAATGAAATGAAATCTCTGAACTAAAACCGTTTGACAGAAATTTTGAAGGTAAAAAAGAGAGGGCAGTGTTAGAAATTTTCTGAAGTGGGCTAACATTAATTATGATTTTGATTTAATAAAATTGGATAATTAAGTAGTCTAATGATAGTTTATAGATGAGTTTAAGTGATTAATAAAGATAAGTCTAATATATTTAAAGGTTATGCTCTGGGTGGACAATACAAGTGTGGGTTTTAAGGTTTATTGGACCTTGATGTGAGGTCAATTAACCTACTATAAATTGACTAGGTCTCTATTCCAAAACCTAATGTAAAATAAATGAAGTATAACTTACTTATTCAAAGCTATGATTGAGGCTTCTGGAGTAGAAGACCAAGTCACATTGAGAGGTGATCTCAGCAGCTAATTTCATGTGATTTCAATAGGTTTTTCAGTTTCAAATTACATGGAGATCCAGGAATTTCTAAAACTCTAAAATTTAATTCAGTATTTTATAATTTATACGTAGATCTTGAAATTATAATTGAATAATTTATTTTATTCTATTTTATAAAATAAATCTAATATGTGGTATCAAAGCAGATACGTAATTAGGTTATAAAATCTGAATTTAGGAGTTAAACTCTGAAATTTCGGATGCTAGCACGTTACTGATGCAAATTTTCAGATAGGGGAACCCATATGACTGTCAATTTCTTATCAGAAATACGAATGAATTTAGACGAAAATATGGGAAAATGGGTATGTCAATTCCGTAATTGGGAATCTCCTTTTTGTTGATTCCAATTTGTGGTTTATTCATAACCCTACCACAGCCATAAGAAATATATCACTCCTTTTGTTCTTATCTCTTCATCTCACCATGCATTCCTGATTCTGATTAAATTATATTTTGAAAACCATAAATCTAAAGTATTAAATTTTTTTTAATTATTGCTTTTAATAATTTTGATCCTAAATTAGGGTTTTTGATTCAAAATTAGGGTTTCAATTTTTTTTTTTAATTAGGGATTGATTCAGTTTCAGTATAAAAGGATTTATATTAAAATTACAGTTTTGATTTAATTTCTAAATCAGAGTTTTTTTTAAATCAAATTAAGGTTTAATTCAATTAAGTTTTTTTTTTAATTGAAATCAAGGTTTAATTGAAATCCTATTACGGTTAAATTTTTGAAATTAAATTAAAATTTCAAAATTGGAGTTTTTTTTTAAGTTTTGGATAATTTTAATTTTAAGGTTTAAAATTAATTCTTTTAACCTTGAAATTAAGCTTCGGAAAATTCCTAATTTTGATAATTAAGGTTAATTTTCAGTCCAACAAATTTAATTTCAAATTCAAATTAATTTTTTTGTCAAAACTCGACTTGACCGATTATTGGCAAAATTGAAGGCTGTTGAACCTCCACCGGCGTGAGCTATGTGGTCATGCCTTCTCTCCTTTGATCAGCACTGCCAATCGACGACAAGATTGGGTAGAAAAGTCATGGACGTTGATCGAGTGTGACTACCTTCTTCAGCATTTCTCCAACGCAATTTCTAGGCAAAGACGCTATGGGAGCCGACGATGGCATGGTCTGAAACTTCCATGTTGTCCAAGATTAAGGTAGTTACCGAAACTGGCAGAATTGTCACTAGAATCTCAAATTAGGGTTTTTAGTAGGACTCAGGTCAATAACGGGTTGCAAATACTCGATAAACCTACCCGTAAATGAAAAAGATATTGTTCAACCCGGTCAAAGTCAAACCGGGTCATAGAGATCCGATTAATAATCAACATGGGTTTATTTGACCCATGTACCCGATTTTCTTTAGTTAAACCTACCCGAACCAACCCTAGAGCGTGAGTTTCACATGCGCATGAAGGGCATGCTGAAGACCCTGAAGGCGCGTGAATGAAAAGGATGGCACGTGGGATTCAATTGAAGGTGCGTGAGAGCATGTGGTTGATTATGATGGCACGTGACCATTGTCTGGGGCATGTGTCAGCGCGTGTGATTATTATTGATGTGTTTACCGCTTGTGGAGGCTTTCCTTTGGTGTATGCAGCGCGTGAAATGACTTGTTCAGCACATTGGTAGTCTCTCAAGGTACATACAAGCTTGTAGTTTGTGTAAGTAATATATAGGATCTTCTGAAAGCATGTTAATGCATATAAATGACAAATTATATTGGGTGGTCTCATGTAATTGTGAGTAATTTGTTCCTAACATGCATAAAGAATCATTTGGACATGTTTGTGTGTCAAAGTCCTTTGATAGCATGTAATAAAGTTTTAAAGTTTTTTTTGGGATACGTAAAACACATGAAAGGTTTTATGGGGTGTATGTGAGTATATGAAAGTTAGTTAAACACATAAGTGTGTGTAAAACCCTAAGGCAGTGCATGAAACCTAATAAGAACATGTGACTATAAGTGATCTAAAGGTTTAAGGGTGTACATTACAACATATGAAAGGCAAACAACAACCCTTGACTAGCATTAAAGACAAATATCAGCACATAAATGGCTTGTGGTGGCATGTAAAGACATATTAGACACCTTATAAGTCTCCATTTGAGATGAATTGAATTTTAAGTTAACTAATGTGGCATAAAATACTCCCTTAAAGTAAAAATTATTGTTCAATGGGATAGATGCAATAATTTAAGAAAGATTGTCAAAGACAATAAAGTACCATGTCTCATAAAATCTTATTTAGGGCAATAATATTTAGTATCATTGGAATATTTTGTGAGTTTTCATGATAGTAATTACTAAAGTGATACATTATTGAGACTTACAAAATTTTTCCTTTGGTAATGATACATTTTTTGGTTTTTAAAGTATAAGGTTAATTTTGGAAATGCATTGGTCATGAAGAACTCAATACACCCAAAGGTGATTGGGCTTATTCAATTGACATATGTTTTCCTATTTAAACAGAAGAGGAACAATGGTCTAGAAAGTTTTATCTGCCCAAAGGTGATATGTAACATTTCTCCCTAGAAATACGACCCACCAGAGGAGAAATGTTATGAATTAATATTTATAGCGTTTATTTTTTTCTTTTTAAAATACTTTAAAATAAATGCATCATTAAAAGTGTTTAGGAAGTATTCCAAGAAAACTGAAAATCTAGAAGCGAACAAAAGATGTATATACTCATATGAAAACTCATTTGAAAGCATCTGAAAATAGAGAGTAATCATATGCAACTATACCATAATCTCAAAAAGTCAAAAGTCGACAAAAACATGCCACTGTATGCATGTAATATAAACCAAAGATAACTTGCTCCAGCCAAATCTACCTATGCTGACTTGACCCTGCCTTGCAGCTACCTCGATCACCTGTATCTGCAATCAGGAAAGAAAAGGAAGTGAGTGATAAGAATACTCAGTAAGGGGAAGGAATCAAGTAAACTATCTCTTTTCCTGTTCTAACTCACTTTCAAAACTCAACCTTACATCCTAACCTCTATAAGAGATTGATGGCGTAATCTAGTTCATTCTTTACTAATTGGGTCATACTTTGTCCCATTTGGTGTCTATTTGATACTTTCTAGAAGCTAACTATAGAGATTTTGCACTTTTCTAAGATCGAGCTCTTTTCCTTCTCTCACTACACCAATTGTGATATGAATTGTGCTCTACTATGAGCATGCTCTAATGTGAGCGGACCCTACTGTGGGTCTATGTCCTACTATGGACGTGTCCTACTACAGACGTGCCCTACTACGGGCGGTGTAGTGTAAAGTGTCCCCTCATAGTTTATAGCATGCATACGGGTCTTATAGTTTACTAATTTTGCTTTCATCTAAATTTATTCATAACTCACCAGACATTACTCTTGAGACGACCCTTAAATCTTGAGCCCCGAATTCCTTTTCTTACTTTTCTTTCTTTTTCTTTTCTTCTTTTCTTTCCTTTCCTTTCCTTTCTTTCCTTTCTTTCCTTTCCTTTCCTCTCTTTTCTTTTTTCTCCTCCTTTTCTTTCTTTCTTTCTTGCCCAGAACTACGAAATACTGTTCATAGAACAGTCATTTAACAGGGCAGCCTTCTTTTTCATACAATTTAACCCAAATGGTTTCTAATTCATACAAGCTATATATCGTTGAAAAGATGATTCAAAGATATTTCCAACAAGCTATAATAGCACTCATAATTCAATAGATAAGGCAGTCAAAACGTGAGCTAAATTCAGCGGCAAAAACTGTCTCCTCTGTTTATTTGGTAAAACAGTCCTTATGGTTCATGCAATCTTTAACAATCCAAATAATCTCTAATTAATACAAGCTATATATAATTGGAAAGAGGATTCAAAGAGCTTTCCAACAAGATATAATAGCACTTATAATTCATCAGATAAGGCATCTAAAACATGGGACGAACTCAGTGGTAAAAACTGTAAATATCACGCAACTTTCTGTCATGAACAAAATAACACACATAGACATCTCAAATGGAAAGACAATATTCCTCAACTTCAAAATCATCATTTATAACATAGATCCAAGAACCAAAAGCTTAAAACATGTAACATATCAAGGATGATTCCCCTTACTTTGTTTCAAGCCAAATCTTTACAAGTTGGCTTCCTTCTCTTTGTTTTACTTCTTTTATTACCAAAATCACCTTAAATCAACACCAAAACATACTAATATATTCATATAACATATATCCAATATATATATATAAACATAGGAAAAGGGAAAAAGAAAGAGATCTTTTGGTTACCAAGGCTCCCAAAGTGCTTACTCTTCTTTTCCTTCCTTATCTATCTTCCAAAACCCTTCTAAATTACTTACTTTCCTTCAAAAACACAGCAAAGAAAGGAAGAAACTGCCTCCTCTGGAAGAGACGGGAAAATGATGGAAAAAAGCAGAAGGTAAAGGTTCTGTATTGACTTTTCTCTCCAACCATATATATTTACATAACTTTTTCTTCCTTTATTGACTTTGCTCTCCAAACATTTTTGTTTTCTTTTTTTATATATATCTATGTATACTACAAACACACACATACAATTAGAAATATCTCCAAACAGGGTCAAAAGACATAATTACGCCTGGAACATACTTGAGGGTATTACAACTCTTCCCCTCTCACAAGAATTTCGTCTTCGAAATTCACAAAAACAACTCTAGATACTTCTCCTTCATGGTTTGCTCCATTTCCCAGGTGGCCTCCTCTACCTTTTGGTTTCTCCATAGGACCTTTACTAGAGGAATCTGTCGATTCCTTAGTTGTTTAATTCTACTGTCAATTATCTGAATCGGTTTTTCTTTATAACTAAGGTCTTCTGATAACTTAATATCTTCTGTATTCACAACCTGGGAATGATCACCAAGACATTTTCTTAACGATGAGACATGAAATACATCATGAATCCGGTCCATACTCGTTGGTAAGGCCAATTTGTAAGCCACTTTATCAACTCTTTCAATTATCTCATATGGACTAATAAATCTGGGAGCTAGCTTTCCCTTCTTTCTGAATCCCATCAAATGCTTGAATGGAGCAACCTTTACAAATACAAATTCACCTACATTGAATTCCAAGTCTCGACGTCAACGATCTACATAGCTTTTCTGTCGATCTTGGGCCTGTTTTATTCTCTGCCTGATTAATTAGACATCATCAATCATTTTCTAGTTCAACTCAGGCCCAAGAGATCTGGATAACACATCTTTCTCTCCTATCTCATCCTAGTGAAGAGGAGAACGACACCTCCTACCATATAATACCTCATAAGGTGTCATCTGAATAGTCATTTGGTAGCTATTATTATAAGCAAACTCCACTAAGGGCAACATTTCTACCCATGAAGCTTTATGATCCAAGCAACAAGCTTTCAACATGTCCTCCAAAATCTGATTAACCCTTTCCGTCTGACCATCCGTCTGAGGATGATAGGTTGTACTAAATGTCAAATTAGTATCCAAGGATCTTTGGAGACTCTTCCAGAAAGTTGATACAAATCTTGTATCACGATCAAATACTATAGTTCTAGGTACACCATGTAATCTAATAATCTCCCTAACATATAATTTTCCTAGTTGATCTGTGGTAGTAGTATCTTTGATGGGTAGAAAATGAGCTGACTTAGTCAATCTATCCACAATCACCCAGATAGCATTGCATCCATTCTGAACTCTAGAGAGTCTACTAATGAAGTCCATAGAGATATGATCCAATTTCTATTCTGGAATGGACAGAGGTTGAAGCAACCCTAAAGGTCTCTGGTGTTCGACCTTAATTTGTTGACAGGTGAGACATCTGGTACCAAACTTGCCTATATCCTTTTTCATGCCTGACCACCAAAAATATCTTTTTAAATCCTAATAAAGAGAACTATGAGCCTTTATAAGAATTCTCTGTCTCAATTCTATTATCTGGGGGATATATACTCAATCTCTAAATTTGAGAACGCCATTGGATACCTGAAACTCTATCTCGAGACCCTCTTGCACTTTCTAAATTTTCTGTTGACACCACTTATCTTTTGTCTGAGCTTCTCGAATCTCATCTATGAGAGTGGGTTGAATTTCTAACCTAGTGAGGGTCTCAATCACAAGCTCAATCTGCTCTCGGTCTATCTCTCTTTGAATTTCTCTCTGGATCGTCAATTGTGATATCATCACGTTTCTACTGAGGGCATCTGTAACTATATTAGCCTTGCCTGGATGGTATTTAATATCACAGTCATAGTCTTTTACTAACTCTAGCCATCGCCTCTGCCTCATATTTAACTCTTTCTGAGTGAAGAAATATCTGAGGCTCTTATGGTCAGTATAAATATTACATCTTACCCCATACAAATAGTGTCTCCAGATTTTTAAAGCAAAAATCACCGCTGTTAACTTCAAATCATGCGTAGGGTATCGGGTTTCAAATTTTTTCAACTGTCTTGAGGCATATGCTATCACCTTGCCTCGCTGCGTCAATACTGCTCCTAAACCACCGTGTAAGGCATCGATGTATAAATCATACTCAACCCCCTCTTCTAGAAGTGCTAACACCAGAGCAGTAGTTAATCTTTTTTTCAATTCTTGGAAGCTTGCCTTGTAAGCATCTGACCACTGAAATGACATTGCTTTCTTTGTGAGGGTTGTAAGAGGTCTAGCTAATCTGGCAAATCTCTTCACAAACCTTCTGTAATACCTTGCCAAACCCAAGAAACTACGAACCTCCTTGACTGTCTTTGGTCTCTGCCATTCAACTATTGCCTCAATCTTACTGGGATCTACAGATGTACCCTTTGCTGAAATCATATGCCCTAAAAAGGTAACTCTATCTAGCCAAAATTCACATTTTGAGAATTTGGCATACAGTTGTGTCTCTCTCAATCTCTGGAGGGTAAACCTCAAGTATTATTCATGCTCCTCTCGACTGCAAGAATATTCTAAGATATCATCAATGAATATCACAATAAATTTATCCAGGCAGTCTTGGAATACCCTGTTCATCAAATCTATAAATACCGCAGGGGCATTTGTCAATCTAAACGGCATCACTACAAACTCAAAGTGGCCATACCTTGTTCGGAAAGCTGTCTTAGGTATATCCTTCTCTACCACTCTCACCTGGTGATAACCAGATCTCAATTCTATCTTGGAGAAGACCACGGATCCCTTCAACTGATCAAATAAGTCATCGATCCTAGGTAACAGGTACTTGTTCTTAACTGTGACTTTATTTAGTTCTCTGTAATCAATGCACATCCTCATGGACCCATCTTTCTTTTTCACAAATAGGATAGGAGCTCCCCAAGGAGAATGGCTCGGTCTGATAAAACCATGATCTAATAACTCTTGAAGCTGTTTTTTCAATTCTTGTAATTCGGCAGAGGCTATTCGATAGGGTGTTCTTGAAATAGGTGTTATGCCAGGTGCCAACTCTATACTAAACTCAACCTCTCGCTCGAGAGCTAATCACGGTAGCTCACTTGGAAGCACATCTAAAAACTCATATACCACTAGCGTCTCATCAATAGTTAGGCTTAACTCAACCTTGCTTACTATATGAGCCAAGAATCCTGTACACCTATTTTTCAACATTTTACTAGCTTTTAACATACTAATCATCAAACTCCGGATATGACCCTCACTGAACTCGAACTGATCTCCAGAGTCCAGGTTAAATCTCACTTTCTTCTTTTTACAATCAATTTCAGCTTCGTATCTCCCCAAAAAGTCCATCCTTAAAATCATGTCAAAATCTGGCATGTCAAACAAAATCAGGTCCACTAGTAACTATTGACCCTGAATTAAAATACTCTGTTCTAACAACATCATCTCACTAATGCTTGACCCCTCATCAGACAACTCGATCATAATCCTCTGAGCTATTCTAACTGGTTGTACATTTAGCATATCAAGCAAACTATTGGCTACAAAACAATGAGTAACTCCACAATCAACTAAAACATAAATAGGAGTATCAAGATAGAGAATCTGACCCGTAACTATTGATGGGTTAGCCTCTGCTGGGCCTTGGGTGATCGTATAAACTTTAGTTGTAGCCCTTCTAATAGGCTCCTATTGCTCTACTCTCACTAGGGCAGCTGTACAAAAATAAGCAATATGTCCAGGCTGACAACATCTTAAACAAACTGTCTGGCCTGTCAAACACTCTCCTCTATGTTGCTTCCCATATTTTTGGCAAGCTGGTATCTCAGGTCCTCTTTGTTTGTTTCCACTCTTCCAGTTCTTTTTCATGCCTCTAAACTGAAGAGGTCATTTACCCTTCCTGTCTGCGTCTAGAGGAGGGTCTTTCTGTGCTGAAGTTACACCACTACTCATCAGATGAACTGGCATAGCAGTAGGAGGTGTAACCTTTTACCCTGTGGTCTGACCAAACTTCCTCTTGACAAAAACCTCTGTCTTCAAAGCTCTATCAAGGGCCTCTGCATAAGTTCTAGGTGGCTGTGTCCCAGTTATAACATCTCGAGCTATCTCTGGATCTAGCCCGTACATAAACTTTTGCATACATACCATTTTTGTGCTAGCTATCTCAGGGACATACTGGGACAGCTGGTTAAACTTCGTGGAATATTCTTTTACAGAATCTGTCCCCTATACTAGATTAATAAACTCTTGGGCCCTGATACATGTAACATTGGCACCCCTGTACTCTGCCTCAAATCGGTGCCTGAACTTGGACCATGTCATTTCTGAGACATTGGCCGTCTCCCTGACTAAGTTCCACCATATTCTTGCCCCTGACTTGAAAAGATAGGTGGCATATCTCACTTTCTCTTGGTTGGTCATGTCAAACAGGGCCATTGCACTCTCTACTAATTCTAACAATTCTTCAGCTGCTATTGGGTCTTTTGCACCATCAAAATTTTGAGGTTAGTGTATACTAGGGAGGTTGAAAATAGGATGCAACTGAGTCCTCACTAGGGCTGCTATAGATGCTGAAGTAACCTCCTTCATATCATGTCCCTGGATTGGCAGCGTATGCACCGTTTCACTTCCCTGTGTAGGAACACCTATGTGCTCTCTTATCATCTTTTTGAAAATCTCTTGCACATCATGTGCACTGAGTGCCCCCTAGGGTACCTGGGGAGCTGTTCCTTCACTCTGGCTCTTCTGAGAGGGATCTACTGGTGTTTGACTCATCGGTCCTTAAAATAAACATATTAGTTTCATAAAACTCAACAGGTATAAGTGAAAACTTAACTTATAGTGATCAGCTGCGAGGGTGGTCAACGTGGCTGGAGGGTATTCTATCTCTGTGTTACTTTGGATTACTCCATTTTGTTTTAGAAAACATCTTTTAGGTTCCCAAAATCATGCTCTGATACCAACTTGTAACATCCCTCCCTAGAAGTACTACCCACCAGAGGAGAAATGTTACGAATTAATATTTGTAGCGTCTATTTTTTTTCTTTTTAAAATACTTTAAAATAAATGCATCATTAAAAGTGTTTAGGAAGTATTCCAAGAAAACTAAAAATCTAGAAGCGAATAAAAGATGTATATACTCATATGAAAACTCATATGAAAGCATCTGAAAATAGGGAGTAATCATATGCAACTATACCATAATCTCAAAAAGTCAAAAGTCGACAAGAATATGCCACTGTATGCATGTAATATAAACCAAAGATAACCTGTTCTAACCGGATCTACCTACGCTGACTTGACCCTGCCTCACAGCTACCTCGATCACTTGTACCTACAATCAGGAAAGAAAATGAAGTGAGTGATAAGAACACTCAGTAAGGGGAAGAAATCAAGTAAACTATCTCTTTTCCTGTTCTAACTCACTTTCGGGACTCAACCTTACATCCTAACCTCTATAAGAGATTGAAGGCGTAATCTAGTTCATTCTTTACTAATTGGGTCATACTTTGTCCCATCTGTTGTCTATTTGATACTTTTTGGAAGCTAACTATAGGGATTTTACACTTTTCTAAGTTCGAGCTCTTTTTCTTTCTCTTACTACACCAATTGTGATCTGAGTTGTGCTATACTACGAGCATACTTTACTGCGAGCGGACCCTACTGTGGGTCTATATCCTACTACGGGTCTATATCCTACTACGGACATGCCCTACTACGGGCGATGTAATGTAAAGTGCCCCCTCATAGTTTATAGCATGCATGTGAGTCTTATATTTTACTAATTTTACTTCCATATAAATTTATTCATAACTCACCAGATATTACTCTTGGGACGACCCCTAAATCTTGAGCCCCAAATTCCTTTTCTTGATTTCTTTCTTTTTCTTTTCTTCTTTCCTTTCCTTTCCTTTCTTTTCTTTTTTTCTCCTCCTTTTCTTTCTTTCTTTCTCTCTTTCTTTCTTGCCCAGAACTACGAAATACTATTCACAGAACAATCATTTAGTAAGGCAATCTTCTTTTTCATACAATTTAACAATCCAAACGGTTTCTAATTCATACAAAATATATATCGTTGAAAAGAGGATTCAAAGATATTTCCAACAAGCTATAATAGCACTCATAATTCAATAGATAAGGCAGTCAAAACGTGAGCTAAAATCAGTGGCAAAAACTGTCTCCTCTGTTTATTTGGTAAAGCAGTCCTTGTGGTTCATACAATCTTTAACAATCCAAATGATCTCTAATTAATACAAGCTATATATAATTCGAAAGAGGATTCAAAAAGCTTTTCAACAAGATATAATAGAACTCATAATTCATCAGATAAGGCATCAAAAACATGAGACAAACTCAGTGGTAAAAACTGTAAATATCACGCAACTTTCTGCCATGAACAAAATAAAACACATAGACATCCCAAATGGCAAGACGACATTCCTCAACTTCAAAATCATCATTTATAACATAGATCCAAGGAACCAAAAGCCTAAAACATGTAACATATCAAGGATGATTCCCCTTACCTTGTTTCAAGCCAAATCTTTACAAGTTGGCTTCCTTCTCTTTGTTTTACTTTTTTTATCACCAAAATCACCTTAAATCAACACCAAAACATACTAATATATTCATATAACATACATCCAATATATATATAAACATAGAAAAAAGGAAAAAGAAAGAGATCTTTTAGTTACCAAGGCTCCCAAAGTACTTACTATTCTTTTCCTTCCTTATCTATCTTCCAAAACCCTTCCAAATTACTTACTTTCCTTCAAAAACATAGCAAAGAAAGGAAGAAACTATCTCCTCTGGAAGAGACAGGAAAATGATGGAAAAAAGCAGAAGGTAAAGGTTATGTATTGACTTTTCTCTCCAACCATATATATTTACATAACTTTTTCTTCCTTTATTGACTTTGCTCTCCAAACATTTTTGTTTTCTTTTTTTTTAATTTTTTTATATATATCTATATATACTACAAACACACACATACAATTGGAAATATCTCCAAACAGGGTCAAAAGACGTAATTACCCCTAGAACATACCAGTGGGTATTACATGATATTTCTTTCAAAAACCACATGTTCTGAAGTCTTCATATGGTTTTAACCTTGTATTTGGGATCCTAATAGCATGCCATTTTTCTACCCAAAGGTGATTTAATGATAATGCACCAAGAATCCCTATAAGGTGTGGCTTAAACAGTTTTAAAGCTACTTTAATTATTACCCAATGTGAATTTGTTGCAATACTTAATTAAAATTGTTAGAGATAACTCAGTGTTGTATCTCATGAAATCTTAATTTTGGCAGTATTATTTAGTCTCAGTAGAAGTTATTGTAAGTTTTCAGAATGTTTAATCGACAAAATAATGCATTCATTAAAGTTTGAAAAAATTTCTATATTTGGTGAAAGAGACATTCTTCAATTGACACATACAATTTCCTGCTCAAAAGTGGTTATTGTGTGTTAAAATTGATGGTTGCATAAGGTATTTGTGGAATTACATTGGTCATGAAAATTTCAATTCACCCAAAAGTGGTTGCGATTTTCATTTGACATATGCTTACCTTCTAATGTGAAAAAGAGCAGTAACCTAGGAGATTTATCTGCCCAAAGGTGATAGATTTCCAAAAGTCATTTGTTCTTCTTATTTATAACCTTATGCTCGAGGGTCCTAATTGCATGTCATATTCTTTGCCCAAAGGTGGTTATATGATGATGCACTTGGAACCTTCGTAGATAATAGCTTATAAGTTTTTCAAGGCATTTATTGCCAACGATATTATTTATTTATTGCATCCATCTTTGATAGACTTCATCATTGTGAACAATAATAATAAAGTCGCAATTGAGGTCCTGATTGACTCTAACTTTAAAGAGATAGAGATAAAAATTGATTTTGCACTGCTAATTAAAGATATGTCTTTGGACTAGTGAGTTAATGAACCATTTAAGCTCAAGATGAAAGCCCGATTACATAAAAGGATTTCAAGGTTGAGTGGGAGAAATCCATCAAGTTAAGGTTGCTTGTTATAAGGAATCTCTTGTTGATTACTTCGTTAGAGGTTTATCCTAAGGATTACTAAATATCTCACAATATTGGAGATACTCTTTAAATAGTAAGACTCTGAGAAAGCATGATGGTCCCAAAGGAGTCAAAGATTGATGAGCATGTGTTAGTTTTCAAAAGGCACCATAAGACTCACTTTTGACTTCAATCAAATTAAGATTAGTTATGGTTTAGAATCAAATATGAAGTGTTATTAACTGGATTCATAAATGTTCTCGAATAAGAAACTCATAAAGTGAAGGAGCCTTGATGGTAGACTAGGTTGTTCAAGCGATCCTTAATTATAAAGAAAGAACAATAATAAGAAGTATTAGTGTTGATTGTCTAAATAAGGTTAAGGTTTTAAACGTGAAGTTGATCAATAGATAAAGACTAGGTGAGTAGGGGTCCATGTTTAGGTTTGAAAATTGTATGGTCATTAAGGTTAGAAATATGGTCATAATAGATATTTTATTAAAATTTTCAAGATCTTGGGACTCCAAAATGGTATTGCTATAAAACTTAATCTTAGGCTTGAAGTTACAATGAGAAGTAAATGTGGGTAAGTGTTCATAGGGTAAAGTTGTCAAAATAAGTTAGTGTTTTCTTAATGGATTTCTTTATATATATGTCAAAATTATTACCCCAATTAAGGTACTAAAGTGATTGGCATCCAATTCTTGAAATGTTATAAGATTAGACAATATCATGGCTAAAATCAATAGTGGGAGTCAATAAAGATTACAAAGTCTAATGGAATATGAGATCATCTTAAAGGACATTTCCCTAAATAATTGATAGCTACTCTTATAATAGATAAGTCAAATACAGTTGATGAAAGTATGAAAATTTTGATAGGATTGTCTATTATAAAAGGATAATTTGCTATCATCAAGAATTATTATACGTATCTCAGCAAATGAGACCCTATGACATTGAAAGCTCATTTGGATTGGAGTTATAATAGGTGAATGTCAAAGTTATCTCTCTGAATGAAAGCTTAGTAAAGGAGCTTGTATAGTGCAATTAGGTCTGTCAAAAGAATAAGGGATGAAACATTTGGTATGAGATCTTGGGAAGTCTATCTACGGTTAAATAAATGTATTGACAACAGTATCTCAGATTTAATAAAGTGCAATTGTTCATAACTTCATATGAAATGAATTGGATCATTATAAGAATATGAAGATCAGTAGGAGCAAATTTATTTTTATGATATGGTTCAATGTATTGATAGCTGCAATATGAATTTATTCCATAAGATTAAGTCAATTTTATCCAAGACGTATGATGTGAAGGATCTTCAAAATGCATCATTTGTTCTTAATGTTGAGATACACTGTGATAAGACTCATGGATTTAGTAATTTATCTCAAATGCATACTTGAAATATGTGCTTAAAATGCTCAATATGAAAAATTTTAGGGTAAACAACGTACTAAGTAGTCACTGACTGGTTCATGATTTATGATTTTCAATTTACACCTCTCAAATCCAAGGATAATTATTTGGTTGTGGTTTAAGAGGTAATGAGATGCTTGTAAAAGATCAAATTTCGTGGTTATAAAATGATCTAAAGTCTATTTTAAGACATATTCTCATACTTGCTCAATAGCCTATATTTGGAAAAATATTAAGTAGTCGTGTGCAACAGTCTCAACCATAAACATTCAATTTGTAGCTTATCAAGTGTGTGGTTAAAGGATTAATTGAATAAACTACTTATTGTTGACTCTATGGCAATGCAATTAGATAAAAGATCACTAGTAGATTGAGATATACAAAATAAAATATATTATAGTCAGGAACCTCATAAAGAAAGGAGACATTAGGCTAAAATATAAAATGCAAAGTTGATAAAGTTTAAACACCTAACCAAAGGAATAAGACCTATAACCCATAAAGTCATATTGAAATATAAGGGTGTTCAAGGTCTTTTGATAGTTATGGTTAGTGGGAGTCTTTATTATCATTGTTTTTATTGATATGTTTGTGATCATATTGTTGGATGCTATTTCTGCCACACTCCCATATTTGATCCGTGTTGATTTGATTATTAGTAATTGTGATCAAGGATAATCTTATGTTGATAAAGCACATAAATGATGTCTTGGTTTGTTATTGATGATCATATTAACTGGATTGTTTATTAAAGTGTACTTTATCTTTGGATTATTTTGTTTTTTAAAATAGTGGCCACTTAAAGTTAAAAATGTTAATTATCCCGAGAGTCAAAATTGTTTTCTTTTTCTTAAAATAAAATAAAAATAATTAATATTGCCTAAATGGGAGAATGTTAGAAATTTTCTAATGTGGGCTAACATTAATTATAATTTTGATTTAATAAAACTAGGTAATTGAATAGTCCAATGACAGTTTATAGATGGACTTAAGTGATTAATAAAGATAAGTTCAATATACTTAAAAGTTATGATCTGGGTGGACAGCACAAGTGTGGGCCTTAAGGTTTATTAGACCTTGATGGGGGGTCAATTGCCCTACTATAAATTGGCTAGGTCCCTACTCCAAAACCTAATGCAAAATAAATGCAGTATAGCTTACCCATTCAAAGTTGTTATTCAGAGAGGTTTTTGGAGTAGAAGACCAAGTCACATTGAGAGGTGATCTCAACAGATAATTTCAGGTGATTTCAATAGGTTTTTCAATTTCAAATTACATAGAGATCCAGGTATTTCTTAAACCCTAAAGTTTAATTCAGTATTTTATAATCTATGCATAGATCTTGGGATTGTACTTGAATGATATATTTTATTCTGTTTTATGAAATAAATCTAACAGCCAAATGATTGAAACTATTCAGTGATCCTACTTTTCTACCATAGCCAACCACCTTCTGTAGATGAGAACACCAGAACAAACAAATGATGACTATCATATTACGAGGGCAATCATATTCCTTTCAAGCAAAAAAAAGGTTTAGTTCTTAACCACCAAAACTCATGTTCATAAACTAATTGAGAACATCATCAGTCACATTGTTTTACAAAGGAGAGAGGATGTGAACTTACACAAGCTAAAAGGATTGAGATAGAGCATTGACATCAACAACCACCTTCTATGCTTTGACTACAAAGCTGGACATATAGAATGCATTCCATTCTGAAAACCAAAAAATAAAAAATAAAAATAAACCAGAACTTTCTTTCCATAACTTTCTTTTTCTTTTCATCCCATATCCAACAATCAGAATTAGAAAATATCACTGTTATCCTGCCATGTATTCGTCTCGTTCAATTATGTTTCATCATCACCAATGATTGGTGAAGCTGTTAGTGGGTCGTGGCTCACAGGTGTCTTTTTCTTTGGTGCTTCAAATTTTCAGTTTCTCACAATTTTTACAATGGCGTGTTGCTTCAATTATTTTTCATAGGAATTTTTTTCAATCACATGTGCTTCAATTATTTTTAAAAGTTTCTCACTGTTTTAATTATTTTACATTGACACAAGATGCGTTGTAAAGATGTCTTCCATTGGCACAGGATGCTTTTCAAAGTTGCAAAGAAAAAGTTACAAAGAAAAAGCGAAAAAGAGAGAGAATCACTTCGCATAGGTTATGTTAAGGAGGTATTATGAAAAAATAGATTACTATTATAGTATTTTTGTTAAGTGTTTATAATAAGTAGTATATATGTATATACAGTTTTAAAATCTTATAGAAGATAAATATTTAAAATTTTAAAATCTTATAAATAAATAAGAATTTAAATAATAAGTCTTGTTTGATTAAGAAGCATCGTTGTCACAAACATTAAAATATTCTTGTCGGCCAGCCACCAGACAAGAAATTAAATAGAAAATCCACTGATCGAAAGTTTGGTCAATTATTTGTTTTTTTATAGTGTCGTCACTCCAGCCTAAATCTTAAATTATAAATTATTAGGCCAAACGACTATTTCCCACCCAAGGTATGCTGTAATGACAAGTTTCTACCCTTTAACTATGAAAACACCAAATACCTACCCATGACCAGTTAAAAATAACGGTAGTAAGGGTAAAATCGTCATTTTCTCTATAATATTAAAAAATAAACTAAAATATAATCTATTTTTACCCCCCTAAACTTTGAAAACTAAAATTTCCCCCCAGCCTAAGTTTTAAAAAATGGTAGTTTCACCCTAGGGTTTGGTTTTGAAATCTCCGATGACATTTCTGGCTCCATTGCCGACGACCTCTCCTTCCCAAGACATCCTCTCCTTTCGGCGATCTCTTTCCTCCCATTTGGAGGGTCGATAGGCATCTTCCCCAACGAAGTTCTTCGTCTTCCCCGAAGAAATTCTTCGTCTTCGACGTCGATCGACCCCCTAAATGGGAGAAAAGAGATTGTCGAAAGGAGAGGATGCTTCGGGAGGGAGAGGTCGTCCGCAATGGAGCCGGAGAGGTCGTCGGAGATTCAAAACCAAACCCTAGGGTGAAACTGCTATTTTTTAAAACTTAGGCTGAGGGAAAATTTTAGTTTTTAAAGTTTAGGGGGGCAAAAAGAGATAAAATTTTCAAGCGTTAGGGTTTTGTTAAAAATTTAACCAGCCATGGGTGGGTATTTGGTGTTTCCATAGTTAAAGGGTGGAAACTTGTCATTACAGCATACCTTGGGTAGGAAATAGTCGTTTGGCCTAAATTATTATCTTCATTTATATGAATAAATTTATACCATTTATTGTATAGGTATAATTTTATTATTTGGTTTATGTATGCTTGATTTTAGAGATGATATTATTACAAATATTATTTTTAATAAATTTTTTTTGATAATAATGAGCTCTATCTGAATTGAATTTTTATATTGAGCAGAAATTAACTATATTAAATAGGATAAATCTCAGATTTAGTGATCGATCTCACAATCATTAAATCAGATAAGTTAGAAGTTTGATTTTGATATATCGTTAGAAAAGATTTGAATTTATACTTTTTTATACGTGAAACCAAGGTTTTCAAAACCGGACCAGGATTAAAACCGTTTTAAGTACTGGTTTCGATCGGATCGATTGAACTGTTTGAATCAGTCGGTTGGACCGGAATTATAGTTTAGTCATAAAATCTGCATGTGTACGTTATTGCTTTGCTTACTGCTTCCCATACAAATACTCTTTAATTCTTATATGTTAAGAGAGAACAAAGTGGACGCCCTTATTAATTAAAACTCTTTCCTTTGAACAGAGAGAAGAGAACAAAGAAGGAAGAACCATCATTAATCTCTATTATAATCCCTAACGTCTCTCTTTTATATATATTTTCATTCATTCCAAAGTGGGAAAGAAGAAAAACTAACTTTGCCTAAAAAATCTAATATATGCATTCAAAGTTAAATATTGTAATAACAACTAACTTTGCATCAAAACAAAATATATGTATTAAACAAATCCAATTCTACAAACACATGCACTATTAATTATTGAACACAACCAAATCAAAAATCTAATCTATGCATTAAATAAAATATAAAATCAACCAACCAACATAACCATTATTAAACAAATAATATTCAATTCCACATTTAACAAAATATATCAAAAACATAATTTATTTAACATAAAATTTAATAAATGAACAATTAGTCATTCTTCATTATCACTAATGATAAAAGATTATGTCATCACTTTTGTTGAACATTATATCAATTGTTCATCTTTTACACTATCTTCTTTAATAGTATTATTTATAAAATTTATAATTGAACATTTTATTTTCTTTCAGTTTGAAAAATCAATAATTTATATAAGGGTGTAAATATTTGTGTAAGTACTAAAAAAATGCTTTTACCTGGGAAATTATGTGATAAATCATAATTTGTTGGATCATTATTGATGGGAATAGATCCCTCTCCATAAAGCATTTGATCTAATTCATCTGTATTAAATTCACCAAACTCCTCTTCCTCGTCTACTATCCAAAAGTCTATTTTATTGATACTTTCATAATCAATTGGATCAAAATTTGATTTTTTGTAACATAACCTAATAAATAGCCAAAATGATAAAATGTAAATAATTAAAAGATTAAAGAGCACTATACCAATAGCCATTAAATATAGGGCACAATCATATGTAAAGTTGTAAATAATCATTAAATATGATAAAATAGTTTAAATAAAAATATTTATAAGTGTAATGAAACATAATTGATAATTGTGTTATCTATTTTGCAATCGTAAGTTATAATGAATAAAAACAAAATCGTTTACACGTTGATGCTCCAATCTATTTCTCTTCTTAGTATGTATGCATTCAAAAACACTTCAATTACGCTCACAGCCTGAAGATGTTGAAGTTTGACTAAGAATTTTAATTGCAAACTTCTATAAATTAGGAGTATTGTACCCATATATTCTCCACCATTCATCTAATACAAAATAACATGTAAATAATTATGTAATAGAATTTTATAAATTGGAAAAAGAATCGAGACATAAGAAACATATATATTAAATTCATACCAGGTTGTGTGGTTTTACATGTTTCAATAGCAAGCTAACGTGAGAAACTCCTTTCACAATCACGAAACATTCTGCTCTCTTCTACTAACTTCGCCTTATTAACATTAAACATACATGTTTTACTCTCAACAACATTTAGAAAACCCTAAAATACCTCGGGTTTTGTGTAAAAAGATTCACGATCATACTGCAATGCAGGATTCAAGTAATACTCAGCTACATGAATACCTCGACGCAATGTCTTATCCCACCTCAACTTGATTATTTGAGTATAAGGCTTGTAGAATTTCTTTTTATTTTTAAACAACTTCTTTATCCCCAATCTAGCTCTACATATTCCATCATAGACATATCCCAATGAAGGTGTTTCATTTGAGTCTACAATATGAAGCAAACGCATCAATGATCCTACAACTTTTACAATTATACCCATTTTATTCCAAAAATCATTATTTAGAATTATAATCACAACTTCTTTGCCTTGATTATTCTTTGCATATCTAGAATTAATCAAAAACCTGTTAGTGACCATAACTTGTAAGTCATGCTTATGCTCAAAAAGACTTTGCAATGCGCTGAAAGTCGTAGCAAATCAGATTGCACCAGGCCGTATAATTTCTCTCCATCCTTCTCTCTTCCTCAACCAAGCTATCAATAATGTATGATTATAAATGAACTTTGTCACAAGAGATGCACATTTGGAAATTCTAATAATGTGATCCATTTCACCAATATCTTTCAAAATCAAATTGATACAGTGTGCTGCACAAGGTGACCAAGCAATATTTTTATATTTTTTAGATAATAATCCTCCAGCTGCTTTGTAATTAGCTCTATTATCAATCACAAAATGGACAATGCTCTTAGGCCTAACCCATAATACTATTTCCTCAAACAACCTAAATAATGTATCCTCCCCTTTTACAACACCAGATGCATCTACTAATTTGATCAAACAAATCCCTTTTGGATAATATACTAAAAAATTTATCAATGACCTACTAGAAATGTCTGTCCAACCATCAGCCATAAGTGTACAACCAACTTCTTTCCAATTTTTTTTATAACTATCAATAAGTAATTGCACTTCCTTCTTTGAATCGTTCAACAAATTCACTCGTGCTTCATGATATGTCGACTACTTATATCCAGGCCCAATTACAATAATGGCATCTAACATAGATTGGAAATAAATAGAATTTAATGCATTAAGAGGGATGTAAACATCATATAAAAACCTCACAATAGCCATATCGACTCTCCATTTGGCTTCTTTTCTAGCCAAAACACTCTTTATTGAAGGTTGAGCCCTATTAGTAGTCCTTGGAGCAAAAAAATCCCCAATGCCAATCGGTCTTTTTCTTTTTAAATCATTTGTAAGTCTAATTTATTTTCCAGAAGACCCAATACCAGTATTACCTTCAGTCATGTTCATAGGAGGAGATAACCCTTCAAATTCTTTAATTATAATATCACCCTCAAATAGAGGTATAGTAGCACCAAAAGGAGTTGCATGCGTACGAAATTCTTGTTTTTCTTTATTTTTCGTTGCAATCTCATCTAATGCATTAACCATTTGATATCTAACATCATGAGGAACTTTAGTGCATGGACCAACATCCCCTTTTTTTCAGGCCAAATGCTGCTTCATTCTATATATCCTACTGCCTCTAGTTGTCTTACCACAATATAAATACTTCAACATCTTCTTTTTATTCTCATCTATACTCTCAAAAATATGTGCCTAAGTAATATCACCTTTCACTCGACATGGTGTTGAAGAAACTTCAGATTCAGATGAGGACATACTTCCACTTTATTTATCTGTTGCATATAAAAACAACAATAAAATCAAAATACCAATTTATATATATATATATATATATATATATATATATATATATATATATATATATATATATTGAGCATTTAAAATAAAAACTTTTATAAACCCTAAACTCTAAACCCTAAACCCTAAACCCTAAACCTTAAAGTATAACTTTTAATTTTAAAATTTAATATCATCAATATTTGTTATGTGAAAGTCAAATACTCAAAAACTCATAATCACTTTTATTATTTAATTCAACTATAGAATTTCAACATACGTAACTCCATACATTCATTCTAAATAACAATATTCGTAATTTGATCACAACACATATCTCCATGCATTCGTAATTTGAATTTCAATATTTATTATTTATAATAATATTCGTTATAAATTGTCATATAGTAGTTCATTGTATGTAAATAGAGTATCACAGAAGACTGATATTCAACTTTCAAATTCTTAGAAACTAACCACATTACGAATGAAATACATTCAATCTAGACATTCAATACAGATGCATAATAAAATTATAAATTCATAATATAAAATTACAAACTAATAATAAGTCAATTAATATTTTCTAATTGAGAATTTATATTTGTTTATATAAATTGACCTATTATATTATATAAACCAAGGATCGCTCCCTTGTTTCAATTAAAGTTTTATCTCTTTATATTGTTTTAGTTCACTTCATTGTACAAACATAAACTCATAACATGTAGTTTTAAATTTGAAACTTTCAAAAGTATTCACAGCCTTAAGCAATTGATCCACCAAAGAGTTTACAAGGCCTTACAAAACACCAGCTTCCCGTCGTTGCCTAAGAAGTCATCGGTCACAACAACAATGGAAACTCACCGTCGTCAGCCATCGTCTGATGATGGCGAGTTTGCCGTGAAACTTACAAATATAGTCGTGAAACTGCTGCCTTGTGAGCCTGCAAACAAACACCCCTTGGCGATAGCATCGTCGTTGGTCGTCGTATTTAAACTGTTGTCGGCAAGGAACAGGAAATTCGTCGGTTGCAGCAACTGAGAACTACGTCTACGTGCACTGCAAGGAAGAGGAAAAAAGAAAAATAATGTTTTATATTCAGCCAACCGCGGTCCAACCCGATTTCTGCACCAAAACGGGTTTGCCTTCAACAAAACTCGACTACAGTGTCGATTCATGGACCAACCGGTTCAACCGGCTAGTCCGATTTGGTTTTTAAATCCTTGCGTGAAACATCATTTTTTACCACTGAAGTCATCTTTGTTGGTATTTTTAATAAAATTATGTGTGTACATTTTTTAATACATAAATAGATATATAGATGATAAGTCATCATATTATTAAGGGATTTTAAATTAATGAAAAGTTAATACCCATTTACATAATAATACATTATATATATATATATCCGTTTATATACTTATATATGTATGACATTCCTCTATTATTTTATTTTTTTCATAAATTATTTTAATTTTCATATATTTCAATTGATTCTTTAAAAATAAAATTTATTTTCTTTGAATTATATCCAGCTCAATTCTAAGGTTTTATCGTAAATTACAAGTCTCCCCATCTAACTAATTTCATTTTCTCCGTATGCACATCCCCTTACGATATACCAAATATTATACAACTCTCAAACTTTGAGCAAGTTTATGTATACATATTTTTAGTATATAATTTAAATATATAGATGAGATATCATCATATAATTGAGTATTACTATATTAGTCGAATCATGTATCATATCATGTATCGAAAATCTAATTTTTTGTATCATGTATCGAGTATTGTATCATATCATATAATATGATTTTCAAAAAATAGAATAATACAGTTTTTAAAAGAATTTTAATCGACACATTATCATTATAAAAAATATCAAAAACACTATTAAAAATTTAAAATTTCTCTTATATATTTGTATTACTCAATCATTTTCTCTAAAAAAGTGTATCACTTCATATCGATAATATGTATCATATCGTAGGATACATATTATATTGTATAATATATATATATAGTATTAATTTGATATATATTATGATACATATCTTTTTTTATCTATATCATATGATACATATTGTGTATTATAAGATATTGATAACTATAGGTGTTACTTTATTGTTAATTCAAAATCATCCAATCATATAAAAATATATTATCTGTATACCTAAATTATATATTAAAAATATAAACACATAATTTTATTGCTTAAACTTTTTACTAGTGTATTGTAATAAAATATGTTTAATTTCTCAATTATTGAAGGATAATACTATTAATAACTACGAGATAATACAAGACAAGTTTTATTGATATAAGTTGAAAATTAAAATTGGTCCAAGATGCTAGGGTTTCTCATGATTGGTTAGCTGGTTGACAAGAATTGTGAGGGAGGACTAAATATCATTGAAGATTAGTTTACTATTGTTATTTTTAGATTAGTTTAACTTTAAAACATTGTCGAAATTGAGTGCTTGAATTTACCTTAAACTATGTTTCCTCTTGAAACTCTTCAAAACCAAGTTTGATTTAATCTGGGTAGAAAGATGAATGGACATTGAAAAAATATTGTTTTTGTACGGAACAAACTATAAAGTTTTAGAGGTGTTTCATTTTTTATTGTTCATTTTTATCTTATACTTAATAAAATTGTGAACGACTTTTGGAGCAGGGGCTGTTCAACATTGAATAACTTATGAAACAACATTCCTTTTTCGTGAACAAGCATTGATGAATCGACGTTCACTTCTTTTTATAATTAAAAAATGCCAAAAAAGCAAACCAAAATCATAATTGATAAACCTATTAATTGGTTTTTTATTCAGTTTCATCTATTTTGGTTGAAATAGTATTATGAGTATAATTTTATGTAAAAATAACATTGTATCATCATGTAATTTGATAATTAAAAATAAAAATAAAAAAAATATCTAATTACGTAATGATTTATTAATATTTATATATATATAATTATATACATAATTTTACTGTTTGATTTGATTTGATTTGTCTAGCAGCCCCTAACGATAACGAAAATGTAGCTACAAGAAAAAATCCAGAGGGTCTAAAAGCGTGCCACGTAAGAGTGCCGAGGAAGAACGCTGTGGCAATTCCTGAAGTAGACAAACCAGAAAGCAAAATCGGAGAGCTTAAGACGAAGATCACGATGTTCTCAGCAAAGCAGACTGTGACGTGGAAGCATCTGATTGCATCAAGCTCATGGCCTCCGATGCCGCGCTCCCTGTATCGATGGAACAGCACGGCTGTCCGAATTGACAACATTTTATTGTGATTTAAGTTGTAATTAAAGTTAGTGTTTTTGCAGTTGAGAAGAGTGAATTTGGATTTGTGGAATTTCTGGAGAAAATTCGAATGTCAGAACAGTACAGAAGGAACCGGAGGAGATTTGATGACATTTTTGGTTGGATTATAGAATTCGTGAGAGTCAAGCGTGACGAGAAGTGAGATTGGTTTAGATTCCGGGGTTCGGAGGTTTGACTTTGTCACGGGTTGCGTTCAAAATTCCCGGTTTAATTCGTTTAATAGATTTCTTTAGATTTAGTTTAATTTAAAATCACTCAATTATATAATGATACATATTTAATATATACTTAAAATAAATAGATATATTTTTCTTGATATTATAATAGTAGATTCGATCAAGGTGGAGTCCAAACAAGTTCAGATTTAAAATTGGTTCAAGTTTAAAACAATTAGTTCCAGATCAATAAGTTGAAACTCGAATTTAACTCAAAAATAATTTAACCTTATATTTGATCCAAATCAACTCAAATTTGAATATTCGGATTGACTTTGAATTTGTTTTTATAACGAAAAATACCACCTAAACAGTTTACTTTGATTTAGTTCGTTTCATTTAAGAGTGAATTCAAACTCAAATAACTTAGATTATATCTAATTTATCTTTTTAATCCCTCAACTCTTTCTAACAACTGACATTCATCCCTTTGCATTCCATGTACACCAGTCGTTTTCATTCTATAACTTCTTTGTTATAATGGTAATTAATTCCCCTTCTTATGAATTTAATTTACCATCAAACATTTGATATCACAAAGTTTTTGGGAGTCCTTTATATCATGAATAAATAAGAAAAATATCACATTTTTTTTTCTTATGTTCTTTCCTTGTGCATCTTCTTCTTATATTCTTTATATTTCATTGATAAATACATCTATAGGTTAGGTTAGGCCATGACATGACTTATTTTGGTGCAGCCCCTCAAGCTCACGGATTGTGTCAAGCTAAGACCAGCAAATTTGTAAATTATACTTGTTCAAAAGCAAAATCCAGAAAATGACAATAACCCCCTAAGTTGTGCCTTTGTAGGCTTTTTTGCAAGACCATGTAAAATTAATTATTTATATATTTTTTAATTTTTTTAATTTTTATGGGTTGGCTCACGGGCCTTTCCCACAAGCCCCATGCATGGTTCGTCTTAATAATGGGTCTTGACATAATCCATGATTTTGTGAGTCATATGTACTTTCATCCTGTTTCAAAGCATCTACAAATGAAGCATAACCTCCTTGTGCGAGTGACCTCCTTGGTGAAATAGATCGAAATCTCTTAACCTTATTCTTGCTTTTGAGAAGTCTCTTTCCTCCGATGCCTTGGCGTTGCTTTGGAAGGGTCAATTCTCATTTTCATTAGAGCAAATCCTACTATTTTAAACGTAAGATTTAAATTAATTGACAAAAATCTCAAGGTTATAGTACTATAGATTACTAAGAGTAATATTATGTAATTGGATGTTACTTTATTTTAATATAAAATCATCAAATCACATAATAATATATTATTTATGCATCCAAATTGTATACAAAAAATGTATACGTATAGTTTTATTGAAGGGAAAAGAGCAATATTATACGTACACATTTTTGGTACACAATTCGAAAACTCTAATGATATGTCATCATGTGATTAGGTGTTACTTTATTTTTTATTTAAAATCATCCAGTCATATAATGATACATCATTTGTATACCCAAATTATGTATTAAAAATGTATACACATAGTTTTATTAAAGGGGAAAGAACAATATTATGTATACACAATGATATGTCATCATGTGATTAAGTGTTATTTTATTTTTTATTCAAAATCATCTAATCACATGATGACACATCATTTGTGTATCCAAATTATGTATCAAAAGTATATACACTGTTTTATTCAAGGGGAAATAGCAATATTATATATACACATTTTTAGTACACAATTTGAATACACAAATGATATGTCATCACGTGATTAGATGTTACTTTATTTTTTATTTAAAATTATCTAATTACATGATGACATCATTTGTGTATCTATATTATATACCAAAAGTGCTTTCTTTGTTGTAAACAAACAAATATCCTTAGTTACTTTATTTTTTATTCAAAATCATTCAATCACATTATGACATATAATTTATATATCCAAATTATGTACCAAAAATATATACACTGTTTTATTCAAGGGGAAATAACAATATTACATACACATAATTTGAATATACAAATGATATTTCATCATGTGATTAGATGTTACTTTATTTTTTATTTAAAATTATCTAATTATATGAAGACATCATTTGTATACCCATATTATATACCAAAAGTGTTTTCCTTGTTGTAAACAAACAAATATCCTTAGTCCTCTATATCAATTATGAAAATTATGAGACATGTTGGAAAGATTTTCTATGTTTCGATAATAATTAATTCTCAATCATGCATGATAAAAACAGAAATATTTCTGAATTTCAAATCTTATATTTCACTATTTTATAATTTAATTTCTAGTGTTTCATGAAGTGACAAGAATTACATATAAAATCTCATCCCAAGTACAGGAACACCAGCAACACAACAATGGCCACAGTCATTCTGGCCAACAGGTCCATACACAGAAGGATGCCCATCGTTTCTCAACTGGGATAGTGTTGTTACATCCAGCAAACTCACTGGCTTCAACATTTTGCTCAATAGATCCTTCACGATGGCCACCGCAGGCAGTGGACCTGCCAGATATGTTGAACCACTTATGGGCTGAGTTTGGTGCTTGCAGCTTGCTGAGGTCCCTTCATTCCACTCTTGCCCACTGTCATAAACCAATGGTATGAAAGAGTGAGATTACAATTCAAGAATAACAGTAAAATATCGTGCACTCTCTTTAAGTACACAAAGAAGTACACTTTTGATGTATCATTAAATAATTATGAATTAAAGATAAAGTGATATTCAATTATATGAAGACACATCATATATATATTAATTTATATATTTAAAAGCAGATATATATAATATTACTCGTTAACTATTGAAGAGCTTACTTATAGTGGGTAGGAGAAATGCCCTGATAAAAAACTTTGGTCATGGAAGGAGCAATGGAAGAGCCAACCCATTTTGACCAAGTAGTAAGTCCCTTTCTCAGGGCAACCAATCGATCCATATCTTTCTGAATATTATTCCCTTCTTTAATATAGTCTCATCTATCACATTGATTTGTATGGATAAGCTAATAAAATTTATTTATACATATAATTTTATTTTTACGTAGAGATGGATTACATACTTTTGTAAGGTTCTTGTATGGAGCCACCAGTGACATGTATTGAAGATGAGCATGTCATATCCTTTCCATGCATTGCCATTTTTAATAGAGTCGAGCTTGAGAACCCTCCCAATCTTTTCAATCACTAAATCTAATAGAAATGGTTTAAAATCTAATTTTATTGAAATGTCATAATCCTACAAGTTTCACGTATGCATTTGTTTAGACATCATCACTCAAATTAAAATTTATTATTCATAAATTTAAAAAAAAAAATTCCTCGTATAAACAGTTATATTAAAAATATTAACCCACAATTAAATTATGAAATATAGTTACATCGGTTATGAATAAATCATCTACTAGGTTTAAATTTTTCCCCATCAAGATGCATGCATATAATCCTGCATATACACAATGTTTTCGAAATGGGATCAAACGTTAACCTGTTGGAGGGGATGGTCTAGTCCAACCAATAGTCAGATCGCTTAACTGTTAAAAAATAATATTCAAAATAATATTGTATAATTTATCATTAATTATATAATACGACTTATTTTAATATCAAAATAAGTTTATATAAATAAAATCATCTTATGTTAACTAGATCAAATCTATTTTTTAATCCAGTTCAATTAGATGATTTAAATGGTTTAAACCGCAAATCAATTTGCTCCAATTCGGTTTAACAGAAAAACTTGTTTTTAATTAAATCAAAATCTGTCTGGCTAACCGGTGACGATTAAACTGGTTAGACCGACGACTTAATCTAATTTTAAAAACCATGAGTATACATACCGGTAAAGTGAAAGTAGAGAGACCATTTTGTACACCAAGTGTGTAATTTGACTGAGGTACTGAAGCATAAAGCATGCAATTGAGTGACTGCCATTGATTCCTGCTCAGAGAGTCTCCCACGAACAGTATTTTCTTCCCTTTAAACCTCCTTAGAAAATCTTGGCCATCGAATCTGCACTACAATTATTATTATGACATCAAAGAATTTTAATTTGTATGTAAAATCAATCACGGATTCAAAAATATAATTCAAAGGGTTAAAATTGAATTTAAAAAAATTTATAAGAGATCAATCAAAAAATGATGAAATTTTAAAAAGATAATGTAAAATTTTAAAAATTATTTTGATATTTTTAATATATTAAATTAGTAATTTTTTAAGACTAAAAGTATTAAAATATTTATTTTTTATACGAAAAGATAACTCAAAATTTTCAAACCTAAAAGAGTCTTTTAACCCCCAGTAAAATTGTGCATGAAAATATGATAAAACTAGGGCACCTTGGCAGTGAACAAGCGGTGGGCTTCCATTTATATTTGAGATAGAGTTTATCCGGCCGACCATTTTTCTAGCAATCAATTTTTTTATCGATTGAACGGCATGTTGAAGTGCTGTAAAGAGGATAAGATTCATCAGAAACCCAACTTCCTTGGAAGAAATCACGGCCGCCCACTTGATCAAAACCTGATGAAATAGTGAAAACAAAAGCAAAAGAAATGATAGAGTAGAGATGGCAATTTCGGTATAAAGAAGAGATTTTTTTCTTGTTGGTGCAAGAAGAGAATTTTTCTCCACAGAGATGGGGTTTTTCTTTATGAGAGGGGGACGGAGAATCATTTCATCCCCATAATGGGGATGGGCCAGGGACGGGGATTGAGATCCCCTCCCTGCCCTTTCTTATTGCCATCCCTAATAAAAAGAAAGGTGTAAATTTGATAGCCATTTTTTCCCATTTTGTGATGATTTATGGGTTTGCTTCAAGACAATGAGATGATTCTTTATTGTATTTTAACAATTTTCTAATTGGGAAATTTTTTTCTTCAAAGGAAAGCCTTCCTTTCTATTCATTTTCCAGTTTTTTTTTCCTTTCCTTTTTTCTTGTAGTTTTACAAATGAATTTGGACAATTAAATTGCTTAAGGAAAGTTCCTACATATTTGGAGAATTCCCACTGTTTGTTGATTAAATTGGTCAGCCAACTTTATCTTGGTACATAGTTAAACCTTAGTTTAGGAAATAATTTATATGTAACCATAAATACATTCCATTTATAGAACAATTTCATTACATTAAGTTTTTATTCATCTTCGTAATCTGAAAAGAGTAGTGTTATGTATACAAATAAATTGTATAATTTTGTACATAAATAATGACATGTTATAATGTGATTAGGTAGTTTTAAATTACAGATAAAATAGCATTTAATCACATAGTGATATGTCATCATTTATATATAAAATTATATATATTATTTATATACATAATTTTATTAATTTGAAAAACACATTTCAAACTTATACGTTAAATTGAATATTGAAATAACAAAAATAATTATTAACACTTAAGATATATAAGAAAAAAATATTATTAAGTAGTAATTGGAAACTAGAATACCATCGATCAAGGATCTTTAAATCTTCAATAATAGCACATTTTTCTTTTATGATAATACTAATAAGGTCAAAGGACTTATTACCACCTAAGTTTTGATGTGTTCTCAAAGTCTCATTTACAGGGTTTTAAAATGGCCAAAGGACTATTTTCCACCTAAAGTATCCTTTTATCTTAGTTTCCACTTATTAACTTTGAAAATCCTATTTACCCACCCAAGAGTGATTAAAATTAACAAAACCCTAACCCCTTAAAATTTTGTTTCTTTTTTTCTCCTAAACCCTAAAACTAACAATTTCTCTCATAGACCAAGTTTTAAAAAAATAACATTTCCACCCTTAAGGTTTAGTTTTCAAACACCAACGCTATCTTCGATGCTTCTCCAGCGACATCTCTTTTCTCTTCCTCCAGCGGTTGCTCTCTCACCATCTTCACCTTCGACTGATGGTCCTAATCCCAACAAGAGACTTCCCGACAAAGATGAGGTCTCTCATCTTCATCGGAATCGTCTTTGTCTTCTCGATGAAGCTAAGGTTTAGTTTTAGCGTCAATGGACACTGTACAACCTTCCAAATGAGAGAAGCTTGGCCGCCAGAGGGAGAGGAGGCATTGGGAGATATTCATCACCGACGATGGCGTTAGATTTGACATCAGAGATCTAGAAACTAAACCCTAAGGGGAAACTTTCTTTTTTAAAAACTTGGGTTAGAGGGAAACTTTTAGTTTTTAAGGTTTAAGGGAGAAAAAGAGATTAAAATTTAGTTTATTTTTATTATTACAGATACAATAATGATTTTACCTTTAAAACAGTTAATTTTATCCATTCATAGATGAGTGTTTGGGATTTTCAAAGTTAAGTGGTGAAACTTGAGATTAGAGGATACTTTGGTTGGGAAATAGTCGTTTGGCCTTTTAAAAATCAAAACGCTCATCTATGGGTTGTTAACCTTAACCATCAGTTAGAGAGGTAAAATTGTTATTTTATCATTAAACCCTAAAAGTTAAGAGTTTATGTAATGTTCCCTCTATAATTTGGAAAATTAATAACTTCCCCCTACCCAAAAGTTTGAAAAATTCACTTTTTCCCCTAAAGTTTTTTCTTCATTCTTTAGCAACAAGAATTCGTTGCCCCTAACAACCAGCCACCCTAGCATCTTCTTTTTTGGTTGTCGGCCTTTTCATCGAAGTAGGTTCGTTTGATGAAAATGATTTCATTCTTTATAACTAACGGTTTTGATTAAGGTTAATAACTCATAGGTGGCTATTTAAAATTTTGAAACCCCATGGGTGAGACCTCGGATATGCATAAAATCTTGGGTGGGAATAAGTCCTTAGGCTTAATAATAATAGTAACCAATGGCTTGCCCATGGTTCGGCTTAAGAAAATAAATAAAGCTACTCAAATATGGGTTTAGGTTGATTGACAAAATAAGCTTGGGCCTGAAAGTGGACTTTCATTACCTCATGACTACAAAATTTTAACAATGGATCAACTCACAAAATATTTTTGCATTGTGAATTTATATGATAGACTTATTAAAAAATTAGGGTTGCCTTTCCAATGTGTACACTCCAATGGATCAACTCACAAAAGAGGTATATATCATGGTTTTAAAATCTGAATTAAGATGGTTTAAAAACCATTTAGTATTTTAACCGCTTTGACTTGTAGTTAGACTGACGATTTTGCATTGGTTCATAGGTTAAAGCCTAGTCAAAGGATAGTTGAATGAACAATGCAAACAAAAAGATATAACCAAAATTTAATAAAATAAGTTAAAACAACAATGTTCCATCGAAAGAAATGGAAACATGAAATGTCAAAGTTGAAGACTCAAAAATCCCTAATTCTAGAATCCTAAAACCTAGCTTGATGAATGCTCTATGACAGTTTCTAAATCTTCAATTCTCCATGCCTTCTTCCATCGACTAATAGACTTTTCTAAGTTCTAGTTGCAAATTTTAGCTGTGAGGATTGACAACAACGATGACGAGTGATGATAGAAGATTATTTGATACAATGATGCTAAGAGCTTGATGATTGGCGATGTTGGTGACAAGTATAGCAGCTTTGGTGGCTTTGATTAATTTTAGGTTTTGATTCTAACAACAGTTACAAGGTTAGCCACCAACTATTGAGTCTTTCTTTAGACTTTTTTGTAGATGACTTAGAAGGTCTGAGTTAATTACATAAAGAGTAAATCATCTTGTGTCATATTACGAGATTAAAAGTTTGAGGTCAAAGTATAATAACCCAAAAGTTAAAGGTGGAATGAAATTGTGTAAATTAGGGTTATGAGATGTATCATATAGAGTGAGACCATTCTCATTACCCACAAAAAATCTTGTCATTTCTGATAAGGAAAGAGAGAAAATTTTCTCTCTAAATTCACGCACACATTCATTCAATCACACAAACCAGCGGCTGTGAGACTCTCTAATACCTTCTTGATAATTGGTAGTGTTGTAACACCTTTGCAGACAAATGAGGCTTCATTGGTTTGACGAAGGAAGTGAAAACTATTCTGCAACAAAATATGCATGGTGAATATAAGTCTTTAAATTTATATTTAATTGCATACATAAATATCCCTTGAGTTTATGGCCGTTTATGGTGATCTCTTTGTTCAAAATGCTAATGCTTTTGTTGTTCTCTTGTGTATTTATTAAGATCACAACTCTTTTCATGATATCCAAAAAAGTGTTTCCTATTACTCCCTTACATGTTGACAAATTTTATATGTTCTCACTTTTTTCTCTCTCTAATGAACTATTTGATCTTTAAGATCATATGTTTATAGAATAATGAATATATACAATTTCTATTAGGAAACACATTCTAATCTTTGTAGAATTGTTTTTTTTTTTACAAGTAAATGTGTATATTAACAATAAAAACAAAGCAACTCTCAAAAGGGACCTTAAGGACAACCCAAACTTGACCTAACCGTGGGAATGTTAACACAAAACTACAAACAAACAAAGCTTGCAAGAACTTGAAATCACTTGAGGACAATGACCAGTCCACATAGCAAAAAATATAGAGAATATATCACACATAGCAAAATTGTTGTTTGTTGTGTAAATTGTATTTTATTTATAACAAGTTTTTTTTTAAATGAATAATAAATTAACCCCTAATTACATAATAATATATTATATATATACCAGTTTATTACTCAAAAATGTATATACATAATATTACTCTATTATTTTATTTTTTTCATAAATTATTTTAATTTTCATATATTTCAATTGATTTTTCAAAAATAAATTTTTTTTCATTGAATTATATCCAGCTCAGATCTAAGTTCTTATTGGAAATTACAAATGTCAACATCTAACTAATTCCATTATCTCCGTATGCACATCCCCTTACTATATACCTAATATTATACAACTCTCTGACTTTGACCTAGTCTATATGTACATATTTTTTATATATAATTCAGATATGTATATAATACATCATCATGTAATTGGGTGTTATCATGTTAGTTGAATCACGATTGTATTGTACATTGAAAATTTAATTTTTTATATTTTATATCGAATATTGTATCGTATCGTATAATACGGTTTGTAAAAACTAGAATAATAAAATATTAAAATAATAATAAAAAAATTTAATTGACACATAGTCATTTTAAAAAATATCAAAAACACCATTGAAAATTTAAAATTTCTCATATACATTTGTACTATTTCATCATTTTATCTAAAAAAGTATACTGATTCATATCAGTAATATGTATCATATCATAAAATACATATTGTATTGAATGATATGTCTATTGTATTGTATTAATTCGATACACTTTATAATACGTATCATTTTTCACTTGTATTATATGATACATTTTGTATATCGTAGGATATTGATAACTATAGATATTACTTTATTATTAATTTAAAATCATTCAATCATATAATGACACAATGTTTTTGTATTTAAATTGTATATAAAATATATATACATATAATTTTATCGTTTAGAATTTTTATTAGTGTATGGTGATGAAATATTTTTAATTTCTCAATTATTGAAGGATAATACTATTAATAAATACGATATAATAAAGGGAAATTAATTAAATTGCCCCAAAGATAAGGGGGCAAAACGAAATTACCCCTTGCATTTTACCGTTAAACGAAACTGCCCCAAAATTATGAAGAGACGAAAATGCCCCTCATATCAAAATCAGCCATAACCACGCGCATCATCACCAAACACACAAAAACAGAAATTTCAAATTCGCGTTTTCGCCCACTCGGCAACTTCGATTTTCTCCGACGATTTTTACGACGACTCGTACGGAGGATGGACAATCTCATCACCATACAGATACTAGATGACAGGTGAAAAAGTTAATAATTTACTAGATATTTCATCTATTTATATACGCAATCATATAAACCTTATAATAATTGTATATGTTGTTATAGTCTTCTCGAGACGATGGTGACAGACTATCGATAGGAGCCCTAACATTCCCGTCTCCACCTGTTGTAGATGTGAGTGCTAACTGCTTCGAGTATATTAGAAATGATATTTTTGATATAAATTTTAATCTTCTGTTAACTCATGAATGTTGAAATTATTACAGCTTCAATTGTGTGATGAGAGACCATCCCGAAAAGATCCTATATTGACTTTTGATATCGGCGATGACATATCATCGCATGAGATCTTTTTGATTGCACCTTTTATGATTCAGGTAATTGTAACATCCTTTATAAATGTTATATCTGAATTCATCAATCGTTGATTAAACACCTGTTAATGAGTTTTCAACGATATTGTCACAGAGGCCTGATGATTTTGAGGCTCTACTGATGGGAGATCTAGAGATGACATCGACCACTCAAGTAGATGTCAGTACTGTTAATCTTGATAAATATAACTCTTCAATTATGTATCTGTTAATCCTTCGATCTATATTACACTTGTCGCTCACTATTTGAATTAATTCTTCGAATGATGTGTGTTCTGGAATTTTAATCAATTTCCTATTACCTCCAACATATTTTATAACATTGTCACCATTTTCTATCCATTTCTCCCATATCTAATTGAAGCATATCCAACCATTTAGATTAATCATACAATAAAATATATAATCAATATAAATAATACGACTGAAAATACTATTTACAGATGTCTATTGCACAATTATACCTATTTCATAATTCAATTATATAATGTGACTATTTAAATAGTTTAATTAATGTTATACTAATTTGTGAAAATATAACTTTACCTTTACATTGTATAATATCATGTTTTCCTAAATATTATCTAACATATCTCTAACATTCTTCATTATAAAATATCATTTTACCTTCTAATATTATCTATTCAAAACTATCTTCTAACACCCTTTATTAACAAATATCATGTTATTCTATACTACTATAATATTTACAACATAGCCTATTTAATTTTTATTATTTTACTTATTACACACAACTATAATTTATTATATAAAATATCACATATAATTATATTATTAATAAAATAATAATGATTGAAGTAATAGCAGGGATAAATACCTCGAAATGACGAACTTTTCTTTTCTCGCCCGAAATCCTGAACATGAACTTCTTTTCTCTCTTCAAAAATCTCTCTCAAATATGTTTAAAATGAAGGAAGATATGTAGTTTATATAGAAATAGAGAAATGTTAGTTTTGGTATTATTTTGGGGCATTTTTGTTTAAATGCCTTAAATTAAGGGTATTTTGTTTAAACCCCAACATTAGGGGTAAATTTGTTTATTACCCTTAAATAAAATAATAATTTAATTTAGAATGGTAGTTTTGATATTTATGGGGATATTTGGGGCATTTTTGTTTAAATACTTTAATATGAGGGTATTTTTGCTTAAACCCCAAAATTTGGGGTAAATTTATATTACCCCCAAAAAAGGGGTAATTATTTTAATTTCCCTATAATAAAAGACAAGTTTTATTGATATAAGTTGAAAATTAAAACCGGTCCAAGATGCTAGGGTTGCCCATGGTTGGTTACCCAGTCCACAAGCAACAAAAAAACCGAACTGGAAATTTAGGTTTTTTTGTTTTGAACCGTATCTAATATCATCGATTAATTGGTAATATTATACTTGTTAACCACATTTTTGTTTTTTTATTGAAAAACTTAAATATGCAACAATCATTCATACAACTTTAACAATTTCAAGAAAATATAAAAAAATATACAATATTTTATACAATTGAGGATCGTAAAATAATTAATCAAACTTTGCAACTTGTCAAATAAATAGTACACTCAAAAATAAAAATTGACAAAAAAAATCTTTACTCACACAAGAAGATTTTGGAGAAGGAGCATTATAAGAGAGAACTAGATATGACTAGAGATTAGTTTACTATTGTTATTTTTAAATTAGTTTAGTTTTAAAACATCGTTGAAATTGAATGTTTGAATTTATCTTAAATTAGCATTTTTTTTTAACTCTCTAAAACCAAATTTGATTTAATCTTAGTAGAAAGATGAATGAACATTAGAACAATATCATTCTTGTCTAAAACAACTATAAAATTTCAGAGACGTTACACCCTTCATTGTTCATTTTAATCTTAGACTAACAAAATTGAGAATGACTTTAAGAGCGGGGGTTGTTCAACGTTGAATGATTTATGGAACAACGTTTCTTTTTCATGAACGTACATTCCTTCCTCACGAATGATAAATGCTTGCTTAACCAAAGTTCACATTGGAATTTTCCACCACGTGGAACACAACTTGGAAAAATTTGTAGGCATGCATTTAATGCATTGAGGGCTGCGTTCATTGCAAGCCTTGGAAGATTCAATTGGGCAAGGAATTCCTTGGCTTAAGCGTTTGGGAGGCAGAAAATTTTCCAATATAAAATGCCTCACGCTTTGAATTTTTGTGCTGTCAATCTTCAAGCTATAAATCATTTATATCATTATATTATCCTCAATTGTCTTTCCAATTGGTCAAATTTAAAACAGTTCACATTTTTTTATAATTTAAACAAAAAAACGCAAACCGAAATCAGAATTAATAAACCTATTAATTGGTTTTTTATTGGATTTCATCCATTTTGGTTTGATTTTTCTGGCAGCTCCTACGATATACCCACATGCTAGATTTTATCCACTAATACAAATTAGGCCAAAAGATTTGTTCCCACCCAAGGTTTGATTTAATTCCAAACTTCCACCGCTCCATTCGTCACTTTTTAAAAACTCATATACCCATACACAAATCAATTTCTTTTAAAAATCTCACTTAAGATTAAATGTAAAACCTCTATTTACTAAAAATATTTAAAAATTAAAATTTTATTATATTTTCCTCCTCACTTTTAAAATTCTAACAATCTTCTCTTTATCTACTATTTAAAAAGTGACTATTTTTTCTTAAGTTTTTTCATCTTCTCCCTAATGATGATTCATTGTCTCAAATCATTGGTCGTCTTTTCTCTTGCCTTCTCTCCCTTTTGGTCACTCTTTCTCCCATGTGCCGTCTTCTTTTCGAACTTAGATTTATTTATGGCAAAGCCGCCATAAATTTTCATGTTAGAACTGTCCTTTCCATAGGGTAAAATGAGTGTGAGCTAACTGTTTCTTACTTTAGATGTTGAAACTTGTTCCAATTAATAATACTCTCTACATGTTGAATTGATCGAAATCTTAAATGATAAGTCGTAATTGTGATTATAATATTATATCAAATCGTATTATATAATATATATTGCATATTATAAAATATTGATAATTATAGATATTACTTTATTGTTAAGTAAAAAATATACACATAATTTTAGTGTTTAAACTTTTTACTAGTGTGTCATAATGAAATATTTTTAATTTTTCAATTATTGAAGGATAATACTATTAATAAATACAAGATAATAAAAGACAAGTTTTTTTTATATAAGTTGAAAATTAAAATTGGTCCAAGATGCTAGGGTTTCTCATGGTTGGTTAGGCGTTCGACAAGCAATGGAAAAAACCGAACTAGAAGCTTCAGTTTTTTGTTTTGAACTGTATCTAATATCATCGATTAATTGGTAATATTGGATTTGTTAACCACATTTTTGTTTTTTTTTTTAATCGAACAAATTAAATATGCAACAATCATTCATACAATTTTAACAATTTCAAGAAAATATATAATATTTTATATAAACGAGGGTAGTCAAATAGTTAATCAAACCTTGTAACTTCTCAAATGACTAATACAGTCAAAAATAAACATTGACAAAAAAAACACTTTACTCACACAAGAAGATTTTGGAGAAAGAGAATTGTAAGAGAGGACTATATATGACTGGAGATTAATTTACGATTGTTGTTTTTAGATTAGTTTAACTTTAAAACATCATCGAAATTGAGTGTTCAAATTTACCTTAAACTAGTGTTTCTTCTTAAAACTTTTCAAAATCAAGTTTGATTTAATTTGAGTAGAAAGATGAATGGACATTAGAACAATATTGTTCTTATCTAGAACAAATTGTAAAGTTTTAGAGGCGTTTCATCCTTCATTGATCATTTTTAGCTTATACTTCACAAAATTGTGAATGACTTTAGGATCAAGCGTTGTTTAACATTGAATAACTTATGAAACAACGTTTCTTTTTCATGAACAAGCATTGGTGAATCGAAGTTCACATTTTTTTATAATTGAAAAATGAAAAAAAAGCAAACCAAAATCATAATTGATAGACCCATTAATCGGTTTTTTATTCGATTCCATCCATTTTGCTTTGGAGTAATGCTATGAGTATAACTTTGTACTTAAATAACATCACATCATTATGTGATTAAATAGTTAAAAATTAAAAATAAAATAATACTCAATCACGTAATAATACATTATTATTTATATATAAAATTATACACATAATTTTATTGTTTGGTTTGATTTTTCTAGCAGCTCCTACAAGATACCCTATGCTAGATTTCATCCACTAAAACAAATTAATATTAATAAATAAATAAAAATTATATAAATATTTTTTTAATCCAATCAAATTTATTTACTTATGCATGGTAAAGCCGCCACAAATGTTCTCCTGACCTGAGAACTTTATTATCAACTGTTTCTTACTTTAATCGTTGAATTGAAACTGATTCCAATTAATATTCTCTACACGTTGAATTGATCAAAGTCTTATATTAATTGTGAAGGAGTGTGGTCAACTTCAAAACAATTATTTTTAAGAATAATTAATTACACAAGTCTACATAAAAATAGGGAAATTGAAAAGTTTGTCACTATTTGGGTTTGTGGATATAAATTTATCATACTTTTTAAATTTTAAATATTTATAATATAAAAATAACATAATATCGAATTATCATTATCTTCAAACTAGGGTTGATGAAATATCTAAAGTACTTTAAATTTTTATAATATAAAAATGGCATTATACCTAATATCATTATCTTTAAACTAGGGTTGATGAAATCTCCAAGGTTAACAAGATCTCCCAGCCTTGGATGATGTCAAAGTGTAAAAATAATTGCATTTACAATAATTGAAATTGAAAGATAAAATAAGTTTTATGAAATTAGATTGATATTTTAATAGATAAATTCTTTGAGTTTTTGTACCATAAAAAATTCCAATCATCATTTACAAGTAGTGTTGAACCCAAACTGGTTGGCTCGAGTTTGAAAGTCCACTTAGATTGGAAAATCAATTCAGTTTGATTTAGTTTGGTTCAAATTCGTTTAGTTTAAATTTGAATCGAGTTTGAATTAGGAGATTCTTCTTGTTTTGAAATCAAATCGAATTCAAGCTAGAAAGAATTCAATTCAGTTTGGTTCACAAGCTAGGTAGATAACTCAATTCGGTTCAAACTTGATTAAATAATTGTTAAATGACATCATTTTGACAATGAATTCGAATTCATACCATGAATTTGAAGTACATATTCGAACCATAGATTAAACTATACATTTTAGTGAAACTCAAACGAAATTCAAACTAAATCATTTTTATTCAAACTGAACTCTAATCATCATTAATATTGATTCGATAAATTCATATTAAACTTAAACTAAAGGATATTTAAATTTAATTTGATTCATATCCACCCCTATTTAAGGGTAGCATAATCATTCTAATTGAATTCAGTTCAATTGATACCCACCCTTTCTTGGAAACTCAATTTTTAATACGAAATTGAGTCCACAGGCAAAAAAATATCTTCTTATCATTACACGTAGATGATGATATTTTGAGTTCTATTGTAAATACAATTAAACAAATTTTAGAAGTAGAACGAGATAAAGGCAGAAGAAAACAAGAAGAAGATACATAGGGAGAAGAACAATCTATAATTAATTGAGAAAAAGACGTGTATACAAATGAAAGGAGAGGGTCTTTATAATGCATGTTTATATTCTTGCATTCACACATAATTTGTCAACTTGCCTACGTGGTAGAAAATCCACCATACCTAACAAGATCAAGAGGTAGGCAGACATTTTTAATGGAATTGAATTCACAAAATATCTTCTTATTCTTGCTACGGGGTTAAGGAGAATCCCCTTTTCCTATTCGTGCTCTCTCCGTTTTCTCCTTTTTTCCGGTCTTCTTTCTGTACCCTTGGTGGCCCTTCTCGGTACGGATTGCCATTATTGCCGGGATAGTTTAATTTAATTCCCATATTTAAAGATTAAAATGACAATTTATCATTTATTATTAATATCCTATGTTTATTTTGTAGTATAATAAAAAATTATCATAATAATTTTAATTTTGTTTATAATTTTTAAAATGATAATATTTTTATTTTTAATTAATATTAAAATATTTTTATTACTAAAAATAAAAATCACCATAAATAACCTTAAAATTTTATTAATAAAAATTAAGTTTATGTTTATTAAAAATTTATAAATATAAATAATTATTATATTTAATTAAATATAATAAATAATATTAAATTATTATTTTACTTAAATATCATTGATATAATTATTTTAAAATATTTTTAGTTATTTTATAATTAATAATTAAGAATAAATTTGTAATAAAATCAATAATCTTTTAATATATAAAATGAAGATGGTAATCCAATTATTTTTTATATTACCTGTTATATTATTATTGGTAATAAAATATTATCAAAATTTTTTATTACTGACAAACCAAATAGGTAATGTTGATAATAAAAGATGGATTATTAGAGTAATATTTGATTACTCCAAGCAAACATCCCTTTAAATAAAATAATATTTTGATATTTTTATTAAATCAAACCAAGCGTAATAATTATTTATAATTATCAATTTTTATCATATATAATAATAATTTGTGTGATTTATTTTTGTGATAATATTTGATTTTCGATAATAATACATTTCTCGAACCAAACGCACCCTAATATAATAGATTTTATATAAATTTTATCTTAGAAATAGGTAAGAAGCGAAGAAGTGATGAGGGGGGAACAAGTTTGGAGTTGTATTTGAACTGAACCAATTTGGTCTTAGAAGCTGACTTGATATAGTTTAGTTAAACTTGAATTCATTTGATTTGAATTCAAGCCAAATTTAAGTTGAAAAATTTGACTTGTTTTCTAAATCAAACCGAACTCAAGTTAGAAAGTGTTTGACTCAGTTTAATTCAAATTCAGTTAAAATTCATTATTCGAATCAATAGTTTAAATTCATAGTTCAATCCAGCACGGTCAATTTTCTCGACGCTGACTGATGACCCTTCTTTCTCCCTTCAATTCCATGCAAAGTAATGTAATTATTAATAAAACAATCAACCCCCATCTGCCCATCTCACAACGTATTTGAAAAGTAATCTTTTCTGTTCTTGTCTTTCTCTGTTTCAATTTAATAATTGCTCATCAAGTTTGAAGTTTAGAATTAGAGTTGGTTACATGCATAACAGAAGCCTTCGGAGTTAGCGGTAATAGCAAAAACAAGTCTTTTTTTCTCTGTTGTCTTCAAATTCTTTCTTCTTTCTTTTAACCACTTCACTCTGTTTGTGTTAAAAGTGTCGCTTCTCTCTCTCATTTGCTTGTCATTTTGCTGTTTGCGTTGAGGACCGAAGGAGGGAGAGGAGATAAGTTTTGCTGCAGAAGAAAAATGAGACTTGGTCTTTTAACGACAGAGGTTGTTTCTCTTTTTGTTTTGGGATTTTTGGTTCTCAACTGCTGTGTCAACTTTGGATTTCACGCTCAGCCTTTGCCTGCTGAAGAAGGTAAGTTCACTGCAACAAACTCCGTTCTTATTATCCGGGAAAACGTGAAGTTTGATTTTGATTTTGTCTCTGTTTGCTTGGTGATGCTTGTGAAAGTGCATTTTTTTTTTTGTTTGGTTGCCTAGAATTAGCAGATAGAAGAATTTTGTAGTCTTATATCTTCATTTCGTGTATAAATTTTAAGTTTGATCTTGATTTTGATTCGGAGTAACTGATTTTAGTTTCTGGGTATGCTTTGTGAGTGTTTTTGTTCTGTCTCTTGCATTTGCTGTGAGAATTCTTCTCCTCGGTTGGAGATAATCTAAAGAAAGATATTAAAACGAAAGATTTGTTTAATTATATTCGACCTAGAAATGATCTCTTTTTCTTTCAGTAATCTAATATGATCGATTGTTTGATGTTAAATCGTTTCTCTTAGTTTCCAGTGATTTGTTTCGTTGGCGAGAAAATATAAGCCATTAGAAAGTTTTACTTTTCCAGGAAAAGGAATAGTGTGAGAAAACAACTAGAATAATTTCTTGTACTTTGGTTTCTTAGTATACTTTTTTTTATTGATTTTGGTTTCCGGGTATCTTCTTCTTTAATTGTTTTTGTTCTGTTTTTCGACGTTTGTTGTCAAAATTGTTCTGTTTGGTTGGCAAGAAACTGAAAAATGAAACCAAAAAAAAAAAAGTGGAAGCTTTGAGTTTCTTTCCTTTTAAATTCCACGTAGGAAAAACTCTCTTTCTACCTCAATAATTCATTTACCAGAATTATTATTGTTCACGGTCAAATCTCTCTCCTATTTGTTTTTTATTTTTTATTTTTTCAATTTTTGGGGGTTTGGTTAGTGAGAAATTTTCGGGATTGGAAAATTTTGCTTTTCTAGGAAAATAATTAGTGCAAGAAACCATTTTGAATATTTTTGTCTAATATTTTCTCTCCGTAAATAGTATGATAATGAAAGAAAGCAAACTTAGATATTTTGAATATATATATAAATGCTTTTAGATAAATATACCTATAAATAAATAAATCCACTAAATATTTGTGTGGGCATTATTAGTATGATAATGAAAGAAAGCAAACCTAGATGTCAAAGAGATGAGATATTCAAACTAATCTTGCCTTCTTTGCCCTTTCTTGCAAGTTGCAAGTGGGATTGTGATATGTTTCTGTAATGGTAAGAATATGACCTTTATCTAATTTCCAAACACAATAAAGCTCTGATTGATAACTAGGGATCTTCCTAACCCATGTGAAATTACTGATTTCTTCTCTGATTATGAAGAAACTTGCCATTTTTTGACACAGTTCTCTAGTTGGCAAAAAGTATATAAAGTATGTAGTAACCAAATCTAGCAAAAGTTTTATTACAGTAACTGAGGCTGGAATTAATGAAGCTTGACTGAGACACACACATTCATTCTTGTTCATTGACATGTGAACATTTATGAAATTAATGTGTTGAAAGAGTACTCACCTTTTGACCATTTGCATTATCTTTGACATTGTGGAATATGAAACTGATTGCTTTAGCATTTCTGATTAGATTTAGTCTTGATTCAATTTTGTTCTAGTGCTCATGAATGAGTTTTTTCTCTGTGACAGTGAGTGTTCTCGAAGCAATACTCTCGAAACTGCAGCTCAAAAATAAAAGTGTATCCTCAACTTCCTGCAGTGACAGTGCATGGACTAACTATGATTCTTCAACTAAAAGCAATATCACCTGTGATTGTAATCACAACAACAATACTGTTTGTCATGTCACTATTTTGTATGACCTTCTTCCCTTTAACAACTGTCTGTATATGCACAATTTATGTTATAGTGTTTACTTAGCTTGTCGTTACAGTTAGTTCTGATTTTACTTAAAACAGAGACTGATATTATAATTTTAAAGTGAATTTTAGCAGCCCAGTTAGTACTTTGTAACATCCATTTTTTTTTACGGCAGATATCGAGTTTTTTTGACTAATTTCTTATTAATTAGAAGTGTTGCGGCCTATCTTATGAATTCTAATGCTTTTGATTTTCACTGTCAAGTTCTGGGCTTTTTCTTTTTGCTACTTTCTACTTATATCTTTCCTTGTTATTTTTGTTGTGATAGCTATATGAAGAGTCAAAATTTAGCTGGAGTTTTTCCTGAAGAATTTGCTAATCTTACTTTTTTGAGAGAAATGTAAGTGGGTGTTCCTTTTTTCTGCATTACGATATCTTTGTGCAATATCGGCACATTTTATCAAATGGTTCTCTAAAATTTAGGGCTAAGTGAAGTTGGTTTTGTCAAAACAGCGATCTTAGCCGCAACTATATTAATGGAACAATCCCTGCAAGACTGGCTCAGCTCCAAAATCTTACCATTCTGTAAGTTGCTCCAGACTTTTACCACTCTAAATGAGTTCCCTTCTGTATTTGTTTATCTGGTTTCCGAAATTCCTTACATTTTCTCACTGTGACTTTGAGTGCTTTTTCCAATTCATTATTTATTTAGTTATTGATGATTTAGATAACTTGTTGGTAGGTTTATAACTTTATGTACATTGCAGGTCCCTTTTGGGAAATCGTATTGGCGGTTCACTTCCACAGGAAATTGGTGACTTTCCTTCACTTGAGGAGTTGTAAGTTATTCATCAGACTCCATGCTTAAATGAAGTAAGAGCTACTTAAAACATCAATGTCAACTGTGTTTCAATTTCAGGGTCTTGGAAGCTAATGAATTTGAAGGACCTCTTCCTGAAACCCTTGGAAATGTGAAGACCTTAAGGAGACTGTAAGACTTCTGTCCTTATCTTCCAATTTATTCCTTTTCTGAAGAATCAGGCAACTGCTGTTGGTGCTTCAGTTCAATTTTTAACCCACTGTGTACTTTTACAGTCTTCTTTCTTCAAACAATTTTACGGGATCAATACCAAAATCACTTGGCAACCTGACAAACTTACAAGATTTGTAAGTAATTTGGTGTGACATAAACATATGAAATTTTAGTGTTTAGAATTTCCTGATGAAAAAGCTTGATGCACTTTTGCAGTCGGGTAGATGGAACCAATCTGACAGGAAAGATACCTGATTTCATCGGAAATTGGACTAATATGACCCGACTGTAAGTTTTTTACTTCATTAATTTTTCTTCTTTAAGAAACCGAATTTCTATAGTTTAGAACTTCATAGTTTTCTGAGTCAATTTAAATCTACTGCAGTGATATGCAGGGAAGCCCCTTGGAGGGACCTATTCCTTCCACTATATCACAGATGACAAGTTTAAAAGAACTGTAAGCACTTGGTCCTGTGTAACAGTGACTACAATATTCAGTTTAGCAATCTTATTCGTCGTTAAAAATAGAGAGTACTTTAATAATAGAATTGTTGATAATTTCTGATGCTTGTCTTCATTTTCAGGAGGATTTCTGATCTGAAAGGATCAGGTTCGCCTATCCCAGATTTGCAGAAAATGACAAAAATGGAAAGATTGTCAGTTGACAGTGACTTAATTTACTGCAATACAACATTCAATTTGGCTCATCTTTTATCGCATTAACTTATCAATGGGTCAACTCTATTTCTGTGACCTAGGGTACTGAGAAATTGCTCGCTTAATGGTACAATCCTACAATATCTTGGGAGTATGTCAAAGTTAAAACTTCTGTAAGTTGCTAATCTTTTCTGTGCTGATAGATCAATATATGTTAAAAACTACACCTTTTTATTTGGATAGGAAACAGTATATAAGAAAATGCTCTTCGGTTGATAGATTTGTTCGAAGACACTGTACCTTATTTATAATTGCATGGTCCACCTTTTTATTATTGTAGAGACTTGAGCTCCAACCAGTTGACTGGTCAAATTCCTGAAGCACTTCTTAATTCGGATGCCCTAAAATTCATGTAAGTCAATTAGAATATTTAGTGATTCCTTGTCTATAAGCATTTCAACATGCAGTACTTTCGCTAATTTACCAGTGGTGCGCATACTTTGTTTTTTCATAGTTTCCTCGGCAACAACTCATTAACTGGAGCAGTTCACAATTCGAGACTAACTAATAACAAGAAGTGGTAAGTTTGCCATATTTATCTTGCTGACACAAGACTTCAGGATGTCAATTACGATGGCTCATTCATTTTGAGAAATTTTTTTTATCGATTCTGCGGCATTTCAGGGATTTATCTTATAACAATTTTTCAGAGCCATTTACAGCTAGTTGTGCGTGGAGCACAGTGTAAGAGACTTTTCTATATCAGTTACTTATATCATTTGTCCATGTCTGTACAGATCTTCTTATTTTTAGTTATTGCTATTAATCTGTATTATATCTTCTGTTGTATCTAAATCTTTCCTCTATCACTTCACAGGAATGTAATCTCTACTCTTCCATCCTCTGTGAGCAACTCGTAAGTTTTTCCTTTGTCTTTTGCATTTTTATGTTATCAGTAAGGTTGTAACTTTCTTTCTTGTGTATATATAAAAACTAAAACATTAATGATTAACTCAATAAATTTTCAAATCATAGAAGTTCTTGGTGCTTCATGAGGGACCTTTCCTGCCCCGGAAAAGCCACACGTAAGTATATACTTGTCAGTTTTTTTTTTTCACCGAATTGCAATACCCACCTGATTTAAACTTAGCTATACTCACAGCAGAAGAATTTGTTCCTGCAGACTATTCCTTGTTTATAAATTGTGGAGGAGGTTCATTGAATTCTGGGGGCAGTGCCTATGAAGCTGACTTAAACACAGAAGGTCAATCAGTCTTTTCGTCAGTGGAAACACGGTGGGCTTATAGCAGCACTGGGATTTTTACAGGCAATGATGATCTTGGTTACTTGGCATCGAGCCCGAGTGGTCTGAATGTGATTGGTGAAGACTACTACAAAACAGCTCGCCTTTCGCCGCAATCACTAAGGTATTTTGGCCTGTGCATGCGACAAGGCAGTTACAATGTGAAACTCCACTTCGCTGAAATTATGTTTACGAATGATCACACGTTCAGCAGTCTTGGAAAGCGAATATTTGATGTTTCTATCCAGGTAAACGAAAAACGAAAACTCAATGTTTTATACATTTTAAAGATTTCTTCAGCTCTTCAGAAGAAGAAGAATGTTAAAATTTTGGTTAATCTTGCAAAGTTCTAATGATCTCAATTTGGCACAGGGGGAGGTGGTTTTAAGTGACTTCAACATTATGGAGGTAGCTGGAGTTGCCGGTAAAGGCATCACGAAAGAATTTAATAATGTCACTGTAAGTGGTAGCACTTTGGAGATCCACTTATACTGGACAGGGAAAGGAACTGCTGCCCTTCCTCAGAGAGGTGTTTATGGGCCACTTATTTCCGGAATTACAGTGACACCAAGTAATGGTTTCTCCTATATAAGGATTTTCCCTATTTTTTCCTGCCAACTTGTCCTATGACTTCTTTATAATTTCTACTTGTAGACTTCAAAGTTGATACCGGGGGTTTATCAGTTGGAGCCATTGTTGGCATCGTATTTGCTTCCTGCGTAGTTCTCATACTGGTGGTGTTGGTCATTCTATGGAGGCTGGGTTACTTGTGGGCCAAAGACCCTGAAGACAAAGGTAATGTTTATAATTCAAAACTATGTTTGCAGTAGTTAAAATATCTTTGCTTCATTCTGACATTAATATGCCCACAAAAGCTTCCCTTTTTCACTGATTGTTGGCTAAAGTTTTAATTTCCTTTCTTGTTGCAGAACTCCGTGGTCTTGATCTTCAAACTGGTATTTTCACTCTAAGGCAAATTAAATCTGCTACCAATAATTTTGATCCTGCTAATAAGATTGGTGAAGGAGGATTTGGGCCTGTTTTCAAGGTAAAAATGGTTGTCATAACTTGCAGTTTTGAATGACAGTGGCAATTGCCAATGAATTACCATGTTTACATGGCTCTGACACTTCCAGGGTACATTGGCCGATGGTGCTTTAATTGCTGTGAAGCAGCTATCCTCCAAATCAAAGCAAGGAAATCGTGAATTTGTGACCGAGATAGGCATGATATCTGCTCTGCAGCACCCAAATCTTGTGAAGCTTTACGGCTGTTGTATCGAAGGAAAAGAGTTGTTGCTAATATATGAGTACATGGAAAACAATAGTCTTGCTCGCGCACTTTTTGGTAATCAGATCATCAACATTACATATACTTCCTAATTAACTTCTATCAATTGTGGTTGAACTCTTTTATATTTTCTCCTTTTCTAGGTAAACCAGAACAACTGCTCAACCTGAACTGGGAAACAAGAATGAAGATATGCATAGGTATTGCTAGGGGATTAGCATATCTGCATGAGGAATCGAGGTTGAAAATTGTTCATAGAGACATAAAGGCTACCAATGTGTTGCTTGATAGGAATCTAAATGCGAAGATATCAGACTTCGGTCTAGCTAAGCTTGACGAAGAAGAGAACACCCATATTAGTACCCGTATAGCTGGAACAATGTAGGTCTTTTTTCCTTTTGAATGGAGTATCAATAAAATTTTTTCATTTGGCTTCAATATTGGTTTCTTGTCCAGAGGATACATGGCACCTGAATATGCAATGAGGGGCTATTTGACCGATAAAGCAGATGTTTACAGCTTCGGAGTTGTTGCTTTGGAGATTGTTAGTGGCAAGAGCAACACTAATTACAGGCCAAAGGAGGAGTTTGTTTACCTTCTCGATTGGGTAATTGACATTAACAACATTCATCACTCCATACAATTTAATGAAGTTACATTTGCAGTTCTTGCTTTGACATTTTTTCTATTCTTTTCTTATTGTAGGCATTGGTCCTGCAAGAGCAAGGAAACCTTCTTGAACTTGTGGATCCATCTCTTGGTACAAAATTCTCTAAAAAAGAGGCAATGACCATGCTTAACATTGCTCTTTTATGTACCAATCCATCTCCCACTCTCAGGCCTTCCATGTCTATTGTTGTTAGTATGCTTGAAGGCAAAAGTGCAGTCCAGGCACCCGTCATTAAGCACAACACCGACAACAATGATGCAAGGTTCAAAGCATTAGAGATAATATCACAGGACAGCCAGAACCACTTCACAACCTTCTCTCATGGTAGTCACGAAGGACCATGGTCCGGTTCCTCGACTTCTCTCCAAACCAGAGACGTGTCTATAGAGGAGGATTCTTCATCAAGAAGGCTTCTTCAGTAATCTTTAATGGTCAGTGGAAATTTGAGAAATGATGCTTTGAAAATTTTTTATTTAGAACTGTAAAGAAAGGTGAGTTGGATTGTGTTAGGAACTAACTCTTATTTAAGAAAAACAAAAGATAAAAACATAAAATACACAATAAAATAAAACTATTTTATTAATCAAAAGATTGTAAAAATAAATTGAACAATTTGAGGAGTTTGGGGTCTCTCATTCTAGATAGTTTGAGGAGTTTTGATGCAATTGCTTACTAATTAACAAGAATTGATCAAGAAGAAGAAGAATGAATCAGATATCATAGAGAGAGAGAGAGAAAATACAGAAACAAGAATGGAAATGAGAATTCTACTCATAAAAACGTAACTGTCATTCCCTCCAAGTTTTTACATTTTTATGCTCTGACGTTTTACAAATTGTATGCTAAACGACAACGCTTTACATCATTTGCTTAATCTACAAAACGACAGCGTTTGTACTTCCTCAACATCTACAAAACGACCTTCATGTGTGTTCTACTTCAATTCAATTACCCTATGCTTCTTTGCGTCATCCTCTGTCTTAACAATTTGTATCAAATACTCCCCCTTCAATTTCCTTGTCCTCAATGGAAAAAGAAGGAAATTGGTTACGGATGGTATCAGCAAACTCCCAAGTAGAAGTTTCAGGTGTCTCATTTTACCATTGGATTAATAGCTTAACAACTGGAGTGTTGTGCCTGCGAACCATTTTCCTATCAAGAATGCACTGAGGCCAGCGTTGCGAGGTAAACTGTGGAGGTAAGGTAGGAGAAACAGCAACTCAAGAGTAAGCAGGTCGTAAGAGGGAAACATGGAAAACATCATGAATCGTTGCATCCGTTGGTAGCTACAGCTGATATGCTACCGCACCCACTTTGTCTAAGATAGTATATGGACCAAAGTACGGTTGGAACTTTTGATTGCCTGAATGCATAGTGACTTGTCTATACGGCTATAGTTTCACATAGACTTGATCTCCAATTTTAAATTGCCTTTCTAAACGTTTATGGTCTGCTATCATCTTCATTCTGTGTTATGCCTTTAATAAGTGTCGCTGGAGTACTTGTATGGTATCTTCACGGGAGCGTAATAAGGTATCCAATACAGCTACTTCAGAGTCTTTAGGGAAGTAAGGGATATGTATGGGTGGATAGTAGCCATACAGAGCTTCAAAAGGTGTCATCTGGATGCTAGAATGATAATTAGTGTTATACCAATATTCAGCTAAAGGTAACCAATGCAGCCATGTGTTTGGAAGCTCCCCTACCATGCAATGTAGATATCTTTCAAGACAGCGGTTCACGACTTCTGTTTGGCCATCCGTTTAAAGATGGTAAGCTATGGAAAACTTAAGTGTTACTCCTTGCAGTCTAAATAATTCTTGCCAAAATTTACTTAAGAAAACAGTCCCTCTGTCACTGACTATGCTTGTTGGATTCCCATGTAATTTGTAGACTTGGTCCAGGAAAAGTTGAGCAACCTGGTGAACTAAGAAAGGGTGTGTTAAGGCCATGAAATGAGCATATTTCGTTAGTAGATCCACTACCACCAAAATTACTGATTTTCCCCGTGATTTAGGTAGACCTTCTATAAAATCCATGGAAATCTCATGGAATACTCCAGTTGGCAAGGGCAGAGGTTACAAGAGTCCTAGTGTGGGTATGTTTTCAGATTTGTACTTTTGGCAAACAGAGCATCCTCTTATGTAATTCCTTACAGCTTTCCACATGTCTTTCTAGTATGCTACGGAGGCCAGCTTCTTCATAGTGACTGTGACACCAGAATGTCCTCCCAAGAGTGAGTCATGAAATAAAGATAGTAGCTAGTGCTGCAAGGCTGAATCTGAAGCTATTACTAATTTTCCTTTCCTTCTTAATTGTCCATTAAGCTACTCATATTTGGGAAAAGCATTTGCATTATGTTCTTTAGTGGTTATTATCTTTTGCAAGTGGGAATCTTGTTGCCATGCTACTTTAATCTTAGACAACAGCTCTTGAGGTATGATCACAATAGTCACCTGATGAAATTCTTCGCTACAGATTCGAGAAAGATAGTCAGCTACAATATTTTCTTTTCCCTTCCTGTAATAAATCTCATAATCAAATTACATAAGCTTGGCTAGCCAAGCTTGTTGTTTGGGTGTAGTCATCTTCTGCTCCAACAAATACTTCAAGCTTTGGTGATCCGTTTTGATCACAAAATGTTGTCCTCTCAAATAATGTTCCCATTTTTTTAAAGCAAAGAGAATAGCAAGCATTTCCCTCTCATAGACTGAAAGTAATTGGTTCTGTGGAGATCGTGTCTTGCTAATATAAGCAATTGGGTGACCTTGCTGCATAAGAACAGCTCCTATACCCCCACTGGAAGTATCAGTTTCAACTTGGAAGGTTTGTGTCATATCAGGCAGTGCAAGAACTGAAGCTGTGCATAGGTGATGTTTCAAGGTATCGAAAGAGTCCTGAGCAGAATTTGACCATGCAAAACCATCCTTCTTTAATAGTTCAGTGAGGGGACCAACCAATACCCCATAATTTTTGATAAACCTACGGTAGTAACCTGCCAATCCCAAGAATCCTCTTAATTTGCTTTTGTGTTTTGCGCACTGGTCATTCTTTAATCGCATAGACCTTTTGTGGATCAGTTGTTACTCCTTCTCTCGTGATGATGTAACCTAGATACTCTACCTTTAAGGCTCCCAAGGTGCACTTAGTTCTCTTTGCATAAAGCTGATTTTCTTGGAGCAGCTGAAGTACTTCTGCTAAATGCTTTAAGTGGTCTGCTTTATCCCTGCTGTAAATCAGTATATCATCAAAGAAGACAAGGACAAATTTTCTCAGGTAAGGTCTAAAGATTGTATTCATGACATTTTGAAAGGTGAAGGGGGCATTGGTTAAGCCGAAAGGCATAACCATGAACTCATAATGACCCTCATGTGTTTTAAAAGTTGTTTTGTCTATTGAACCAGCCTCCATTCTTATTTGCCAGTAACCTGAATGCAAATCAATTTTGAGAAGATTGTTGCCCCCTCTAACTCATCCAAAAGCTCTTCTATCAAGGGTATTGGGTACCTATCTTTGATTGTTACTTGATTCAGAGCCTTATAGTCTATACACATCCTCCAAGTGCCATATTTTTTCTTCACTAATACCATTGGACTTGAGTATGGGTTGTAACTATTCCTTATCACTCATGCCTCCAACATTTCCTTGATCATTTTCTCAATAATATCCTTCTGTAGGCTGCCATATCTATAGGGTCTCAAATTGATTAGTTGTACTTCTTCCTTTAATATAATTATGTGGTCTTGAACTTTAGAGGGTGGTAACTACTTTGGTTATTCAAAAACCCTACTTTACTGATCCAACAATGTTGTCAACTCTAGCCATTCTTCTTGAGTTGCTAAACTAGAAACTTGTACTTCGTACAGATGGTTCGTTACTTCTATTGGTTGGGGCCATAACAGTTGAATTGATGCTAATTGATGTTCTTTCTGAAGCAGCTTACACAAGTGATTCCCCTCAATCACAGTGAAGCCTTTATTTCCTTCCCCTTGCAAAAAATATAAATGGTCATCCTTCACAAATCTCATCATCAGCTGCTCAAAATTCCAAGTAATATCACCAAGTTCTGCCAACCACTGAGCTCCCAGGATTAAATCATAATTCTCAAGCGACAATGTATAAGTGTCCACTGAAAAGAGTTGTCCTTGCATCGTGAACTTAAGTCTTTTGCACCACCCCTTACACTGAAGCTCTTGGCCATTGGCCACTGTCACTTGAATTCCTTTAACCTGCTGTATTGAACACCCTAGCTTGCGAGCAGTCTGTTCACTCAAAAAATTATGTGTGCTTCCTGAGTCCACTAATATGTACAGTCTTCTTTTACCCTACATTCTACTTAATCTCATAGTGCTTGCTCCCGGTGAACCGTGCAATGCTTGTAATGACAGTTGCATCAATCTATATCCTTCTAACAACTCTCTTTCCCTTGGCTCTTCAACCCCCTCATTTCTTTCACTGTCTTCTGTCTTCACTTGTAGTTGGATCATATATGCCTGTTTCTTCCTACATTGATAGCCTAGTGTATATCTTTCATCACACTAGAAGTAAAGACCCTTGGCTCTTTTCTCATCAAAGGTTTTGTTAGTGGCTGCCTTTGTAGGGTAAGGATGTGGTAGTCGCGGCCCACTCAGGGTTAGTAATAACCCTGAAGACATAGTGTGTTTAGGTATTGGATTACTGGTGACTGCATTAGGTATTATAGGTTTTTGGCTCATCGGCATTTGAGGGGCTCTTGTTAGAGGTTTAGGTTGGTTACTAAGTACTGCTACTGTAATTTCTTGAAGCTTAGTAAGGGAGTAAGTTTCAGTTAAAGTCTTGGGTCTAAACATCCTCATAGACATCTACAGAGGATCAATTAAACCAGATAAAAAGAAACTGAAGGTCTAGTCTTCTCTAATGCCAGCCCTTGGATACAACTCTTCAAAAGTGTCTAAGTATTGTTGGAGAGTACCTATTTGTTTTAGGTTACGTAAATCGGCTAAAGGGTTATCATACCCATAGCTTCCGAATCTTGCTCTCATTGCTTCCACGTACTCTTCCCAAACTATCGTCAAACCATTTCTAGACTTCATGAAACTTTGGTGCCATTGAATTGCTCTTCCCTCCAGATGCAACGTTGCTATCTTGACACGGTCTGCTGTTGACGTTCCATCCACCTCAAAGAAACACTCCACTTTTATAATCCAATTCTCAAAATCATCTCCAAAAAATCGTGAAAAATCTAAACGTGTCTGTATTTCTGATTATTGTCTCAGTTCTTGGACATTTCTTGGATGCCCTTCATCCCTTCGATTGGTCGCTTGGTTCATAACCTCTGCATGTTGAATACTCAGGCCACTAACAATGTTCTTAAGATCCTCCATCGACTGTTACAGTCTGTCTTGCGTTTCTTGTAATCGATCTTGTTGTCGAATTTTCGCTTCTGTGACTACTTGGGCTATCATCTGAGTAATCTCCCTTTTAAGCTCTTGATTGCGTGTCTCTGCCATGGTCAACGAGGCTCTGATACCACTGATGCAATTGCTTACTAATTAACAAGAATTGATCAAAAAGAAGAAGAATGAATCAGATATCATAGAGAGAGAGAAAGAGAGAAAATACAAAAACAAGAATGGAAATCAGAATTCTGCTCACAAAAATGTAATTGTCATTCCCTCCAAGTTTTTACATTTTTATACTCCGACGTTTTACAAATTGTATGCTAAACGACAACGCTTTACATCATTCGCTTAATCTACAAAACGACAGCATTCGTACTTCCTCAACATCTACAAAACGACCTTCATGTGCGTTCCACTTCAATTCAATTACCCTGTGCTTCTTAGCGTCATCCTCTGTCTTAACAGTTTGTATCAAGTTTGGGATCTCTCATTCTTCAACCATTTGAAGCATCGAAAACCTCCATGAATCTATTAAGGTTGGTTGTTCAAATTACAAAACCTAAAATATGTTTTCCCCCTTCCTTTTTGAAACTTGATGTCGTTTTTATAATAAAGACTATTATTGGAGTGATGATAAGTGTCATAATTATAATATTTTCCTCCCTTTCAAAACTATCTTGTCCTCAAGGTAAATATATACACACACACAACACATTCAAAATTTTCTTTTCTTTCCCCTTTTTTTGTAACTTTTTCTTTTTGAGCAAAGGAGTATTTTCACCTAAGTTTTAGGTCAATCTTAAAATCACATCTATGATAGTTGAAAAACTTAAACTCTTATCTACGACTCAACTACTGTTAAATTTTTCTATTAGAAATAACAATAAAATTATCATTTTACTATTAAGATTAAAAAGATATAAAATTTATTAAATTTTCTCTTGTAGGTATTAAAAATTAATAATTTCACTTTGTCTAAAGTTTTCAAAACATTTTTCCCCCAAACCTAGGGGGTTCCATATTTTTTAAGTTGTAACTACCTCTTAGAACTTTTAAAAATAGCAGTTTCACCCATTCTTGAACTTCACTTTTTAGTGTTCTCTTTCGCCTGAGCCAATGGTAAACACTAGTGTGATAAAGAGATCTTTATCTCTTTATCCACAGTGTGAAGAAAAAATGTCTCTTCGTCTCATAGTGGTACAATGAAGAGATCTCCATCTCTAATGAGCATGCAAGATTGATGAATGAGTGTTTATGGCTTGAGTGAACGAATTTTTTTGAACGATTTGCCTTTTGAGTAACGAGTTGGACTTTTAAGCAAGTGTTTGTTTAATGTGATCAAGTAGGGGTGAGCAAAATAACTAAATCAAAACTACAACATAAGAATTTGACTTTCGGTTTTGGTTTCTATTCAAAACCGAAAAAATTAGAGTAGATTCTAGATAGTAATATGGTGGAACTATTAGGTTTCGAGTCCAGGACAAGTTTTTACATGTTAGGAACCAGAACCAACCTAAATGATTAAATAAAATGAGTCGGCCCGGGACCCGACCCAACCTGACATATGCATTTTCCATTTATCTAATTTCATTACTTTATATTTCCCAAATTTCTTTTCCTGAGCAATACTGTTCCCCCAAATCTCTTTTGCTGTACGCCCTAATTTGCTTCCTCCTGCAAAGGCTTTAATTTGACCACGTAAGTTTTCCTTTTCGTTTTAATTGAAAATTAAAACCAACAGTTGGTGAGTCTTGCTAGGATTAGTATAGATAAAATCAAGAAATCATGTAAGGAAAGCACAGGTTTATTTAAAAGAAAGAAAAACTTGAGTAGAAATAGAAAAGGTAGCAGTGAAATCAGATCTAGGAAATGAATTAAAAATAAAGAAAGAAAGTAGTAGTGGCTGAAGCGAGCAGGAATTGAAGAAAAAAGGTAAATGGTCGTGAAGAGAGACTAATTGAACAGAGAGAGAAAGACAGACCTTGATTGTTGAAGCTGAAGAGAGAAACTAATTTGTTTTTTATGCAAATTTGCAGTAAGTATTTGGTGAAGTGAAAGAAGTGCTATAAGTTATATATAGCACCAATGGACAAATGAAATGAAATCTCTGAACTAAAACCGTTTGACAGAAATTTTGAAGGAAAAAAAGAGGGGCCAAATGATTGAAACTGTTCAGTGATCCTACTTTTCTACCATAGCCAACCACCTTCTGTAGATGAGAACACCAGAACAAACAAATGATGACTATCATATTACGAGAGCAATCATATTCCTTTCAAGCAAGAAAAAGGTTTAGTTCTTAACCACCAAAACTCGTGTTCGTAAACTAATTGTGAACATCATCAGTCACATTGTTTTACAAAGGAGAGAGGATGTGAACTTACACAAGCTAAAGGATTGAGACTGAGCATTGACATCAACAGCCACCTTCTATGCTTTGACCACAAAGCTGGACAAATAGAATGCATTCCATTCTGAAAACCAAAAAATTAAAAATTAAAAAAAACCAGAACTTTCTTTCCATAACTTTCTTTTTCTTTTCATCCCATATCCAACAACCAGAATTGGAAAATATCACTGTTATCCTGCCATGTAGTCGTCTTGTTCAATTATGTTTCATCATCACCAATGATTGGTGAAGCTGTTAGTGATCGTGGTTCATGGGTGTCTCTTTCTTTGATGTTTCAAATTTTCAGTTTTTCACAATTTTTATAATGACATGTTGCTTCAATTATTTTTCACAAGAATTTTATTCAATCACATGTGTTTCAGCTATTTTTAAAAATTTCTCACTGTTTTAATTATTTTACATTGATACAAGATGCATTGTAGAGATATCTTCCATTGGCATAGGATGCTTTTCAGAGCTGCAAAGAAAAATAAGAGATAAAATCTCTTCATAGGATATGTTAAGGGGATATTATAAAAAAATAGATTATTGTTATAATATTTTTATTAAGTATTTATAATAAATAGTATATATGTATATACAATTTTAAAATCTTATAAAAGATAAATTTTAAAATTTTTAAAATCTTACAAATAAATAAGAATTTAAATAATAAGTCTTGTTTGATCAAGAAGCGTCGTTGCCACAAACATTAAAATATTCTTGCCGGCTACCCACCCAGACAAGAAATTAAATAGAAAATCGACTGATCTAAAGTTTGGTCAATTATTTGTTTTTTTATAGTGTCGGCACTCCAGCCTAAATCTTAAATTATAAATTATTACCTTAATTAGAATGATTAAACACTATTGAATCATAGTTGACATCCTAATTTTTTGTACTATGCATCTAGTTTTTTAAAAAATTTTAATTGACACATCATCTTTATAAAAAATATCAAAAATACTATTAAAAAATTTAAAAATGTTTTTTTATTACTCAATCATTTTCTCTAAAAAAATGTATCATTTCATATCGTTTATATGTATCATATCGTAAGATGCGTATTATATTATATAATATTCACTATATAATATTAATTTGATATATCTTATAACACATATCTTTTTTCACCTACATCGTATTATATCGTATGATACATATTACGTATTATAAGATATTGATAACTATAGGTGTTATTTCATTGTTAATTCAAATTCATCTAATCATATAAGAATATATTATCTATGTACCTAAATTATATACTAAAAACATAAACACATAATTTTATTGCTTAAACTTTTTACTAGTGTATTGTAATAAAATATGTTTAATTTCTCAATTATTGAAGGATAATACTATTAATAACTACGAGATACTACAAGACAAGTTTTATTGATCCAAGATGCTAGGGTTTCTCATGATTGGTTAGCTGGTTGACAAGAATTGTGAGGGAGGACTAAATATCATTGAAGATTAATTTACTATTGTTATTTTTAGATTAGTTTAATTTTAAAACATTATCGAAATTGAGTGCTTGAATTTACCTGAAACTGGTGTTTTCTCTTGAAACTCTCCAAAACCAAGTTTGATTTAATCTGGGTAGAAAGATGAATGGACATTGGAACAATATTGTTCTCGTTCAAAACAAACTATAAAGTTTTAGAGGTGTTTGATTTTTTATTGTTCATTTTTATCTTATACTTTATAAAATTGTGAAAGACTTTAAGAGCAGGGATTGTTCAACATTGAATGACTTATGAAACAACGTTCCTTTTTCGTGAACAAACATTGATGAATCGAAGTTCACTTTTTTTTTATAATTAAAAAACACAAAAAAAGCAAACGAAAATCATAATCGATAGATCTATTAATCAGTTTTTTATTCGATTCTATCTATTTTGGTTTGAAGTAGTGTTATATGTATAATTTTTATTATATTATCGTATAATTAAATAATTAAAAATAAAAAAATAATATTTAATTATATAATAATATATTAATATTTATATATAAAATTATACACATAATTTTATGAGTTGATTTGATTTTCCAGCAGCCCCTACAAGATGCCTCCGTGCTAGTTTCATCCACTAAAACAAATTAATATTAATAAATATAAAATTATATAAATGTTTTTTAATCCAATCATATTCATTTACTTATGTATGGTAAAGCCGCCATAAATGTTGTCCTTAGAACTTTGCTTTTCATAGGACAAAGTGAGCGCGAGCCAACTGTTCCTTCTTTTAATAGTGGAAACTTATTCCAATTAACATTCCCTACACGTTCACTTGATCAATTATAATATTACTATGGTAAGTCATAACTGTGATTATAATAGGGGAAATTAAATCAAATGCCTATTTCATTCTTTTATTAAATAAAAATACCTATTTTTTTTATTTCAAAACAAAAATACTTATTTTTTCTATTTCAAAATAAAAATACCCTAAATATTTTTTAAAATACCAAAATTACCTTTCACCACGTCAATATAAACCCTTTAACTCTAACTCATTATATAAACTTTTTATATCATTCAAACACTCACTCTTATTTTTACTCAACATCAATTACTGCGGGTTCATTCAGAAGGAAGAAGTTTGTATTTCAAAATTCGAATAAAAAAAGTTAATTCGTGAGAAAAATGTATTTATACGAATCTTAACTCGAAACTTAATTTTATTTGTTAAATCTAGTTCGTATGTCATGTAAAAGGGGTATTTGGATATTTGATAATAAATTATGGGTTAAATAAAATGTTAGAAAAATATATGAGATATTTTGATATTACACAATATATGAAGGATTTAAATAATATGTTAAGAATAGATAGATGCATTTTGATACAAAATAACATGCAATATGTTAAATAAAATGTTATATAATTATGAGGGGTAAATGAAATGTTATAAAAATATAGGGGTATTTTGATATTAAATATTGTAAGAATGTTGTAAATGAAATGTTAGCAATAGATAGATGTATTTTAATACTAGACAACATACAAGGGTGTTAAATAAAATGTTATTAATTATAAGGGGTTAAAAAATTGTTATAAAAATATAGGGGTATTTTGATATTAAATATTGTAAGAATGTTGTAAATGAAATATTAGCAATAGATAGATGTATTATGATACTAGACAACATACAAGGGTGTTAAATAAAATATTAGTAATTATAAGGGGTTAAATGAAATGTTAAAAAAATATCAAGGATATTTTGATATTAAACATTGTAATAATATTGTAAATAAAATGTTAGAAATAGATAGATGTATTTTAATACTAGATAACATACAAAGGGTGTTAAATAAAATGTTAGTGATATGAGGGCTATTTTGATATTAAATATTTTAAGACAGTTTTAAATGACATGTTAGAAATAAATAAATGTATTTCGAGAGAACACAACATTTAAGGGTGTTAAAAAAATGTTATGTAATTATAAGGGGTTAAATGAAATATTAAAAAAATATAAGGGTATTTTGATATTAAACATTGTAAGAACGTTTTAAATGAAATGTTAGGAATAAATAAATATATTTTGATACAAGACAACATTTGAAAGTGTTATATTAAATGTTAGATAAGTATAAGGGTTAACTAAAATTTTAAAAAAATATGAGGGGTATTTTGATAGTAAACATTTTTAGACATTTTAAATGACATGTTATGAGTAGGTTGGTATATTTTGGGAAATTATAGATGACATATATATTAGTAAATGGTTATAATGGATTTTTTTTTACAAATGTTTAATTTTTTTCCAAAAATTTGTCATTATAGAATTAAGAATTAAAATAGCTAGTTATGCGTCATTTCGTTTCGAGAGAGAATGAATTAAATGTGATGATAACATAATGAAATATGTTGGAGGATGTAAACAATTGATTAAAATTCTCTTTGAAACAACATTTGAAGGATTTATTCAACTTTTAAGTGAGCATTATGGTCTTGATTCAATTAAAAACTACTTTCAACTATCTATAAAGTCAAGAAAAATTGAGCTTGACTACCCTGTACAGATCTAAAATGATTAAGATGTCCAAAGTCTTATCAATATGTCTCAATACTTCTAGGAATATATTTCTGTTTTTGTTACATGTACCATGATTGAAGGACAAGAAAAAGAAGAAGAAAAAGAACAAATTAATGAAGTTAAAAAAGAATATGATTTGGAAGACTTGATTAATTTCAGCAACGATGCATTGTATATTGCAAATGAATGGGCTCATAGAGAGAAAGATAGGGTTCCTGACTAGGGTGACTTTGAAGGGAATGACATGACTGATATTTCTTTTGATGAGAATATGATTTGGAAGACTTGATTAATTTCAGTAATGATGCATTGTATATTGCAAATGAATGGGCTCATAAAGAGAAAAATAGGGTTCCTGATTAGGGTGACTTTTAAGGAAACGACATGACTAATATTCCTCTTGATGAGAAAAGGTTTGAGCATATGTCACCTATTATCGGGGGTATAAATAGTTTGTAGTTTGAAGATCCTATCTGGGGTGGCGAAAATTATTCTAGGCCACTTTTTGACAATGTCTCAATTGATCCATTTAGGTGGCTTTTTTATTTTCCTCCACAATAATCAACATTATCAAGTGGTACATAATCGATTCGAGAGGGTAATGTTGTAAAGTTTGGTGATATTTTTCATAACAAACAACACTTGAAAGATGTTGTCGACCAATTTGCCTAGAGAAAGGATTTTAATACATGGTACTTAAGTCTAACATAGGGCAATGGAAGATTAAATGTAATGATGAAAAATGCCATTGGTTTTTATCTGCAACCAAAGTCAAAGTTAGTGAAGCCTTCCAAATCATTAAAATGGATCCAATCCATACATATTCAATTGATCAAATAATGCCACATCTCTGACAAGCTAGGGTTTGGACTTTAGGTCAATTAATGAGGTCAAAGTTTATGTTGATTGATTAAATTTATTGGCCTAAAGAGATAATTGTTGACATCGTCGGCAAATATAAAATTGACATTTCATATTCACAGGCTTAACAGACAAAAAATTGGGCTTTAAATTCATTGAGAGGCTCATCAAAAGAATAATTTATGCTCTTACTAGATTATTTCTATAATTTATAACGTACTAATGTGGGAAATATTACCGCTATTGAAACGAATGATGAACATCGATTTAAGTATTTTTTTTCGTGGCATTGGGATCTTTCACCCGTGCATTTAGACTATATATTCGACATGTTATTTGCATTGACACTGTTTTCCTTAAAGGTCGATATCTTGGTTATTTATTCCTTACAGTAGGTCTTGATGGCAATAACATAATATACCCAATTACTTTTAGTGTCGATAAAAAAGAAAATCACGACACGTGGTGTTGATTTTTCAGGAAGGTTAAAGAATGCATCCATGCAATCCCCGAGTTGGCGATAATCTCGGATCGATATCATGTTACATACTCTGTAATGGGTGAAGTATTTCCAGATGTCTACCATGGGTGTTGTTGTCATCATCTTCTATGTAACATGCGATCAAAGTACAAACACGACTCAAAGCTAACTTGTTTAAACATGTATAAAATTGTTATTCCGTTTAACATTTTATAAAATTTGATGATAAAGTTCTCATATTATTTATACCTTGCAAGTTATAGGTGCATATTGGAAAATTACAAAATCATATATAGAAGCAAATTTTGAGGCTATGATACAATGAATCCTCATATTGGGGTTTCCCTGTATGAGGTGGAATTTCAGCGATGGAGCAGGGCATATTTTTCGGGGCATTGATATAACATAACGATAACTAATATTACAAAGTTATTTAATGTCTTTGTCAAACATGCACAGGGTCTGCCTATTACGATACTCATCAAGTTCATTCGAGACATATTATAATAATGGTTTTACGAGAGGAGAAACTATGTAAGTACGTACCTAATTATTATTATCTATTTGAGCATGTCTTTCTTCCCTTATGTTTGTTATTAACAGATATGTTGTTCCTTTTTTCAAATTGCAAACGAATGCCCCAACTTTGTTACCCTATGGACAAAGGAGAAGATTATTCGTCATGTGTTAAAGTCTGTGCGCTTAGAAGTTCAACCAAATATAACTCTTCAGTTTTAGGTTGTTAGTTTTGGTGGATACATGGGCATTGTAGACTTTAACGAAATGTCTTGTATGTCCAAAAAGTTTCAACTTTCACGTTTTTCCTGCAAACATGTCATTACTGTTGCAAAACACATGAAGGTCACAAATGTCAATACATGAGTTCATCCATTCTTTAAGACCAAGTTCTATCATGCAATGTATGTGAAACCTGTCAACCCTCTCACAAATGTCAATGCATGGGTTATCGGAATGGTTACATGCACTAGAAGAAAGAGTTATCTTGTCTCTCGTGCTTAGTCTTCGTCGACCAAGTCATCCTTCCAATAGAAATCGACATCCTTCACCAAAAGAAAATGTTACACCTAAGATATGTGGTCGTTGTAAGCAACTAAGACATATCCAAACCCAATATAAAAGCCCAACACCAATTTCAAGCTCTATCCCACAAGGTTTATCCCAAAAAGGTAAAGGATCAAGATTTTGACAACCTTTTGTTTAGTTTTATTAATTATATGGTTTATGTCTTTGTTCAAATGATGTGTAATCAATGTATTTTGATTATTGTTTCAATTGAGTAAGTATGTTTATATGTGATGTAATAAATTTACTGTAAATAATTTACTATAATTTACTTATGCATGAAGCTTAACTTATAAAAATTAATAAATTATGCTATTGAAATTGAACTATATTTGAATAATGACTTGTAACATCATATATTAACTTAGAAAATTTATGCAATTTATTGATTCAATATTATTTCTAAACTAATAATATGATCAAGTTCATGCAATTAATTAAAAGTATCATTCCAAAATGATATCTTGATTTTTTATTTTATATAATTTATCAATTCACTTGAAAATTCCAATGGAATAATGCTACATCAATAATTTTCATATGTAATAATGATATTAATGTTAAAAATATTTTAGTATTTCACTAATACCATAACTTAAAGTTAATAACATCACACCACTCTCATATAATTTTTTCCATGACAAAATTATTTAAAAAACAAAATCAAATACATATTCATATATAATGATAGATAATGTATATCATACACATCAGCATATACAATATATATGTACATAACAACTCTCGTATCAGTTAAAAAAAACAATGATCAAAATAAATATACATCTGTGATCTACTAAATATAGTAAAACTACAACTGTTGGCCTAAAAACCCATACATAGAGGTGGACAACTCTCAAGGAAAATCCACCCTCCGTGACAATGCTAAACACTTCAGGAAGTTTTACATATAAATGTCATAGTCACCAGAGCCCTCGCCTTACTAGGGGACACCTTCTACTTGACGTAATATTAGTCGATCGCCTTATGATGTATGCCTAAAAGTTGTCCAAAAATTCATCGTCTCTAATAATGCTAGTATAAATGTCATGTATGGTTGCACCCTTTGTGCAAAATACTTTAAACTCCATAAGTATGATACCTTAGAGTCATACACCATAATTGACCAATCACAAAAATCTATAACTCTAACTACCTTATGTATGTAATTGAAGTTTATAAGGATGAAAACCTATTAATATTGAGAAATTAGAATAGATACATGTGCAGTATATAATTTAATTCAAAGTAAATTATAAGCGACATACTATTATACTATACGATATCAACCTTCCCCCATGGTTTGTAAAACAAACCGAGGATATAATTTGCCTTAACCATCTTCATGAAGAGCTCAAGAAACTAATACCCTTCTGGTGGTATGGTAAGCTAGCTATCGATGCTTCTCGATATGCCTTACAAAGAAGTTGTGGGACGTCGTTCAATTGTGTGGAACAATGACCTATTGATCATTCTAGTGTCGACATAATATGGCCAAAAAAGAATCAACATGCTAAAATGGATATAAAAAACTTGAATTGTATATAAAGCTTTTAATTAAATTATATAGTAAATGCGACTTACATCATTTGTCAGCCACTCACGCAGCTCCATAACAATCCTTTAGAAACTGTCTTTGGACTTTGCTTTGATGAAATAAACTTCATGCTCATCAGATGCTGCAGTTCTAGTATACCACATAAGAAAAGATCCCTCACGCTCTACAGCAGGGGATGGAATGGTTGTGAGTTATTGTTTTACCCTCAATTTGATTGGATTTGTATATAGGGTGTGAACAAACGGATCCTTTCAAATGACCTAATCATGTGCAATACGAATCATCTGTTTAAGTAACAATTATGATTTAATCAATTAATTTTACCTTATCGATGTATGTCTGAGGAGTTTTGGTTGGGGAATCCTCAATCATAATCAAGTTAATGGTCCGTACCCCCTAAATGGACTATAAAATTAATTTTATATTGTCAGTGATCAGTACATATGAATATATACTAATTACAATGGATATATCTCATTCTGGTTTTCATCGGAAACATCCTTTTGTAAGTCCTCCCCTTGTGAACTAATATCTATTGCCCTTTTGTTAAAACTGGAGATACCAATAAGTAACCACAACCGCTCATCCTGAAAAAGAGACAAAACATTTTAAATAAAAATAATAATTTGAAAGATAAATTGATCAATGATATTTCATCAAAAAATATACTACCTTTATGGTGGGGGAAGGTGTACGGGAGAACTCTTGATCGAAAATGTCTCACGGCCAGTACCCTATACGAATGAAAAGAACAAATTGGTGAATCATATTTCATATAAAATATAATAACCACAATAATTTTCATACCTTAGGTGTGGGATCTGAAGCAACCAAAGGACCAATTAAAACACCCTCATAACCAGGACCCTATACGAATATATATAAGGAATTAATCAATGACAATTAATTAAAAAATATAATAATAACGATAAATGACAAACCTTGGAGTAGATAGGTGATGTAATAAAAGAGCCAACTGAGACCACCTTATAGTGACTATCCTAACGGAATAGTAATAATAACTTGATCAATGACATTTCATATAAAATATAATAACAAAATTCTATATTAAATATCATCAAAAATTAAATACAGACCTCATGTGAGTGATAAGATGGAATTGACCTGTCAATAGGGAAGGTCCTTCCAACACTGACATGCATACCCTATATGAAGTTAATATAAATATTAAAACAAAAACAAAATACAATTTATATAAGAGTGATAAGATGGAATTGACTTATCAATGGGGGAGGTCCTCCCGACACTGATGTGCATACCCTATATGAAGTTAATATAGATATTAGAAAAAGAACAAAATACAATTTATATAAAGAATATATGAGATGTGGCTTCATAGCTTGATCGACTAGAATTGGGCTTGTACGCATGACGATTTCCTTTAAACAAGTCAGACGATCCTCTAATTAAGTTATCTAAAAAGGCAAACAGGAAATCTCATGTAGTATCATAGTTCCCCAGTGTGCCAAAGTAGCATATACTGTGGATAGAATAGGTGATACAGGAGGGGGACACTCTTATGTGACGGGAGAGGTAGCGTGGTCTTAAACCTAGGAAGGTGTGCAGCCTCAGTGGCTAGGGTTTGAACAACAAGGGGACATGAAGACTGCTCCATAATAAGGGTTGAATAAGCACCTCATATGTCATCGGACTACCAGCCGATATATCTACAGGTGGCATCGTTGGAAAAACTTCATCTTTTGTCGTTGGGGGGAGGGGGAGGGCACCAAAGATGATAAACAGGAATGCGATCTGACACACCCATGTACAAAAGAATGTTTGTTTACTATACTCTAGCCTCTTCAATCGGTGATAGACAGAGCGAGAAAGTGACATCATCCTATTTATTTAGATATATAATTCAACATATTTATAATAATCAAGGTATCAATTAACTCATTAATTAACAATTACATACTTGATCACCGATGAAAATAGTGCCTATACGACTCCAAGTAGGAATGTATTGTGTATGCCACCGAAAAATCCATGGAGACGCTTGGATATCAACCATATCCACCCAATCGTACAGGGTGTCCATCGTCTCATATCTAATATTATAGTATAAACATTAATGGTTAAATTAAAGTAATTTGTTTTTTTGTCAATTAATATAGATAATCAAAAAATATAAACTTACCTGAAAGCAAAAGGAAATCTGTAAAGGTCATATTTATGCATTTCGAGCATATGGCTAGAACAGACTCTGTCACTCACCTGGGACATCGACTTATGCCACACTGGGACACCCTAGGGATAAGAATTAAACCCATCCAAATGATCAACCAACTGAAGGTACTTTGTAGATACCTTCTTTTGTCGATTATTCCCCAATAACATCATATGAAGGCAATACAACAAGGCCATCTTGACAACGTTGATAGCCTAACCAAGAAAACACACTCGATATTGTGATATTACACTTTCTGATAGCCTTGAAAGTAGGTATCCCTAATACAATGTCTAGATGGCAAGGAATATATGATGAAAATACAGTGAGTTGGTTGAATGGTAGCCCCGTCATCAAAGCAAACTCGAATGGGTTGAATCTCACGTCAATCCCATTAACCTTGAACCATAACTCATCTCAATCTAAGCCCCGATGTAATTATCGTAGCAGAAATGAGTGTACCAACACTCTGAAGAACTTACTCTCTGGTAGTCGAAGGAGGTGCTTGAAACACATCCTCTCAAACAATCAAAGCTACTTCGAGGTCAATATTAACCTAATCTTTGATATGGCAGTGCGTTGGACATAACATATCACCTTTGCTCGGAAATATCCTAACTTATCAGGGATTCATAACTCATCTTTGACACGTTTTCTTTTATGAGAAGTATCTTGAAAAATCTTTTGAAAATTTGTAAGAATTTCATTAAAAACAAATATATAAGCAGATATAGAAATGACAAATATAAACAAAAAAACAGAGGTAAAATACAAAAACTACATATTAGAATACCAACGAAAGATAAAAACTGAAAAAATGAAAAAACAAAACTAAAATTTGAAATATGCACGTTGAAATTCCTTAGAATGTCAAAATTTGAAAATTTGAAAATACAAGTCGACATATCCTAAGATGCCCAATATTGAAAAACGGAACTGAAATTTAAATTTTATATACTGAAATACCCAGAATGTCAAAAATCAAAAAATTGCTTGAAAATCTAAAAAGTACGAGTTTATATATACCTTAAAATGACAAAAATAGAAAAAATAGAACTGAAATTTGAATTCTATATGTTAAAATACTCTAAATTGTCAAGAATCAAAAATTTACTCGAAAATCTAAAAAGTATGAGCCGATATATCTAAAAATGATAAAAATCAAAAATTGAAAATAAAATTCGAATTCTATATGTTAAAATACCCTAGAATGTCAAAAATTAAAAAATCACTCAAAAATTTGAAACGTACGAATCGATATATCCTAAAATGACAAAAATAAAAAATGAAACTGAAATTCGAATTTTATACTTTGAAATACCACAGAATATCAAGAAACGAAAACTAGCTCGAAAATCTAAAAAGTATGAGTTGATATATCTTAAAATGATAAAAATAAAAAAAATGTACTAAAATTTGAATTTTATACGTTGAAATATTTTATAATGTCAATAATTAAAAAATCACTAGGAAATTTGAAAAGTACGGGTCGATATATCCTAAAATGACAAAAAATTAAAAAAGCAAATTTGTGTAAAATTTTCCACAGACCCTTGTGATTGCCCCTAATATTTTAGAAAAGCTAAATTTACCCCTCATTCCACAAGCAATCGTTTCTATCTATGGGAGATTTAATTCGGTTCGTAGGATTCACTGTTCCCCTAGACTCGATCTTCGGCCAATCTAACCAATTTTTGGTCAAAAATCACATTTTAGCCTTCAATTTTAACACAAATTAAATCTACACATCCTATTACATAAAACCCCTCAAAATTTTCAAGCAAAACAACTAATAATCAAAATATTTTATGCATTGTTTCAAATCAGGACCCTAAAAATTTAAACCTCAAAATCTCAATAATCCTAACAATAAATTGATTCAAACAAGAGTAGAGATAATATACTAACCGTCTTTGTCATTTTTAATCGTCGAAAAATATGAAAAATTGACAAAAAAGACGAAAGATTCTACACCCATGGAAGACCCGTGGGAGACTCATGTTTTCTTTGAATTTCAATAGAAATCCGTGGGAAAGATGGGGAGGGATATGTGAAATTTTTAGTTTATATATAGGGGCAATTTGGTTATTTCACAAAAGAGGGTATTTTCGCTTAATCCTTAAAGTTTTTGATAATTTCGCTTAACCCTCTTTAGTTTTAGATATTTAATTTAATTTCCCTAATAATAATCACCTGGATGTGTTAAGATTAAAAAATTGAAGGAGTGTTGTCAACTTCAAAACAATAATTTTTAAAAATAATTAATTAAATTAGTCCATATAAATATAGGAAAATTGAAAATTTTGTCGATATTCTATATTTGAGACTGTGTATACAAATTTATTATATTTTTTAGACGTTAAATATTTATAATATAAAAACAACACAATACCTAACTATCATTATCTCCAAACTAGGGTTGACGAGGCCTTCAAGCCAAGATTGACGAAAGCTCCAAGCCTTAATGATGTGAAAGTGTAAAAATAATTACATTTATAATAATTGAAATTGAAAGATAAAATAAATTTTATGAAATTAGAATGATATTTTAATGGATAAATTCTTTAAGTTTTTGTACTATAACAAATTTCGATTATCATTTACGAGTAGTGTTGAATCCAAACTGAGTTGGCTCAAGTTTGAAAATCCACTTAGGTTGGAAAATCGATTCAGTTTAATTTAGTTTCTTTCGAATTCATTTAATTCAAATTTAAGTCGAGTTTGAGTTAAGAGATTTTACTCGTTTTAAAATCAAACCAAATTTGAATTAGAAAGAATTCAGTTTGGTTTAGTCTATGAGTTAGGTAAATAGCTTGATTTGATTCAAACTTGATTGAATAATTATTAAATGATATTATTTTGACAATAAATTCAAATTCATACATTGAATTTAAATTACATATTTGAACTATAGATTAAACTATTTCAAACTTAAATTAAATTTAAACTAAATCATTTTTATTTAAATCAAACTCTAATTATCATTGATATTAATTTAATAAATTTAAATTAAATTATTTTTTATTTAAATAAAAATTAAAAAGTCTTCTAATTTAATTTCATTTATATCCACCCCTGTTTAATCATTCTAATTGAATTCGGTTCAATTGATACTCCTTCTTGGAAACTCCATTTTTAGTACGAAATTGACCATTCCACGGACTTCAAAGGCAAAAAATATCTTCTTAATCAGTACACTTAGATGATGATATTTTGAGTCCAAGTGGGAGGCAGACATTTTTTAAGGGAATTGAATTCACAAAAATATCCTCTTACTCTTGCGACGGGGTGAAGGAGAATCCCCTTTTCTTATTCGTGCTCTCTCCGCTATGTCCTTTTTCCCCGACTTCTTTTCGCTCCATTGGTGGCCCTTGTCGGTTCTGTCGACTTCAGTACGGATTGCATTATTGCAATTTATCATTTATTATTAACCTTCTATCTCTATTTTGTAGTATAATAAAAAATTATCCTAATAATTTTAATTTTATTTATAATTTTTAAAATAATAATATTTTTATTTTTGATTAATATAAAAAATATTTTGAAATATGTTTATTATCAAAAAATAAAAACCATCATAAATTACCTTAAAATTTTATTAATATAAATTAGGTTTATATTTAATAAAAATTAATAAATATAAATAATTATTATATTTAATTAAATATAATAAAATAATATTAAATTATTATTTTACTTAATTATCATTAGTATAATTATTTTAAAATATTCTTAGTTATTTTATAATTAATAAGTAAGAATAGATTTATAATAAAATTAATAATTTTTTAATATATAAAATAGAGATAGTAATTAAATTATCTTTTATATTACTTGTTATATTACTATTAGTAACAAAATGTTATTAAAATTTTTATTACTGACAAATCAAATAAAGTAATTTTAGTAATAAAAAATATATTATCAAAGTAATATTTGATTACTGCAAGCAAACGTCCCCTTAAATATAATAATATTTTAATATTTTTATTACATCTAATCAAACATAATAATTATTTATAATTATCAATTTTGATCAAATATAGTAATAATTTATATTTAATAATCTTTTGTGTAATTTATCTTTATAGTAATATTTGATTTTTGATAATAATACATTTCTTGAACCAAAGGCATCTTAGTGTAATAGATTTTATATAAATTATATCTTAGAAATAGATACAAAGCAAAAAAGTGACAAGGAGGGAATCAGTTTAGAGTTACATCTAAACTGAGCCAACTTGGTCTTGGAAGCTGACTTGGTATAATTTAGTTAAACTCGAATTCATTTTATTTGAATTCAAGTTGGAAGATTTAATTTGTTTTCAAAATCAAATCAAACTCAAGTTAGTAAGTGTTTGGCTTAGTTTACTTGAATTCATAGCTTAAACCGGTGATTTTGTCTATTATTTAAGTAAAACAATATTGTTTTATCAATTAGTTATGAATTCAAACAATCAATTAAAATTATAAATTTGAACTGAACTGAATCAAATTATTTTTATTTAAAACTAAACTTAAGTCACTTTAATTTTTATTCAAGTCAAATTAGAGTTGACTGTATCCACCAATAATAAATAATCCTCTCTCTCTCTCTCCCTGCGTAGAGACATCTTATCATGGTGAGATATTGCCACATCTGTTTGCGATAAAGGAAGGTATTTTTATCAATTGAAGGAGTTTAAAATTTATTTACAAACCTTATAAGAGATGCCTTCGAGATTTACCTTACCCATGATTTAATTAGTTTTCCAAGAAGACTTGGGCGTCTCATGTGGTAAACTTAAGTTATTTACGTCCATCTCTTCACTCCTTTTCGTTGTCCCCACAGTGTTTTCAAAAGCACCGTCGCCTTTCTTGACGCTGACTGATGGACCTTCTTTCCTCCTTCAATTCCATGCAACGTATTAATCTTATTATTAATAAAACAATCAACCTCCATCTGCCCATCTCGTCTTATCTTTGAAAAGGAATCCTTTCTGTTCTTCTCCTTTAACTTAATAATTGCTCATCAAGTTTAAAGTTTAGAATTAGATTTGGTTACATGCATAACAGAAGCCTTCGGAGTCAACGATAAGAGCAGAAACAAGTCTTTGTTTCCTGTTGTCTTCAAATTCTTTCTTCTTACTTTTAACCACTTCACTCTCTTTGTGTTAAAAGTGTCGTTTCTCTCTCTCATTTGCTTGTCATTTTGCAGTTTGCGTTGAGGAACGAAGGAGGGAGAGGAGATAAGTTTTGTTGCAGAAGAAAAATGAGGCTTGGTCTTTTAACGACCGATGTTGTTTCTCTTTTTGTTTTGGGATTTTTGGTTCTCAACTGCTGTGTCAACTTTGGATCTCACGCTCAGCGTTTGCCTGATGAAGAAGGTAAGTTCACTGCAATAAATTCAGTTCTTATATATTTTGGCAAACGTGAAGTTTGATTTTGATTTCGTCTCTGTTTGTTTGGTGATGCTTGTGAAAGTGTGTTTTTTTGTTTGGTTGCCTAGAATTAGGAGATAGAAGAATTTCGTAGTCTTATATCTTCATTTCGTGTATAAATTTGAAGTTTGATCTTGATTTTGATTCGGAGTAACTGATTTTAGTTTCCGGGTATGTTTGTGTGAGTGTTTTTGTTCTGTCTCTCACTTTTGCTGTGAGAATTCTTCTCTTCGGTTGGAGAGAATCTAAAGAGATATTAAAACGAAAGGTTGAAGCTTTGAATTTGTTTAATTATATTAGACCTAGAAATAATCTCTTTTTCTTTCAGTAATCCAATATGATCGATTGTTTGATATACCTATAAATAAATCCACTAAATATTTGTGTGGGCATTATTAGTATGATAATGAAAGAAAGCAAACGTAGCTGTTAAAGAGATGAAATTTCAAACTAATCTTGCCTTCTTTCCCTTGATGAATATTTTATTCTGTGTGGGTTCACAGTGAGAACCTTGGTAACAGTGTAGATCGGAGACATTAATTTAATTCTGTGATATGCATTAATCATCCAAGAATTTTCACTTCCCACAATAAAAACAAAACCTATTCTCTGTCTTTCTTGCAAGTTGCAAGTGGGATTGTGATATGTTTCTGTAATGGTAAGAACATGACCTTTATCTAATTTCCCAACACAATAAAGCTCTGATTGATAATTAGGGATCTTCCTAACCCATGTGAAATTACTGATTTCTTCTCTGATTATGGAGAAACTTGCCATTTTTTGACACAGTTCTTTAGTTGGCAAAAAGTATAAACGGTATGTAGTAACCAAATCTAGCAAAAGTTTTATTATAATAATTGAGGCTGGAATTAATGAAGCATGACTGAGACACAAATTCATACTTGTTCATTGAGATGTGAAGATTTATGAAATTAATGAGTTGAAAGAGTACTCACCTTTTGACCATTTGCATTATCTTTGACATGGTGGAATATGAAACTGATTGCTTTAGCATTTCTGATTAGATTTAGTCTTGATTCATTTTTGTTCTAGTGCTCATGAATGAGTTGTTTCTCTGTGACAGTGAGCGCTCTCGAAGCAGTACTCTCGAAACTGCAGGTCAAAAATAAAAATGTATCCTCAACTTCCTGCAGTGACAGTGCATGGACTAACTATGATTCTTCAACTAGAAGCAATATCACCTGTGATTGTAATCATGACAATGTTTGTCATGTCACTCTTTTGTATGACCTTCTTCCCTTTAACAACTGTCTGTATATGCACAATTTATGTTATAGCATTTACTTAGCTTGTCGTTACAGTTAGTTCTGATTTTACTTAAAACAGAAACTGATATTATAATTTTAAAGTGAATTTTAGCAGTCCAGTTAGTACTTTGTAACATCCATTTTTTTGACAGCAGACATCAAGTTTTTTTGACTAATTTGTTATTGATAAGAAGTGTTGTGGCCTATCACATGAATTCTAATGCTTTTGATTTTCACTGTCAAGTTCTGGGCTTGTTCTGTTTACTACTTTCTACTTAAATGTTTCCTTGTTATTTTTGTTGTGATAGCTATATGAGGGGTCAAAATTTAGCTGGAGTTTTTCCAGAAGAATTTGCAAATCTTACTTTTTTGACACAAATGTAAGTGGGCGTTGCCTTTTTCTGCATTAGGATATCATTGTGCAATATTGGCACATTCTATCGAATGGTTCTCTAAATTTGAAGGCTAAGTGAAGTTGGTTTTGTCTAAACAGTGATCTTACCCAAAACTATATTAATGGAACAATCCCTGCAAGATTGGCTCAGCTCCAAAATCTTACCATTCTGTAAGTTGCTCTAAAGTTTTACCACTCTAAATAAGTTCCTTTCTGCTTTTGTTAATGTGGGTTTCAGAAATTCCTCACATTTTCTCACTGTGACTTTGAGTGCTTTTTTCAATTCCATTATTCCTTTAGTTATTGATGATTTAGATAACTTGTTGGTGGATTTATAACTCTATGTACATTGCAGGTCCCTTGTAGGAAACCGTATTGGCGGTTCACTTCCCTGGGAAATTGGTGACTTTCCTTCACTTGAGGAGTTGTAAGTTATTCATCAGACTCCATGCTTAAATGAAGTAAGAGTTACTTAAAACATCAATGTCAACTGTGTTTCAATTTTCAGGGTCTTGGAAGATAATGAATTTGTAGGACCTATTCCTGAAACCCTTGGAAATGTGAAGACCTTAAGGAGACTGTAAGACTTCTGTCCTTATCTTCCAATTTACCTTTTCTGAAGAATCAGGCAACTGCTGTTGGTGCTTCAGTTCAATTTTTAACCCACTGTGTACTCTTACAGTCTTCTTTCTTCAAACAATTTTACGGGATCAATACCAAAATCACTTGGCAAATTGACAAACTTACAAGATTTGTAAGTAATTTAGTGTGACATAAACGTATGAAATATTAGTGTTTAGAATTTCCTGATGAAAAAGCTTGATGCACTTTTGCAGTCGGGTAGATGGAATCAATCTGACAGGAAAGATACCTGATTTCATTGGAAATTGGATTAAAATGACCCGACTGTAAGTTTTTTACTTCCTTAATTTTACTTCTTTAAGAAAATGAATTTCTATTGTTTAGAACTTAATAGTTTTCTGAGTCAATTTGAATCTACTGCAGTGATATGCAGGGAAGCCCCTTCGAGGGACCTATTCCTTCCACTATATCACAGATGACAAGTTTAACAGCACTGTAAGCACTCGGTCCTGTGTAACAGTGACTACAATATTCAGTTTAGCAATCTTATTCGTCGTTATAAATAGAGAGTACTTTAACAATAGAATTATTGATAATTTCTGATGCTTGTTTTCATTTTCAGGAGGATTTCTGATCTGAAAGGATCAGGTTCTTCTATCCCAGATTTGCAGAAAATGACAAATATGGATAGATTGTGAGTTGACATTGACTTAATTTACTGCAATACAACATTCAATTTGGCCATCTTTTATCGCATTAACTTACCAATGGGTCAACTCTATTTCTGTGACCTAGGGTACTGAGAAATTGCTTGCTTAATGGTACAATCCCACCATATCTTGGGAGTATGTCAAAGTTAAAACTTCTGTAAGTTGCTAATCTTTTCTGTGGTGATAGATCGATATACGTTAAAAACTGCACCTTTTTATTTGGATAGGAAACAGTGTATAAGAAATGCTCTTCAGTTGATAGATTTGTTCGAAGGCACTTTGCCTTATTTATAACTGCATGGTCCACCTTTTTATTATTGTAGAGACTTGAGCTTCAAAAAATTAAATAAGTAAGAATATAATAGTAATAAAGTCAAAATTACCTCAGTAATATATTAATACTTAAGGTGAAATTAGTAATCAGATTGCATTTTATATTACCTACTACATCGTTGGTGATAATAGAAAATTACCAGAATCTTTTATTATTAACAACCAAACAAAGTAATGTTAATAATAAAAAATAAATTATTAGATTAATTTTTCAATATAGTGAACCAAACATCCTCTTAATATTAACTTGAAATAGACCAATTTTGTTTTGAAAAAATGTTATTTTGTGTCAAAATATCTTTTTGTATATTATTGTGTAACAAATCCTGTTATTTCTTGAAATTTAACAAAATGTGTTGTTTCGTAATAAATCATGTTATTACATGTGTTTTGACATAACTTTATTTGTTACATAGTTTGAGTTAGTTCGGGTAAGGTCAGGTCAACTTGAAAATATTTCGATTCGGTTTAAGATTGAAAAATTTTAACACGATTATATTTCGGATCGAGTTAGGATTTAGAGTCTTTGATCTTAAATTGACATGACACGAATATGATCTGATGACACGAACTATCAAGTCTATAAAAAATTGCACCTTTTTATTTGGATGGTAAACAATATTTAAGAAGATGCTCTCAGTTGATAGATTTGTTCGAAGACACTTTACCTTTTTTATAATTGCATGGTCCTCCTTTTTATTATTGCATGGTCCTCCTTTTTATTATTGTAGAGACTTGAGCTCCAACCAGTTGACTGGTCCAATTCCTGAAACACTTCAAAATTTGGATGCCCTAGATTTCGTGTAAGTCAATTAGAATATTTAGTGATTCCTTGTCTATAAGCACTTCAACATGTAGCACTTTCGCTAATTTACCAGTGGTTTGCATACATTTTTTTTTTTCATAGTTTCCTGGGCAACAACTTATTAACTGGAGCGGTTCACAGTTGGATACTAAATGATAACAAGAAGTGGTAAGTTTGCCATATTTATCTTACTGACACAAGACTTGAGGATGTCAATCATGATGGCTCATTCATTTTGAGAAATTTTTTTTATCGATTTTGCGGCATTGCAGGGATTTATCTTATAACAATTTTTCAAAGCCATTTACAGGTGGTTGTCAGCAGAGCCAAGTGTAAGAGACTTTTCTATATCAGTTACTTGTATCATTTGTCCATGTCTGTACAAATCTTCTTATTTTTAGTTATTACTATTAATTCTGTATTATGTCCTCTGTTGTATCTAAATCTTTCCTCTATCACTTCACAGTAATGTAATCTCCAGTCTTCCATCCTCCGTGAACAACTCGTAAGATTTTTCTTTTTCTTTTGCTTTTTTATGTTATCAGTAAGGTCATAACTTTCTTTCTTGTGTATATATAAAGACTAAAACATTAATGATTAACTCAATAAATTTTCAAATCATGGAAATTCTTGGTGCTTCATGAAGGACCTTCCCTGCCCCGGAAAAGCCACACGTAAGTATATACTTGTCAGTTTTATTTTTTCACCAAATTGCAATACCCACCTGATTTAAACTTAGCTATACTCACAGCAGAAGAATTTGTTCCTGCAGACTATTCCTTGTTTATTAATTGTGGAGGAGGTTCATTGAATTCTGGGGGCAATACCTATGAAGAGGACTATAACAAAGAAGGTCAATCAGTCTTTGCTCCAGTGGGAACACGGTGGGCTTATAGCAGCACTGGGATTTTTACAGGCAATGAGAGTCTTAATTACGTGGTATCGAGCCCGAGTGGTCTGAATGTGAGTGGTGAAGAATACTACAAAACAGCTCGCCTTTCGCCGCAATCACTCAGGTATTTTGGCCTGTGCATGCGACAAGGCAGTTACAATGTGAAACTCCACTTTGCTGAAATTATGTTCACGAATGATCAGACGTTCAGCAGTCTTGGAAAGCGAATATTTGACGTTTCTATCCAGGTAAACAAAAAGTGAATACTTAACGTTTTATACTTTTTAAAGATTTCATCAGCTTTTCAGAAGAAGAAGAATGTTAAAATTTTGGTTAATCTTGCAAAGTTCTAATGATATCAATTTGGCACAGGGGGAGGTGGTTTTAAGTGACTTCAACATTATGGAGGAAGCTGGAGGTGCCGGTAGAAACATCACGAGAGAATTTAAAAACGTCACTGTAAGTGGTAGCACTTTGGAGATCCACTTATACTGGAGAGGGAAAGGAACTAATGCCCTTCCTCAGAGAGGTGTTTATGGGCCACTTATTTCCGGAATTACAGTGACACCAAGTAATTGTTCCTCCAATATTAGGATTTTCCCTTTTTTTTCCTGCCAACTTGTCCTATAACTTCTTTATAATTACTTCTTGTAGACTTCAAAGTTGACACTGGGGGTTTATCAGTTGGAGCCACTGTTGGCATCGTACTTGCTTCCTGCCTAGTTCTCATACTGGTGGTGTTGGTCATTCTATGGAGGCTGGGTTACTTGTGGGCCAAAGACCCTGAAGACAAAGGTAATGTTTATAATTCAAAGCTATGTTTGCAGTAGTTAAAATATCTTTGCTTCATTCTTACATTAATATGCCCACAAAAGCTTCTCTTTTTCACTGATGGTTGGCTAAGTTTTAATTTCTTTTCCTGTTGCAGAACTCCGTGGTCTTGATCTTCAAACTGGTATTTTCACTCTAAGGCAAATTAAATCTGCTACCAATAATTTTGATCCTGCTAATAAGATTGGTGAAGGAGGATTTGGGCCTGTTTTCAAGGTAAAAATGGTTGTCATAACTTGCAGTTTTGAATGACAGTGGCAATTGCCAATGAATTACCATGTTTACATGGCTCTGACACTTCCAGGGTACATTGGCCGATGGTGCTGTAATTGCTGTGAAGCAGCTATCCTCCAAATCAAAGCAAGGAAATCGTGAATTTGTGACCGAGATAGGCATGATATCTGCTCTGCAGCACCCAAATCTTGTGAAGCTTTACGGCTGTTGTATCGAAGGAAAAGAGTTGTTGCTAATATATGAGTACATGGAAAACAATAGTCTTGCTCGTGCACTTTTTGGTAATTGGATCACTAACATTACATATACTTCTTAATTAACTTCTAGAATCAATCATGGCTGAACTCTTTTATATTTGCTCCTATGTTAGGTAAACCAGAACAACTGCTCAACTTGAACTGGGAAACGAGAATGAAGATATGCATAGGTATTGCTAAGGGATTAGCTTTTCTGCATGAGGAATCGAGGTTGAAAATTGTTCACAGAGACATAAAGGCTACCAATGTGTTGCTTGATAGGAATCTAAATGCAAAGATATCAGACTTCGGTCTAGCTAAGCTTGACGAAGAAGAGAACACCCATATTAGTACCCGTATAGCTGGAACAATGTAGGTCTCTTTTCCTTTTGAATAGAGTATCAATAAAAAAATTTTCAGCTGGCTTCAATATCTATTTCTTGTCCAGAGGGTACATGGCACCAGAATATGCAATGAGGGGCTATTTGACCGATAAAGCAGATGTTTACAGCTTTGGAGTTGTTGCTTTGGAGATTGTTAGTGGCAAGAGCAACACTAATTATAGGCCAAAGGAGGAGTTTGTTTACCTTCTCGATTGGGTAATCGACATTAACAACATTCATCACTCCATACAATTTAATAAAGTTACATTTGCAGTTCTTGCTTTGACATTTTTTCTATTCTTTTTGTATTGCAGGCATTGGTCCTACAAGAGCAAGGAAACCTTCTTGAACTTGTGGATCCATCTCTTGGTACAAAATTCTCCAAAAAAGAGGCAATGACCATGCTTAACATTGCACTTTTATGCACCAATCCATCTCCCACTCTCAGGCCATCCATGTCTTCTATTGTTAGCATGCTTGAAGGCAAAAGTGCAATCGAGGCACCTATCATTAAGCGCAACACTGACAACAATGACACAAGGTTCAAAGCATTAGAGATAATATCACAGAACAGCCAAAACCACTTCACAACCTTCTCACATGGTAGTCATGAAGGACCATGGCCAGGTTCCTCGACTTCTCTCCAAACCAGAGATGCATCCATAGAGGAGGATTCTTCATCAAGAAGGCTTCTTCAGTAATCTTTAATGGTCAATGGAAATTTGAGAAATGATGCTTTGAAAAATTTTTATTTAGAATTGTAAAGATGGGTGAGTTGAATTGTATTAGGAACTAGCGCTTATTTAAGAAAAACAAAAGATAAAAACACAAAATATACAATAAAGTAAAACTATTCTATTAATCAAAAGATTATAAGGATAAATTGAACAATTTGAGGAGTTCGGGGTCTCTCATTCTAGTTAGTTCAAGGAGTTTGGGATCTCTCATTTTTCAGTCATTCAACACATCGAAGATCTCCATAAATCAGTCAAGGTTGGTTGTTCAAATTACAAAACCCTAAAATATGTTATCCCCCTTCCTTTTTGAAACTTGATGTTGTTTTTATAATGAAGACTACCTTTGGATTGATGATAAGTGTTATAATTCTAACATTGTCCTCCCTTTCAAAATCATTTTGTCCTCAAGGTGAACATATATATATACACACACATAAAAAATTTTCTTTTCTTTTCCTTTTTTTGGTTACTTTTTCTTTTTGGGCAAAGGAGTATTTTTCACTTAAGTTTTAATTCAATCTCAAAATCATATCTACGACAGTTGAAAAACTCAAACTTTTATCTATGACTCAACTACTATTAAATTTTTCGGTCAGAAATAACAGTAAAATTATCATTTTTACTATTAACATTAAAAAGATATAAAATCTATTAAATTTTCCTCCGTAGGTTTTAAAAACTAACAATTTCACCTCATTAAAAGTTTTCAAAATATTTTCCCCCCAAACCTAGGGGTTCCACATTTTTTAAGCTGTAATCACTCGTTAGAACTTTTAAAAATAATAGTTTCACCCCATTTTGAACTTCACTTTTCAGCGTCCTCCTTTGTCTAAACCAACAATATACACTGGTGTGACAAAGAGATCTCAATCTCTTCATCCATGGTGCAAAGAAGAGATGTCTCTTCGTCTCACTGTGGTGCGACGAAGAGATCTCCATCTCTTCATCCACGGTGCGACAAAGAGATATTTCTTCATTTCATAGTGGTGCAATGAAAAGATTTTCATCTCTTTGTCATGTCATCTTTTTCCGTCAGCTCAAGAGAAGAGGAAGATTGAAGAGGACGCCGAAAAAGCTGTCAGAAGCTAAAGTTGGACCCTTCCATTCAAAACAAGTTAATGAGTCTAAGATATCCCATCTTGCGGTCATTTGAAACGCCAGAGACCTCTTTTAACTAATCAAAATTGGTTGTTTAAATTATAAAAGCTTAAAATATTTCTTCCCCCTTTCCCTTTAAAACTTAATATCCTTTTTATAATAAAGGTTGTTGTTAGATGAAGCACGAGTGTTTCAGTCCTAATAAATTGCATATGTGTAGCTCATACTATGAGGTTTATTGCTTTTTTTGGCAGATAGTGTTCATGAAAAGATTGTCAGAAAAGTTTGCTAATCAAAATTTGTAATAGAATAAGCCCTATTGATCTCTTTGTTATCTACCACTGGCATGTTCTTCACATCATCACAAATAAATTTTATCATTCAGGGTTTCAAATTTATTTATTTACTATATATTACAAGTATAAAGAATTTATAATTCGAATTGATGGGTCTATTGGCTCTCACTGAAAGATAGATAAACTCCTATATGAAGGGTGAATAGCTTATATAGGATAATTAAATAATAAACTTTATGTAATAAATTTAAAGAGTGACGGGAAAAGAGATAAGATAGCTCAATCAATTTAGAATAATTTAGAGTTTTTTTCTCAAATTTTCTACGTCAACTTCTTTTATAAATTGTTATATAGCTTTGGGAAAAGATTTATAAAAAGCTAAAATTGCCCAATGGTCAAATTTTCTTTAGCATCGAGGCTTGGAACGGGCTTCCTTTTTCCTTCAGTGGGCATTTGCTTTTTCATTGATTTCTTCTTAAAAATGTCCTAGAGACTAATGGCTGCTTGAATGACTTTGAGTTTTGCTTGAATGATTATCACTAACGAGCATGCAAGAATGATGAACGAGCCTTTGTGGCCTTGAAGTGAACGACATTTGTTGAACGATTTGCCTTTTGAGTAACGAGTTGGACTTTTGAGCAAGTGTTTGTTTAATGTGATCAAGTAGTGGTGAGCAAAATAACCAAATCAAAACCAGAACGTAAGCATTTGACTTTCGGTTTCGGTTTCTATTCAAAATCGAAAAAATTAGAGTAGATTCTAGGTAGTAATATGGTGGAACTGGCAGGTTTTGCGTCGGGGACAAGTTCCTACATTTTCCATATACATTTTCCATTTTCTAATTTCATTACTTTATACTTCCCAAATTTCTTTTCCTGAGCAATACTGTTCCCCCAATCTCTTTTGCTGTACGCCCTAATTTGGTTCCTCCTCCAAAGGCTTTAATTTGACCAGGTAAGTTTTCCTTTTCGTTTTAATTGAAAGTTAAAACCAACGGTTGGTGAGTCATGCTAGGTTTAGTATAGATAAACTCAAGAAATCATGTAAGGAAAGCACAGGTTTATTTAAAAGAAAGAGATACTTGAGTAGAAATAGAAAAGATAGAAGTGAAATCAGATCTAGGAAATGAATTAAAAATAGAGAAAGAAAGTAGCAGTGGTTGAAGCCAGTAGGAATTGAAGAAAAAGGGTATATGGTAGTGAAGAGAGAGACTAATTGAACAGAGAGAGAAAGAGAGACCTTGATTGTTGAAGCTGAAGAGAGAGACTGATTTGTTTCTTGTGATTTTGCAGTTAAGTATTTGGTGAAGTGAAAAAAGTGCTATAAGTTATATGTAACAGATTTTGGGTAGGAATTGGAATTTATGTTACCTTGTTTCCTTGATTTCTCCAGATTTGTCCATTCTGGTCACGACTTGAGTCTTCCCTTAGGCAAGTTAGCACATTTCGATTGTTTTTACAATAACCAAAACACTTTTGGAGTAGAGCAATCTTCTCTTTTTTAATTGATGTCAAGATAAGTAAAATGAGATTTACTGTAATTTATCAAACACTTCCATTTTGGAAAAGAAATTTAGGACTTGGACTAAATTCATTAAATGTTATAATGATCAATATGAATTTTAATACAAAGAACACAGTAGATTGAGAAAATTTAACATAAAGAATTAGAATCAAAATTGTTTGCATGGATCAATATATTGTTTGCATATTCACAAGTAGTTGTTAATAAGCCTCTGACTATATACACTTATGGGGGTAAATAAAAATGAAAAATTAGAATCAAAATTCGATGCCAGTGTTTATTTGCACAGAGAAAGAAGGTCGACCAACACTTGAAAGAGGGGCATCAATTCTCATCACTATCCCTGAGTTTCCAACATTTCCATTCCAGTTAGACCTACCAATCTGCATTGCAGTTGCAGTTGCAGTTGCAGTAATAGAATACAAGAAAATGAGTATGACTCATAATTCTACTACCAAGCAGAAATTCAAAGTTCAGACAATGTGTAACTTCATAATGTCTGACTTACCGAAACTGAGGCAAATGCAGAAGGATGTGTCATGCATGTGTAGCCATAGATAAGGCTCAGTTCCTCCTTCAAGGAATGAATAAGTTCTGCTTGAAACCCAGGATTACTTCCACCAAAAGTGGGGCAAAAACTGATCAGGGATTGAAAAAGCAATGGTAAGTATCATATAGTTGGAATAGCAAAAGGTGCAATCTGAAGACGATGAATAAATGGGAAACTAAAATGACCCAGATTCGACAGGTTTTCTAAGATACACATTTTTTTTTTTCTTCCATGGATGGGAAGAAGACAGGGTTTTGCAGCACCTTTTTTCTTTCCCTAGATAGGAAAACAATCAGGTTTGCAGCTTAAGACCAACTTGGTATTTAACTATTGTGATGTAGTTGCTTTTCTGTAAGTTCCTCAACAAAGCAAATATTATGACAAGGGCGGTGTTGCTAATTTCTTCTACAAACATCAGATATCCAAAAATCAAATAATTGGAAAATCACATTTTCATAACATAACTGAAAATGCATACCTGAATTGAATGGTCGGCCGCACCATAAGACCAGACCTCTTCCAAGCCAAAGCTTGTGCAAGACCCAATGTAAACGATTTGTCAGGCCATTGGACCATTGGGGTGACACGTGCTCCCCACTTACTCTGATAACATATTAGAAAGGTAAGAGTTTAATTTTAAAAAATCGAGGGTACCAAAAAGTTGATAAATTTTTTAAACTACACATAATTAAATGTCATTTTGGCTACTTTAATTCAAAATTTTTAACCTAACCATGCTCGAGAAGCTAAGTCTCATTTCTCCAGGATATTGACCCTGAGCTTGAAGAAGGCCCCCACAAAGTGGTAGAAAAGCACTAGTAGTTAGACCCTCACCAGAAACATAAGTTAACTGTCCATTTGGAAACTGCAAATCCACAAATGACTGCATGCAAAGAGAGAATAAGTTAGAGATACTTACATGATAAAGAGAAGAATAATAATAATTCTATCAGCAACGCATCATGTTTCAAATCAACCAGTTATTTCAATCTGTTCTATTTGTAATGTGTGCTTCCCTTCAAATAGATATTAATTGTCAAAACACGATAAGAAAGCTCATTCATTCAAATGCCAGATCTCAGCAGCATTAAAAAAGACAACCCGGTGTTCGTCCCACAATGGCAAAGCAGAAAAAGAGATCTCTCTTTTTTTTTTTTTTTAACTTTCATTTATTTTTCATTTTATTGAAAGGTTGAACACAACATCAAACCCACCTAGATGCTTCAGGACTGCTAACACTACACAAGAAGGGGCTCAACTAGCCTCATCATCGTTTTGTATATAAAAGTTCTGTGTATAATCAAGTGATGAGATTGAAGTTGCTAACATCTTATTTGGTATTTTCAAGCTGCATAAAAGCAAGCTGAGGTACAGTAATTCAGATATTATCAGGACAATTAAAGCAGTACGAAATTTTTTTATTAAAAAAAAAAAAGAGCACCAATGAACAAATGAAATGAAATCTCTGAACTAAAACCGTTTGACTGAAATTTTGAAGGAAACAAAGATGGGCCAAATGATTGAAACTGTTCAGTGATCCTGCTTTTCTACCATAGCCAACCACCTACTGTAGATGAGAACACTAAACAAACAAATGATGACTATCATATTACGAGGGCAGTCATATTCCTTTCAAGCAAGAAAAAGGTTTAGTTCTTAACCACCAAAACTCATGTTCGTAAACTAATTGTGAACATCATCGGTCACATTGTTTTACGAAAGAGAGAGGATGTGAACTTACACAAGCTAAAGGATTGAGACAGAGCATTGACATCAACAGCCACCTTCTATGCTTTGACCACAAAGCTGGACAAATAGAATGCATTCCATTCTGAAAACCAAAAAATAAAAAATAAAAATAAAACTTAAGACAATCTAGATATAATACTGTAGAAACATCTCAGTAAAAAGCTGTGGAAACCAAGTTGCATTAGCATCATGAAGTTGTAAAACAAATCACCAATATGAATATTAAATAAGTTAAGAAAAAAAGGTATGCAAACAATTATTTTCAATGGCACTAGAACCAATATATTAACAACAAAGCAACTCATGACAAGGCCCTGGAGATTCATAAAAATAAATGTATTCCCATATCGAAATCCTCAAATCAATTTTAAGGGAAAGAAATCAAAAAGAATTTCTTTACAGATATACATCAGAAAACAAAATCACCCTATCCGCTATGCTAATTTGTTTTGCTACCAAGTAGAATCTGTCTTGGTGGTTGTGTTAATTTTTTTGAATAATTTTAAGGTCTTTACAACAATGAAACTAAAAGCTTTAACAACGTCACCACTGTCATCGCTAATAATACAATTTTACACTGCTTTCCAAGTAACATTTAAAGATTGCATACCTTCCTGTCATATCCATACCAAAGCAAGTGTTGCTTTGACAAATGAACAGGCAAAAGAAGTGTTGAATCACGAACATAAAGTACTGGTCCAAGCTGAACAAGGAAAAGAGATGAGTTGTTATTCCCTGATGTGGAACAGCCATTTGATACCTCTATTCTCCATAAATCTCCCCTTGCAATGAGAGAACTTTCCAAGTCATGTGTTCGACTGTCATAAGTTGATGAAATATTTATGATCCCCTGTATCACAGAGAACATCTCCCTTTACTAAGCTAAACTTTGTAATGAAAGTCTTGTCTCTAATCAATAATTTGTACACAAGAATTAAGCAAGAACCACAAACATTTGAATAAGCACAAATCAAACAATTTTCCTATATGAAACCCAAGATACTTATGATGATAGTGAAAAAAAAAAAAAAAAGCAATAGAGAATCTGCCTGAGAAGCAAAAAAGATCCAAAAAACAAGTCCATTGATTCCATTATCAAGTCTAGTAGCTTCTCAGTGAGGGTTTCTTATCAATCATGGATGCACCCACCCCTTCTGCAAAAGAACTTTCTCCCATTCCAATATAAACATTAGAGTACCACTATATCAAACAAGCACAGATATACAAAAACAGTTTATGTGTGCCTACCTAGCTTAGTCAGTTGGATCTCCTGCGGATGCATAAGACCCTGATGAATTTGATTTAACACAATGGTCTAGCAAGATCAAATAACTATAGAACATATGAAAAGCATATTAACCATATACACATAAACCAATACAATACAACAATCCCACCAAAAAAAAAAAAAAAAAACACTATAAACCTCCATAAAATCACCTAAACTGCCTTCAGATAAAAAACTACCTGTGGCCTACCGAGATGTGCAGCTGACGGCAAATCAAGCCCACCCGTTTCTTCATCCACATTATTACTACCATCATTCTCTACGGCCCCAACACCTATCAGTCTCTCTCTTTCTTTTTCTCTAACTATAAAACTTTCCTCAACACTCAACCCCGCATCACTCCTCTTCAAACCACTATCAATCCCATTCAACTCCAGTCTAAACCCACTCTCCTCGTGCTTAAAAGGCACAGGCAACTGTCTATAAAATTGATAAACCAATACCTTCAAACACGCCCCAAAGTCAGCCCCAGCCTGCCCAATCCAGTGACCAATATCAAAAATGGCCAAAACGCCGTTAATATCGGGTTTGCTGACCGAAATAGCCAAATCTCTTTTGGTGGAACTCGCAATAGGAAACTCTAAATCGAAAAGTTTCGATTTTTTAAGGTCTGGCCACGAGAACGACGGCGGATTTGCAATGTGTGATTGAATTATACCAGTGAAACCTTGAACCAACCAGTCCGCCAGGTCTTGACCATGGCGCTGGACCTCCTCCCATACTTCAAACGACCTCTCTACTGACATCGAACCGATCAATTTTAGATTTACAAATCTTTCACTTGAATTTAGAATATTTGAGTATATAATTTTATAAACTAATTGCAGGCTTAGATTTAATAAGTGAAATTAGGGTTTTTTCTGTTAATCCGGAAAGTGAGACTATGAAAAAATCAGAAAGCTTTGTGGTGAGTAAAACTTCATTTGAAAAAGGAGATTGATTCAATCGTTGCCACGTGGATGATGCCATGATCATTAGAATGTGGATGAGATGAGATTTTCTTGACAGAAAATTAAAATATATTTGTCGAGTTACGCATAGTCAACTTATTCAACACGATAGATGCCTCTAAAAGTGTATTTTTCTGAGTTTCAAAAATTATTTGAATGATAAGAGAGAAAATTATATATAAAATAGAGTATAAATTTAAATTTTTTTAATAATATATTAAAATTAAAATTTTAATTTATTTAATAAAGCTAATTATTATACTTAGAGTTTATCCTATGAGTATAAAGTTATTATATTATCATTACTTTTTTAAATTATTATATTATCAGAATTAATAAAAGAAAAACAAATCTCTTTATATATAAAAATTACATTAACCTCTTCTTCTTCTCCCTTTATTTTTCTTCACGCTCTTTTAAATGTATTCTCACTTTAGGTAACGTATAGTTGACATTGATCCAACTTTCACATACATTTTTAGTGTCAATCTAATTATCTTCAACTTATTCTTGTACTGATCTTGTCTTTCTAATTCATTCCCTGCTAACCAAACCTCTGACAACTTATCCACACACGAATCTTCCTCTTTCCAACTCTATTTGATGTCAATTACAATTTTCAAAAACTCATTCCACCGATCTCACCCTTTCTCTTTCTATACAATGTTGAATTCGATGTCAATCAAAGGGATAGAAAATATTCTTGGTTGATGAAGATATTCTTCTTCTCTTATATTTAATTTGGGATAGAAAATATAATTTATGCCCCCTAAGGGTGAGGTGTTCTTACATTGTTGGGCCAACCATGGGGTGGGAAAAGTTATTTGCTATTAAAAAAATTGCCTTGCTTATAATGTTATCCCTCTTGGTTTTGTTTGGATTTTATTCGATCTTAATGTTGCACAAGAAAGTCAAAAAAAAGGGCTTGATGTCAATAGCCTTTATCTCTCAATGGCAATTTCATTAACATTCCCATTGGGGATATTTTTCAACAATATCATGGTGAAATTAACACTCAGGAATCAAAAATAACTCGTGTAAGTCGAAAAATTAGTAATTTGTTATAAAATAATGAAATAAATAACAAAGTAATTGAATTGTAGAAGTGAGAGTTATGATTTTATTAAACCAAACCCACGGCAAAAGAAAGAAGCAAGAAGAAAGCAATAAAGTGAATGAATTTCATAAGGGGAGGGGAGGGGAGGGGAAGGGGGGCGGTATTTATAGGAAATTTGTCGTCCCTCCAGCCACTAAAAATGGTTTCTTCCAAGCTAAGTTTCTAAGGCATTTAATGTCTTCCCATCTCTTTTGGCCAAAGTAAAAAATATGGGGTGGAAAAATCCACCATGCATAACACTCCCTCTTGGATTTCCATCACTAACAGATAATTATATTAACTTTGCTAAAGAAAAACCCAGTGGGATAAAAATCAAAAGAAAAACCTAGTGGGATAAAAATCAAAGCAAATGAACATAATTATTAAATGTCCTGTAAGTTGGCGTTGGATGTGTTTAAACTGCCTCATTAAAAACCTTACTAGGAAAACCCAGTGGGACAAAACTTAGTGAAGGAAAAAAGAGTACAGTACACCTTTTGTCTAATACTTCAAAATTTTGTCTGATGAATGCTCCCCCTGATGAATGTTTCCCCTCTTTGTAGTGGGATTAACTTGGTTGCTTGTTAAGCCGCCGCATACCAATGTTATACACTAATTTCTCAAATGTTGATGTCGGTAGTGTCTTAGTGAACAAATCTGCAAGATTCTCACTGGATCTGATTTGTTTGATATTAATCTTTTTACTCTGCTGGAGCTCATGAGTGTAAAAGAACTTCGATGAGATATGTTTGGTTTTGTCTCCTTTGATGTACCCACCTCTAATTTAGGCTATACATGTTGTATTGTCTTCATATAATATGGAAGGAGTGTCTATTGTGGAAGGAAGACTGCATGCATTTTGAATATGATGGATGACAGACCGTAACCATATACATTTTCGGTTGGCTTCATGGAGAGCTAAAATTTCTGAATGATTTGAAGAAGTTGCAACCAAGGTTTGCTTGGTGGAGCGTCATGATATACCTGTGTCATTATAAGTGAAAATATATCCCGTCTGAGAAAGGGTCTTATGGAGGTCAGAAAAATAACCAGCATCTGCATATCTAACCAAACTAGGATGTTTAGGGGATTTGACAGAATAGAATAATCTCAAATCTCTAGTTCCATATAGGTAATAGAGTACATGTTTGATTCCGTTTCAGTGACGACGAGTTGGTGCAGAGCTAAATCAGGCCAATAAATTAACTGCAAAGGATATATCCGGTCTCGTGCATTGGGCCAAATATAATAAGGCTCCAATGACATTAAGATATGATACTTCAAGACCAAATATCTTTTCATCTTCTTCTTTAGGACGAAATAGGTCTTTTTTTTTATCAAGAGACCGAACAACCATTGGGGTGCTCAAAGAATAACTCTTATCCATATTAAAGTGTTTTAATAATTTTTCAATATATGTTGATTGATGGATAAGTATCTCATTTGAATTATGTTCGATCTGCAAAGCGAGACAATATTTTGTTTTCCCCAAATCCTTCATTTCAAATTCTTTTTTCAGATATTCAGCAGTTTTTGAGAGCTCTTCAGGAATCTCAATTAAATTCATATCATCAACATAAACTGTTATAATGGCAAATCCCGATTCTGACCTTTTGATAAAGACACATGGGCATATAGGGTCATTCACATAGCCTTCTTTTTTCAAATATTCACTAAAGCGATTGTACCACATACGTTCAGATTGCTTTAATTCGTACAATGATCGTTGTAATTTAATTGAGTACATGCCTCTTGAATTGACCCTTTTTTGCTTCAGACAATTTGTATCCTTCAAGGAGTTTCATATAAATTTCAGTATCCAAATTTTCATACAAATAAGCAGTAACTACGTCTATTAGACGTATATCCAGTCTTTCAGAGACTGTTAAACTGATTAAATATCTGAATGTGATTATATCCATCACAAGTGTATATGTTTCATCAAAGTCTATACCGGGCCTTTAGGAAAAGCCTTGGGCTACAAGTCTGGCTTTATATCTAGCAATTTCATTTTTCTCATTTCTTTTTCTCACAAATACCCATTTATATCCAACGAGTTGTACGTCTTGATGTGTTGGAACTACAGACCCAAACACTTGACGTTTTGCTAGAGAAGCTAATTCTACTTGAATTGCTTCTTCCCATTTAGGGCAATCATGTCTTTGTTTACACTCAGCCATAGTACGTGGTTCAAAATCATCATCATTCAGAATTTCAGTAGCTACTGCAAATGAGAATATATCATCAATTATAATTGTTTCACGATTCCACATTTCTCGTGTATGAACATAATTTAAAGATATTTCAATATTTTTATTTTCTTGTTCTGCAAGATTTTGTACCACTTCAGGGGTTTGTGTCACTTCAGGGACTTGTGCCACTTCAGGGGTTTGAGTCTCTTCAAGGACCATGACCTCTTCTGAAAGAATATTTGTTTGATAATTTGCCTTTCTTTTTCGAGGAACAGTGTCCTTTGATCCAACAGGTTTACCATGCTTCCGGCGTGAGGTAGATGTATCAGTCACGGCTCGAATAGACTATTCAGCGGTCACATTGATTCTTGCTGGTGCATTAGCAGTTGGAACATGTGATCTTGTCACTTTTGTCGTATCTACAAATGCATTAGGCATTTGGTTGGCAATAATTTGTAAATGCACTATCCTCTGAACTTCAGTTTCACTTTGGGATGTGCGAGGATCTAAATGAGACATGGTAAGTACATACCAAGTAAGTTCATGCCTAACTTCAGGAGGCATTTTCTTTTCCCCTAAAGATGGGAAAATTGTCTCATCAAAGTGACAATCTATAAATCGTGCAGTAAAAAGATCTCCTATTAATGGTTTTAGGTACCTGATAATGGATAATGAATTATATCTAATATATATTTTCAAACGACGTTGGGGCCCCATTTTTGTGCGTTGAGGAGACGCAATAGGGACATATACAACACAACCAAATATTATCAAATGAGATACATTAGGTTGGTAATCAAGAACCAATTGTAAGAGAGAATATTGATAATAAGAAAAAGGTCGCAAGCAAATTAACGCTACGACATGTAATATAGCATGTCCCCACATAGAAGTAGGTAATTGACTTTTTAATAATAAAGTGCGTGCAATTACCTGGAATCGTTTGATAAGAGACTTAGCTAATTCATTCTGTGTGTGGACATGCGGGACTGGATGTTCAACTTCAATCCCCATAGACATGCAATAATCATCAAATGTTTTGGATGTAAATTCACCAGCATTATCTAACCGTATTGACTTGATCGAATTATCTGCGAAATGTGCTTTTAATTTGATAATTTGTGCTAACAGTTTAGCAAATGCAATATTTCGAGTAGGTAATAAACAAACATAAAACCATCGTGCAGATGCATCAATTAAGACCATAAAATATCGAAATGGCTTACTTGGTGGATGAATGGGTCCACATATATCCCCTTGAATCCTTTGCAGGAATGATGGGGATTCACCTCAAATTTTGGAAGGGGATGGTCTTATTACTAATTTGCCTTGAGAACAGACGGTGCAGAATTATTCACTGGACAATAAAATTTTATGATTCTGTAATATATGTCCATGTGAATTTTCAATAATCCTACGCATCATTGTAGATCCTGGGTGGCCTAAACGATCATGCCAAAGCATAATGCTTTTGGATCAACGAACTTCTGGTTCGATACTGCGTAGGTTTCAATTGTCTTTATGATTGTATAATACAATCCAGATGATAAAGTAAGCAATTTTTCTAGAATACGCCTTCTTTCGGAGGCATTACTAGTTATACAGATAAATTATGCACCATTTTCACTCATGGTTTCAAGATGATAATCATTTTTTCTTATATCTTTAAAACTCAATAGATTTCTTTTGGATCTATTTGAATATAATGCATCATTGATGTTTAATTTGGTCTCATTGTTTAACATAATTGTGGCTCTTCCGGAGCCTTCTATCAGATCAATTGATCCTGATATGGTATTTACTTTAGCTTCAATTAATGCTAAAGTTAAGAAAAAAATTTTTTCCTTGAGAATTGTGTGCGTTGTTGCACTATCCACCAAACACATATCTCCTACATCAGCGTTTGAAGTGAACGCTTCAATTTTGGAGTCCATTTCCTTTCATTTAAAAATTACGTTAGTTATAACGTACACAAAATATTGAAAGGAAGAAAATATGATACTGAAAGACAAAATAATATTTGACTCCAAAATAAATATATATGATAGACTTATAAAAATCTTGGGCATCTTTGTCACTATTCAAGTAACCCATATTGTTATTCTTTGAAAGAGGATTTGAAACATCAAGAATCATTAGATCAACAGGATCTAACTTATTAAAAATTTAATACTTATGGGTGTTTAATATAGATCCACCCAATGTTTGTGTTTACTACAGGTACACCACCAATGACATTTATAACCACACGTATTATTTTGTGGTTTATTCTGCATTACAACTACTTCTGGTAGTTGCGTTCACTTCAGGGAACGATATATAACAAGACTTTTCCGATATTGCTACTACAAGAACATAAAATAATATGTGGGGAATATTTTATCTTCCACATTCAGAAAAAGATTCTGAATATTGCAGAGTTATACTAAATATAGAGTCATTGGGAGTATTATTGAATCTGATGTTCAAATCTATCTTTCAAATTTCTCCACAAATTTAATGGATTTATCATTATATCCATATTTCGGCTTGCAATCCTTCAGGGATATGATGCCGAAAAATAATAGTCTTGTATTTGTCCTTCTGGGACATTTTATTTAGTTAGTTTTTCAAGGCTCATAAATTCTAGGTGGAGACTCATACAAAAAACCTATTTAATATTATCCATCCAATTTTAGGAACTTCAGGTTCAATTATTATCATATTTACAAAACTTCTGGTTTTATAGACAATATATATGAGTTAATTTTTGAAACTTCAGGTTCAAATATTATCTCATATTTACAAAATAGCTGATTTCGTAAGAGAAATATTGGGATTAATTTCGGAAGCTTCAGGTCCATATATTATCACATATTTACAAAACTTCTGGTTTTGTAATTAGTATTCAGAATATATTTTGGACTTCAAGTCCATATTTTTCACACTTTATGCAAACCTCAAGTTACAAACGTGATATTATTATTCTAAAATAAAAATTTTGATGAAACTTGGGACTTCCGGCCCATATATATGTATTCTCATGATTTTACAAACTTCAAGTTGTAAAACTTGAGACTTCAGGCCCATATATATATTCTCATGATTTTACGAGCTTCAGGTTGTAAATCGGATATAAATAAAAATAAAGATTCAAATAAATAAATATACAAATAAAGATTCAAATAAATGGAATACAATAAAAATAAATATTTAAATAATATCAGGACTTCTGGTTCAGATTCTTGGTTTTGTAAACTTCAGGTTACAAATAATATTTATGACTTCAGGTCACAAATTTATAATTTCATAAACTTCAGGTTACGAATGTTATTCAAGATATCAGATCTAGATTCATGATATTCAGGACTGTAGGTCCAGATTCATAATTTTGCAAACTTCAAGTTACAAATAGGATTCAGAACTTCAGATCCAGATTTATGATATTTCAAACTTCAGGTCTAAATTCATAATTTTGTAAACTTCATATTACAAATAATATGCAGGACTTCAGGTCCAGATTCAAAAGTTTCAGGACTTCAGGTACAGATTTACAATTTTGCAATCTCCGGATTGTAAATATGATACAATTATAAAGAAAAATTAAGCAGAAATATAACATAAATTATTGGGACATCACAACTAGGATATCCGTATTTATAATATATAAGCAGCATAACGACATAGTGAAAAGATATAATATATCTGAGCTAATCGTGTTGATAACGTGTTATAAAATAATGAAATAAATGACAAAGTGATTGAATTGTAGAAGTGAGAGTTATGATTTTATTAAACCAAACCCACGGTAAAAGAAAGAAGCAAGAAGAAAGCAATAAAGTGAATGAATTTCATAAGGAGAGGGGAGGGAGGTATTTATAGAAAATTTGCCGCCCCTCCAACCAATAAAAATGGTTTCTTCCAAACTAAGTTTCTAAGGCATTTAATGTCTTCCCATCTCTTTTGGCCAAAGTAAAAAATATAGGGTGAAAAAATCCACCATGCATAACATAATTAACTTTTTTTTTTTAAAAACGGATAACTTCACCCAAATTGCCTATTCAATTGGATAGATAAACTTTAAACAAAATAATCGAACTCATAACTACTTTTTTGAATAAATTAGAGTTTTTCAAATATAACAAATACTTAAACTCAAATTTTCTTTAAAAAATTTTAATATTTCACTAATTTTACTAATTTACTAATCTCTTAAGTCAAGAAATCAACTATTCATTCACATAAAAATCTCTCTTGTTTTCTTCTCATTCCACTTAACTTTCCAATTCCAAATAATCAAATTTATTTTAAAATAGTTTAAATCCCAAGAATTCTAATGATTTCATATTGTACATAAAACTTCTCAAATTATCATATTCATAAGGCCAAAAGTTTTGTTAAGGTATAGTAAAACCTCACAGTAAGCGCCTCTAATATCTGAAAATCTAAACTGTCACCCATAAACAAATTTTTATTAAAATTTTCAGTTATAATTAAAAGTAAAATTATCATTTTAATAATATTATTAAAAATATATATAATTCATTATCATTTTCTCATAAATTTTAAAAACAAACAATTTCACCTCTGTTCAAAGTTTACTAACTTTAAAAAATCGCATTCCCCCTCCCCCAAAACCTAGAATTTCCATATTTTTTCAAATTTAGCCACCCCTATAACTTTTAAAAATTACAATTTCACCCTATTTCTTGAACTTCAGTTTCAATATCCTCTTTGTCCATTTATGTCGTCCTCCTTCGCCTAAGTCGAGCCAACATTGACCTTGCCTTGCTACTTTATCCACTGGCGACGTCAGCTACAAGAAAATACTATGCATCGAAGAGATAGAGATCTCTTCTTCATACGATATTCTCCCATTGCCAGTGGATAACTCAGGCAAGGCGAGATTGACATCAATTCAACTCAAGCGAAGAAGGACATCGAAGATGGACAGAAAGGATGTTGAATTATGAAGTTCAAAAAAGGGATAAAACTACAATTTTAAAAGTTATAAGGGCAATTGAAATTGAAAACATATGGAAACCTTAAGTTTAAAAAGAAGAATATAATTTTTTAAAGTTAAAAAACTTTGGTCAGAGGTAAAATGATTAATTTTTAAAATCTGATTAATTTTTAAAATCTAAGGGTGAAATTATAATAAATTATATTTTTTTTTAATATTATTACTAAAATAACAATTTTACCCTTACTCATAACTAAAAATTTTAACTAAAATTTACTCGTAAGTGAATGGTTATGTATTTGAAAGTTCAAGGGTAAAACTTTAAAATTTTATTATACCTTAAATGGAAACAAGTATGTTGACTTATTCATAAGCATAGTACTCAAATTGCATATCATATAATATATTAAACCCTAATTTTTTATATTATTTATTATATTATATTATAAGATATATTTTTTAAAAAAATAAAATAATAAAAGATTTTAATTAATACATCATTATTTTAAAAATTATAATCTCTGTGATAGAGGATGCATACCCTTTGATGAAGACAAAATTAATAATGTAATTAAACTAGTTAAAAATATATATATATATCTCAAATTATAGTGTCCGTAACTACTACAAAGAATCAACTCACATAGATACAATTTTACTTGCCATGAAATTGCTATAGAGCCACGAGCAAATTTAGACAAATTTTGCCTCTGAATTGCTCAAACTGAGTGAATCCGAAGACTTTATGCTATAATGAGCAAAGAAAGGCAGAGATTTATTGATAGTAATTTTGTTAGAAGCTCCTCTTTTCTTGTATTAATACGGTTAATTCTAAGAGGTTAAGCACAAATATATATTTTAACTTTTAATAAAATTATGGGTACTCATTTTGAATATATAAATAAATATACATTTGATTTGTGTCACTATATAATTTAATAATTTTGAATTAAAGATAAAATAGCATTCAATCACATGATGATATACATAAGTGTGTACCTATTTTTAACAACTTCTTTCCAGTTTTTGGAAGCCTCGCTCACTTTTCCATTGCTGGAGGACTCACTTTCCTCATCAGTCATCATAATCTTCCCCATACTTCTATAGCTTTAGCAAACTCCAGGCCTATAGGCCATACACAAACAACATTTTGAAAAGTTGACATATCAAAAATAAAAATATTTATCAAGATCAAAACTAATTGCACAGAAGAAGCCAGGGATATGAATATGGTAAACAAAACCATTAACCACCCAAATCAAAAATAAAACTATGCGTACGAACTTATCTGTACAAATTAAGTTGACAAATTTATACAATTCGTTTGTACACATAGTTTTACTCTTAAATCAAAGAGAGACACATATAAATACACAATATCCTAAAAGTGGGCTGGGTTGTGGCAAAATTTGTTTTTACCTGGCCATGCCCTCCTCATCAGGGAGAGTTTCATCATTGGTATGTGCCATTTCATCTACTTCCAGAGCTAGGGCCTGTAATACTGCATAATGTCTCTGCAAGGCTGCAAGATTATATGTTATCAGAATTTGCGTTTCTTTAAAGTCTACAACTTTATGGGTCCAGGCAAACTTTTATACAGATATAAAATGTTTCTAGAATTAACAGAATTAACTTCAAAGACAAACCGGCAATTTAACTGGCCCTGGATCTATTGGTCATTCTAAAAGTTCATTGGATTTTAATAAAACAATATATAAGGTAAACAGCTTAAGATTTCTTGCAACTGGTAGTTAGATGAACTTTTTGCTCTAGTATGAACAGCTACATATCCTTACAAAATAACTGTTATTTGAGGATGTTTACATATTGTAATGACATCAACAAGTGTTAGTTAAGGAATAAAACTATATGTACAAACAAATCTCACTAACTTATTTATACAAACTAATATAGCATTATATGATTGGGTGATGTAATTATATATTTTTTCTCTCACTTCAAAATCACTTAATCAAATTCTGTAACATAAGTTTATAATGATAAATTAGTAAGATTTGTTTGTCTATGTAATATTACTCTTAGTTAAGCTAGTAGATCAACAAATATCATGCTGGAAAATACCAGGATTTGCAAATTGGCATACTGAAAAATCGTTCAATTCGATTCATTTCATCAAAGCTTCAACCTTTTTAACTTGATCATCAGTAGCTCGAGATACAACATCTGTATTAGAATGAAACTGCAAACATGACCAATTTCCTCAGTCAAAACATTATGACAAAAACTCTATTCATATTAACTTGGATATGTATCTTGCCTCTTCAACATTTCTGAGGTCATTAGAATATGGAGGGTATATCACATGCATTCCTGGAGAAAAGTAGCCACTTGGCAAATTTAGAATCCTATATATATGCTCATAAATAATATAAAAGATATGCAACACATAGATGTGTACATCTGATGATACATATGCCTAGAAAATCACTTTGACTAAAAAATTACTGATTAAAACTGGTATAAGCTTAGAGAAATATATTTTGAGAATAACACATATAACAGTTGAAATCAAACACCATTCACGTACTCAGAATAATTGCCACAATATTCAGGCGTCAAATTGGAAAATACAATTGACAAGAGTAACTGATATTGAGTAAAGTACCGACCGCTGAAGCTGTGACAAGGATCTATGAAGGGCAATAAAAATACAAGGCGCGAGCACTACCAATCACTTCCTGCATAGGGCAACACAAATGCAAATTCATAAGTTCTACAATCCAAAAGGCCTTATCTCAAACCTTAAATCTAAGACCATGTCATTCTACCAGGATAATTAGTACTAACTAAAGCTTTTACAGCTGTTATAACAAAATGATCTATAGAGATGGTAACTATTAATTACGGACTGGTAGTAGGGTTATCATTTCTTATTCTTATAACCCACCAAAGTGTGAAATTTTAAGTAGAAAAACACCATCAAGTGTTCATTGCTAAGGAGGTTCTAATAATGAGAATAGTTCTAGGCAACTATTTTGTTTCTTTTTTTTTGAAAAATGTTCTCAAGGTCTTTGGAATGATTTAGAGGCTGTGCCACCAAACATCACTCAAATCTGAAAAAAATAACTCAACTGGTTCATGAGAAAAAAAACTGACAAGGCACAATCTGATACAACCTTGCAAAGGTATTGTTTTTTGATGTCATTTACATATACATACATAATTATCTGTGTACATATATACAAGCTTCAAAGTATTCCCTTGCTTTCCAGAAAAAATTCTACTAAGATATGGAAGGACATTAACTCTGTTCAATAGAACTTGGCATTTATCATCAGAAAATATAATGTGAGTAGGCATGAGGATTTACATGTTCAACACTTTGAAAAGTACAAGAAGAGACAAGAATAACTGATTTAAGCATAATGAAAAAAAGAATAAATTTCAACAAAATGATATTTACAGTACAGTAAAAGACAAGATTTAAAGCAACCTTGTCACTAGGAAAAAGAAATGTAGATGGCCTCAAGTTGTGATAATCTTTTTAGCAATTTAATGGCTTGAACCCCAGGAGCCACACGTCTGGTTGAAACTCTAATGGTCTTAGATAGCTCCGCAGCAGAAAATTTGATATTTTCACTGAAGATGACATAGAAGACATCGGCTAAAATTCTAAGTAGAAAGCTAAACGATACCATCAATGAATTCAATATAACAAACTTTATGATTCTTTCAGAATTTTTTAGTAATTCTGAGACTATTTTATTATGATCAAAACTGTACAAGATACATGATTTATATGGTTATTTATAAACTCACAAAACAAATAACTAAATCCTAACAGAAGGAAACTAATCTCTAGTTTTATAAGGAGAATCACACAAAATAAAAAGGGAAAAAATCACTCAATAAATTAGGAAATAGTTTATATCCTGATCTCTATTTCCACACTCCCCCTCAAGTCTGGTTGAAGATGTTAATCATTCCCAACTTGGATTTAAGATCTTCAAAGTTGGCGCATGACAATGCTTTGGTGAAGACATCGACAATTTGAAGAGAAAAGGGTGTGTAGATCAAATAATTCCTCCTTCAATCTTCTCTCTGATGAAATGACAATCAATCTCTACATGTTCAATTCTGTCATGAGGTAACTTTGTGATATTTATTGATGTTTGACCATCACAATACATTTTCATAGATTCTCCTAAAGGAACTTTTAGTATATTAAGAACCCTTTTCAACTACATCCCTTTGCAAATTCCACGAGCCATAGCTATGAATTCTGCCTTTGCACTACTCCTAGATAACAGATTGCTTTTTACTCCTCCACATAACCATGTTCCCCATCCATAGGTTCAATAACCTGTAGTAGATCTTTGACCAATGACAAAACCGGCCCAATCTACATATGAGTAAATCTGAACATCTAGATTTTGAGTTTTCTTGAATAACAGTCTAACACATGGAATCATCTTTAGATACTTGAGAATATGATAGATTCCCTCAATGTGCGTCTATGTTGGGTTGTTCATAAACTGACTTACAACCTAACTAAAAAGTTGATATCTGATCTTGTGTTAGAGAGATAGATAAGCTTTCCCACAAAGCATTGATACCTTCATTTATCTACGAGAGGGCTTTCTTCATTTATGTTCTTTTTGTAATTGTTGTCTATTTGATTATCTACAGGTTTACAGTTGTAGCCAAACATCCATGTCTGCTTTAGTAGATTAAGCACATAGTTCTATTGTGACACTACAACTCCCTTTTTGATTGAGCAACTTCCACCCAAGAAAATATTTTGAATTCCCCAAGTCCTTAATCTCAAATTCAAGGGCTAAAATCTCTTTGAGATTAGTGATTTCATTTGCATCTTGTTAAAATAATGTCACCCACATAAACAATTATAATGGTGATTTTACCTATATCTAAATGTTTCACGAGCAAAGCATGATCTGCTTGACATTTTGAGAATCCAAATTTCTTGATAGCCTTAGTAAACCTATCAAACAAAGTTCTATGTGATTGTTTGAGGCAATATAGAGAATTCTTCAATCGACAAACCTTGTTGACGCTCATTTTGTTTTCCAAGCCTAAAGGGATCTCACCAGATTGAATAAATCCCTTAGCAATAAGCATTAAGCAATGCATTCTTAATATCCAAATGATGAAGTTGCCAATTCAAATTAACTACTAAGGAAAGAAGTACTGAGACTGTGTCAGTTTTGCTAAAGGGGTGAACGTTTCTAGGTAATTGATCCAACATGATTGAATAAATCCCTTGGCAATAAGACAAGTTTTAAGCCCAAGGCTAGATTCAAGCCGAGGTCGTTTTAATACATATTGATCAAAATAATGTCGTTTTGTATCAAAAATTTTAATTCGCAAATTTGACGAGCAGCTCAAGCTCGAAACTATTGGCTCGAGCTTGTATAAGGATGGCTCGTTCGAGCCGAGCTCGATTTGAATCCAGCCCTATTTAAGCCTATCAATATCACCATTTTATTTTTGTATGTTACAATAAATATCCATTTGCAATCGAGACTTATCCCTTTATGTAAATCAGTAAGTTCCCATATCCCATTCTTCTCAAGAGCACACAGTACATCTTCAATGGCCTTCCTTATTCTGGTTTCTATAATGCTTCATAAACACTGCTCGGAATTTGAATATTAGTAAGACTTTTCACAAATGTTTTGAATCTTGGAGACATTTTCTCATAGAAAATAGAATTGCAAATTGGATGGTTGGTGCATGAATGAACCATTTCACGTAAAGCTATAGGTGAATCAAGATCATGAAATTCATTAAGGTTAGGATTTTTGTTACCTAAGAAAATATTTGTTGGCATTGAGTTTAGGTATGACTCTTGAGTAGTAATCGGGTATGGTTAACACTAATTACTTCCTAAGTTTTCTTGCTTCTCCTTGCATAAGTAATGATGATATTATTTTAGACAGTTTTGGGAGAAAGGAGACAATATGAGATGGATGAAGATAAGGTTCAATGTTGTTGGTTTGAGCAAGACTTGAGATTAGGGGACTTGAGACTCAATTTGAGGGACTTGTGCCTCAGTTTGAGAGACTTGAAACCTAGTTTGAGGGACTTAAGATTCAATTTGGATGGGGAATGAACAATTATGCCTCTGAATTGGTATTTTATATTTGAAAAGTGTTTCTCCCTTTGAATAGCAGGTTGGGAATAATAAGGTTGTCCTTACAAAAATGTTACATATATTGAGCTACAAATTTTTTTAGTAACAGGGGAGTTACATTTATAACTTTTTTATTTGAAGGGTAGTCTAAAAATATACATTTTTATGCCCTAGGGATCAAGTTTGCTTTGATTTTGATAGGTTATGTGAACAAACACAAAACATCCAAACACCTTGGGCGGAAGAAATGGTAGCAGTCAAGAATTGGGATAGAACTTCAGAAAAATTTGACAATGTATTGATGGGTAAAACCAATGAAGGCATCATATTAATGAGATATGTGACTGTTAAGATGTTTTTTATCAAGAAAAATTAGGGCATTTGTTGTAAACAGGAAAGGTCTAGCAACCTCTAGAAGATTCTATAATTTCATTTGGCTATCCCATTTTGATGAAGGGTGTTGACAAAAGTACTTAGATTAATTATAGTCTCCAATTTTAGAAAATCTCCTAAGAAGTAGTCCTTTTGTACTATCAACCCTTTAGGGTTTGGATTTTTCTTTGAAATTGTGTGTGGACCATTTTACTAACATTTTATAATATTTGACTAACTTCATATTTTTTCATCAAGAATATTCAAGAAATTCAAGAGTGATCATCAACAAAGGACAAACCATAGCCCCGAAAATAAATTTTATTTTGTTAGCCCCCATATGTCATTATGGATCATACAATAAAGGTTCAAATAACTTATAAGGACAAATAGGATCATTTGTGCAAAAATGTTTAGAGATATGACATATTTTATATTCAAATGACTAAATTTTTTTAATTAAATTAGAAAGCAATTTTTTCAAGTATAAGAAATTAGAATGTCTTAATAATGCCAAAACACAATATCTTTACTTTTATTTAAACTAAAAACTGAAAAAGACCTTTTTTCCAAGGTTGAAGGAGAAATTTTAAGAAGGTAAAGTCTCCAGCACATCTCAATACTGCCAATCGTCTTCCCTAAACTCAACTCCTAAAAAACACATTGTTTAAAAGTAAAGTGAGAAACACATTTCCTTTCCTTCGTTAATTTGATAATCAGTAACATATTACAATCCATTTTAGGCATCAAGATGACAGATTAGGATCTTTGGAAATTATAACTAAGCCTAAACCAACCACTTTAAATAAGGTACCATCAGCAATTCATATTGTCAATTTTTTTCTTTTTTGCCATTAATAATATTCATGAATAAAAATAATGTCACATGTCATGTGATCGAAGGCCGTAGAGTTTACAATCCCAGGATTCCTTCCTCAAGTCACATTGAGATCATTTGGAAGATTACCTTTATGTGCTAAAGAGCTGGTAGCAAAAAGAGCCAAAAGTGAGTTTCCTTGTTAATTAGGTGTCCCTTGGGAAGAGGTCACTTCTAAAACCGAGGATTGGTGTTGAAGACCATTATGTATCATGTATGATACCTTCAGAGGTACGGGACTGTATCTGATTTTTTTTTGGAATTACTAAGGTGAACATGATACTTTTTGAAACTACAGGGATATATCTGTTGTTTTCTAAAACTTCGAGAGGCTACCTAATTTTTCTAAAGACTATAAGGGCTTTCTAGAACTACAAGAAAACTTAAAGGTTCTCCTGGAATTTCAACCACCACATTATCTGTGAAGTAACACCTATAGTCTAAATTTTTTCCAGACTATAGGGGTCCATTTGTTACCTCCTTCAAATAACACGTATGGTCACTCCCAGTTGCTTTCTTGGGTGCACATGCCTGAGAAAGGGAGACACAGACGTACATGACTCAATGCACGGGCATACGTCCCTTGAACCTCTTGTTCATCGTCTTCAACCCGTCAACATACTATTTTATCAAATTTTTCAGCCATGTACAACCGTCCTTGCTTGGTGAACAAGTGTACATAACATCAAAAAATCCCTCTATGCCACAAACGGCTGCACATGCTTCACCACACATCTGTTCGCTGGCGAGAATCAATTTTTAGCAAGGGACGTACCAACGAGACCAAAATAAAGGGGACATACGAGCATGCAGGTTTCCACACACAGGCACCTTATAAAATTTCATGACCCTGGGCCTTGTATGCCCGTGATTCTTATAGTCCCGACCGTACATGTGTCTTAGAAATCATTTTCGACCAACTCTTGGCCGAATTTCTTTTGCATTCCTTGTCTCTAACACCCTAGAATCAAACAAGGCTAACTAACATATAATTAACATTGAAATCATATAAAGAATACCAAGCATATACAATCTATCATGTTGTCTCAGCGAATATTAACATATATCAATGACAAACAATCCTCTACCATCCTAAATTACTTCCACAATCAATCTTTCAAGCAACAAAGTAATTCAAGGCGGAGAGGGCATCAAAATCCAATCAAAGGAAGCGGAAAGTCATTCCCACTTACCTGGTTTCCTTGCTAACATAATTTCGAGCAATTTTCTCTTCCTCAAGAATCTTTGTAGCCGGATCCTTGATCTTTCCGATTGCATGTGGTTTCTCATCTCCGAGATCGGCTCCCTGCTTGCTGGAATAATGCACACCTAGAATTAGGGTTTGTAGAAAGAGGCGGGGGGGTTTATATCTCCCCCAAAATCCTTCTCTTCTTCGAATCCTATTTCAATGGGATTCCTTATTTTAACAAGATGTATGACCATACATCTATTGATGTGCGGGTATACATCATCCGAATGACATAGAAGCGTGCATTCCTTGAGCGCACAATTGTACATCAAGCCAAAAACAACTATTCTACTTTCGATTTCAACCCAACTCGATCCAAACTCAAACCTAAAACTAGGGAAAGGACAATAAAACCCCTAGAGCATCCGTAAGGATGCTACAGCTTTAGTTTATTTACCTCCATCCGGCTATCTATGTCAGAGAGATAAGACTCGATATGACTCACTCGAGCCTCTAGTTGGCTAAGTCAATCCAATATAAGACTCCCCCATTGGGCTATGGTTGTGTCTACATAACTTCGAAAAGCCTCATGTGATGGAGGCTCAACAGTAGAGGACTCAATTGTTTGAGTCTCTACAGTTGGGGGCTCAATGACTAGTGTCTCTTTTGTTAAAGGCTCTGTAGTTAGGGGCACAAAATATGGGGGCTGAGATTTTGTGGGCTCAAGAGAGGACATGGAGGGCGAAGACATCAACCGAACATCTGACATGCCCATGTACTCAATAATGTCACGATACCAATCTTCGCCCTTCTCGACTGAAGATGCTGCCAACGGGAAATTAACATTACCCTGTTCATTATTATCATTTTGATTAAAACTTTTATGTCAAAATATACCTAAAATAACTTATATATAATTAATAACAACTAATATTTAACATTTACTTACATCTCTAGCAAAAATAACTCTTACATCATTCCATCCTGGGACGTCTCTTGTCCGCCACCTCAGCATCCGCGGTCTTGCCAAAGGTGATATCTGGTCCACCCAACTCTCTAAGGTGTTAAGCGTTTCGTATATCCAAAACTACAATAACAATTTAAAAATATTATTCACAAGTTATTATTATATTATTTATTATCCAAGAATTAATCATTAACAGGATTAGACAACACACTTACTTGAAATGCTAGAGGGAACCCCATAAGGCTATATTGTTGCATATGAGGGGTCTTATTCTTGATCGGCTCAAACTCGACACAGAGTCGGCCGATACAATTGCAGATTGATTTGTAAGTCATTTGCCATACATGTACTCCCCATGGGTATGTATTAAATTTATCTACATGATCTACTAATTGGAGTATCTCCTTAGGGATCACATTTCTCTTATCAGCCCCTAATAAACCGATATGAAGATAATAAAGCAATGCTAACTTCACAGCATCAGAGTCGTTGTCCCCCCATGCCCTCCGCTCAAACACGTGCATGATGTCAATGTATGTAACAGATGTCTTACCAGCGAAGTATGTCTCTCTAATCCTATGGTCGGCCAAAGAGGGAAGATATTGTTGTATCTTTGAACGCCTATTAAATCGTAGCCCAGTCACAAGAGCGAACTCATATGGGCTGAATCGAACGTCAATCCCATTAATCCTAAACCATAACTCCTTGACTGAGTTTGCCCTCACCACCTTGCACAATATGAAGGAGTGTACCAACACTCCGCTGAATCGTGAATCTCTTAATTGCAAAAATTTTCCAAAACATGTTGTTTGGAAAATTTCCTTTTGTCGATCTGTCAATGATGACCTAATACTAGCCATCGCGTCTCGATGGCCACGAGTGCTCACTTGCGCCTTAAAGTGGCATTCCTCAAGAAATCTAAGATCGCCAAATGTTGCATCTCTCTTTCTTTTGCATCGCGAAGCAAAAATCTGCTAGAAAATAAATAATAATAGGTTAATTTTTATAATACATATTTTATTTGAAAAACAAACCAAAATTTTGAAAACTAAATGTAAAAAAGAACCTCAAACTTGAAAATATTAATTAACCCACCCAAATGGATAATATTAGAAAACCCCCAAAATTAGAAAATATCAAAAACCCCACTACACGTGATGCGGATATCAAACAAAACATGTGTGGTGAAAAATAACCAAAATACCCCACCACACATAGCCTGCATGGTGGATTGCGAAACCCCCCGTATATTTAAAAATAATAAAAAAACCCCACCACACAAGTCATACATACTAGTTTGATATCTAATACCCTTGCATAGTGAAAAGTATCATAAAATCCCCGCCACATGGGTCATGCACAATTCAAAAATATCAAAAAAGCTCTCATCTTCAACCCCGACCACCATGTGTGATTCGTATGGTGATTATGAATCACATGTGGTAATCAAATCACCCTAAATTGACTATTTTCAAACCCGATTTCAACACCAATCAATTCTACACTTATTCTAACACAAAACCATTAACAAATTTTATCAAAATTGCAAGGGATTCAAGCTATTTCCACACAAAATATCAACTAGTAAATCAAAACTCTAAAACAGTCCAAATCTACACCAAAATGCTTAAGCAACAATTTACTAACTTTTTGGCCATAATTTCAACCATAAATTAAACAAAATAGCAGTATTTGGAATCAATGAATAGTGCACATGTTGTGATATCAGGTATATAGGGTGAGAATGCAAGAATTCAAAGTTAGAAAATTAATTTAAGGCTTGTTTATATAAGGTCATTTTCGTTAAAATGTAAAGTATTGGTTATATTAATGAATTTCAATTTCCAAAAATCAGGTGTATCAGCAGAACATGCTTTCAAACAAAAGCACTTGCTACATAAACACTTTCAAGCACTCCACTAGACTATTTCATCAAAAAAATACAAAAAAAAAAGAATAAATGAAACTATAAATTGAAAATAACATTAGTTATTACTATAGCCAAAAATCGTTCATGGAGCTTCAACTCCCATTCTGCTGCATGCGTATTTTAAACTAAACGATATTGAATTAGACAGAAAACTCTTTTTGCGATCAAAAGGTAATGAAAAATGTTTGCTGCAGAAGAAATTGATAGATAATTTTCTAAAACGACCTTTTGAATCAAGAAAAGCCACTTAAATTGCTGTGTACTCAACGGGCGCTTTACAAAAAAGCACTTTCACTCTTTCACAAAATAACTTGCTAGATAATCACTCTCAAGCACTCCAATAGTCCATTCGTTGAAAGAATACAAAAATTAGTTATTACTACAGACAATAATCATTCATCTAGCCAAGTAATTGGAGCTTCTACTCCCAATCTTCTGCCTACAAATTTCAAACTGAACGATAACCTTACAAACATAAATAAATAAATAAAGACATTTGAAAAAACTCACTGTTGAAGTCGAGGTAGAAAACATTTTGAGCGAAGCATCAACGAGACGCACCGCACTTTCTTTATTTGACTCTTGTCCCTGCAAATTAATAAACAAAACGTTTTTTCGCATTTTTGTTCGGCAAACATACAGAAGAAGCAAGAAAGCATGGAAGTATTAAATATCAAATGGGAAGAGATAACGCATAAAAAACCTGAAGGAGTTCGTTCTCGGGACCGTCTTCATCGTCTCTGAAAGCGACCTCTGGGTCCAACTCCATAGTTTTCTCAGAGAGAAATGAAAGGTCTTGGGGGCTTCAGGGTTTCGAAATTCCGCCGCCCGCTTGTTTATATAAGGGAAAACAACTGTTTGCCACCCAAGTTTTACCCTAATTTAAGCATATTTATACCAGTTAAAAAATTTAAATATTTATTCACAAGTTATCTCCAGTTTTCGTTAAAAGGAATGGTAAAATTATCATTTTTCTCCTAAACTCTTAAATCTTAAAAATTTATACAATATCCTCTTTAGTTGGAAAAACTAACATTTCCCCCTTAAGATTAAATTTTAAAAAATATCATTTTCCCCCTTTCAAATTTCCAAGCTAACGACAGCCACTCTCACCATCCTAGTGATGGCTCTCCCTCTAACACCATCTCTCCATCCAAATCCCTCTCTCTCCAATTGGATTTCATCTGGACAATAAAGACATCGTCCAAACGAATCGTCGTTGTTTAAACGACTATGACGCTTCTAGACCAAGGGTAGACGTTGGAGATGACGAACCCTTAGTTTGAACGCATCATCATCCAAACGACAATGATTTATCTAGATGACATCTTCATCGTCTAAACAAAGGATTTCGTTTGGATTCTTTGAATCCAAATGAAATCCAACCGGAAGGGGCTTCAGACAAAGAGAAGACATTGAAATAAGAGTCATCGTCGAGAGAGAGAGAGAATAGTCGTCATTTGTCAGGAAATTTGAAAAAAGGGAAAATATCACTTTTTAAAACTTAATCCTATAAAGTAAATGTTAGTTTTCCAAAAATTAATCTATAGATAAGTATTTAAATATTATAAATTTTTGGAGTTTTAAGGTTTAGGAGAAAATAGATATTTTACCTTTTTTTTAACAAAAATTAATCTATAGATAGATATTTAAATTTTTTAATTACTGTAAGTATATTTTTAAGATTATACTAAAACTTGAATGAGAAATACTCTTTTGCCCCTTATATAAATTCAAAAATCGAATTTTTAGTTCCATGTCTTGCAGGTTGTTTCTAGAGTTAATACTGTCAATGGGTCAGATTAACTAGGGGTAAACGGGTTAAAAATTGAGTAAAATTAATTAATTTTTTTGGTTCAGTCAAGTTATACAATTTTAATCCAGCATGTATGTATTATACTAATATAAATATAAATATATCTAAAACTCTGAATTCATTCTCATTGTACCCTTATTCTTAACCTTAGGAGATTGATTAAAATGGGTATTGTTTAGAGACACTGTTTATGATACAATTAACAAAATTAGCTAATAGACATGGGTGGATAAGTGGGTGTATTGTTCTTGGGTACTATTTATGAGAACTTTTATAGAGTTGGTTGGTAGGAGTGGGATAGACAGGTAGGTACGATATTGTTTACAAATATTGTTCACAAATACTATTTACAAGCACTATTTATGAGTATTATTTACATAGATTGTTGGTAGGCATAAGGTTGGCAAGTAAATATGATATTGTTTATAGTCACCGTTTATTGACACTGTTTATGATTATTGTTCACAATGTTGATTAGTAGGTGCAAGGTAGGTGCGTAAAGGTCTTATTGTTCATACGCATTGTTCACATTACCATTTTTAAAGTTAGGGATAAAAATAACACAGATATAAAGATAAGATCTTGACTATCTCTCTACAATATATAAAAAGTTAATTAAAAAAAGTTAAATCAATTAAATAATAAAATTACTTATGCATATTTTAAGTATACAAAATAAATATATAAATAATGTGTCAATATATGATTGGGTAATTTTAAATTAAAGATAAAGTAATACTGAATCACATGATGACAAATTATCTGCGTATCTATTTATGTACTTAAAATATGTATATATAATATTTCTCTTCATTAAAATACTAATAATGATTTTTTAAGTTTGGATGGGGTATATAGTAATTTGGCTATAAACCTAGGGGATGTTTGGTTGAGAGTAGATAAATATTACTCTAGTAATCTATTTTTTATTACTTATATTATTTTATTTGATTTATAAGTAATAAAATATTTTAATAATATTATATTACTAATGGTGATGTGACAGGTAATATAAAGAATAATTTGATTAACATCTTCATATTAGGTATTATCTGATTATCAAAGTAATCTTGATTTTATTATAATTATATTTTTATCTATTAATTTTTTAGGACAAAAACAACCTCATTTTTTATTAATATAATAAGTAATATAAATAATATTTTAGAATAATATATTAGTTTGCGGAATTGAATGAATGATGATTAAATGAACGAATGTTTGGTAGTTTACATTAAAATGAAAGTTTTTGCTATAATTGGTAATAAAAATATTATTGAACACTTTCAAGCATTAACGAAACAAAAAATTGTATTATGAGCAAGTATATCTGGAATTTATATTTCCGATATAAGTTTGATGGTGTTTTGTATTGTAATTAGAAAATCATTATTTTCTATATAGATATAATATTTGATTGAGTGTTACTTTAAGATAAAATATGTGTTGATTGGTGAACAATGATGGAGCCGTGAAAGTCTGCTTTTAGTCAAAGTTCTGCCCTTGCATAAAAAAACAATTACTTGAATAATTTAGCACAAAAACAAAAACCAAAACAATAAAATTACATGCACAAACAAGGACGTGTTATTATATGATTGAATGTTAATTTATCTTTAATTTTTAACTATCAAATCACACAATGATATATCGTTATTTATGCACAAAATTGTGCACATAGCACTACTCCAAACAAAAATATTTTTCTAAACCATTTCCAAACCCTTAACAATGTTCAATACTATTTTCAAACCTTAATCCATTTTTTCAAACTCTTTTTCAAAGCCTAATCCCTTATTATAACCATTTTGAAACCCCAATCCTTTTTATCTATTTTCAAACCTTAGACCTATTTATGAAACTATTTTAAATGCATATGCACATTTTTTGACCATAATTTCCAAATCCTAAACCATGTTCAAAGCTATTTTCAAACCCTAAGCTATATAAACATTTTCCGACCCATTTTCAAACCCTAAACCCCTTTTGTCACACCCATCTTCCAACCCTAAACCCCTTTACGTTTCAAATCTAACTCGAACAAAGAAGAAAACTTATAGTCAAATCTTCTTTTTATTGTTAGTATTTTGCATACTATCATTGAATGACCAATATAATGGTTTTGTTAATTATCAGAAAAAAAAAAAAAAAACATAATGGTTTTGTAAAAACTCCTCGAACTAACCAGAAAACCAAAGCTAATACACACTAATGTTCTTCGTTAAGTGTATTGTAGTATAGAAAGTAAGGAGAATCTAATGAACTAGGGTTTCAAAAGATTGTTTTGCAAATAGGAACCTTCCCAACTTTTTGTTTGCCTCACCTTTTAAATATCTCTTTTTATTTTTAAATTTCAAACTTCTCTTTTTTGTTTTTATTCTTTATTTTGACTTTCAAATTTTCTTCAAATCAAACTTTTTAAGTTTTTTATTCCGATGATTCGACTCATTTAGATTTTTCATTTTTTGGACAAGGTAAATTGAAATTTTTTTTCTTTTTATTATACAATTTTCTATTAATAAAGTTAGATTTCAGATGAGAAAGTGTGAATCATATAATAATAAATGCAAAAATATTTTTACAAGTGAAATAAAATATTTTTGATTATAAGAAAACTTCAAGAATAAGAAATTTATTAAAAAACTATAAAAATATATATATAACAAGTTTGGTTTATCAAAATCATTATCATAGGATGATGGTAATTATTAAATCTACAAATAATCATGATGTAGCTAAATAAATTCTTAAATTCAATTATACGAATATTTTAATATTTTTAAAATCAAATTGATGGTCAAATCAATTCACTTACTAATTTGTAGTTTAATCGATTTAATTAATAAGTTCAATATATTTTTAAATTATTATATATTTTTTAAATAGTATTAAATATTTATCATATTTTTTTAGAGTAATATTATACATATTTATTTTAGGTATATAAATATGTACATACTTATATGTATTATCATATGATTGAGTATTATTTTATTCTTAATTCAAAATCACCAAATTACATAATGATATATATCAATACATATATATTTATGTATTCAAAATAAATACACATAATTTTATTAATTTTTTAAATATTTTTTCAATTCAGAAAAATAAAAAATTAGGAAACAGCAAAAAAAAAAAAAATTTAATTATATTGATCAATCAATTAGTACTCTATTACATATATAAAAAAATCAATTACAAATTTTATTAAAATTTAATTAACATCCTATAAATTTTATTATAACACAAAAACTATATAATATTATGTAAAGAAATTTATAGGTTTTACCAAATTTTAAACTAGTCGATATTTATATATAGATTGAATTAGATTGTAAACTAATTCACAATTTAACCAGTCGAATAAATTGATTTGGCTTAATTTTTCACTAAATTTCAAACTAGTCAACATTTTTATATAAACAAAATTAAATTATAAATTGATTCACAATTTAACTGATCAAATTAATTGATTTAATTCAATTTTAATAATCTTAATAGAATCTTATTATGAAATTTTTTTTCTCTAAATTAATTACACTAAATAAATAAAGACAAATTTTTGATTTAATAAATAAATTTTATATTTATTGGATCAATTAAATTAAAATTTTAATTTTAATATATTTTTGAAAAAAAATTTGAACCCACGTTTTCTTAAATGTAATCGCCCCTTAAAAAGTTCATACTTGCAAAACAAGTATGTCATGTCTTTTATTTCTGGAAAGCAGTGGCAAATTTGGAAATCAATGAAGAATGCGGAGAGGGACATCTGCCTACATTTTAGGTGACCATCTCCGAAATCCCTCCCATTGACACCTGCACACCAATGCTTCTTTTGCTTTTCTTTCTCAACTCCAGTCAAAACCGTTGATGACACCGTGGCCGGTTCACCCCCATTTACAGAGATCTGATCTTATCATCAGCACAGCTTTAAATCCCCAATTCATTTTTACATTATTCTTGCTCCATTCAGCTTAAATCGCTGTTGTTTAAGTGGGATTTTATCAGTTCATAGCTACGACACCTGGGCATTGACCTTCACTGTAGCTGAATTTTTCTCTTCCACCATTCGTTTTTCTTTTTTTTTTTTTGGTGGTTTGATGGAGTAGACAGAAGCTGAATTGAAGAGGGATTTCGAGGAAGATGACGTCGGGGACTAGATTGCCGACATGGAAGGAGAGAGAGAACAACAAGAGAAGAGAGAGGAGAAGAAGAGCGATTGCAGCGAAGATATTCGCTGGTCTCAGGATGTACGGTAACTACAAGCTCCCGAAGCACTGCGATAATAACGAAGTCCTGAAAGCTCTCTGTAAGGAGGCCGGTTGGACGGTCGAACCCGACGGCACCACCTACCGCAAGGTAACTGTAACTAACAACCTCAATCCCCACCGTTTCATCATTTGGTTTCGCTTGATTTTCATTTTTTCTTTTTAATTTTTTATTTTAAGATCTTGTTTACGGGAAAAAAATATACCTAGATAAATAAGGTGAAGTCGGAATGCTAAGATGCGCCGCGCCGATCCCGATTGTTGGCTGAACACTATTTGTAACAGTAACTAGTGAGGGAACTAGCACCGGCTCATGGTGGCGCCTGGCGGTAAAGTTTGTATACTACCGGCGTTCGTTAGATCTACTGTTTTGTTATAAATCTGGTCAACAGTCAGCGGCTCTCTTTTGTTGAATCCATGGAAGCAGAAAAGATACTATTTTTTCTGTTTCTCTCTCTTTGATGACTGGGGTAGTCTGACTCAGTCAGTGAGAAGAGAGAGAAGTGAGAACATGCAATTGCATTGGCGTAGATTGAGAAGACGGAAATGCCCTTGTCCAAAAGTTAAATTACCTCCCTCGAATGTCCTTATGGATTGGCAAATTTTTTCTTCAGTAATATTATCCATAGTTACGTACTCCTTTTAAATATATAAATATCTATATATTTATATTTATTATTATACGAGTAAATATTATTTTATTTTTAATTAAAAAATAAATTCAATTCTTATGTCTTTTTATATATTAAATTTATTTTATTGTTATTCAAATTAATGCTAATTTTTTCCTTTCCCTTATTGAGGAATTCGACTTAAATGAAACACAAACGGTTACCTTTAAAATTCTGCTTAGTTTTCTGTTATGGGGAACTGTTTTGGTGGACTCCTTCATTCCCACCCATTATGCAAGTCATTGAGATCATCTGCGTACTTCTGTATTTATAATATGAATATAATGTAGAATGGCGATAGGGTCACTTTATTATATAAGTGAATCAGTCTTTAGGGTAATGCTTTTGTGGAATCTAGTGTGCTTGGTTTCTGAAAGCACTTGTGTTACAGGACAGTACAATCCTACAGGCTGCAAGGATATCATATGCCTGTAAAAGACCATGATGTCTTCAAAATCTAGAAAATAATTCAACTACAAACTCCAATAGATTCTGTGATAATGTGGACTATTCAATATTTTGGCAGCAAAACAGTAAGAAACTACAGCTGGGGCTGTTATTAAGTTAAATTCTGCCGGAGTGCACTTGGCCTCCCTAGTGGAGTGCGATTACCACTTGCCTTTCCACCTAACCAGTTGCTTTGTTCCGATGTCATCTTGATATTCAGCATTAGAGCTCTTACATTGTTTTTGTGGGAGGGTTATTTAAGAACTAGAAGGCAGCCTAGTTTTGCCCAGTAATGTCATATGTCCTGCATAGTAGGCAATCAATGTGACAACTCATATCACACGAGAATGTTAAGAGATAATTGGTTAAATAGTTTATGAACTCTTATGTTGTCAAAACATGCTTTGATTTGTAAAACCTAACTGTGATAGACTATATGCCCAAAGTAAACATTTCATTCATTGTATGAGATTGTAGCTTGTTTTGGTTACTTGTGACTAATTGTAATTTAGTTCCTGCAGGGATGCAAGCCGATGGAGCTCATGGATATAGCGGGTGGTTCTGCTGTTGCAAGTCCATGCTCATCTTACCACCCAAGCCCCTGCGCTTCCTACAACCCAAGCCCTGCCTCCTCTTCTTTTCCGAGCCCAGCTTCTTCATCCTACGCGACTAATCCTAATGCTGATGGGAGTTCCTTCATTCCTTGGCTCAAAAACCTCTCATCTGCATCCTCATCAGCTTCCGCTTCCAGGTTTCCCCATCTATACATTCATAGTGGCTCTATCAGTGCTCCTGTTACCCCACCATTGAGCTCTCCAACAGCCCGAACCCCTCGGATTAAGACCTATTCGGAGGACCAATCTGCCTGCCCTGGCTGGAGTGGGCAGAACTACACCTTATTGCCTTCTTCAACTCCTCCAAGCCCTGGCCACAAGATTGTTCCTGATCCAGATTGGTTTACTGGGATTCGCCTTCCACAACCTGGGCCAGCCTCTCCTACGTTCAGCCTTGTTGCCTCAAACCCATTTGGTTTCAAGGAAGAAGCTATAGCTGGTAGTGGTTCTCGCATGTGGACTCCTGGGCAAAGTGGGACATGCTCTCCCACCATTGCAGCTGGCTTTGATCATACTGCTGATGTTCCAATGTCTGAAGTAGAAACCGATGAGTTTGCATTTGGAAGCAATGTAACAGGGCTAGTGAAGGCTTGGGAAGGAGAGAAGATTCATGAAGAATTTGGATCAGATGATTTGGAGCTCACTCTTGGGAGCTCAGGGACCAGGTAAGCTGGAATCAATGTTTCATCAGGCGTATCAAATTCAACTGTTTCTCTACTTCAACCACCCTTGCTATGCTGCAGATAAAGAACTACAAAAGGGTAACTGACTTTTATTATATGGACCTTGAATCCATTCTAGTACCTCTACAAAATCTATAACTAAAATGATCAAACACTATCTTGTTTTATATTCTTTTCATTTATATGTTAATTTGTTTTTTTTTTTTTTGGTCAAATTAAGTTATAAGTAGATAGTTGTCCAAGACTTGACCATCTAGGGGTGGTTTAACAACCCTTTCATTTGGTCACTCTTAAAAGCTAAAATTTATTGATATACTTGTATGAAGTAGCCATACTTAAATTTGGATTTGCCATTGAATTTAGGCTTATATATGATTTGAGCCTATTCGGTCTTGAAAGCCGGCTTGACTCAATTCAGCTTTGCCCAAATTCGAATCGAACTTGAGTATAAAGATTTGACTTATATTTTAAATTGAGTCAAACTCGAGCTAGGAGATATTTGGCTCGACACTATTCAAATTCCTCGTTTAAATCATTAGTTTGAATTTGTGGTTTGATTCGACTCAAATTCATGGTTCGAATCAGTTGAAATTCAGAATTTGAATTGATGATTCGAATTTGTGGCTCGGTTTCGCTCGAATGCATGGTATGAATGAGAAATTTTGAATAAATTTTCGGGTAAAATGACGTCGTTTTATCAATGAACCACAAACTCGAATCACAAATCTGAGTCATGCATTTGAACCATTAATTTGAGCCGAACTGAGCTACGAACTATAGCCAAACTCAAACCGAATCGAATTAAACCATTTTTTATCCGAACTAAACTTGAATTAGACTTAATTTTCGCTCAATGAACTCGAACTGGACTATTTTTTATTTAAATTGAACTCAAGCCAAAAGGTGTTTGTACTTGACCCAGTTTGTATCCACCTTTAATTTAATTAATATTGACAAGGCTAAAGATTGGGATTGTAACTCAAGGGCTGAATCATATGTGAAAAATTTGGATTGAGTGAACTTTTATCGTATCCTTTTTGTACATTCATTGACATCATTATGTGCTACATTTGTTATCCAATCCATTTCCATCCAAAACACTTCACGTTTTTGTTTTTATTAACTGCTTTCATGTGTTTGATATTTATTGTCTTCTACTGCTACAACAAATATAGAATTGAAAGTCGGCACTTTCTTGACAAAGACAAAAGGAGGTGGACCAAACCACTACTCCCTTTGCTTCTAAAATTCTAGAAATTAGAGATGTCTATAGTTTTATGTCTCTTTGGATGTCCTTTTTTACCATCTTTTGACCAAAGCACCGGTTATCATGGTGTGCTTTCTAGTTGTCTGGTCAAGGCTTCTCCATGATCATAATCATGACATGTGATTGCAGGCAAATCAATTAGAAATTTGGGTCCCCTCTGTTCTTCCCATTTAATCGTTTGATAACCTGGTCATAATATGTTAATGCATTATCAATCATGGTTGTTTCACCGTCAATTAAGCCTATGTGAGGATTTGGAATTTACTGCTGATGTTGATTGTCTGGTTGAATTGATTATGAAACTCTGGGTGGTGCTGTTTTCTGCTTGGGAATTTCAGTGATGAAACCTACAAATTATTGGCAGCTTGGACATGTCTGTGACCCTTGATGTACGCGTAGCCTTGAAATTTATGTTTATAATTGAGGTGTCAATTGACTAGGTTGGACTGATTGCCACACGGCCCATCGGCCTCATGTGCCAATAAGGGTCAAGGCCTGTTACTTTGTGGCCCTTCAAGTTGGCTAGGGTCGACAAACACACAAAGCATGGGGCACAGCTAAGATTCTTAGTGTCGTGTCCCTATAAACTTGTTACGGGCGGTTGTGCTTTTGTCGGTCAATCCACTGTATAATAATTTTTAAATATATTTTAATTTAAAAAAGGCCGAAAGACTATTTTTCATCCAAAATATGTTATTATCTCAAAGTTTCTCTCATTAATTTTTAAAATCCTATTTACCCACTTATGAGTCGTTAAAATTAACGGAACTCTAATCCTTTAAAATTTTATCTCTTTTTACCTTTTTAATCCATAAAAACTAATCATTTTGCTCTAAACCAAGTTTTAAAAAATAGTATTCCTCCCTCTTAGGGTTTAGTTTTCAATTTCCGATGTCATCACCAATGGCGAAGCTTTCTCGAAACATCACCATGCTCTGACGGTCTCTCTTCCCTCCTCTGGAACGTCGATCAACCCAATCTGGCATCGTCTTCTTCTGGAAAGTTGAAAAACTTCATTTTCCCAGACGAAGACAAGGCGTCGTCTTCTTCTGGAAAGTTGAAAAGCTTCGTTTTCCCAGACGAAGACAAGGCGTCGCCTTCTTCTGGAAAGTTGAAAAGCTTCGTTTTCCCAGACGAAGACAAGGCGTCGCCTTCTTCTGGAAAGTTGAAAAGCTTCGTTTTCCCAGACGAAGACAACAACCTTGTCTTCGTCTAGGAAGACGAAGAGTTTTCTCTTCTAATGAAGCTCTTCAACTTTCTAGAAGAAGACGAAGATAGATATGGGCCGATCGACTTTCCGAAGGAAGGAAGAGAGGTTGTTGGAGCATGGTAGTACGTCGGGAAAACTTCATCGTTCGAGATGGCATCGGATTTGACGCTGGGGATTGAAAACTAAACCTTAAGGGGGAATACTATTTTTTAAAACTTGGTGTAGAGGAAAATAGTTAGTTTTTAGGGGTTAGAGGGGAAAATTAGATTTAATTTTAATTTACTTTTAATATTATAAGTAAAATAATTATTTTTTTTCTTTAAACCGTTAATTTTAATAATTAATGAGTGAGTAAATAAGATTTTTAAAGTTAACAGAAAAAAACTTAACAAAACAGCATATTTTGGGTCGGAAATAGCCCTTTGGCCATTAAAAAAATATAATGTTTAATTTTTTAGTAGACTATACTGGGTTAGCTCTTGCGCCTTATCTCGTGGCCCCGGATATGGCTCGGTTTTTTTTGTACCACATCGATGCAAGCAGCGCTAAAATTTCTGAGTTGTGCTTTGGTCCGATCCCTTTGACACTACTAATATAATATATAGGCCATATTATAGTTAGTGACACTTCATAAATACTGAAATGGTGGATTTATAATAGAATAATATTATATATATATTTTAGGGTATATGATATTATTTGATTGAATATTATTTTATTTTTAATACAAAATTATCTAATTATGTAATAATATATTAGATGTGTATTAAAAAATATATACATATAATTTTATTATTTATAATATGGTGAATATCATAGAAAACCAATTTGTATTGTTTTTAAAAATTAATATATTTTATGTTAGGTATTAATAAGCATTAAGGGGGGGATTGGTTCAAAGAAATTTTTTTTTAATAATTTTTTTATTATTTACATTATTTTATTTAGTTTATAAATAATAAAAGATTTCGATAATTTTTTATTATCAATGGTAATGTGACAAGTAATATAAGAAGTAATCTTATTACGAATTTTACCTTATATATTAAAATATTATTAAGATAATTTTTATTTAGTGTTATATATATATATATATATATATATATATATATATATATATATATTTATATTTACTTATTAATTTTTATGATAAAAATACTTTTATTTTGAATTAATATATCAAGTAATATGAAGAATATTTTATTATCAAAATTCAAAGATTATCTTGATAATTATTAGGTATAAATTATTGTTATATTTGATAAAATTTGGTGAAAATTGATAGGTATAAATAATTATTGTGTTTGGTTAGAGGTAATAAAAGAATATTAATATATTATTTTACTTAAATGTATTTGGGTTTAATTATTTTAAAATATTTTTATATTATTTGTTATATTAATTGAAAATGAGATTATTTTTCTTTAAAAAATTAATAAATAAGGATATAATTAAGGGAAATTAAAATAAATGCCCTAAATTTTGGGGTAATAAAAAATTTACCCTCAATTTTGGGGTTAAAGTAAAAATACCCTTAAATTAAAGTATTTAAACAAAAATGTCCCAAATATCCCCTTAAATACCAAAACTACCCTTCTAATTTAAATTATTATTTTATTTAAGGGTAATAAACAAATTTACCCCTAATATTGGGGTTTAAACAAAAATACCCCTAATCTAAAGCATTTAAACAAAAATGCCCCAAAATAATACCAAAACTACCCTTCTTCTATTTCTATATAAACCACATATCTTTCTTCATTTTTAATATATTTGAGAGAGATTTCTAAAGAGAGAAAATAAGTTCGTGTTCAAGATTTCAGATGTGAAGAGAAAAGTTCGTCATTTCGAGGTATTTATCCCTGTCATTACTTTAATCATTATTATTTTATTAATAATGTAATTATATATGATATTTTATATAATAAATTATAGTTGTGTGTAATATGTAAAATAATAAAAATTAGATAGGCTATGTTTTAAATATTATAGTAGTATAGGATAACATGATATTGCTTTAATCGTTATTATTTTATTAATAATGTAATTATATGTGATATTTTATATAATAAATTATAGTTATGTGTAATATGTAAAATAATAAAAATTAGATAGGTTATGTTTTAAATATTATAGTAATATAGGATAACATGATATTACTTTAATCGTTATTATTTTATTAATAATGTAATTATATGTAATATTTTATATAATAAATTATAGTTGTGTGTAATAAGTAAAATAATAAAAATTAGTAGGGTGTGTTTAATAATATTATTCTATCAAATTGAATTATGGAATATGTATAATTGTGTAATAGATATCTATAAATAGTATTTTCAGTGGTATTATTTGTGTTGATTATATAGTTTATTTGGGCAATATACAAATTTACCTCCAAATTTTGGGATTTAAGTAAACATACCCTTATATTAAAGTATTTAAACGAAAATGTCTCAAATATCCTCTTAAATACCAAAACTACCATTTTAAATTAAATTATTATTTTGTAAAGGGTAATACCAAAACATGATATATTTAAGTAGTCACAATATATAATAGAATTATGGAGTAAGTATAATTATGCAATAGATATATGTAAATAATATTTTCAGTCGTATTATTTATGTTGATTATATATTTTATTGTAGGATTAATCTAAATGGCTGGATATGTTTCAATTAGATATGGGGAAAATTGGATAGAAAAGGTGACAATGTTATAAAATACGTTGGAGGTAATAGAAAATTGATTAAAATTCCAGAACACACATCATTCGAAGAATTAATCGAAATAGTGAGCGACAAGTGTAATATAGATCGACGGATATTTAACATTCAGTTGAGCATAAAACCGAGGCATCTCGACGACGGTGCTCCGATAGAAATTTCGAATGATGAGGATGTTGAGGTTCTTAACAATCTATCTAATCTCTTCAAATAATGTGTTCCAGTTTTTGTTATAACTACAGTTACTGATAATAGTTATGAGGATCAATAAGCAGATGAAGATTTTCAAGGTGGTGAGTCGAACAGCTATCTAGAAAATCAAACTATTGGTCTAGAAGAGATTCAAAATATCGAGATCAATCTGAAACAAGAATTCTTAGAGAAAGATTTTGCATATATAAATGAAGTTAATGTTGATGCATTGTATCGCGCAGAAGAATTTCTTAATGGGAACGAAACAACTTTTCCAGATTGGAGTGAATTTAATGGAAAAGTTGTACCTGATGTTCCAATTAAAGAACCAGAAGTTGAAGAGAAGACCTATGTTAATAACGATATTGGAGGTACAAGTTATTTTTCAGAAACAAATCCTACTGGTGGAAATGTTCTTACTGATACATTTCATTGGTTACCACCTTTTCCTGATCAACCATCTACATCTAGAAACTCTAAAGCATCGATCGATACTGATTCTCCAAAAGTTGGTACACTATTTCTTAGTAAACAACATGTCATTGATGCGATACGTCAAGACACGCTTCATAGGGGATATCAATATTACGTGGAAAAATCTGACACGCTTAGATGGTGCATCTATTGTCGCAATGAAGGGTGTAAATGGCATGCACGGGCAGTTAGGGTGGGACAAAGTGATAGCTTTGAATTACGTCATATGGATAGTTGTCACACATGTTATAGAGATCAGATATTACCTAATCATAGGCAAGCAGGTGCCCGAGCTTTGGGACAAATTTTGAGAACCAAATTCATTTTAACATATTAAAATTTATTTCAAAAGTAACATTTTTAAAACACTCGAAACAGTTAGCACTCACATCAATAACAAGTGGAGACGGGAATGTAAGAGGCCCTGTCGATAGTCTGTCACCATCGTCCTGAGAAGACTATAATAGCATGTATAATTATTATAAGGTTACAAATGATTTCATATATAAATAGATAAAATATCTTGTAAAGTATTAACTTTTTTACCTGTCCAACAGTATCTGTATGGTGATGAGATCATCCGACCTCCGTACGAGTAGTCGTATCCACTATACGACTCAATCTATCCTCTACGAGAGTCATCCTACCCTTAATGCAACTAAACCTATCCTCCATCCTAGCCTTTAACCCAGTAAGTCGAGCTAAGATAAGATTTTCCCATCGAGCCAATACAATATCGAAGTGATGAGTGGAGAAATCTGGTCCAGTGACAAGAGGATCATCTGATATCTGCTCAGTGGTAGGAGGCATAGGCACGGGATCAAATGATATGTGCTCGATGGTAGAGGGCCTAGGCACGAGATCCGATGATATGTGCTCCTCGATAGGGTCGCTGATCGGGCACGTGGGAAGAGGCTGAACACAAGCATCAACAGGAGGAGGAGCAACGATCGGAGAACTAACATCACGAGGACTCGATGGTGCATCTCCTGACGTCGAAGAAGATCGACTCTCCGACACCCCTGTATATCGGACAATATCTGCATACCACTCCGTATCTCTCTCAACCGGAGATAAATCTAATGGAAAATTAACATCATCCTACAAAATATTTATTTTCAGTATTCATTATTGTTTTATCTAGAGTATATGTTAATGCTTAATAAATTAGTACTTACTGTATCTCCAGTGAAGATAACTGAGATAGAATCCCATCCCGGAATGTCCTTCGTGTGCCATCTCAACATCCAGGCAGCTCCCACATACGACGACTCCTTTACCCATTGAAATAACGAGGTCAGCGTCTCGTAAATCCAAAACTGCAATATCAATATAAATCGATTATTGTATATATTTACAATCATATTAAACTAATTTTATTTTAAACATTCATTTTTTGTTTGAATTAATAAATACCATAATTACCTGAAATGCTAATGGAAATCCCATGATGTCGTACTGCTTAAGCTGATTTTCCTTTTTCTTTTTCGGACTGAAATCCATAGAAATTCGAGAGATATTATCGCATATAGAGCGATATATCATCTGCCACACTCGTACTCCCCACGGGTATGCATTGAATCCATCAAGATGATCAACTAATTGTAATATCTTCTGGGAAATTGTTTTCCTCAAGTCACTCCTTAACAACCCCATATGAAGATAAAACAACAGTGCTAACTTCACTGCATCAGTGTCATTCTCCCCCTACGGTCTCTGCTGGAAAACACGACTCAGATCAGTATATGTAACTGATTTACACCCGTGAAAATATGTCTGGAGGATCCGATCTGTGGCCTTCGATGGAATGTAGAGGTCGATATCTACCAGATGATTGAATCGAAGGCCTGTCACAATAGCAAACTCATATGCACTGAATCTGACATCCACGTCATTAACCCGAAACCATAACTCCTCTCCCGAAGTCACCTTATTTACCACTCGAAGGATGAAGGAATGTATTAGGACCCCACTAAATCGACTATCCTTCAAGTCTAGGAAGTGTCTGAAACATGTACGTCGAAACATTTGTAATTGTCTCTCTGTTAATAATTTTTTTATCACGGCTCCAACATCTCTATATCCACGTGTAGTAACTTGAGCCTTGAAGTGTTTTTCGAGAGGAAATTGCAATTCATCTCTGCTTTTGTCTCTTTTTCTCTTTTGTACAACTCTCTGTATAAAAATTAAATTACAATTATATTAAATTTATATAAATTTTAGGGAATAAATTATTCAATTCTATACATAGAGGCCTTATTCGAAAAAACAGATATCAAATTCGAATTATACACGTCAAAAAACCTTAAGATGGTTAAATTTCAATTTGATCCCATCTGAAAAATATCAAAAAAGCCCTAAAATTTAATAGAATTGCATTATGCCCCCTGATTCCAACCAGAGGAAACGCATGCTGGATAACTCTGGAAAACCGTAATTTGCCCCACCACGCGAATTCGCGCGTCAACCACGCGAATTCGTGAGTCAACCGCACGAATTCGGGGGTTTGACCGTGATTTTGCGAGTCCACAAAGTTTTCCAATTTCTACTATGCCCCACCACACAATGAAAACGCACATTTTCACCCCCAACCACACGATTATGTGTAGTCCACGACGTTTGAAAAGTTCAAAACACCTCCCCATCTACACGAATTCTGACCACACGAATTCGTGTGGTCACTGCGCCATTCGTGTGGTGACTGCCGAATTCGTGTGGCCACATTTCACCTTCCAAACTTCGTTTTTTAAACTCTATTTCAACAACAATCAACTCTACACCTAATCTAACATAAAAGCCCTAACATAATTCATCAAAATCAGCAAAAAATCAAGCATTTTCTTCGAAAATTTCAAATCCGAACCCTAACGCTAAACACCCAAATTTCACATCAAATCGCTCAAATCGTAAAATGAAATGCATAAAGAGATGACAAGGGTTATTTACTAACCTTTTTGTCCATCATCGTTGCCGGAAACATCGAAAAAATCGTCGAATGAAATCGGAGTTGTCGAGTACGCGAAATGTGTGTTCAAAATTTTCTGTTTTCGTGTGTTTGGCTGTTGTGCACGTGGTTATGGACGATTTTGAGTGGAGGGGCATTTTCGTCTCTTCGCAATTTTGGGGCATTTTCGTCTCTTCGCAATTTTGGGGCATTTTCGTCTCTTCGCAATTTTGGGGCATTTTCGTCTCTTCGCAATTTTGGGACATTTTCGTTTAATGTTAAGATTTAGGGGTAATTTTGTTTTGCCCCTTAATCTTTGGGGCAATTATTTTAATTTCCCTATAATTAATTATAATAAAATTTATTTTATCGTAATAATATTTTAATACTTAAAATAAAGGTGATACATGATATATCACTATTTGTTATAGGAGATTATTGGAATATTTTATTATTTATTAACCTAACAAATTAATATAAGTAATAAAAAATATATTATTGTAAAAATCTTTATTAAACCTTAATCAAATGCCCCCTAATTGTATCCAAATTTGTGTTTTACTTTCATATTTCATACCTGCAACATTACCATATTTGTAACTCTATTATGAACCCAAGCCCCATAGGCCAAATGGAACCACCTTTTTTTGCTTGGCTAATTGCTCCCACCTGGGGTAGTTGCATGCAGTTAAAAAACTGAGAGTTGTTTTAAGTTAGAGATAATGGGAAATTTGGGTATTCTCTGTTTTTCTCTGTCTCCTCTTTTCTGATGAAATGAGGTAAATGATGGCTACTTAGATATCAAAATTTGAGTCTCCTTGTTCTGTCCAATCATCTCATACGTCTTAAGATCAAAGGCATTTAGTTATTGTTGGATTAAAAGCATTTTATGACCACAGGAAATAGATTTACTGTGATTGTATAATGATTATAGCGGTCTTCTTTTCTCTTGACGTTCATTCAGAAGCCAAGCAAGAATTTGATGGAAAATGCTCAGTTCAAGTTTATAGTGTGCAAGCTGGCATTCCAAAGGATCCCGCCACACTTTGGAATGCTGAATATGTACAAGCCAAAGAGCTCTTTAATCAGCCTTCTCTTGATAATTGCTTGGGAGATAATAGGTATGATGAAAATTTATGTTTCTGTTGTCTTTTTGTTTGACATATTTGTGAGGTGAGTAGCCTATTCTGCCTTTACTTTTTTGCATGTAAGTTTTCTCTCTAATATTTTTGTGAGCTACATTTTCCTTGCAGCTTTAAAAAAATTATTTATAATTGATTAAAATTTTGACTGCCTTATTCTGAACCACTTATTTCTGTGCTCCTTTTGAAGCTTCAGTTTTTGAAATTATGGAGTCAATATATTGAAGATTCTTATCTTTTGGATGTTATATGGCACTTCTTCCTTGATACTCAAAGAAGTTTCTTTTCATCAGATTCTGTGGGATTTCAATGTCAAGTGCAATGTAGATGCAACTTCTGTAAGCATTGCTGATGTACAGCCCAAAAGTTCAGGGATCCCACAACTGTCTAAAAGTAATTCTACAGGTCAAAACAATTCAGTTCCACCACTTAAGCAAAATAAAATTCAGCAATCAAGCCCAAAAGTTAGTCTGCCATCCCCAAATGTGGTAAAGAAATGTGAAAGCTGAAAGTAATGATTCTGGAGTTCATGATCAGGCCAAACCTTCTGCTGTTAAAGAAAAAGTAAACCCTTTGCCTGCTAGTAAAAGGTGTTGAAATATCTGTTGTAACATCATGTAAATAGGAAATACATTGTGTAAAATATAAATGCGAAGATATATTTCCTAAGTTAGATAGACGTGGTTAATAGCTTTCCTGGATTAATCGAATTCACTTTTTGTATAATATTATTCTTTTTCTTTGAATCAAAACATCAGATTATTTTACAATCATTTCTTTTCACAAAAGGAAAGGCCAGACTGATAAAATTTCTTCTGGGACTGGTGGCTCATTAGCGAATTTATGGGGTCGTGCATCTACAATGGGAAAGCCCGATTCTGCAGCAGCAGACAATTTAGTTTCAAATTCTACTGGTTTGTCCCATTTGATTTTATCTTCTGTTGCAAATGTGCTTAATTGTAATACAGTATCTCTGGTTATTTATTGTTTTATGCAAATTTATATTCTGCAACTCTACAATCTATGATATTCTTAGCTGACTGGTTCCTTCCATTCTATCCTTTTTCATTTATTTAGCTAGTGCAAAAGCCCAAATATCTGTTCTTGAAGCAGCAGAGAACAGCAGTAGTAGTGATGATGATGCTGAAGATGTCAATTTCAGGAGAACCTCCAATGGTGAAGGAAATAGGAACAGGAAGGTGGTTTTTGATTTATCAGATGAAAATGAATATGAAGATGCTGTCAATTTGGGATCCCCAGACCCTCCAAAAGGAAAATCAGATCTAAATCCAAAAGAAAGTAAAAAACTTTTGGTGATTCAAAAACCAAATCTGATCATTTTGGTAATTTATCTTTTATTAAATATTTTGATTTATAAAAGATAAAATATTTTGATAATTTTTTATTATCAATAATGATGTTATAAATAATATAAGTGATAATTTTATTATCAATTTTAATTGTAATTTTGATTTTATTATAATTATTTTTTGATCATTAATTTTTTAGATAAAAATAATTTTATTTTCATTTAATATAACAAGTAACATAAAAAAATATTTTAAAATATTATTTTTTTTATTATCTTTAATTAAATATAATAATTATTTACATATATCAATTGTATCAAAATTTATCAAATATAATAATAATTTATACTTAGTAATCTTTTAAATAATTCGTCTACAAAGAATTTTTCAATTTTGACAGTAAATATTATTCAAATCAAACGTACTTTTGTGGGGTGTTTCATTTGGAAAATGTTTTATTATTGAAATTGAAAGATTATTTTAAATATATATTACCTTAAGAATTATTGAGTATAAATTATTATTATATTTGATAAAAATAGATAATTGTAATAATTATTGTATTTGAATAGAAGTAATAAAAAAATACTAGTATATTATTTTACTTAAATGTCTTTAAGTATAATTATTTTCAAATATTTTTATATTATTTGTTATATTAATTAAAAATGAAATTATTTTTTTTTTTAAAATTAATAAATTAAGATATAGTTATAATAAATCAAGATGATATTAGTAATATTTTAAATGATAATTAAATTATCTTTTATGTTATTTGTCATTATTAGTAATAAAAAATTATCGAAATATTATATTTTTTATAAATTAAATAAAATAATAAAAATAATAAAAATAAATTATTAAAATAATCTTTAATCACTCTCGATCAAATGCCTCTTTATTGCTTTCAATGGTTACTAAATTTAACTAATATTTTCTCTAGTTTATGTTAATTTTAATGATAGTATAAATTTAAAAATTGTTGGTGACGACATTTAGAATTGCACGGCATCTGCGATTTCAATCGGAACAATTATTGTTCTTTTCAGTTTGAACCACGTGTGTAATATGGTTTGAACAGGGGACCCATCTCTCCTTTTTGATTTGAACTTGAAACGAAAGCAAAGGAGAATGTCTGGTAGCCTGTAATAAAGTCTAAAGTGGGGGAGAAGATTGATGGATGGATTCATGGATATAATCCATATATGGTATTGACCATAAAAGCACGCAACGCCATTTACGGTTCACTCAAACTTGAGTTTTACTCAATGCCAAACCAATCAAAAGGGTCCGAGTTTACTTACAGTAAACGACACGGTGAAATGTCATTCGAATATTATATCATATATTAAAATTTTACTTTTTTAAATTATGTATTAAATATCGTATCATATTGTTTGATATAATTTTTAAAAATTAAAATAATAAAATTTTAACATAATAATAAAAAAATATAATTAATATATCATTATTTCAAAAAATATTAAAAATATCCTTAAGATTTTAAAAATTCTCATATAAACCTCTACTATATTATTATTTTTTCTAAAAAATATATTGATCTATATCGATAATATATATCATATCATATGATATATTTTTATTATTATATTAATTTGATATATCTTATAATATATATTATTTTATATGTATATCGTATCGTAGAATATTAATAACTATGTCATTCTTAAAGTTAAAAGCACGGTTCTTTTTTGGTAACATGTTACCTTAGGAAAGGTTCATTAAATTTGTTTCATTCCCTTGTATGATTTTCATTCATAGTTGAATGCACACTTCTTATTTCTCATAGTTACCCTAATGGGGACTTGCAAAGAATGCATTCGAGTTGAGATGCAATGAGAAAAGGTCAGCCATGATGGAGAAGGATGGAAGTAAGGAATTTAAAAAGGCATAAGCGACTTTTGATTGAGATAGATGCAATTGGTTCCCGAGGGAATTTGGAAGCAAAAACGAGGGAGAAGCATGTGAATGGGAGAGGGAAAGAGTCAGATTCTTTCAATAAAAGTACCATTCTATAATTGGGACTGAAATTGAAAGAAATTTGTATTCTTAAGAATGAAACCCATTCCTCTTTGTTGATCTCAAAAAAAGAGACTATAAGTTTATTCATTGCTTCACACATCTATTGTAGCCTCTATCAAAAAAGAGGTTAGGTAAAATTAGTAAAATATTAAAATTTCCAAGAAGAAGTTCTAGGTTTAAACTTTTGTTACATTTGTGAAACCTTCTAATTAATTGTTTATAAAAAAAAAAAAAAAGTTAGGCTACTCCATTTCAACAAAAGACTCACACCCAAGTTCCATAGCTTTGGGTCTGTAATCTAGATCCTGAATTTCCTACCCCGAGAGGGAAGGGTCCTTCCCTTTTTGGCCAGTTATGGGCAATTAGGGATTCGAACCCGTGACACCGTAGTTCGTAGCCATGCGCTCTAATCCTTTGAGCTATAGGCTCTGCCTCATCTACATTGGATCTGTCCCAGAGGTACTCTAAAAAAGAAAGGAACCTTTTCGCTCCTCGGCCATTTCGCCCTTACATCGTGTGCCAAAATGAATAATTTAGGCAGTGCCAACTCCACAAATTTTGTAGCCAAGAAACTCAAAAAATGATCCCGAAAGCTCAATCGACCCCAATCACTCAACACAATGGTATTCAGGAGAGGAAAGTCAATGTTGGGGATAGAATTTCAGACAGCTATTAATACTATCTACCACCCCGAACAATATTTTTGCAGAAAAATTAGAACTGGTTCCTTCCCTTTTTACAAAATCCACATGTTCTTGTTCAGTTAACCAGAGAAAAAACAGACTCGAAACAAGTCCAAACAAACACAAATGAAGAGGTCAAATTAAGAAACAAAATATGGAGGTTGATTCGAGAGAACGATATACATGATTTACAATCAAATCTTGTGTAAGATACCTGCATCTCCCTATTTTAGCCTTCATGGATTAAGTTCGTTGGTTCACTCAAAACATACTTGGGTAGTTCATATTTTGCACCTGCATGAAGAGCAGGAGAATAGCAAGAATTTCAAGATGAAGAAAAATTATGTTTTGAGAGAATGACAATATTATCTGAAAAATACCTCTTTCGTCATAGCAAATTGTCAAATCAGGATTTTGAACAATGACCCCCGCACTGTCAATAATAGCTTGTGCAAGAGTTAGATCTGCTTCAGCTGCAGCTCGAAGTGCATCCCATATCTCTGGTATCACACAAAAAATATTTATATTTTAGCAAGTTTTATCATAAATTCAATAGTGTCTATTCACAACAGTATTATAGGTATTCATGAAATAACAAAATATTTAAACAGATTGAACTTCTACGTAAAATCACACAGAATTTAAACAGATTGAAAACTTTGCCTCTTGACATAATATATTTCAAAATCTTCTCCCCATCATTTCATTTCTATACATTAAAAAAAAAAAAGCAGTTCTTGTCAGAGTTGATTTCAAATTTATATAATACAGCACTAGAGTTTCTCCCCTTAAAACTTAATCATATGCATATATAACCAAATCAACTTACATGAATGCAACTCAAAATGGGTTATCATTATACAGCACCTTAATGCTTATAAAATTGTCATACTGGGGGGATTACGTCTAGTTTATCGTGCCCCATCATGTTCTTCCTCTATACAATGCCATTTTGTTGACCTTCTCCATATCCTAGGAGAGCAACTTAGATCAAAGTAGACTCTGGTCTTGATTTTCTAATCTAGCTCACCATTACACGCAATTCTACTTTGCATTACTCAAAAAGTTAACCATCACCTGCAATGAAAATCATTGCAGTTCTGTGATTACTATTAACTGAGAGGTGAGTTATGGCTACTAAAACTTTAGTGCCAGAGACATTAGGACCAAAGGGCAATCCATAAGTTGATTTTTGAGTGTTTGTATAAGAAATGCTTTTGATGATAATCCTTAGCACAAAAGCAGATTGTAGCCTTTTGTTTGTACTGTATATTTTCATTCTCCATATGCATATTTAGTCCAAGAAAACAAAAATGTTTCCTTTTGGGTCACTGTAACTATCAACTCTCACCATTCCCCTGCTTCTTATTCAGCTCTAGTTGAACACTGAAACCTTTCAAAGATAAACAAATCCATTGATCATATATATATATTGGTAAGTAGGCATATATTAACAGCAAAAAAACTGAAACCTCAAAGACGAAGCCCCCAAGAACAACCTAAGTTCATCTTGATCTAAAGGCAACAAGATAACAAACCACAAGGCTAAAGAAACAAGCCAGCCCAAGTATAAATTTCAGTGAGACAACAAGTATAATCATCTTTCTATATCACATTGAGGTAAATATGTACATAACAAATTCCCTCCCCCAGTCCCAACAATCATGGTCCAACTCCAATAGCAAAGAAATCAAGATACTTTGGATAGATTTGGTTTGGTTAAAATAATCAACCAGTTCCAGATCAAACCATTATGGAAAACCATGGTGAAATTCAGTCAAAACATACCCTAGACCAAGTCAAACCCAATCGAGCACATCCTTTTTGGCCTGCCATTTATCATTGCAAATCCTTTAATAATTTACCACATGACTCCTAATACCAATGTGTACGGATCCACTTTGCACAAGACCAAGCTATCCAAGAAGAGTTTCCCTCTGATATGTTAGGCATACACAGATCAAAATCCATCACATACTTCTGTACTTTATCAAGTCATTAACTAAACCATTAATCTCAACTGAAAATGGTAACAGTCCTCAAATAAAAATTATATCATCATTTGCTTTGAGCTTCTATGATCCTGCTAATATGAAATAGCTTCAAGCAGTAAAAACAGTGCATGAAAAAGCAATATCTGGTTATGGCAAAACTGAAAAAGCAAGCTAGAACCTGAAGAAAAATAGTCTTGTTTCTTCACTCTACTAGGTCTAACATTGCATTGTTGATTGTCGTCTCTTAAACAGTGAAGGCTTATAGTCTCGTTGGTGATACTATTTCCATACAATTCAAATGCCAGTCTGGACTTTGTCAATCTCATTAGCTAATCATGCGAGATATAAGACTTTAGCAGAATGTTTTTTCTTCTTGTTAGGAGAAGGCATTAACAACATAACTTCCAATGGCCAATCATAGTTGATAAAGGTGAAAAACACTTGTCTTATCGCTCAAGCAAAAAAAGCGAGACAAAGGCAAAAAAAAAAATTTTAATTAAAAGGGACGGTGACAAGAAAATGGAGTAGAGTCTAAATGAAAGAGAAGAAAAATGGTAAATAAAAAGTTGGCAGGTGACTAGCTGACTACATTTAATGCGGCAAGTGTAAAACTTCAATAAAGGAAAAAAAATTATACATTAAATACTATCGTTTGATCCCCATCTCTCCAATGACCTCTAAAACAATCTCAAAACTCAACGGTGATTTTCTCACAATCTTAAATCTCTCTAACAACCTTTTTATCAACCTTCATAAATAGCCAACGACCTTTTTGATGACCTTATAATTCTCTGTTAACCTCTCTGACAACCCCGAAACTCGTTGATAACCCTCAAAATTGTCTCAGACATCACCGAAGTCTTGTGTAATAATAAAGTGCATTTCTGACACCTAAAGCTTCTCCAAAGGCGTTGGAAAAGCACTAAAAGTGATTGTCTATGGACCACTAGTTGCCTTGACAATACTCAAGGGGATGGTCACATCGCCTTGAGTAAAGCCTCAGCAAGGCCCACCTTTGACAACTATGTGGCCAATCATGCACATTAGACTCTAATATAAATGAATTTTGGGGGCAGCTCACACTTCAAGTTTTTCCAAATTAGACTACATCAACTTCATAGACTAGAATGTACTTTAAGGTTAACTTGGCCAGATTATCAAGCATTCAAGCCCTAAGACGGGCAGTCAAGCTGGTGCCTCAAAACCAGAAATATTAAAGAAGACCTCAAAACAAGATAAATTGCATGTTGACACCCAAAAGAAAAGCCAACCATCACACAACCTTGACAAACATATTTTAGTCCATATGAAGCCAACAACACCTTTGAGTACAGCCCGATGCCTTGATTGATAAATTTGGCGATTTTAAGCTTCACATAGGAAAAAAAAACACAATTTTTTGCATAATCCAGCTCCAAAATGTGTCATCTTTGTATGAAATTTCATCAAAAACAATAATATTATACCTTGTATCAACAAAAGTGATTTTTAGCAACCTTCATAAGCAATAAAGCTTAATGCTCCATAAATTATTTCTCCAGTAAACTACAATTGGCTGAGCCTCGCTGAAAGTAAAAACAACTAGAAGACCAACCAAAGTGCAGTCTCAACATTTTAAGGAGAAAAAATCTTAATGTATGAAAAAAAGTTTAAGTTTGAAAATTCTCCACATGCAACTGATGCAGAGGGTAAGAAATTAATGAATACGTTTTTTTTAAGTTTTTCTTTCTATTCCAATCCTATAGATTCTAAAGCTTTTACCCTAACTGTAACTCTTAGTTTAGTGCTTATCAAAATTTTGCTAAATATGGTGAAAATTGGATCACAAAAACGGCATCGCTTAAAATTTTTCAGAAAAGACCAAAGAGAAGTTGTACATACATTCAGGCCCACACATCATTTAATGAACTCTCTATTTCAGATGGTGTGATTTATGGAATTAATTCATCATAATTACTTATACTGATAAAAAGGAAAGTAGCTCAAGTAATCAACCAACAATAAATTGTCTTCATATCCTCCGTCAAATAAGCAAGTAGTTTCAAGTTCAGATCTATAATGCCAACTAGTTAACCTAATCTTCAATTTTGCGCTGACAAATTTAAGAAAATTCTGAGGAACACTACCTTTCCGGCCACCATAATGAGGAGCAGTATCCCAAAACTCATCACGCAGCTGCATCAACTGAGACTTCGTTATTGGCTGAGGATGTTTCCATGACTTTGGCTTTCGAATCTTTTTCACAGACCCTGCTATAACCAATTCAAATTTACAAAATTAATAGCTAAAACTCAAGATTTAAGCTTTCAAGTTCATGGGATCCAAAAACACAAAAAAAAAAAAAAAAAATGAATAAACCTTGTGCCACAGAGGCATTAACTAATATTGACTTAAACACCTCTACACAACACAATCCATGTCCATCAATTACAAAGTGTTTATATATATATATAAAATGAGGCACTAAGGAGGGTTCCATAAATTTATATATTATGATTTTCCTTTCCTAGGATTTGCATACACTAGTTCTACATATTCACACAGCAAATTCAAAATCACATCACGACTTCCATTCAAAATTAAGACCAGCAAGGAAAGTTATTTAAGAAAGCCGAAAGTGTTCTTAATAGATCTCTTCATCTTAGTATCCTAAACACATATCTCAATTTGCATGTGCTTAACACCATACTTAACAAAAAAACAAATAAAAATTTCACCAATTTTCATCAGAGACTCTCCGCCGTCTGGTCAAAATCACGCAACAAAATTAAGCCTACTCAAGTATTAAACACGAGTTCACCAATCGTATAAAAAAATTACACACACTAAAAATGCATTTAATCAAACAGTCATGACACGAAAAAACATCAAACCAAACCAACGGTGAACCTAATGAAAGGCGATGCACACGCAATTGATCAACAACAGCATGAATCAGACAATTGATAATGAAGTGAAAGAGAGTAAGGTGATTAACCGTCGGCTTTGGTGTGTGAGGATCCAGCGCAGCCCATGCTGATGCTGAATCTTTGCTCCAAGATTTGAGGTTTTCGCAGTCCTCGTTCAGGGAGAAATGAAATCAATTAATAATAATTATTATTATTATATAAGGAAAGCCGAGAGCGTGAAGGAGTGAGAGAGATTTTTTTGTTTTCCGGTGAGCGTCCGTGCGTTTCTTCCGTGAGTTGAAAAAAAATTCAAAGCGGAAACAATTAATAAAAAATAAAAATTATGATTGATTAATAATTTTCCTTTTAGGGATGCTTGCCTCTGATATGATGTCACCCTGTCACAATAATATCATTATTATTATTATTTTTTAATCAAATTATGAGTTCAAATGAATTTTGTGAAGGAAGGAAACCTATCCAGAGTAGACATTCTTTTTAAGTTAAGCAAGTTTAATTTTAAATCTAATTACCTACTCTATAATCACCAAATCGATAGTTTAAAAATTTGATATTAATATATCATCAAGATACAAATAAATTATTTAAATTTATTTATATAAATTAAAATATCGATTTTGATTGAGTGATACATTTTTCTCTCACTTCAAAATTATTAATTAGATATTAACACCTCAATTTGTAGTGATAAATTTATATTATTTATTTATACACATAATATTACTCTTTTAATTTTTTATGAATAAAACTAGACATAAATAAATTGTATAAATTAGACACCAGTGTGTGATGAATTGATGTAAAGATTTACTTTTGAAATAATTCAATCAGATACTATTATGACTAGATACAAGTTGAGTTTGAATAAGACTTAACTTGTTTTTGGTGAATTGAACTCATTGAACACGTGTTCAACTCGCTTCATAATTTTACTGTTCGTGATCAGCTTGCACTTAACTCGAGTTTGTGTGTTCTGGCTCAAGTTCGCTCTAATCAACTTCGAGTTCACATTTCAAACTCGTGTCAAATTCTGGAGTATTCATATATACATTCTCTAACATCATTTAGAGTTCATTTATTAACAAAATCGAACCGTATTTGGCTCGCGAGTTGTATGAGTTGAGCAAGGTACCTATTCAAGTTCAAGTCTGGGCTAGTTTTCGTTTGTACTCCCAAGCTCGTATTCGGGTTTAGACTCGTAATCTTATATTTGTGTTTGAACTCGTTCGAACAAAATTTATTTCAAACTCAAACAAACTCACTTCAAATTTAACTCGAGATATTATTATATCATATTATATAAATAAATTTATACAATTTATTTGTTTATATAATATCACTCTTTTATAAACCATCATAAATCATCGAAATAATATGATTATTTCTTATTGATATTTAGAAAGTGTGTATATATATATTTATCAATAAAAATATGTATATATATAATTTTGTACATAGTTTAAATATATAAATAACATGATTAGATGATTTTAAATTAAAAATAAAATAAAATCTAATTATATAATAATATATAATTTAAATTATATACTAAAAATATGTATCATAATAACGTTTTATATATATATATATATATATATATATATATATATTCACAGTTGAGGTAATTAATATAAAAAGAAGCCAAAATCAAAAGTAGTTTATTTTTGTCACCAATCAGTTGTCTAAATCAAAGAGGTTGCAAAGGGATAGACCAAGTAAAGTGCTTTTAATTGTTGAAATAAACAAATAAACAAACATGATGCAACTTTTCCAAATCACGGGTTATTTATGTCAACATAAAATATCACAATTTTTCATGGTCATCATTTTTGTTTATGGCATTTGATTCTCTTCATAATTAGAATTTTATGACTATCACGGGACAGAAAATCAAAAGTTTAATCTTGATATAACGCCAAATATTATTCCCTATGTTTTGCCTCTCAAACTATTAGTTAAAAGTGATTACACTAAATCTTAACAGTTATAATAAAATTAATCCTTGAATTTGGTTATCACTTGTTAGGTTGTTGACAGATTGACGAGCTCAGGCTAGGGGATCCCTTTCTGTTCTTCTGGGATCATTCAAGCATTATTATAGCCCAACTTTTATATGCTAAAAATGTACTTGTGTGGAAACTGAATTGTTTCTTCAATGGGGAATGTCAACTGTCTCCTTTGTATCATTCCAATCTTCCATTAATGCTATCATTGCAAACATGGTTGCCATTAAAAATGTTTGATGTTGCCATGTAGCAGAAATATTGGTTAATAGTTACACAGAAAAGGAAATTGATTCTTCAGTTTATTGAAGAACTACTGGAATTAGATTCTGAAGGGCTGAATGCAATAAGAAAACAAAAACAATTCTGCAAAACATACTTAACTCCGCAAAACTCAGTTTTCAACAACCATGCTTCTAAGATATTATCAGTTTCTTTTAGAGACCCTTTGCAGTACTTCATGGGTTGCAGAACTCAGACCTAGAAACTTTTTTTTTTTTTTTGAGCTAAGCTCTTGGGTTACAGTTTTGGTTTGAATATGGAGTTCAAGTTTCATGGCACCAAGCAAAGAAAAGGATACAACGAAAAGTGAAAAAAAGTTGAAATTACCTGCAGGTGAGAGCAATCACTTAAGTTTTATGTTTATATTTAGAATCGGTAGGTTTCATCCGCATACTTGCTCCTCATATTGTAATGGTCGAACTTCAGGTTGTCATAATCCAGTGGCTTGACCTCAGCTGGTTTTGGATCCATGCCACTTGCTCCATAAACAAACTCTCCACTTCTATCGCGTTGACGATGTTTTGTTCTTTCTTTCTGGCTCTTAGATTTGACATACGGAGGTTCACCTGACCCATAGAAGTTTGAAAATTCATGTCGCTTTGAGGAGGACCTGTGCTTGGTGAATAGAGAAGGTTCCTTAAAACTGGATGATTTGATCTTTGGGGGTTTCACTTCTGAATATTTATCCGTTGTAGTGGGAGTATGGATGTGATGGGCTTCAGATACCAGAGCAGCTGACTTCTGCCTTTGCATTAATGGGGGCTCAACATCGTCTTCAAGCATTTTGAGATTATCCTTCAATGGAGTCAGACCCTTGGAGCCGACACCACCAGGTCTCATTCGGGAGGGGATAAAGTAAAGGAATATGCTACCAATTGCCTCAAATAAAAGCTTGGAAAGATCAACAATTAATTGTCCGAAAGATGGCCATCCTGGTTCCTCTTTCATGTTATCTGCTATAAGAGTGGATTTCTCCATATTTGGCTGTTCTTTGAATTCGCTGTCCAAAGGTTGTTGCTGCATCAATTCATAAATCAGAATAAGCAAACGGTGAAAAAGTATACATGTGAACTAACATAGATGTTTTACTGGGGTAGGAAAATATAGCACACTTATCTTCGAAGATCCGAGGGAAATTATATTACCACATAAACGGCAATCAACCATTATACGAAATGGTTAAAAAATAGAAATACAATTCTTCTGGTCTCTATGTGTACCACTTGTTTACTTCTCTGTATATCCTTTTATCTCTTTTAATTAAGTTTATGGTGTTTTTTTTTTAAATTAAATTGCTTGCTATGAGAACATAGAAAGTAAATAATACTTCAGCAGAAATATTGTGGTTGAACTAGTTATAAGTATCTAAATTGTCTATATTCTTCATTTCCTGACAATGAAAGAAATGACGTAAAATTCTACCATAAAAAAGATACCGTTCTTGAGAAGAAAGAAGGACCAAGTCCCTGCTGAAGCATGCAGGCAGCATATCCAACCAAAACAGCACCTATAACCATCAGTATATCTGCTAGAAAAACCATTAATCTGTCAGTTGGTAGGGGATGTTTAAAGCTGAAATGCAACAAAGTGATGAAGAAGCAAAGCTTCATTTATACAGAATTATAAATGCAACTATTATAGGAAAAGACTTAAAACATATCAAACAGTTTTGAAGATTAAAAAAAATGTCGATACAAGACAAAGCTATGCATTGATGAAACAACTGATGCATCAGCATGTTGAATAAGGTGAAAGAACTGACAATTGGAGCTAACCTTATTTCTTTCATATAAATTTTTCTTGCTACCATGTCTTAAAATAAATATTACAAAGCAACAACATAAAAGGACTGGCCATACTTGATCACTAAAGTTGAAGTTCATTCATCTATTAAGAAAGCACTTCAGTTATACACACACACAAAAATGAAGCCACTAATCTTGTAATAATTGTCAGAAATTGAGTTTCCTGCAACCACAATTGGAAAATTATTCAATTCCTGCAGCCAAAACACCCCACTCTCAGACTATTTTAGGCTTAATACTAAGTCTCACTTCATCATGTTGTGATATATAAGATATATAAATCAAAAGAAATCAGAAATAGTTAAACAATTGGTATTTGGCTACTAAACGTATGTTAATAGCTTAGTTAACATGATTATGGAGACAATGATACAGGAAATTGGACGGATCCATGGTGTACAGCACCGTCCAGAGCACATAAACTTGATAGGCATAGTCAATATAGCCACTAAGGGTCAATGAACTTCCTATTCTTAAAGCTAGTACACTAGCAATCTCCAGTAACACCAGATGGCCTTACAAGAGAATGAAGATTTAGAAACCAGTAAATTTCTGTTTCTATGATTTTCTAAATTTGACACTGGCATCTGTCATCTGATAGTATAAGTCATTATGCAAAATTCCAGTTAAAGGTATATTAGAATCACTTACATCATAACCATCTTAAGTTTCAATAAATGAATTCTGGATGTATTATCCCTTGCCTCTAACACTTTCTAGAATATTCACCAGATATAAAAATATTCAAGATCACTATGACCTTTCAGTTTGACCCAATTTCCTTCAACAGGATAAAAGTGCAGCTGCAGTGATTTACAACTAGTAATTCCTAGTATTCGAAGCCCCTTTGGAAGAAAGTCACAACTTTAGTGATAAAGATAGAACTTGGATATTTCAGATGGTTTTCCATGCATGTAAAAGCTCTTAACAGACTTAGTGTCACGGTATTAGTCAGAAGAAAAGTGAATGAAAACATAATTTCACCGTATAAAGTAGTTAAAGCCCTAACAAATTCAACAAACTGCACAAAGAGTATCAAATATCTGATTCAAGAAAATCACCAGATATTTATTACAAACATTTTGAGAAGAGATCAGTCTAATTACCATGGCAATCTATCAAGAAGCTAAATATTAACTCTTCAACATTTGCGCATGTTTACTGGAACTGCAAAACTTATCAAGCTGCCTTCCAGAACAACCACAAATATACTATATCATTTTTTATAAGATTTCCATTTCCAATCAGACAAAAGGTGCAGGACAATGCCTTGACATAACTAATTTCAAGAGGATCAACAATGTCAGAAATTTTCAAACATGTAGTTGGCAAACAGACATTACAAATCCCTAGGCCTTTGCATACAGAATGAGTTAAACAATTAACGAGACCACTTTATATTAATTCAGTGACACCAAACACAACATTGAACTGCAATAAACAACATCACCTCTAAGACAGCTTATGGCCACAGTACAGTTGCAACTCAAGGCAAGATCACAAAAATCACAAGATTAGATGGGTGCTATGAAAAAAAAAAAAAAACTTACGAAGCAAACAACAAAAGTCAGCTCCAGACCTGTGGGATAAATGGAATCAGCCTGATATTCACAATCATCTTGGTTAAGTGAGATTTGTCGAAGAGCAGCATTTCCTCTGTCAACAACTAATAAGGAACAGGTGGGTCGAACATATACCACATCGAAATCATTTGAGAACTTTGCATCCTCACTGGGTCCATCTCTGAACCCTGCAACATTTGACTTCCCACCAGCAATGGTTGTCACACCTGGAAACAATTTCCAAACTTAACAACCTCCTATCTCATCATTATTAATCTCGGCAGAAGGTCCCAAAATACATATTTAAAGTTATTTATTTAGTTTTGGATAAAATTTTGTTGCACATTTACATGAGCTTTAATAGTTTAGCACGCACTAACACAATGTCAACCAAGTTCTGATTTGAACTATGCATACCTGCATCTCCTATCTTTCTGATTGCAAGATTCAAAGTATCAGCAACATACAGGTTCCCTTTATCATCCATGGCTACACCTTTGGGATGATTGAAACGAGCTTCATTTGGCTTTCCATCCACATGTCCAGTGTAGCCCTGAAAGGACCCGGCAACCAATCTTCCCCGGCTATCTACAGCAATTAGAAATGATAAAAAAAAAACACAATCAAGAAATCATCAGTGATAAACAGCTAAATTTTATCTACAAATCATATTAAGAAAATTTTACTACATTAGCAACTATGACGTATAAGTTGAACACAGTAATGGTGTTGCACAATCTGAGTCTCACTTTCCAAACAGATTAAAGAGAGTTATACTCTATGTTTTCACAATGAAAACCAAAACACTATTGAAGAATTAATGTCTGAACCTAATATTCTAAATTAGTTCAGTCCTATTCTGTACCTAGAATGCATTTTAATATCACAAAATAAAAAAATCTGATAATATTAATAACCAAAAAATTGTGTATTTTGCCTTCTTGTAATTGAATTTCATGATAACCAACAATTTTTTGTATTTTACTGCACTTGAATGTACATCTTCGCAAAACCCTTTGCATTATTCCACTAAATGAAAATTAAAAACCTGGGGAAAATGAAGAAAAAGAGTTGCATTGCACTAAAAATGGAGTATTTCTTTTTCTAGGTCCCAAACAACATAAAATCAAGGATTCAAAAACCAGTACATGTTTTCTCTAAGCACTTATGAAGCAACAAAATGAAACTTGAGATGCTAAATTTTTGCCAAAGCAGAGTTAAGGAACAAGCATACACTGGGACAATGGTGGAGTGATTTTTACAATGTTGCTATTGACTTCATCAACAGCAAACAGCTCACCGTCCTCAGAGACCCGGATCTTGTAAGGAACTACTCCAATCTCACTCCCTTCAACCACAGTCTCAACTAAGTAGCCATTTTCAAATTGAAGAACATTCCCATCTGCGGAAAAAAAAAAAAAAAAAAAAAGAAAATCATTATGGAACATAAATTGGGTTTGATTACTTAACAAAAATTTTATAAAATGAACCTATACTAAATCAGTTAAAATTCTATCAACTAACCAGATTGAGGTTCTTTGGAGGAGGATGACCTGGTTGTCCATTTTAGAAGAGAAGACAGGTGCTTTATCAAAGGCCCTGAGCATCAGATTTTTTTAAAAAAAAAAAAAAGTGAAGCCATGGCCAAACAAACAAAAGCACACACATCAAGTAAATATCTAAAATAATTAAAACATACAAGCAGAACAGAATAAGAGAAAAAACTGTATTGCACAAGTAATCAAACAGATCAAAAGAACCCACAACCAGAACAATTCAAGCACTATAAATTATGCATCAACAAACCTGATCAAGCACAATGATTCATAATTTAAAAAAAGAGCAAAAATAACCCAAAATTAAAACTTCAAGAGAAAAAAGCATGATATAATTGAAAAGGATAACAATAACGGACAATAAATCAAGCTAAAAAGGTGAATAAAACGAAAAACGAAAGCTAACCTATGTAAAAAACAAGCAGATTCAAAAGAAGAAAAGCAAGAGAATTACCAGCAGGAGCAGCATGGGCTTGAAATTGAAGAGTGAAAGCAATTAAAAGAGTTAAAGTGATGAAAAGATGAGATTCCCTCATGGCTGGCTCACTAAACTAAGAAAAAGAAACCCCGAGTTTCTGAGAGGAAGAAAGATCAGAAATGGGGTTGTTTTGTTGCATGTAACGGTGAAACCATGAAATAGAAGTGAGACTGAGAAAAAGATTCACAAAAAGAAGTACTAATTCAGTGTTTTCAGCGGCTCTCCTTGTACTGGTTTCAGCAGTTTGAGCTTGTTGGGCAACAGTGGAAACCAGCTTTTGTATATTATTGTATTTGTTAAACGGGTGAAAGCAGATGGGAAAGCAGGGCTTTTAATTTGCCCGAACAAGATAAAAAGGTGAGATTTTCTAGGAGGACAAAGGAAAACAATTTGGGAGGGAGAAAAGATTAAAATGGAAAAGTTCAGCTAAGGAACAAGAATAAATGAAGTGGGCAACCAGTGCCCGTTGGCAGTAGCCATACAAATTTTGTAAAATTGAAAAAAAAAAAAAAAGGTTGCGAAAACACTTATTCCGACCCAAGGTTTAGGAAAAGCAACTTCATACCCGCAAACTATTAAAAGTTTAAATACTTACCTATCTATTAAATTTTAATCTTATTATCAGAAGTAAAATTCTTATTTAGAAATTTATTTAAACTCATATTTTAAGATTATTCTTAAGTTTTGAAATGTTTATTTTTGTATTTTAACCTTATATTTCCAAATTTAAAAACTGATTTTAGGATGATAATCGAAAATCAAATCTAAAAACTAAGAGAGAGAAAAATGGTAAAACTAAAATGTTTAAAAAAGTTGAGGGTGGCTATAATGGAAAAAAAAAATTAGAGCTTAAAACTCTAGACTTTGGGGAGGGGGGAATCAGTTTTTGAATATGAAAAATATGACATTAAAGGATAAAAATAAATATTTCAAAACTTAAGGGTAATTTTAAAATATAAATTTAAATAAAATTTATAAATGATAATTTTACCTTTGATAATAACACCAAAATTTAACAAATAAATAGATGTTTAAATTTTTAAAAATTAATAGATATAAGTTTAGATCTGCACTAAACCTTGAGTGGGAATAAGTTTTTTAGCCAAAAAGAGTTAACATTTTCCCATTGAAATTTGTTCTTAAAAATCTTTCTCACTAAAATCACACATTTATATTCGGAATATATTTTTATTAACGAAAAATTTGTCTTAAAAAATCAGTTTTTTCTTTTATTTCTTTATTCATCTTTTTCACCTTAAAAAGTGTTATGTATATAATTTTATATATAAATAATAACTTGTCATGATATGATTAAATAATTTTAAATTAAAAATAAACTAATACTCAATTACATAATGATATATCATTATTTATGTATAAAATATAGTTTTATTATTTCACTTGTTCTTACCATTCAGCTTAAATTCTCAATCCTTTTTCAGCGGCAAATCTCTCCGGTCAATAAGAAGCTATTGACCATATTTGGTCATCGTAGCCAGCCTGAGAATTCTCATAGTGCTAAAGGGAAAGGCGCTAGGGTTCATAGTGCGTGATCGGAATATATCCCTTGTAAACTCTGCTCTAGCCGTCTAGGGAGCTCTGAAAGTATATTTCAGGTAAGAAAAAGAAAGAAAAAGGCCCCTGCAAATGGGCTATGTGCGTTACCTGTTCAGTCTAGAGTGACTGGGGCTTAGTAGGATGTAGAGGGGCCAAGGGGCCGGGCCAGGTTACGTATTTAACATGGCCCATGTCGGTCTAGTGCAGAAAAAAGGGGTCATCCGAAGCCTATTCGCTTAACAAATTGTGTTCCGACCCGTAAGATAAGGTCCCTCGCCCAGCCCAACATAGCCTATTAAAAATTTAAAATTAATTAAAAACTAAGTATATATTAAAAAATAACAAAATTTTATAATTTAGTGAATTGACATATAAAATCATATAGGTTGGCCAACTAAAACCCTATAGCGATACGACTTTGATCCCTAAGTTTTTGTTGGATTAGTCTAACATAAAAGTTTGTCAAATGATAGGTCTCAGTCCAATTTGATTTATTGTCATCTCTTTGTAGATAACATTTTCAACAAAAACAATTGTCATGTTATGCTTGATGTTAGGTAATTAGGACACAAGGGTATGGGTTCATTAGGCTGTCCCTATGCCGGCCAGATTTAATCATCACTTACTTTTACAAAGTATTTGGGTTTGATCCATCTAGGTTTGGTAGCGTTGTGTTTAAGAAATCTGTGATGGGAACTCTATATAATCAGGTTGGTCTTGCTGGCTCCAGTATGGTGAAGATCCTTTCTATTTTTCCCAACATTTGGGCTACTCAGTGGCAACCTAGACAATAGCCCCTTACTTGCCACTATCGAAACCTTATTTTACATTTGGGTAATGCCAAATGAGATTTGTTCAAGACAACGAAACAAAGTGAAAGGTTCGAGGGCAAAGGTGTAAGAGTACTATGGTTAACAATAAAATTATGTATATATATTTTTAGTATATAAATATATATATATTGATTGTGTTATCACATTTTGAATTAAAGATAAAGTAATATCTAATCATGTAATAACCATATAAGTGTGTATAATTTATATACTTAAAGTATGTAAATAAATGTTTAACAATTATACAAGCAATCAAACCCTATGTAAAATGCAATAAATTAAATAGAGAACAAAAAGAATCCATTCAACAAATTTATGGTGGTTTATGGTTGTTATCTTAAGAGGGCATTTGATTTAAGTAATATTTTATTATCAAAACTGAAATATTATCTTAAAGATAAGTATAAATAATTATTATGTTTGTTTAGAAGTAATAAAATAATACTAATAAATTAATTTATTTAAATGTCTTTAGGTATAATTATTCTAAAATATTATTTATTATATTAATTGAAAATGAGGCCATTTTTGTCCTAAAAATTAATAAATAAAAATATAATTACAATAAAATCAAAATTACCTTGATAATCTTTTAATATTTAAAGTGAAAGTAAAAATTAAATTACTACCAATATTACCTATTATATCTCCATTACTATAATATTTTATTATTAACAAATCAAATAAGATAATGTAAGTAAAAAAAGATAAATTAACTAAGTAATTTTTATTGATTAGAATCAAACGACCCTAAGTCTCTTGCATTTACGCGTACTTTTTCGAGAAAACTCCTTGAAACTTCACTATCTTATGTAAACTTGATACATTAGTTTTATAGGAGTTTACCATAGGTTTTCTGGGATTTCTCCTTCATAATAGTTGATTCAAGGATTTGACATACAAATTTAAGTACTAAGCTTGCGAGGTGAAAATGCCTGGCAAGTGGGTTGATTAAATAGATAAATAATAAAGTTTTTTTTTTTTTTTCAAATAATATGTCTAAGAACAAGAGAGATGAAAATTATAGTGAAATAACTGAGCTTCGAGCAATTCGAACTTCAAAATTAAGATTGAATTTTCTTTAGTGTACATCTCTAACCCTTGAATGGTTTCCAATACTTCCATTTTATGATCTTTGAACCTTCTAGAATGATTAAAAATTTTTACGAATGCACTCTAACCATTTTGGCTTGACCATGTTTGGTTCATTACTTTTTTAATTTCTTGTACTCACTTAAGATACAGTGAAATCTCAAACTTACATCCTTTAATTATCTATGAGTAAATTATTGTTAAAAATTTTAGTTAATATTAGAAATAAAGCTATCATTTACTAAAATTAAAACTAGTATAAAATCTCAGTTAGGGTTAGAGATTCGTTTATCGACTCTCAGTTTCGTCTTTAGATGGTCGTTATCAGTAGAGATGGTCATTGGAGAAGGGAGAAAGAAAACTTAGGGATTTGAGAGTGAAATTATTACTTTTTAAAACTTGAAAACTTTAAGTGAGAGGGAAGATTGTGAATTTTTAAATCTAAAGAGAAAAATGTAATAAACCGTTAATTTTTTAATAAATGATTGTTTTACTCTAACCATAACTTAAATTTTTAATAGAAATTAACTTATGAATAAATGTTTGAGTTTTTAAAAGTTAAAGGTGAGAATTTGAGAATTCACTATACCTTGGGTGGGAATTACGTTTTATTTAACTTATGTTTTGTATTTTATAAAGAAAATAATTAAACCTAAAACCTTATTAATTGAAATTATGCCTGTCATCAAACCAAGTTTTTTTGTTTTTTTATGTTAACGCGCTTTAGATTTTATATCTAATGATTTAATATATAAAATTATTTTAAATATTATTTTAATATTTATTTAAACAATTTTATCAATTCAACAACAGGTCAATTCGCCTGATTTATGATATTTGAATTGTATATTGTATCGTATATTAAAAATTTAATTTACTATTTGTATATCATAAGATACAAATTTTAAAAATAAAATAAAATAATTAATAAAAATAATAAAAAATTCTAATATATACATCATTATTTTAAAAAATATCATAAATATTTTTGAAATTTTAAAATTTCTCATATACATCTTATCTATATTATTTTTTCTCTAAAATATTATTTTGATTTATATCGATAATATGTATCGTATCATATTGTACAATACTTTTATTATATTATATTAATTTAATATATCATAAAAATATATAACCTTTTTTATATCATATTATATTATAAATGATATATTATATATTATATCATATGATGCAAATATTCATCAACTAATCTCAATATGAACCGGACCAATCATTTACCAAGTTAAGGTTTGGTGTGGTTTTGGAAAATTTGTAATGGCCATTCCCTCGCTTTTGAAAATGACAAATATGTAAAAGAGAAAAAAAAAAAAATCCTCGTTAAGTTCGCAATCCAAAATTCCTGATACTGGTTCAACTCCAGCCCATCGTTCCAAAAAAAGGTATCCGGCTTCAAATGTATTATCTGGCCCACGCTCAGCACGACCAAATAGGTTAAAGCTTCCGTCTGACCTCTCATTAGCCACGTCAAGTTTTTAGACACGTGTCAATTTTCAATTAGACTCATCATCGTGTCCGCAAGGCCACCTATTCAACTCTATTTAAAGTCAAGTACACGAGTGCCCTTAGTTTGTTACTTTCAGATCCCTCTTTACACTCCGGTTCCTTGATCTACGAATTCGTACGGTTCGCTCCTCAATTTCGATTTTCTGTATTTCATGATTCTAGTTTTTATTTCACTTATCTGTGTTTCGAGTCTCAATTGTGTGTTTGTGTGTGTGTGTGTGTGTGTGTTTTTTTTTTTTAATTTTTTGTATGGTTTGGTAGCGTCGTTGAATTGTAATTGTTTCGATTTCTAGATCTGAGATGAAGTGGAGATTGAGATTTTGCAGTTTCTTTCTTAGCATCTAAACAGAGTGTTTTTGAATCATCTGATTGTATTTTTGTTAGATCTGTTGTTCTGTGTAGGTAACGGTATTATTTTGTGCGTGAGTGCTGTATAATGATAGTGAGAATATTTTTTTATTCAGATACGAATACTTTTACTAGAGATTATATATGTGTGATCTTGAGATAGGTGCATTTGAGATTACTAGCTTGCATAATTGGAGGTGCATATGTTAGCTATTGACATGAATTTGCTTTTCCTTCAATGCATAGATTAGAAAATTTTCCAAATATGTCATTGGAGGGTTTTTCTGAGATGGGTCACGGGATACTTTTTTCGCTCTGCAAGAATGTGGATGTCTTATAGTTCCGGAACAGATTTTAGCAGCTAGGATGAATTTTTATAATTTATATGAAGTTTGAGGCCTTAATGTTATGAATCGTTTGTTTTTGTAAATAGAGATATATTTTCTTTTGAACTTTTGATTTTCCTGAATGGTTATAAGATTTGTGTGAAGGAGTGTCATTTTTGTGTAGACCATGGAAAGAATGACTGAAGATTTCTGGTTTTAAAGTTAAGAATCAGACCACATCCAATGGCATATACCTTATGGATTTAGCCGTTCTATCTGTGATTTTAAATAATTCATTGAGCTTGTCATTGTTTTGAAGCAATGCTTGATTCAAAAGTTGTCGTGCTACCTTTCTTGTTAAGAATGTGAATTGCAAGTTGATCATGTTGGGTTTAACGGAATTTGTGTCCTTTATGAATGGTGATGCAGGTATTGCTGGTCTAGTTTGGACCAAATAAGATGGGAGGTGGTTTTAGAGTGCTCCATCTTGTCAGGCCTTTCCTTTCATTTCTCCCTGAAGTTCAGAGTGCTGACAGGAAAGTTCCATTCAGAGAGAAGGTGATATACACCGTGATCTCTCTTTTCATTTTCTTGGTATGCAGTCAACTTCCGCTGTATGGCATACACTCCACAACTGGTGCAGATCCATTCTATTGGATGCGTGTTATCCTTGCTTCAAACCGTGGTACTGTCATGGAGCTTGGAATCACTCCAATTGTGACATCTGGACTTGTGATGCAGCTTCTTGCAGGGTCAAAGATAATCGAAGTTGACAATAATGTACGAGAAGATCGTGCTCTCTTGTAAGAATCATTTAGCCTAAGTTTTTAAAAAGTTGGTTCTTTTTCTCATTTTGTTTGCATTAGAAGATCAGTTTTTCATTACTGTTTTAACTGGCCATTTCTGTTTTCATGTTGAATGCATGTGTTACTTTTAAACTGGCCCAATTTCTTATTGCAGCTTTGTTTATTTCTTTGCTCTTTGTAGCTTCAATATAATATTTTTAATTATTTACAGTTGTGTTTGATAAGTTGTAGTGCAGCCTGCCCTTAATGCATACTTGGAAAGTCATTTGGCTATACATGGCATTTGTCACATTGTTGGTGCAGCTATGTTGTATTAATTCCATAAAATGACTCTTTTCTACCATACAGAAATGGTGCACAGAAGTTGTTGGGTATCCTCATAGCAATTGGTGAAGCAGTTGCTTATGTTCTCTCAGGGATGTATGGCAGCGTTGGCCAACTTGGAGTAGGAAATGCCATTCTTATCATCATTCAGCTCTGCTTTGCCGGTATCATTGTGATCTGTTTGGATGAACTCCTCCAGAAAGGCTATGGTCTGGGCTCTGGAATCTCCCTTTTCATAGCAACCAACATCTGGTGAGCTTTAAGCCCCTTTATTGGACTACATGATAAAAAATTTGCTTTAGTTTTAGGTGTCAAGAATTCTAGTTTGTCTGGTAGATGTTACTATGCCTTAGGTGTCTGTCTCATGGATTGTATTTTGATATATTGCATAAAAGAAGTTTGTTGACTTTTGTTTGTTTGATCATTTCTTTGCAGTGAAAACATCATTTGGAAAGCATTTAGTCCCACAACCATTAACAGTGGAAGAGGAGCTGAATTTGAAGGTGCTGTTATAGCTTTATTCCATCTCTTGATAACTCGAACAGACAAGGTTCGTGCTCTTCGTGAGGCCTTTTACCGACAGAATCTTCCAAATGTGACAAACCTGCTTGCCACAGTCTTGATCTTCTTAATTGTGATCTACTTCCAAGGGTTCCGCGTTGTTTTGCCTGTGAGGTCAAAGAATGCCCGAGGTCAACAGGGTTCATATCCAATCAAATTGTTCTACACCTCAAATATGCCAATCATTTTGCAGTCTGCACTCGTTTCCAACCTGTACTTCATTTCCCAGGTAAAAAGTTAAAGTCTTCTGATTTTCATTTAATCAGTTTGATGACACTTGTCTATACAGTTGCTGTACAGGAAATACAGTGGAAACTTTCTTGTGAATCTATTGGGTATATGGAAGGAATCGGAATACTCTGGTGGCCAATTTGTACCTGTAGGTGGCCTAGCATATTATATTACAGCACCATCGAGGTAGCTAATAACATGTTTTCTTACCTACTTTGCTTGCATTTGCGATTATGAATTTGCTCTTATTTTTACTTTATTTTCCGGCTCTGTTTAGTGATACCAGGATTTCTCCATTGACAAATTACTTGTATTTTGCAGCTTAGCTGATATGGCAGCAAATCCTTTCCATGCATTGTTCTATCTAGTGTTTATGTTGTCAGCTTGTGCACTATTTTCAAAAACTTGGATTGAAGTTTCAGGATCGTCTGCTAGAGATGTTGCCAAGCAACTTAAGGTAACGTCTCTTGTTTAGATTTGATCTAATCTGAAGAAAGTCTCATGGATCATCCTTTTTCTTGTGTCTCGATTGGTTATTCTTCTAGTGTTTCATCTATTGTTTTGACTTAAGTGATACACTGAACCAAAAGAAAATGGAGCATTTCCTCCATGGACCTGATTTTCCATCCCCTTTGTTTGAAAGAGGAACCTGCAACGTGCTTTAAATATCTATGTGCAGTTTTTAATTATTTGAAATGTAATTAAATTTGAGTACAACTCTTCAAACTGATTTGTCTCCCCAGCATTCCTGTGATTGAAGCCCTGCTTTAGCACATTTAGCTCGAATAATCATATCCACTAATCTAGTGATTAAAGAATAATGGTTTTCGAGTTTTGATGAACTCATTGATTATAGAAACATGCCAATTTACTCGCCTACATTGCACAGATGAAATTGACCTTGTCGTAATCTGGAAATTAAAATTGGATCCTAAAGTGTCAAAACTGTTTAATTCCATTCAGTTATCATCCCTATGAAGCACATCATTATATACGGGTTTGTTGTTGATATTATGTGTAGATTACCTCAATAATTAGGCTCATCATATGTGCTAAACTTCTCTCTTGTTTTTAGGAACAACAAATGGTTATGCCTGGGCATAGAGATGCAAACTTACAGAAAGAGCTGAACCGCTACATCCCCACAGCCGCAGCATTCGGAGGCATGTGTATAGGAGCACTGACTGTGTTGGCCGATTTCATGGGAGCTATTGGTTCAGGAACTGGAATTCTACTTGCAGTCACCATCATTTATCAGTACTTCGAGACTTTTGAGAAGGAAAGAGCCAGTGAGCTTGGCTTCTTCGGCTTATAAGGTTATGGCAGCAGTTTTTGGAGAGCTAAAGATATGTATGCAGGCCCTTCTTTAACACCAAAGGTTCAGGTTAGATTTTAGCATAATTGATATGGCATCACAAATCCGCATTTGCACCACCTTAAATTTTGAATGCTTGTTTTTATCTTCGCCTTTGACTCTTTTTCCTTTTGTATCATTGGATCTACTTGAGTGTAACTCTCTTAGATCCAGGATATTTTTCATCTTTAGAAACAAATCAGAGAATTTACTTTTATTTGTTTTTCAAGTTTCAAGCCCTTAACCTTCATCTCTTTTACAATTTTTTTTATCGTTAGCAAATTTGAAGTACTCCAGCTAAGGCACCGTAACAATGTCCGAATTGAAATGAAAGATACGTACTTATGTAATGGGGCCAAAGGGGTATTTTTTGTTCAAGTTTTAATGCAAAGACAAATATATGTTTGCAGAGTTTTAAAAATCCAAAATTTACTAACCACGTTATTTTTGTTTAAATTTGATGTTAATTATAAGAATAAAATTATTATTTAATCAATAATATTAAAAAAACCAAAATTTTGTTTCATTATTCTTTTATAGTTTAAAAAACTAATAATTTTTTCTCTAGAAATTTAAAAAGTTACATATTTCCTTTTGGGGTGTCATTCCTTCTCTTCCATCTCTAGTGACGTATTCTAGCCAATCTCTCATTTGTTGACACTCTTGCATCTTGGACAAAGACGTGACTATTGTTCTTCTATCACAAACGTGACGAATCATCAAGATCCATTGCTTGACAAATGCATTTCTTCCCACCATCTTCATTGCCTTCATGGCCAAAGAATGATTCGAATTTGGATGGATCGACATTAGAAGATTTATTGATCGAACGAAGAGATAAAGATGATGAATCGTCTTTGTCTCTTTGTCAGGCAAAGATGGTTCATCTTTGTTTGATGAAATTAGTTTGGTGGGAAGGTCGATGGTGGGAAGATCAGTCAATGATGAAAATGACATCTAATCGTTGGAGAAGGAAGAAAAAACTTAAAGTATTTAAAATTTTAAAATCTCATAAATATGTATTTAGCTTTGCATTATCCATTGGCCTATGTAATATGTAACGGTGTTGGTGATAATGAATTGAAACATATTTACTTGAATAAATGTGACAGCGCGCATATTAGTTACACCTTCGTAACTATAAACATTAAGAGGGAAATTAATTAATTTAGGTCTTTCCTATCTTCTCATTAATATTCAAGTAAAATTATTATATTATTTTGTCTAAGATTTTCTTTTTGTAACCTTTTATTGGTACCATATTCATTATTTGTTATCTTTTATTCGAACCATATTTCATTATTTTAAATATGAGAAATATTATATAAATTTATTTTGAATATATAAATAAATATATATTTATATATATAATTATATAATTAAATATTATTTTATCTTTAATTTAAAAAAATAATACTATGTATATATATTTTTGATACATAATTTTTGTATATGGATAATATGTCGTTATATGATTGAATATTATTTTATATTTAATTCAAAATCATTTATTCATATGATAACATATCATTTATGTATTCAAATTGTATATTAAAAGTGTGTATACATAATTTTATTAAATTTAAAATTACCCAATCACATAATGACATATATTAATATGTATCTATTCGTTTATTTAAAATAGATACATATAATTTTATTATTTAAATAATTTAACATAATGCCATTGCCAATGGGTGAATTTATGCTCACTCAAAATCAAAGCCCCTAAATTGGAAACTTTATGTTATCATCTTTGACTTAATAATACTTCAGATTAAGGCTATGCTAAAAATCCACCTGAAATTGAAATAGTTGATTGCTTGATTGTTGGTAGACATGTCCAATGGGTCGGGTTGGCTTATGACACGAATCAATCTAGTGCAAAAGGCATGACTCATGGGGAGACAATTTGAAATTTTGTGAGTTGTATCAAAGCCACAGGTTGTGCGGATCAATCTAACATGATCAAAAAAAGAATAAAAAATATAATATAGTAAGATATCTTGATAAAAGTCTATAAAGACATAATCTAATAAGTGAAATCGTTAATAGATGTGAACATGTGAAGTGAGAATATGAGATTTTAAAGTTGAAAGTAAATTTATAATTTGTTTATATATAAGTATTTTTGATATTAGTAATTCTTTTTGTTAGATTAAGAGCGTTTAGATTAAGTTAATTATGATTAATCCAATTAATTCTTCTTTATTAATGTTTGATCTATGAGGCTAAAAATTTTTTTATAAAAAGGTTTTTCACATAAAAATATATTTATTATTATTTTGATTGAACGCAACACAACTGAAAATAAAAATCAGAAGAAATGTGAACGGGAAGATGCCAGCTGGATGTCTCAGTAACGGAGGAATCAGCGGATGTTGGGCCCACTACTACTGACATGTCTGACCGTTACATGTCTTGTCTCTCATAAATCTCCGCCAGGACATCTGCAAATTCACTTTCACAAAGATTAGATTTCAGTCATTCTACCCAAACTACCCTTTCCCGCCACTACTTTTTACAACTCTCTTGGCCTCACAACGGACACGTAAATCCCTTGAAAATAAAGGGCAACAAGGAAGCAGGAACTTAACATCGAAAACGACCCAACATATGAAGTCCCGAAATCCCATTTAGCCATTTACCGATCCTGTCCTTTTATGTCATTTCACTTGCTTCCCCACTGGACCCTGCCTGCGTGCTTTTAAATTATTATTTTCTCTTCCAATTAAAAAATAAAAAAAATTCAAACAACCATTTCATTTCAGCAGTCTGTGGCTCTGTGCTTTCGCACCAAATTTGATCGGAAATTAAACAGTTGAAAATCATCTTCCGTCGTCGGTCCTGTTTAGGTAGGTAAGCTATGGAAACTTCCTGATAGTTTTTGTTTTTGGTTAATTTCTCAGCTAAATATTTTTTCATCTTTCTATTAGTGAGCTGTTTTCTGGTTTGTTTCATGTTTTAACTTTTTTTTAAAAAGCTCATAATTGGTTGTGAAGTTATTAAAACACTTAAAAATTGAGCAATACATGATCAATTTTGATTATAAGGTGTTCTGTTAATCTCGTTACAGAGAAGAGGGTTTCAGTAAGGATTCAACAAGATTTTTCTGGATCTTATGAAATTCGTAATTCTGAATTTCCTTTTTATTTTCAATTTCTTTGTTGTCGTTGGTGTTTAATCTTTTTGTTGCGAGTTTGGTATTGGTTTTGATGTCTTTGCGGATTTGATTTGATTTGCTGGTGGTAGAGAAGAGAAATAGAAGTTGCTACCGACTCGTCTGTCGTTCGTTGTGGTGTTTTGGTTCTTTTGTTTCCTTGAGATTTACGTTAAAGATGGGGTGTTGAAAAGTTCAAATCTTGACTAAAGAAACCTTTTGCAAACCTCTTCCTCTCCTCTGTTTTTCAAAGGTACTAGAATTTCCTATTCTATTTTGTATTTAAAAAGAGAATATGTTTGATATCTTTATATGGTGATTTTATTAGCAGTAGAACTAATCTGAAATGAGATGATAATATATATTATGATAAAATTATGCTTATATATTTTTGATACATAATTTGATATATATATATATATATATATATATATATATATATATATATATATATATATATATATATATATATATATATATATATTATTATGTAATTAGATGATTTTAAATTAAAAATAGAATAACACCCAATTATATGATGACATATTAAGTATAAAAAATCATATAAATATATATAATATTACTTGATATATCAATATTGCCTGTTGGGGTTTACTGTGATGGGGTATTAATACACCAAATTTACAGCCATTAGATTTTCCCCTAAAGTTGGCAATCTAATGGCGTGGAAAGAGGGTTAGTGTTGTTATGGTTTTTTTGAGTAAACATCTGCCTAAAAATTGGATTAAAATAATTATTGAAACATTTTTTAATAGGAAAAACAAGATTTTTTACTATTGGAGTTAGCGAACTATCACTTGATTTTCAAAGACAAAAGGCAGGAATAGGGTAACAGTTTTTTCATTAAAAACTCTTTGATTATGTGAATTTGGTGATTTAAGTGTATATGAGCTTTAATTTTGATTGGTAGTGCTTATTCAGAGTAAGTTTTGTTTATTTTGAGTGAGTTTTGGGGTTTTAGTAGAAATAAATTTGTAAAAATTGGTTAATTTGAGATTTTGGGGGGTCATAAACGTCTAGTTAACTTTAAAATTGTCCATCTCTGCCCTAAAATTATCCACACCAGTCTTTAAATTTCTATGTTAGTCCGTAATTGTTTCGATATCATTTTTGAATTAAAACAAAAATTCATATCATTCATTTGTAAAGACGTCAGAGGTTAGACCTGTAATAAAATACATGTTTGGTTCTTATTAATGAAAAAAATAAAAAAATTTGATATTTTTAATTAAAAAAAATCTGTTTCTTCAACAAAGAGAAGTTCGGTACCTTCATATTTCAAAGAAAAGTAACTTGGTGTAATATTCATCTTTTCTGGAACAACAAAGTCTGAAGTTCTGCCTGTTGATAGCAATAATGTAACTAAAACAAAAAAGGTTCGCATCTCTAAACATTTAATTTCAGAAGTCTTAGACATCCAACGGATATATGTAATGTGTAGTCTCCCGAGATGAGTTTTGAATGAATGTCTTCAAGAAAAAGGACAAGTTTATAATGGTGGTTAGTCAATAGGAAAAGAATATCTAACTCTGTGGAGTATTCATTGGAGCCACGTGATTTTGCTATGAATGTAAATGTAGTAAATGAACAAATGATAAATTTTCACTGTGCTCTGACCCAAATTCAAAGTTTCTTTTTCTATTCTGGTTAATGCTATAGTATAGTAAATTCTCATCTACCCTCATTTACTGGGTTGTTGTTCTAATACTAGTACTATGCCATTCTCCTTCGTAAATTGTAGTGGGTAGCTAGGGAAGAGGCTTTTATTATTGTGGTTTTTGATAGTTTCCTTGGGTGCTTTATGACACCGCATGAGTTGATGAGAGGGCTCTTGCAGATGCTTTAATAATATTGTGTGTGAATGGTTGATTTTACAATCGTGCATTCACTATTAATAATGGAACAACTGGACCCCTTCACTGTCCCAAAAATGATTTTGTTTGAATTCAAATGAATCAATAATTGTAGTAGCCACCATCTACGCTGAAAAAGTGAAAAATTAAAAAGGATTGAATGATCCAATGATAATATACAACTATAACTTAAATTCAGATGCTATGCATCATTTATATAGAGTAAGAAAATCTATATTTATATGGATAAAATTATGTATACAAATAAATTGTATAAATTTATTTATGCACATTGAAATGACAGTTTGTGATTGGTTGATGTTATTATTTACTTTTTCTATCACTTTAAATTCACGTAATCACAAACTGTCACTTCAGTTTGTATAGATAAATTTTTACAATTTATTTATTCGTATAGTTTTATTTATATTATAACCTTATTTGATATATATGGTTTCTTTAGTTAACTAAATGTGACAAATTAACTTGAATATTGTATAATTCCATGTATAATATTGAGTTGAAATATGATGGCCATCTAATTTATTTAAGAGAAAGGTTGGTGTCTGGTGGCCTCAGAATTGAAATATTGAATGGTAGGAATATTTTGACCCAAGTATAATAATAATACACGAACAAACATGAAAGAAAGAATGGTCCCAGCTTAAAATAAAACATTAGTATTACGGATTTTTCATTTCCCCCAATCCTTTTCTCCCCACTTGCTTCTTGTCACATGAATATAATAACTAGCTCCAATTTGTACTTGCCTCAATTACAAAGAAGCATTAACTAAACTTTTTTATGTGATAATCTATGCAGGCTCCAGCTAGCTTCTGCTTATTGATTTGGATGTTATTATTCTTCTTCTGTTCTTTTTTTTTTTCTCTATGCCCTGTTAAAGCTAGACTCTTTTTTGGTCATTGAGAAAAAGTTGTAGAAACTGCAAAGTTTGAGAGGAACCCAAGACGGGAAGATATTCTAATGGTGCTTTCTTGTGAATGGCCTAGGCCTAAGTGTTAAAAGCATATTGTTTGCTGGCCTTTTTCTTTCATCCTTTAACACTCATATCATCATCATAACCCCATATCTTTATTGTCTTCTATTTCTCATTTTTAATTCAGAATCATTTAGAATTTTCATTAGCATCAAAATTTGTAGCTTCTTCTGCAGATGGAATCAGTGAAACCTTCAGCTATGACTCCAACCAAGAGTAAATTGGCACATACTTTTGCTAAAGTTTTTCATATTCGAGCAATATCTGGGGTTGCTCTGGTTGATGGAGTTCAGAAAGTTAAGCATCTAGAGAAGGTGATCAAAGATGATTGGAAACCCGTTAAGAGTACAGGTAGTTGGTCTCAGTTACTTGACGAGGATGATAAAGATGATGAATACAAATTGGCCATGGAAGCTTTTCTTGCAAAGATTTTTGCAACCATTTCTTCGGTTAAAGCTGCGTATAGTCAATTACAATATGCTCAGTCTCCTTATGATGCCGAGGGTATTCAATCTGCTGATCATTTGGTAGTTAAAGAGTTGAAGAATTTGTCTGAATTGAAGCAGTGTTACTTGAAGAAACAATTTGATATTTCACCAGAGAAAACATTGGTTTCTGCAGAAATTCTGGAGCTGAAGAGTCTTGTAAAGACCTACGAAATCATGGGGAATAAGTTAGAATCGCAGCTGAGGCTCAAGGAATCTGAAATCATATTTCTTAAAGAGAAGTTAGAGGAAAACAATGAACAAAACAAGTTAATACATAATAGTCTAAATCAAAGTGGTCAGTTATCTATGCTTGATAATCTTCACTTCTCAGGGTTAAGTACTAGTCATTTTGTTACAGTTCTTCAGCATGCTGTGAAATCTATCCGAGGATTTGTCAGATTGATGATTGATGAGATGAAAACTGCTGGTTGGGATATCGACGCAGCAGCCAGTTCAATTCAACCAAATGTGGTGTATTATAAAGCTGATCACAAATGTTATGCTTTTGAATCCTTTGTTTGCGGGGAAATGTTCAATACTTTTCATTACCGCAATTACTCCCCAGCAAACGAGTCTTTGCCTGAGAGAAAGAAACAACAACAGCAACAACAACAGCTTTTCTTTGAGAGATTCACAGAACTAAAATCTGTGAAAGCAAAGGATTACCTTTCAAGGAAGCCTAAATCATTGTTTGGAAAATTTTGCCGGGTCAAGTACTGGCAAGTGATTCACCAGAAGATGGAATCATCATTTTTTGGCAATCTTAACCACAGGAACCTTCTGAGTTCTGGTGAATTTCCAGATACTGGATTCTTTGCCTCATTTGCAGAAATGGCAAAACGGGTTTGGCTCCTACATTGCTTAGCCTTTACATTCCAGCCTGCGGCCTCCATCTTTCAAGTAAACAAAGGGACTCGATTCTCAGAAGCTTACATGGAAAGCTTAGATGATGAAGCCTTCCTTTCAATGGACAGCACGCAACAATCCGACCCTCGAGTGGCTTTCACAGTTGTTCCAGGTTTCAGAATTGGTAAAACAGTTCTACAGTGCCAGGTTTATCTCTCCCACTTTCAAACTAATTAGTTACAACCATTAATCACCATTTGCCGAGAAAACATTGATTGACTGGAAGGCTATGCACTGAAAAGAATCTTGGCTGTGAACAATGCACGTGTATCTGTCGAATGAGAGACCGCCACATGGCATGAATGACATGTAATGGCTCTCTCATTGGTGTGATACATTGCATCAGTTGGCACCCGAGATCTTCCCCATGGTTTTGATATTTTTTTGCATAAATTAAAGATCAGACAAATGGGGTTGCCTGGTTGATAAGTGTTATGTGGGGACTGTAAGACGCTCCCAGGGATTTTGTCCCTTTTTCTATGTGGCCAATTCGAAAAGCAAATTAGGTAGACTGAATGAATGGTTTTATTTTTATTATGTAAGATAACTTCCTGTCAAATTTTGTTGATATTAGAACAATAACAGAGGGATGTTAGCTGTTTTGCGTCATCACTTGATAATAAAATTGATGTTCTTAATGTACACAATGATTTATTTTATACAGAGCAATGCAATGTGTATATCTTTTGATACATAATTTAAGTATATAGATAATGTGTCATCGTGTGATTGAGTGTTATTTAATTTTAAATTCAAAATTATCCAATCACATAATGATATATTATGTTTAAATTGTTTACCAAAAATGTGTACACATAATTTTATATATATATATATATATATATTCATTTTAGATGGGAAGTTCAACTATTAAGTGTATTATAAATATTGTATAATTTATGCTTTGAGAGCTTTGCCATGTATTGCCAGAAAGAGACCTCTTTGCCTCTTGTTCTTTCCCTTTTTGGGAGGGCTACACCTATATGCTTATGAGATATCCCTTTTTACAGAAATCATCATAGATTTGTAAATTGAATTCTTTAAATAGACAAAATCTATATCTCTCTAATTAAGTTGGATTTGAACCGAGTTAGCTTGACTTTAAAAGTTAGCTTGGTTTGAATTTGTCTAAATTGAATTCAAGCCAAATTTGAGTTAAAAGGTTCGACACAATTTGAAACTGAGTTAAACTTGAGTTAAAAAGTGTTTGATTTGGTTTGGTTCGAATTCATGATTCAAATATGTGATTTAAAATTGTAGGTTGATTCAGTTTGAATTCGTAGTTTGAACTGATAATTTGAATTTATAGTTTGATTTTGTTTAAATTCATAATTCGAATAAGTGATTGTATCTATGATTTGAGTAAAATAATATTGTTTTGTCAATGAAAAATTTGAATTATAAATTCAAATTGAATTGAGTTGAATTATTTTTTATTTAAGTTAGACTCAAGTTACTCTTAATTTTGATTCAATTTATTTAAGTTAGATTATTTTTTTATTCGAATTTAACTCAAACAAGGGATGTTTGGGCTCAGTATCCACACACACTAAATGAAAATGGGTTGGTTTGATTTTATTAAGCCAAAGGTTAGAGACTTAAGACAGTTTGAGTTCGACTCAATCTCTAAATTTGAAATTAAAAGTTCATTTTGAATTTCCAACTAAAGTTTATGACTCATTGAATAAATGACATCATGTCATTTAATTATAAAAAAAAATGATATCGTTTAAATAATTGTTTAATATAATTCAAATTGAGTCAAAAATTAAGCTTAAATCAAACTGAATCATTTGTTTAGTTCAACCTGAAAATTTAAATAGAAAGGGACTAAAGTTGGGTGGAATTGTATTAGTTTCTCAAATGAGGGGTGTTAAAAAAAATCCAATAGTCGTCAACTTATAGTATATAACAAACCCATAGTCACACACACACACATGTATATATATATATATATATATATATATATATATATATATATATATATATATATAAAAGTAATGTTAGATGAATATTTTTTTTAGTATATAATTAAATATATAGATGATATATCATTATATGATTGAACATTATTTTATTTTTAATTAAAAATTACTTAATCATATAATAACACATTATTTGTGTATCCAAAAGTATGTACACAATTTAATTGTAACAATAAAATTATATGTGTCTATTTTGAGTATACAAATAAGTATATATGTGACACTTTTAGAAGAATCTGACATCGGTAAAGTACCAAAAAGATGTTGGATATATGTGTGCATCCCACATTGCTTAAGGATGAAAATATGAGATTGATTAAATTACCTGTGAGCTTTTTAACCTGTCAAGATACGTTTTAATTTGTAAAACTCATAAGTAAAATCATGATAGACTGTGTGTTCAAAATAGATAATATTTTGACATTAGATCGATCTATTAGACAAAAAATGTTATAACACATTTGATCTATATATAGCATTGAATCATAGTGTAAATATATATTAAAGTTAGAAATTGAAACATATAACATGCAAGAGTAAAAGATGCATTTTATTCAAAATATAATTATGATGAGTTGAAAAAAAAAGAAGAAAATAATAAGTATACATAGAAGACACATCGTTTTCAAAAACTAATTGTTGTGGTCTAATTTTTCTTCAAAATGAAGTTAATATAAACCATATATGTTGGTTTGGCAGCTACACAAATAAGTTTCTTTTCTTCAGCTAACTAGCTTGTATATTTTCTAGAGCTCTGGCCATTGTTTTGTGGTCCAATTTATCTTCAAAATGTATGCCTTAAAGAAACTTTGCTACACCATCATCATTGTTATTATTTCTTTTATTTTTTGGAAAATCAATTAGGGGTTAGGGTGATTTGTAGTTAGAACCAATATTTCTAAAACCAGATCGGTGACTGAATTAGTTATCTTACTGGTTCATAGTTCAACCGGTTTGATCGGTTCAATTGGAGAATTAACCGGTTCAATTTATTATCAAATTATAATAAATAGATTTTGTTTAAAAATTTGTAAAAAATAAAATCAATCATAATACCCACACCTATGAAGATTAGAATATATCTTTTTTAAGAATTAATAATTATTTATTTGATTTCAATGAAAAAATTAAAATTAAAAAAGTTTCAATGTTATGATACATAAAAAAAACATAATTTTGTAAATTATTGTCTATAGAAGACATTTTAATGGATATAAAATATTTTTTTATTTTATTTTTTAATTTATTTTTTCTTACAAACATTTAGAAATTTATCTAATTTAATAAAAAATAATCAAATTACTCAAAAAATAATTACAGTTTAAAAAATTCAAAAGTCAAAAATAATCAAACCCAATTTTGACCCTTTTATCTAGTCAAACATGATTTTTGATTGGGTTTGACCGAGTCAAAGGCAAAATTGATTTTTTATATTAATCACACTAGACTTGGAGTTGGTTCCTAGTTCAACTGGTTAAACTGGTCAGTTCTATCCGATTTGATCCAGTCCAATTTTCAAATCATTGGTTAGAACTCTTATACAGTGATTTATAACTCAGATGAATTTTGTTCAAAGCTTATCCTTGAATAAGTTTTAGAGGTTTCGATAAGTGATTAGCGACTATGTAATTCTTACTTGATACTTCACAAGGACAAGGAATGTCACTCAAAGTCAAGGCATTCTAATTCAAAAGGTGAGGGTATATTCTTTCTATATAAATAATATGAGAATGTTTGTAGAAAACTTAGATTGATTAGAATTATATCCATTGTAATCTCAAGAGGATGGGAAATCCTATTTCTACAAAATTTGAATATATCTTTCCCTCCCAAGAATCCTATAAATACAAGGGGGAAAAAAGAGAGACAAAGAGGTGTACAAATATATATATAAATATATATAAGAGCAATGTTATATATATACATTTTAAATATACAATATGAATACACAGATAATATGTTATTATATAATTAGGTGTTATTATATAATAGATATTGTGGTGCGGATAATAAAAACAAAATAAATACTAATTGTTGAGAAAATCATTGTTGTTCTTTTGCAATACACCTCAATCGATAATAACATAGTAGACGTAGACATTTCAATAGTTAGACTAAACCACGTTAAAAGCTTGTGTCTTATTTCTTTATTTTAATTTCCATTTCCATTTCAATAGATATACTATAGTAGATACATCAAAGTCTTTTCATATTCTAATTGTTGCTAAATAATCTTATGTGTAAGACTTGAAATTCAGTATATTAGAAGGTGACGGGAAATTGTATTAATAGTTTGACGTCATAGGAAGGGCACCATATTCCACCTTGACAACTCTAATAGATATTGACAATGGCTTGCAACATAGGGTTTTGAAAATATAATCAATCTTTAGAAGACTTAAAAAGTAGTGTAGAGTACAACTATTTTGCGAGCATAATTATTACACCCTTAAGGCTAGCACATTGTATCTCGAGCAAGGAATGACTTCTAAGACTAAATGAATTATTGACAATCTTTTATATATTATTTAATAGATATATAACTTTATCCTACCGTTAGACACTTTATTAGAAAGTCTCATTTTTAAGAGAGAAATGTCCACAAAAACATTTATACTGTTCATAAAAGCTACTTGCTCTTAATAACCACTAGAGGGATATTAAATCCTCCACCGCTTGCTAGAAAATGGTACACATGTTTGATATACAACTTTTCAATTATTTAATTTATTTTTATGTTTGACATATGTGCTTGGATGCTAGAAAATGGTGATGGGCTTGAAGTTCCTGATAGGTGTATGAGATGTGTAAAGTTTTGGGCCTTGTTTATTGGGCTTTCCTTCACTATGGTGGCCATTTATTTTCATCTCTTTTTAGACGATAATGTCAACTTGGTATCTAGAGCTACAATCTGTACAACTAGGGTGGGATGCAAATCAGCCAGCCCAAATATTTTTTGGCTTGAGTTTGATCCAAATAAAAAATAATTCAGTTTGAGTACATTGAGCCAAAATTAGGTATGACTTGAGTTCTACTCAAATGAAAAATGGTTCAATTCGGTTCAATTTGAATTCGATTTAATTTCGTAGTTCAAATAAATGGTTTGAATTTATAGCTTGATTCAGTTCAAAATCATGGTTTGAATTGATGATTCGAATTTATGAATTGGATTCATGACTCTTAGTTTATGTTTCATTAATAAAATGATGTTATTTTACCTAAATAATATTCAAATTTATTGATTTAAACCATAAATTCAAATTGAACTGAACCACAAATTTGAATCACTAATTCAAACTATGAATTCTAATTGAATTGAGCCACAAATTCGAACCGTTAATTCAAATTATGAATTCGAGTCAAACTGAGCCGAACACCTTTTAATTTGAATTCGATTCAGTTTAAAAAACAAATCAAATCTTTTAATTCAGATTCAGTTCGAATTTGAATCAAACTGAATCAAACCTAGACCGCTTTCAAGATCGAGCTGGCTCAGATCATATCCAAGCCTGCGTACAACATGGAAACTTTTACATAACCTGAATAGTTTTTCTTTTCATCTTGCTTTATTAATTCTTCAATTTCCAAATACCATTTTCATTTGGATACTTCTACTTTTGACTTTATTCGGTGAAATCGCTGGCCTAAAAAGAACTATCCGTCATGACCTGCTTGTAGTGCAGTATTCGAAACTTTCTTTGTGCCGATGCAACTCCTCGTTCCGGTTCATGGTGTTGGAATTCAAACTTACTAGTGGGAAAATTTGCAATAATGGCAATTACACCGAACTTGAGTGAATTTCGGTGCCAGAACATGAAGCGACACAATAGAGAAAGTGAATGGTCGATTTTTTATGTGATTCGGCAAAGAATACCAAGATCATATGGCCATGGTATCACCATTATTTGTATAGTGATGACAAAGAATTACAAAGTTGTGATAAAAACTTCTAAGAATGAGTATATGTTAAGGTCTCTCTATCTCTTTTTCTCCATTAAAAATATAATACAAGTGAAAATTAAGATCAAATGTATAATTATCTTCTGGTAGTTTATTGGACCCTCTAATAAAATATTCAGAGAACTCTAAGATATAAGGCCCTGGAGTTGTTCGGGGCACAAATCTTATTGCGGAAGTTAAAATCTAAAGCTTTGGTGTTGTGACCTTGAATATCATTTGTGAGACAAAAAGTTCTAGCTGGTGTGGTGATTATCTAATTGACACTATAAAGATCAAGGTAGAAGAGGATCAATTTTCTGATCTAGTGGATAAATAAAGTGAAGATATGCAAAACAACAGAGAAGACACTGTAAAAATGATCTAAATTGAACGAATATGTGCAATCAATAAAGCAAACAAATCATATTTTGTTAGTGATTAGACTCTCAAGTGTCTAATTTTAAGAGAACTTGAATTAAGTATTAAAGCTTAAAGTATTGAAGTAAGCTGAAGCTTGGGTTTTGGAATGTGGTTGCACAAGGACGTTATAGGTCGGAATATCACTAATGCTATTCACAGTTATCATTGAGATTCATGGATACAATATTTTATGATATATGATACGTATCCTATAATACGATATAATACAGATAAAAAAAATAAAACGTATCTGAAGATATATTAAATTAATATGATACAATAGACGTATCGTATAACATAAAATATATTATTGATACAGATTGATATACTTTTTTAGAGATTATAAAGATATAATAGAGATATTTATGAGAAATTTTAACTTTTCAAAGGTGTTTGTGATATTATTCAAAATGAAGATGTGTCAATTAGAAATATTTTTAGTATTTTATTAATATTTTGTTATATTTTTTTTAAAAGACATATATTACAATATTATATGATACACAATATATAATATAAAAAATTCAAAAGTCACCATTTCACTAACATGTAATATGAAAGAAGTAGCTTGCATTGAAAATCAAAGTGAACTGGTCTCTTCTCTTTTAGTTGGAAATCTTTAGAAACCTAGCTTAAATCCATTGGTCCAAATATGTTCGTTCTTGTAAAAAATTTAGAAGCTATAATAGACTCACATCTATAATTATGGAAAAATCTAATTCGTGTCAAAATTTCATTGAACGTCAACAAACAAAAGGAGGTAGCCTAACTTTCGATTCACCCGGTATAATAAACTAACATTATGTTGGTGTTTTGTGATCCTTAAATGAACAATTAAAACAACAGAAAATGTAGATAATATTAAAATTTTGATCACAAAACAGCCCCCATAGGACACACGGGCAGTTATACATATAAAAAGAAGATTCTAAGAGCTAAGCCTGTGTTTGGAGGCTTCTTCATGTAAAGTTCTACCTTGAATTCATTTTGAAACTCTTCCACAACTCTCTACAATAATGTATTACGTTCTTTACTTGTCCACACAGAGACAACCAAAAACACACAGGAGTATAAAGGCTTGTTAGAGGCTTTGGTGATTGCTAGATCACCTGGTGAATGGATTGTGGAAGTTTTTGAGAAAAAATATTTATCTCCATAAAAGAATTTCAACTAGAAATTCTCTGGAAACCTAGCTTAATTCCAATGGTCATTTTGTATTTTTGATAATTAATACAAGTTCCAAATTAAAAATTAAGCCGATGATGAGGATTGCCATAGTTGATTACAACTGTATACAAGCATTTCTTGTAATTTTGAATCAGTTAAATAAGGAAGCAATTTCAATTCATTCCTGCAAGAATTTTAGGGCCTTTTCTTGACTTTTGTCCTTTTCTTTTACACTCAAACCAACACAAATAGTAAAGAAAAAGGAGGCAATTTCTTCAAGTAGACTTACTTCCTATAATAGATGTATTTATTTATGTATTGTTATATCACTTACACAAGAGAATGTGTTTCGATATATGATTCTTATTGTTAAAATAAAATTTTACAAAAATTTTTAATTCTAATAAAGATTATAAACTTACTCTTCATAAGTTAAACTTAAACTGTTATGAGTTTAGAGGTATTATCCTCTACACCCGCCTACTAACTAGGGAGTAGAGCCCCTACTAACTGACTAGACAACATGACCCATGTGGATTGCAACTTATAAATGAAATGGCCACAAGTTCTAACATGATTTGTCATTTCATCATTGCAAACAAATTGGTTTAGAAGGTCTTCAACCTCAATGTTGGTCAAGGCTTAGAGAGTTTCGCAAATTTGAAACCCGTTACAGATTTTAGTTTTTCAAATTTTTCATAGAGTCAGACCACCCCCAAGCCTCATCCATGTTTTTTTTTCTCATGTTACCCCATCAATTCTATAAGGTCATAGATGATATTTAGTAGATATATATTATATTTGATTTATTTTTTTAGAAGATCTGGTATACTTTTAAGCTCTTATTGGATAGCTATTGAATTAGGTAAATGTATCATGTTAGTTATACATCAGACATAGTTTCTATAACCCAAAAAGAATATTATTATATATGCTGAATTGTATATAAAAGCTTGAAATTACAAGATATAAATTATAAGTTGTAATTTCAAGCTTTTATCTGGTATTTAGTTTTATATAAATATAGTATTGTGATAATTAATTGAAAATATAAGAGATATTTTCGTATTTTAAAAATTTATAAAAAATAAAAAACATAAGAAAAAAATAAAAATATGTATTAAATATAAAAAATATGTGTTTAATATGTTTTGAATTCAAAAATTTAAAATAACATATTTAAAACATGAATTAAATGAGAAGACAAATTTAACATTAATAATTCAAGTTTATATCACTTAAAATAAGGTTTCTGTGGACGTAGAGTTGGAAAAGAAAAATTCTTTGTGGAGAATTTGCTGACTTGCATTCATGCCAAACTGACTGAATATTTTATTTTAATATAATAAAACGAAACAACATATTTAGCATTAAAACAACCTTATTAAGCAATACATATTCAATAAAACTATGTTTATTTATTTAGATATATAAATGATTATATATTTGACATATATCATCAAATGATTGAGTAATTTTGAATTAAAGATAAAATAATATTTAATCATTTAATAACATATCATATATATATTTATTAATAGATATGTATAGTATTACATATACATATATTGGCGAGATAGTGTGCATGCCGGTATACAAATATTAGAAACCTCAATTATTATTGATCCGTTTGATTTGTGCTTCCATGACACATAACATAATCATAAGAATATTATACAAGAGGGCTTCTAATTATTGGAAGATATATTTATTAACCCAATATATACCTTATAGATATCTATTTGGGAGGAAAAGATGGTCTAATTGCCAATTCCAGGACTTGGAGCAGACTTCAAAATTCGATCATCCCTGGCAATGTGCTTGCTCTTTATCAGCCTTTCATTTATGCCAACTTAGTAACTTTCACCACTAGGAGAAAATGTAAAGCCCTTTTGAAGGGCAGTTGGAGCTGAATTCTCCACTACATGGAGAGGGATGTTCATTTTCTCCATGCTCAGGACCTTTCTGCCTTCCAAAGAAGATGTACAGAAGATAACAAGAAGAAGAAAGGTGAGAGCAATTTTGCGCAAAGAAGCCATGCAAAATGCAACATTGCAGAGAAAAGAATGTTTAATAATGAGGTGATGTTGCAATGCGACTCTTGGTTTATATAAGGGAAGGCAGGCACAAAGGTCAAAATAGTTTGGCTACTGTCAATCACAAGACGTGTGCCATGAAATAGCCTGTGAATGGTGGGTTTGGTAAATTTAAACTAGCTGCTGGATTTTGTTTTCTAGTTTTGCATGCATCGTCCAGAATCTACATGTGATAATTAAGAGGCTAACTTATTTCTTCGGTAACCCCATTTACCAGATAAATGCACAAAGATCATGGCATTGATTAACAGATATATTTATGCAAATAAAGTTAATGAATATAGCAGCCGTGCTCCATATAATATGATTAATTATAGTTTTAGACCTAACTTGCAGGATTCTACTTTTCTAATAGTTAAAGTTGAGTGACAATTTCCAGGCATCGTTGGGAGTTGAGGTGCGTTTTTAACCCGTTCGAAGAAATTTGCAATTCAAAGAAAAGTCTAAGCATATGTAACAAACTTCATCGGATAGATCGATCTATAAAAACTTACACCAGTAATTCTCTGTTTTACCGATAGAGATTGTCCAATTAGAGAGAATGGGAACTAAGCCAAGGGCTTTTCTTGTCTGCTTTGGCTTACAGATTTTTATCCTCTTCTACATATACACACCTGCAGGCCGCCTGGAATGGAGGAAAATAGTGAAAACAAACAAAAATTTAAGGCATGTAGATTACGGCAACAGCGAGAGCAGTGTTAAATCTGATAAACCATATATTAATCTGATAACCATCAGCTAGAGTCAAATATTCTTTTTCTTATGCAGAAAGTTCAAGTGACTACGTAAATTATGGGTGATGTTTGTGTAAGTTTTCTCTTCAAAGTAGTAATCCATTTATAGAAATAGCAAATAAACACCGGTGCATGATAAGCACAGCTCATGCCACCACATGACAACCCATACAAACAAATAGAGCATAAAATATTCCATATATATTTCAGTATATTTAATACAACTCATATCCTTGATCACATCCGATATTGTATCATATCCAACCATATACAGTTCTTGTGTGTACTATTTATTCAAGTAACAAATATTAATAAAGCATGTATTGCAACCTCAATATTATCTCCATTATTTCATGGTGTCAAAGCCCCACGGCTTAACAACCCTTCTTCTCCTTTTGCGTCATGATTGACGACAAGGAAATTGTAAATATGGTGAATTCAGCTGCAACTTCAACTACACCACCTGCTGCCCCTCTTCCAAAAGTAACTCATCTCCTACTATTGAAGCTAACCCCCTCAAATTACCTCTTATGGCAAATGCAACTTCTACCTCTTCTACATGGGTATCAACTAGCTCACCATATTGATGGCAACCAATCTCCACCACCAAAATTCATTAACAAGAATGACAACAATCTTGCTTACACTTCTTGGTACAACCAAGATCAACTTATTTTAAGCTGGATAATTTGCTCCCTCCTTGAAACCTTATTACCTCAGGTTATTGGTGTTTCCTTTGCAAGGGAGGCTTGGCAAAAACTTGCCCACACTTACACGTCTGGTTCCAGAACACAGATGTGACAATTGAAGACTTAACTGAATAACCTTTATCGTAACAGTGAATCCATCCCTAAATATATGCAATGGGCTAAAACAATCTTTGATCAGCTAAGTGCGCTCAATCTTCCTATAGGTGACGAAGACTTTGTTGATGCAATCCTCTCATGCCTTGGTCCAACATATTGTCCATTTGTTTGAACAATCAAATCAAGCCACATTGCTATGTCTTTCGATGATCTTTACGGCTTGTTGTTGAGTGAAGAATCTCAACTTACCAAGACTCTCTATCCTCTAAAGCCATCATCCCTTCAACACATTATACTACCCGCCAACCACATTGTAGGGGTTGAGGTCGTGGATGCAATAGGTAGGGATATAGAGGCCGTTTTTCTTTTTGTGGCAAACTTACTCGTCTTCCCGTGGTGCTTAGTTTGGTGGTGCGCTAACTACTTACTCACCTCAGTTTTCTAGTGACATGACTTCCTTTGATTCGTTGCTCACTTGCTTCAGCTATAATGGTGTTGGCCATGTTTCAAAACAGTGCCTTTTTCCTCGAATGCATGATAGCCAAGCCATTAACACATCTTAAACTCTAGTTCGGCCTCACAACAACCTTACATCATCTTCCAGGGCTTCCAGACCTTGGGTTGTTGATTCTAACACCACTTATCATTTGACCAATGACATGAAAAACTTAGCTATTCATTTTGAATATACCAGACCAGAAGAGCTTGTTATTAGTGATGGTAACACACTTCCCATTACTCACGTTGGTTTGAATACTTTTTTCTTTTAATTCCGAACCATACTTTTTTCAAGATATTTTACATGTTCCATCTGTCTGCCATAACTTGCTTTCTGTTAATTCTTTTACTCGTACTAATAATGTCTCTCTTGAATTTTTTTCTTGACTATTTTTTGATTAAGGCTTTGGCAACTCGAGTAGTCTTGTACAAAGGCCCAAGTGACAAAGGTTTATACTCTCTTTTTGCGGAGCCATATTAGTCTTTGTCTGGTGGTTACAAAACCTTTTCATCCACATTGTTGATCTGGCACGCACACCTTGGGCATGCTTCCATACCTATTGTTAAACATGCCTTGCGACAATTTAATATAATTTTCTCAATGATTTATGTACTCGTTGTCATGCAATAATGTCAGTAAAATCTCTAAGTTACCTTTTCCATCATCTAATTTTATTGCTTTTGTTCTATTAGAATTAATATGTTTAGATGTTTGGGAGCTTGCCCCGGTTTCTTTAATAAAAGGTGCCAAATATTATGTTCTTTTCTATGATCACTTTAGAAAATATTCGTGGTTATTTTTTATTAAATACAAATTTCATGCCGTTGTGGAAAAATATTTTAGCCTTTCCATTAAAACCTTTCAATGTGATTGGGGTGGTGAGTTTCAGGCCATGAAAACTTATCTTATCGACAATGGTATTTCTCAACAATGTTCTGGTCCCTACACCCTCGAACAAAATGGCTAAGTTGAAAGGAAGCAAGGCCATATTGTTGAAATTGGCATAGACATGCCTATGCATTTTTGGGAACAACTTTACCTTTTTAAAGCAGATAAATCCCTATACTATAGAAAAGGGTGCACTATAGCCTATTGCCTAATCTACGTTGATGATCTTATCCTCACTGGGAACAACCTTACCTTTTTATTTGATGTCATCCAACAGCTTCAATGGTATAAAACTCTTAAAGACCTTGGTTCACTATACTACTTATTTAGCGTAGAGGTTTGCTAGCTATCCAATGGTCTTTTACTATCCCAACAAAAATTCATCATAGACCTTTTTTGAAGAGCCAACATGTCCAACAACAAGTCCATTTCTACTCCAGCATGTCCTTCCATTAAATTCTCCTATAAAGATTATGAAGCATTTGAGGATCCCATACTATATAGCCAAATCATTTGTGGCCTCTAATACTTGTGTATAACTAGATCGAAGATTGCATTTTTTGTTAATCAAGTGGCTCAGTACATGCATCAACCATGCAACTAGTAGGGTGTGAAGCAAATTTTATGTTATTTTTATAGGACTGTTACTCATGGTCTTCTACTACAAAAATCCAGCTTCTTTGAGCTTGTTGGTTACTGTGACACCAATTGGGGTGGTAGTCTAGATGATCGGAAAAGCACCACTGGGTTTACCATTTTCTTTGGCTCCAACTTAATCTTTTGGAGTTCACAAAAATAATAGACTGTCACTCATTCCTTCACTGACACCAACCTAAGAAATTATGTGGCTCAAATCTTTGCTTTGTGATATCAACTTTCCTCTTTTGTTGCCCTCGAATATTCGGTGTGATAATTTATTAGCCACATGCCTCACTATGAATCTTATCTTTCATTCCCGATCTAACCACTTGGAGATTGATTTCCACTTTGTATGTGATCAAGTTCAACAAGGTTTGTTGAAGGTCCGCTATTTGTCTTCAATTGATCAAATCATCAATATTCTCACAAAGTCGATGTCCAAAGCTCTGTTTCAACTCTTGATTGGCAAGCTTAAGATTTTCCCAAAACCCGTTTCACTTGAGGAAGGTTGATAAGCATAGTTCATGCCACCATATGACAACCCATACAAACAAATATAACATAAAATATTTTGTATATATTTCAGTGTATCTCATACAACTCATATCCTTAATCACATATGATATTATATCATATCCAGCCATATATAGCTCTTGTGTGTACTATTTATTCAAGTAACAAATATTAATAAAACATGTATTGTAGCCTCAATATTATCTCTATTATTTCAGTATAAATGTTAAAAGTTACCTAATTTAATGGACATTGGAGAGTTAGTGGTAAAAAAACCCTCACAATCTTTCTAAGACTTTCTTGTAATAAAATTTCATACATGACCAAAATCACTCCAAATCATGTGATTATCATATACCCTATAAGATTAGCAAAATCAATAAAACTATATGTAACACTTTTGAGTACACAATTGATGTGTTATTATATGATTGGATAACTTTGAATAAATGATAAAATTATGTTATTATAGAAAACCTATTAATGGGCTTATTCTGAAGAGGAGATGAAGTTTTGAGCTGATGTATAAGGATCATGCCCATTACAATAAACCCTAATCTCTCACCCCTTCCATTCTTGACCAGAGAGAAAGTTAGGAAATAAGGCAAGACTTTTGATCGTTATAAGGAAGTTTCTAATAAGTGAGCAAGAAAAGGGAAAAACTTTGTTGATGTGGAAACTAGGTAAGTGGGATTGATCTCTCTTTTTGGTTTATTGATTCTTGATGTTTCCCCCCTATTTGAACCCTTTGATGAATGAATATTTGAGATATGATTTATTAGAGTGGTAGAGAAACTGTGATTTGTCAATACATATATTGCGATTTTAAAAAGTATCAAAAACTAGTCACGAATAAACTATTCATGGAAGATTTGATCTCCTTGGTTGCTTTGTATTGATGAGTTGATATTGTGATATTGGAACTACCAAAAACCAAGAGAAAATCCAACCAAGAATAGACAAAATTCAATCCTAGGACGTCATATATGGTTACGCCATGCATGGTCATGATTGTAAATAGGTTGGTATCGCATAATTTTTACAAGGGTGTATGCTTGTACACGTTTGCATATACACTCATACATCCAAACACTCGTATAGAGGAACGATCGTCCTTGGTTGAAAATGATCTGTCAACATCATGCACGACTATGCATTTGAAATGGTCATGCCCGTACATGACTATGTGAAATTACGAGAATACCTTAGGATTATAGAGAAAGTGATGAACAATGAAGTAAGAAATGTACACACATGCACTCAAAAGAGTCATGCCCGTACATCCATGAATAAGAATTATCTCGAACACCTGTGAAGTCTTGAATGTAAACATGTATGCCAACTTATCTCGAACGGATTTTTATGATTTATGATTAGAATTAAGACTAGTTAATATGCCAAGATGTGCTCGAAAGATAGAGGTATAACCTTGGCATGTAGAGATGATTGATAAACCTATGTAAAGATAAAGTGGACTGAATTGATGTTTGAAAATTTTTTGAGAAATTAGGTATCGACAAGGATTTGAATATCCTAGGAGTATTGAGATATATAGATATCTACCTAACATAGAATAAGAGATTTTAGGCTAATATGAGGGGGGACTCATAACCTAGGCACACCTGTAGATAGGGTATAGTTTATTGATTGATATCCTTAGATAACAAAAGAATTGCTTGGATTGCATGTTTATCGATTGACTTAAGACTTACTATGACATAAAAAGTTTGACAATTGTTGTGTTGGATTTTGAGAGTGTTGACGAGTAGTACCGTAATAAAATTAAAAACTCATGGAACTCAAAAACTATCTAGGATACTCGTTTGTGAAATAAAATTCATGAACATGCTAATTAACAACTATAAGGTGTTAGTAGCATTGATACCTACGTTGGACAACTTTTTTGTTTTTTATATAGTTAAGAGAAGACATTACCCATCCTTCTAGAGGCAATGCCTTGATATCTAAGCAAAAAATGAACTTGATTGGAGGTGCATTCGATCACAAGAGGCTGCTAAATGTTAATGTGTTTTGGAGAGGGAGATGGCAACTAAAATTATTAACTTTTCTCTATGTCTATAAATTCTCACGAATGCACGTTATTTATAATTTTAACACCATGCATGCATGATTGGTACTTAAACTAGGAACTATCGTTCCTTTCCTTATGGTTGTAAACATGCATCACCCACTATGAATTATTGTTCGTGGTCAAGAAAAAGGTCAACTAAGCCGATTTTATCCTATTAGACAAACCTAGTCTATTCATAATCTCACCCTCATTCCCTCACACTAGGATTATCATCAAATAACCCTTTGCTTCTGAGTTTGGATCCACTTCTATGTGTGTGTGACCCGTAAACTCTTTATTAAATTGACGGTGCTTAGATTCTGGTTGAATATAGGCCTAGACCAAGATTAGCCTCTAGTAAGACATCATGGCCACTCGATCAACAAAGTGTCAATAGACATCCCTTAAGCTTTTATAATATTATGGTTATATATAATTCAATTTTTTCGTTAACCAATATCTCTTGAGGCTAAGACATAAAAATGTTTTTATCTCAATAGTCCCTCAGTATGAACTAATGTACATCAATGACCAACATGGATTAGACTACGACCTAATCCCATTATGACCACAGATTCAAATAGTAATAAATATCTTTCAATAATCTCATGTGAGATATCTTCCTTGTGCTTATGATTGACGAATCCTCTATTGATCCACTATAATCTCCATGTATCTTACAATATAATCAATCACTATCTTTATGGTTACCCCAATTATGGTGGTACATTGGATAACATTAAACCACAATAATCCTCACATAAGACAGTCTAGTGATCTCAAGTTGAAAGATCACGTGCACCTGTTGTACTAAATGATTTATTCCATAGACTTTAGAATAACCATCCATACAAAAATCCTTTAGTTAGGTTAGTCTGGTGAAGAGGTCTACAACATGCACCTATGTGTTGCACTAAATTGTTGACGAACAACTTTGATATATGAGAATTGTCACCATCTATCGGTGAAATCACTCAACATTGTGATAATCCTATCACCATTACTAGTGCCCTTGGTCATGGTAATGTTTGGATTATGAATATTTCTAGAATGACCACTTAATATGTACTAGGGTTCCTATGATCAATGTCTGATCCTCTTGTCATAGTTTTACCATCCTATCAATATATTATTGGTACAATCATATGAATGAGGTATATACAAATTAAATACAATAAATCCTATATTAAAAGATAATATGAAATTACAATTATAAATGTCAAATGCGATTGACTTTAGGGCAACTATCTAACATGTTACCCATAGATTAACATACTAATACCACGAGTCTAATGATTGACAAGGAGACATGACAACTAGGACTAGAAAGCCTTATAAATTGGTCACTAGAGTAGGTACATAGATTCCCTTTATTCAGTTGTGTCCCCGAACCTTAGAATTGAATGGAGAATAAACTTGGGTAAATAAGCAAAATGATAGATTTGATTGATTGATTGTAGGATAAATCATTCATATTTACTAAATGTGATTTGTTCACTCCCTTCCTTTTAATTTTGTAAGTGAGAGATATAGAAGTGACGATGAAGAGTCGATTGATTAGTGATGGAGTGGCATGCAACTGATGGACTCATAGGAATCCTCTTTTCTATTTTATGATTGTGATTATGGATTTTTACAGATATGGATGTTATTTTCACTTGGATTTTCACTATAATGCTTGAAATTAAATTGATGACTAGATATTATTTATTATTATTAAAAATTGAGGGTATTGAAACTTTAGAGATTTGAGCATGTTTATTTGTTTTGATTTAAGCATGCATGGTAATGATTTAGTAGCACTTTACCTTGAGGAATGAGACTTTTTGGGTGGAGTGTTATAAATCTCCATTATCAATCAACAATGGGAGTTCAAAGTTTAGCCTAGATAAACTAGAGACATACACCAACTCTCTAGATCTAACAATCTTGGAGAAAAAGAATATGTTTTGACAAGCCAAAGAAAGTTACTTACAAAAAATAAGGGATCAAATTTAGGCTCAATAACTCTTTGTTTGAAACTTTAAAACTGATTGCCATTGTTTTAGAATGAAGAAAAATGAGTTATATCTACACGTCAAATTTTAGCTCATTCCAATCATGGATCAATCTTGATCAAATTAGTTGAGCAAAATAGGTTGGAGCCTCAAAACCCAGAAATTTCTATATTATTTATTTTTGTCTTTCAAGTTATTCTCACTCATTTACCTTTTTCTCCTATAGAGTTTCATTCAATTAATACTCCATATGGACTTGAAATACCATATGGCTTTACTTATGAGATCCTTGTAAACAAGAAAACTAAACAGAACAAAAAGCTCTTTTCCATCTGAGGCATCAAATTAAACCAAATTTCTTTGCTTTATTGTGTTATTATCTATTTTAACTTTCTTCATTCTTGTTGGATTAACCAACATTTTGAGGAAGTTTTATTTTGAAGATTTTTTATATGCTAAACAATATCTCAATGTGAAGTTATGTTGAGGAAAATTTGGATGTTTTTTAGTAAGGAATTTTGGATGAAACTAGAGCCAAAAGTTTTCTATATGTTTTGTTAACTTGACATGGAGCAACACATAAAAATTGGCTTTGGGTTGAGTGTTTTATACATGAATTCTTACTTGGGTTGCATTTGGGTCAAACTATTTGTGAATTGGGTTGTGTTCAGACCTTAGAGAGTTTGGTGAATTCAGAGCCCATTACAGAGTTTAGTTTTTCAAAATTTTTTGAGTAAAACCACCCCCAAGCCTTATCCATGTTATTTTTCTTATGTTACCCCATCAATTATATCAGGTCGTAGATTATATTTGTGTAATAGGTAGATATTGTGATTGATTTATTTTTTTTAGAAAATCTAATGTACTTGTAAACTCTTATGAGTAAAACCACCCAAAGCTCCATCCTTGTTATTTTTCTTAGGTTACCCCATCAATTCTATCAAGTAGTAGAAGATATTTGTATAATAGGTAGATATTGTGATTGATTTATTTTTTTAGAAGATCTGATGTACTTGTAAACTCTTATTGGATAGTAATTGAATTAGATAAATGTATCATGTTAGTTACACTTCGGATATAGTATCTATGACCCAAAAAGAATATTATAGAGATATGAACCTTTGAAGAATCACATCTTTAGAAACCCTTCTTTTCCTTGTTATGACCGGATTTTGATATCAAATGATATAAACATTGAGAGAACCATATTTCAAAAACTGGCTGATGAGATTAGAGAGCCAAAAATCATATAAATCTCATATAAAAAACCCACACTTAAACATTTGTTGACATGCATTAGTGTATGTTAAGAGCCCTAGAGTAACATATGAAATTTGAATTTTATATTGGAAAGTATGAGTTTTTAGTGTGAGATTCATATAGCTTTGAATTCTCTAATTTCAATAGCTAATATCGGAGCTAGTATCACATCTTCTAATTGCAATCATTGTACTGTTCACTTGACAAAACAAAATGAAGTAACACATATGTTGCTATAAAACAAACTTATTAAACAATACATGTATTGGTGAGATAGGATGTATGATAACACAGATATAAGAATAACATGCATGCCAGACTACAAATATTAGTAAGGTAAATTATGATTAATCTGTTTGATTTATGCCTACATGACAAAATAACATAATCGAAAGAATATTATTAAGTAAGAGGACTTCCAATTATTGGAAGATATATTTATTAACCCAAAACATGCTATATATATATATATATATATATATATATATCTATTAGGGAGGAAAAGATGGTCTAATTGCCAATTCCAGGACTTGGAACAGTCCTTAAAATTGGGTCATCCCTAGCAATGTGCTTGCTAATTATCAGCCTTTCATTTATACCAACTTTGTAACTTTCACCACTGGGAGAGAATGTAGCAGAGTCCTTTTCAAAGGAAGGTGGAGCTGAATTCTCCACTACATCAAGAGGGATGTTCATTTTCTCCACGCTTACGACCTTTCTGCTTTCCAAAGAAGATGTACAGAAGATAGCAACAAGAAGAAAGGTAAGAGCAATTTTGCGCAAAGAAGCCATGCAAAATGCAATATTTCAGAAAAAAGAATGTTATTTAAGTAATAATGAGGTGATGTTGCATTGCGACTCTTGGTTTATATAAGGGAAGTGAGGCACAAAGGTCAAAATAGTTTGGCCGCTGTCAATCACTAGACTTGTGCCATGAAATAGCCTGTGAATGGTGGGTTTGGTAAATTTAAACTAGCTGTTGGATTTTGTTTTCTTGTTTTGCATGCATTATCCAGAATCTAAATGCGAGAATTAAGAGGCTTGTTTTTTCAGTAACCCCATTTACCAGATAAATGCACAAAGATAATAGCATTTACAGATATATTTATGCAAATAATGTTAATGAATATAACAACCGTGCTCCGCATAATATGATTTAGTTTCTAGTTTTGGACCTAACTCTTGGATTTCACTTTCTGATAATTAAAATTTTGAGTGACAAGTTCAAGGCGTCATTTGGAGTTGAAGTGTGTTTTGAACCCACTGGATTGTAGAAACTCATTTGGAGAAATTTGCATTTCAAAGAAAAGTCTAAGCATATACAATAAATGTCATCGATATGTCGATCTATAAAAACTTACACCTTGAAATATCATCAGGGAATTTGAACTCTTGTTTAGAATTCCTTTTATTCTCTACTCAAACTATTTTTGGGGATTGTTGATGGATATTTTATCCTGAGAAATGTAGATGGGGACTTCTAGTAGAAAAGTTACACGCTTTTTCATAGGTGGCAATGGTAAATTTTAACTCCTGAGATTCTAATAATCACTTATCAGATTACCAGTCCTTTTATCATCCTACTGGAGAAATGGATCCCAAGTCAGCCCTTGCATTTTAACAAAAGCTTATAATATTTCTTCCATGCGATTAGAAATTAGAGTCCCCTAGCCCTTTCTAAAGTTTGCATTAAAATTATTTTTAAAAATATATGCTTACACTTTTAGGTAGGGTTGAATTTGATTCAAATTTGTTCAAGTTCGGAAATGATTTTGGTTTGAATAAATCTAAAACGAGCTCAACTTGAACAGACGTGAGCTCAAGCTTGGACATGAGAGTTATATAATATTTTCAAGCTCAAACTTTAGAGGTGTTTTGCTTGCTAAACTTGTGAGTCGAAAATATTTTGATACAAATTGATCAAAATAATATCGTTTTGATTAATATGCATAAAAACAACTTTATTTTAGTTATTTTTGCTTGGCTACAGTAACAAACCAAGCTCAAAACTCGATTTGAGCTTGAATCAGATCTAGCTCTACTTTTAGGTTGTTTTTGTCACCCAACAAAAATAATCTTATGATGCTTTATTGTATTATTATTAAGATTGTTCACAATGATTATTGAATCTCTTAACATATAGTTATTGACCATTTCACCATCAGATAAATTCAATAATCATTATGTTACCAGAAAATTCATGCTTCTTATTGTGTTTATAATGTAACATAATAGCCCAAAAAATAAACAATACCAAGGCACATATATCAGCTAGCTTTTTTTATTACACAACTTTGAAATTTCATAAACATTTTGAATGCTACCATAATGAAGCACATACATATATGTGCTTACAGCATAGCACTCTTAAAACAATAACAGATAAACTCATTCAACAATTATAAATATAGGTGATTATGTTTAGAGGAAATCATGCCATATGGCCAATTCCAGGACTTGGAACTGATGAATTCAGAACTTTGCCATCCTGGGAAATCTCCACTGTAATCAACTTCTTGTTTGTAGTCAATTTATAATCAAAATTTCCGCCAGGAGGTTTTTCAGTGCCCTTATCAAATGCACTTAGAATCAAATTCTTCTCCGGAGCAGGGACCTTTATTATCTCCAAGCTCAAGACGCTTCTTCCGTCCAAGGAGGGTACGTTGAAGATGGTTCTAACAACAATTTTTGCTCAAAGATAAGAGCAGTTTTGCTCAAACAACCCATGAAAGATAATTTGAAAGAAAATATTGTGATACCCTTAGGCAAATCACACATTGACAAAACACGAGAGAGATGCTAGGTCTGTCTATACTTTGTTTGTGCATCTCACATCAGTTAGAGGTGAGAGGATTTGATTGATTAAATAGTTTATAAGTTCCTTAAATTGTCAAGACAGAAGCAAAACCATGATAAATTGTATATCTAGAGTGAACAACATTTTGACAGTGGGCCAGTGGACTAGGGATGTTATAAATGGTATTAGAGTGGCTCTATGTGTTCTCTTGAGTGTTGGTAGGACAAACCTTAGCGAAAATGATAAGTCTCGTAAAGGGGGGTGTATGTGATACTCTTAAGCAAATCTCATATCGGCAAAACACAGACACAAAAGAGATGTTGGGTTTTTCAGTACTTTATCTATATATCCTACATTAGTTAAGAGTGGGAGGATTTGATTGGTTAAATAGTCTGTGAGCTGCTCAAATTGTCAAAACGTATTTTGGTTTGCAAAGCCAAGAAGCAAAACTATAATAAATTGTGTGTCTAAAATTGATAATATCTTGACAATGGGTCAAGTTACTGGACCAGAGATGTTACAAATGTAGGCAGTACTAATATGAGGGGATTTATATATTTGCTTATATGCTTTATTCTGACTATATATCATGGAGAAGAAGCCAAAGGGTCAAATTAGTTTGGCTCCAGTCAGTACGCAACTTGATGTGTTTGAAATTGAAGTAACTTGCTGGAATGTCATTTTGAATGTTGAGTTTGAACTAGGGTTGGATCATAACCGGGCTTGTTCGAGTTTAAGCTAACACGTATATTTAAAATAGATAATGAACACTAAGCTGAGGGCTTTTCATGTCTGCTTTTTCTTACAGATTTTATCCTCTTCTATATATTTACATTGCTGCAGGCCACTTGAAATGGAGAAAAATACTGAAAACTAACAAAAATTTAAGGCATGTAGATTACGGCCACAGTGAGAGTAGTGTTAAATGCGATACACTATTAATCTGATAACCAATCAGCTAGAGTCAAATATTCTTCTTCTTATGCAGAAAGTTCAAGTGACTACGTAAATTATGGGTAATATTTGTGTAAGCTTTCTCTTCAAAGCAGTAGTGCTTTTGGTAATCCTTTTATATAGATTGCGTGTATGGCTTCACAAGTAGCAAATTAACACTGGTGCAGCCGTTAAAATAACCCGATATAGTGGACACCAGGATGTGTGTGGGTAAAATAAGCTCAAACAATTTCTCACTTTCCTCTTAAAAATTTTATAAACTGACAAAATCAATCCAAATCATGTGATTATCATATAACCTATAGGGTTAACAAAATATCTAATTTCACCATGTCTTTGAATCCACAAAATGATGATCTATTTTCTTTTCTTAAATTTTACTGAATAATAACTTTCAATGAGTAAAACTATAATATTTGTAAAAATTTTACATTTTGTTTTAGATAGAAAATTTAGAAAATATATGGTAAATTATTTGACACTTCCATCAAAGATGCTGTTTATTCAAGTTAAATATGTTTAAACTGATGTCGGTGTTTTGTGATTTTTAAACTAACAAATGAAACAATGGAATGCCTATATAATATTAAAATTTTGATCACAAAAAGCCCCATAGGATTCACAGGTGTTATACATATAAAAAGAGGGTTTTAAGAATCAAACCTATGTTTGGAGGTTCATTCATGTAAAGTTCCCCCCTGAATTCATCTTGAACTCTTTCACAACTCTCTACAATGTAGTAGGATCATTACTTGTTCACATAAAAGCAACCATGAACACACGAGTGAATGAAGGTTTGTTAGAGGCTATGGTGATTGCTAGATTGAATTGGAGAATGGATTGTGGAAGTTTTGACTTTTGAGAGAAAAAAATATTTCTCTCCGTAAAAGAATTTCAGCTGGAATTTCTCTAAAAACCAGGCTTAAATCCAATGGTCATTTTGTTTTATAATTAAAAGATGTTCCAAATTAAAAAGTAAGCCAGTGATGAGGATTGCCATAGTTGATTACAACTGTATATAAGCACTACATGTAATTTTGAATCAATTAAACAAAGAGACAATTTCGATTAATTCATGCAAGGATTTTAGGGCTTTTCCCGATTCTTTGTTATTTTCACTCACACTCAAACCAATATAAAAACTAAAGTGAAGAAATATATGATTTATGCTGATTCACCCAAAATAGACTTACATCTAACATAATCGATATTATTTTAATATCTCCTCATATTTTTCTTCATAATGACTATATTTACTAAAGAATTGTTGTATTACTTATACAAGAAAATGTATTTTAATGTATGATTCTTATCCCTAAGAAAAATTTTATTAGGATTCTTATATCTAAGAAAGATCATCAAAAGACTCTTCATGAGTTAAACCTAAACTGTTTATGAGTTTGGGGGTGTTGTCTTCGCCCCTGTCTATTCATTGGAGAGTGAAACCCTTACTCATTAATCGGGCAACATGACCCCATGTGCATTGCATTTAATAGACTAAATGGTCACTGATTCTAACATGAATTGCCATTTCGTACTTGCGAACAAATTGCTTTAGAAGGCCTTCAACCTCAATGTTGGTCTAGGCTTTAGAGAGTATAGAAAATTTGGAACCTGTTATGGATTTAGTGTTTAAAATTTTTTTAATGTAAAACCACCCCCAAAGCTCCATCCATGTTATTTTTCTTGTGTTACACTATCGATTCTATTAGGTCATACATAATATTTGTATAGTAGGTAGATATTGTAATTGATTTCTATTTTTAGAAGATTTGATGTACTTGTAAACTCTTATTGGATAGCTATTAAATTAGATAAATGTATGGAGTTAGTTGTACATCGGATATAGTTTCTATGACCCAAAAAGAATATGATAGTGATAAGAATCTTAGGAGAATCATCTCAAAGTCGTATAAACTATTCACTAGAAGTCTATACTTTCCATTGTGGATGGGCATACTATATATTAAATGATATAAACCTTATAAGAATCAGATTTCAAAAGTTAGTCATTGAAATTGGATAACTTAAAGTCTTATCAATTTTTGTATTTCTAATATAAGATTCAAGTTCTATATCTTATACTTGAGATAAGGAGCGAATGTTGCTATTATATATGGTAATTGTATATAAAAGCTGGAAATTACAACTAATACCCACTAAAAAGTAAAGTTTCTGTTGACACAGAACTTGCGTTGGAAAAGACAAATTCTTTCCACGGAACGACCTTCCCCAACACTTATTTTTAACCTGGAAACTTGCTGGGTTATAATCGTGGGAGATAATGTCTCCCGACGCAAGCTCATCCCTCTACGCAAAACCTTTGCTGACTTGCATTCATGCCAAACTGACCCATTTTTTGTCTTTTTTACACAACAAATGAAATAACACATATGTAGCTTTAAAACAAAATTATTAAACAATACATATTATGATAACACAGATATAAGAATGACATGCATGCCAGACTACAAATATTAGTAAGGTAAATTATGATTGATCCGTTTGATTTGTGCGTACATGACCCAATGACATAATCACAACAATATTATGTAAGAGGGTTTCCAATTATTGGAAGATATATTTGTTAACCCACAAAATACTTATAGATATCTATTTGGGACCAAAAGATAGTCTAATTGCCGATTCCGGGACTTGGAACCGACTTCAAAATTCGGTCATCCCTGGCAATGTGCTTGCTAATTATCAGCCTTTTATTTATACCAACTTTGTAACTTTCACCACTGGGAGAAAATGTAGCAGAGCCCTTTTGAAAGGCAGTTGGAGCTGAATTCTCAACTAAATCGAGAGGGATGTTCATTTTCTCCATACTCAGGACCTTTCTGCAAGCCAAAGAAGATGTGCAGAAGATAGCAACAGTAAGAAAGGTAAGAGCAATTTTGCGCAAAAAAGCCATGCAAAATGCAATTTTGCAGAGAAAAGAATATTGTCAAGTAATGAGGTGATTTGGCGTTGCGACTCTTGGTTTATATAAGGGAAGAGAGACACAAAGGTTAAAACAGTTTGGCTACAGTCAATCACTAGACGTGTGCCATGAAATAGCCTGTGAATGTTGGGTTAGGTAAATTTAAACTAGCTGTTGGATTTTGTTTTCTAGTTTTGCATGCATTGTGCTGAACCTGAATCTAAATGTGAGAATTAAGAGGCTTATTTCTTCAGTAACCCCATTTTGCCAGATAAATGCAAAAAAATTATTTACAGATAAATTTATGTAAATAATGTTAATGAAAATAACAACGGTGCTTCACATAATATGATTTATTTTTTAGTTTTGGACCTAACTTGCAGGATTTCACTTTTCTAATAGTAAAAATTTTGCTTGACAAGAAAAGTTCCAGGCATCATTTGGAGTTGAGCTGTGGTTTTTAACCCATTGGATTGCAGAAACCCATTCGGAGAAATTTTCAATTTAAAGAAAAGTCTAAGCATATATAACAAACATCATCGATAGGTCGATCTATAAGAACTTACACCGGTCATTCTTTGGTTTCCCGATAGAGATTGTGCGAGAGAATGTCATTCTTGAAATAGTTCCCTAGCCCTTTCAAAAATTTACATTAAAATTGTTCTACAAATGTATGCTTACATGTTTGGTAGGGTGGGATTCAAACCAAGTTTATTTGAGTTTGAAAGGGAGTTTAAAGTAAATGAACCTGAAATATGCTTGACTCAAGAAACTTAAGTTGAGCTCAAGTTTTAAGGATGTTCGGTTCGCTAAGTTAGCTATCCTTGAAAATTTTAATATGAATAGACTAAAACAACATTGTTTTGATCAATACGAATCAAAATAACGTTGTTTTAGTTATTTTTTATCCGTTATAATGTCATGTTAAACTCAAAACTCAATTTGAACTAGAATTTAAGTTCCGTTCCCTTCAAGTAAGTCAAGCTCAAACAACTTTGAGGTAGGTTTGACAATCTCTAACTCGAGCTCGGTTCAATTTGTATTGAATCAAACCTAACCCTACTTTTAGATTGTTTTTGTCACCCAACAAAAGTAATTATATGGCGCTTCATTGTATTATTACTAATATTTTTTTCAATCATCACTGAATCTCTTAACACATATTTGTTGACCATTTCACCATCAAATCGATTCAATAATCATTCTTTTACCAGAAAATACATGCCTCTTATTGCGTTTAAAATGTAACATAAAAGCCCAAAAAACTAAACAATAGCAAGGCATATCTAGTGGCTAGCGTATTTTATTACACAACTTGAATACATATATGCGCTAACAACGTAGCACTCTTACTGACTTAATTTATTTTTCAATATAGCAACATCAAAATAACACCCTATTAAAACAATAACAGATAAACTTATTCAACAAATTATATATATAAGTGATAATGTTGAGAGGGAAATCATGCCATATTGCCAATCCCAGCACTTAGAACTGATGAATGAAGAACTTTGTCATCCTTGGAAATGTCCATGGTATTCAACCTCTTGTTTGCAGTCAATTTATAATGAAAATTTCCCCAAGAAGGTGTTTCAGTGCCCTTATCAAATACACGTAGAACCAAATTCTTCTCCAGGGAAGGCACCTTTATTTTCTCCAAGCTCAAGACCCTTCTTCCTTCCAAAGAGGGTATGTTGAAGAGCAAAGATAAGAGCAGTTTTGCTCAAAGAAGCCATGAAAGATATTATGAAACAAAATGCAGGCGATACTAAGTACAGGGAAGATTGTTAAGTAATAAAGTGATTTATACTTGCTTATATGTTTTATTCTGACTATATATCATTGAGAAGAGGCCAAAGGGTCAAATAGTTCGGCTCCTGCCAGTACGCAACTTGATGTGTTTGAAATTGAAGTAACTTGCTGGTGTGTCATTCTGAATGTTGTGTTTGGTACAATAGAACTAGGATTTGATTCAAATTGAGCTTATTCTAATTAAAATTTACATATATATATTTAAAATAGATAATGAATATGGGAACTAAACTGAGGGCTTTTCATGTCTGCTTCTGCTTACAGATTTTTATCCTCTTCTATATATTTACATGGCTGCAGGCCACTTGAAATGGAGAAAATTAGTGAAAACTAATAAATATTTAAGGCATGTAGATTACCGCAACAGTGAGAGCAGTGTTGTGCAGAAAGTTCAAGTGACAACGGAAATTATGGGTGATATTTGTGTAAGTTTTCTCATGTAACTGACGGGCCCGTTTTACTTGTTCAATGTATCGACTAACTGTAGAAAACCACTTCAAAGCAGTAGTGCCCTCGGTGATCCATTTATATAGTTGCGTGTATGGCTTTAGAAATAGCAAATTAGTAATACTATATATATAAACAAATTATATAATTTTTTTGTACAATTTTATATGAAACCATTTGAATGAGTGATTTTGAAGCGAGAGAAAAAATAAAAAATCATACCATCCAATCATAAGCTATTACCTTAGTTTGTAAATAAAATATTCTATAATTTATTTTTACATATAATTTTATTCATAACAAATTAACACTGGTGTAGATGATAGGAGTTACCTAATTTAGTGGACAACAAAGATTTGGTGGTGAATAAAAGCTCAAACAATATTTTTAAAACTTTCCTCTGATAAGACTTCATACATGAACAAAATCAATCTAAATCATATTATATTCATATAACCTATAGGGTTAACAAAATATCTAATTCTACCATGTTTTTGAATCCACACAATGATGATCCATTTTGTCTTTTTAAACCTTACTAAATGATGAATTTTAATATGTAAAACTATAATATATTTTAAAATCCTACATTTTGTTTCAAATGGAAAAAATAGCAAGTATATAGTAAATAAATTAACCATCCCATCAAAGATATGATAAATCCTAAACCCAGATTAAACCATTTCTAAACTTTTATTGGACTACTCATTTAGTCAACTTTACAAAATTAAAACTTAATTAATGTTACACACATGGGCTATTATACATATACAAATAGGGTTTTAAGAACCAAGGTTCCTTAAAGTAAAGTTTCATCCAAATTTACCTCGAACTCTTCCACAACCCTCGACAATGTAGTAAAGACTTTACTCGTCCACATGGAGACAACCACAAACACATAAGAGTATAAAGGTTTGTTAGAGGCTCTTGTGATGGCTAGATTACCTTGAATTGATGAATGGATTGTGGAAGTTTTGAGAGAAAAAAAATTTTTTCTCTCTATAAAAGAATTTCAGCTAAAAATTCTCTAAAAACCTAGCTTAAATCCAATGGTATGTTCCAAATTAAAAAATTAAGCCAATGATAAGGATTTCCATAATTGATTACAACTATATATAAGCGTTTCATTTAATTCTGAATCAATTAAACAAATACAATAAAAACTGATATTTATTGACCTTTTTTTAAAAGTCACTAAAAAATATGGGAAGTCAAAATATTAATAATTTATTTTGACATTTATAATAATTGTCGGTATAAAATAAAAAAATAAAAAATTTATAGTGACTTTATAATAATTGCTGCTATAAAATTGCTTTCTTATTATATAAGTTAAAAATACTATATTAACATATATTTATGCCTTTTAAATTATTATTATTCAATTATAGAGATAATTTCTTAATTTGATTTATTAAGAAAATTTGTTTTAAAGAGGAAAATTATTGCTTTATTGAATTCTTTTGAGATATTACTTTAAGGAGAAAAAATATTGTTATAAGAAGAGCACTAAGAGATTCCAAAAAGTTTGATTTTCTATTGTTAATGAGGTAATTTATTACATTAAAAATGATGTTTTCTCATGATTTATTCAACTAGATTCCGATAAATTTCAATAAAAAGTTTTATTCTTTTATTTTATAATTTTGATTGGTTACATAAGCTTTAGGGTTTTGTATAGGAGTTAATTGACCAGACTTCATTTTTCTCAAGTTTGAGTTTTAATTTTATATAACTTCTTTACATTTTAAGGATTTTTTTCTATTATTTGAGATTATTTCTATTATTATTAATTTTCTTTTAGGTTAATGTTATTGTGGTTTTACAGGATTTTTGATAATAGTTTTCTTTTGCACATTAAATCAAACGGTTTGTTTGCGTACATTAATAGTAACTTGTCTTGTGGCTCTTTTTTTTATATTTATTTTTGTTGATTTTTTTGTTTGATCTTGATTAATCTTTTTTTTAACTTCTTCTTTTTTAAATCTTGGGTAGATCTAAATCTTTATATTTTGATGATTTGTATGCATTTTAATATGTTTGATATTGTTTTAAGCATATATATGTGTGTATGTATGTGTGTGTGTGTGTATGTGTGTATGTGTGTTTGTGTGTGTGTGTGTGTGTGTGTGTATATATATATATATATATATATATATATGTAGGTATGTATATTGAATTATTTCTTTGAGTTACCAGGATCAAAAGATCTATGTTTTTTCTCATTCATATATTTTTATTTACAAATTCTAATTAACTAACTAAATATATGTTTTAAGTGAACCTAAACTGTCACTTATATTTTTTATATTGTGTAATTTTGTTATTTCCAATGAAAATATCATAAATGATTACCACTATATCATCTAACTTTTAGCAATAATTACTTTGTGTTTATACTAACATTACAAATAATTGTTGTTAAAACTTATAGCGACTAAGGATATGGTGATATTTGTTTATATGTCGGTAAAAATTTTAGTAGCTTTTATAATGCCTCTAAAAGTTCTAAAAAATTTCATTAAATGATTATTATGTTGTAGTGAAAGAAGCAATTTCAATTCATTTATACAGGGATTCTGGGGCCTTTCTTAGATTCTTTGTCATTTTCTCACACTCAAACTAATATAAATAGTAAAGAGAAAGAACACAATTTATTTAGTTTACCTAAAACAAAACTTATATTTAGCATAATCAATATGTCAATATCTTCTCATATTTCTTTTTATAATAATGAATACATTTATTAATGTATTATTTTATCACATATATATGAGAATATACTTCTACATTTGATTCTTATCTCTAAGAAAAAATCTACTAAGATTCTCTTTTTTAAGAACAATCATAAACAGAGTTTTCATGAGTTAAACCTAAATTGCTTATTAGTATCGGGATGCTGCTCCTTATGCCCCTGTTTATTGACTGGGGAGTGGAGCCCCTATTCACTAACTGAGCAACAAGACCCCATGTACATTGCATTTTATAAATGAAACACTCACTAATTTCAACATAAATTGCTATTTCGTGCTTGCAAACAAATTAAGGCCTTTAGCCTCAACGTTGGTTAAGGGCTTAGAGAGATTGGTGAATTTGGAACTTAGATTTTAGTTTTTAAAATTTTTCAATGTAAAACCACCCACAATGCCCTATCCATGTTATTTTTTTATGTTATTCCATCAATTCTATCAGGTCGTAGATGATATCTGTGTAGTAGGTAGATATGGTAATTGATTTATTTTCTCAAAGGATCTAATGTGCCTGTAAACTCTTATTGGATGGCTACTGAATTAGATATATGTATCATGTTAATTGTACAGTGGATATAGTTTCTATGACCCATAAAGTATATGATAGTAATATGAACTTTGAGAGAACTGCATCTTAAAATCTTTGCAATTGGAGAGCTAAAAGTAATATAAACCCTATATTAGAAACTCATATTTTCCAATATAGGATTCAAACCTCATACCTTACATTTAGAATATTAACATACTACCACACTCTACTCTAGCTCTCAGCTAACGCCAAACTCTGATACCAAATAATATGAATCTTTGAAAACCATATCTCAAAAGCTAGTGGTAAGATTAGAGGACCCAAAGTTATATAAACACAACTTCGTTGTAAGATTCAAATCTCATACATTGCATTTAGAATCCTAACATATAAAAAAGAGCATATGTTGTTATTATATATGGTGATTATATATAGAAGCTTGAAATTACAACTAATACCACTAAAAATAAGGTTTCTGTTGACATAGAACTTGGGTTGGAATAGACAATAGGGAACGACCTTCCCCATCACTTACTTTTATCCAGAAAACTTGTTGGGTTATAATCATCGATGCAACCTCATCCCTCGACACTAAACATTTGCTGACATGCATTCACACCAAACTGACTGAATCTTTTATTTTGACATTGTAAATTGAAATAAAACATATGTAGCATTAAAACAAACTTATTAAGCAATACATCTATTGGTGAGATAGTATGTATGACAACATAGATATAAGAATAACATGCCAGACTACAATACTAGTAACTTGAATTATTATTGATCCGTTTGGTTTGTGCATACATGACAATGACACAATAACACAATTACAAGAATATTATTTAAGAGGGCTTCCATTTATTGGAAGACATATTTATTAACCCAAAATATACTCATAGATATCTATTTGGGAGGAAAACATAGTCTAATTGCCAATTCCGGGACTTGGAACAGACCTCAAAATTCGGTCATCCCTTGCAATGTGCTTGCAAGGGATGTTGGAGCTGAATTCTGTAGCAACATTGTAACTTTCACCAGTTGGAGACAATGTAGCAGAGCCCTTTTGAAGGGCAGTTGGAGCTGAATTCTCCAGTACATCAAAAGGGATGTTCATTTTCTCCGTGCTCAGGACCTTTCTACCTTCCAAAGAAGATGTATGGAAGATAGCAACAAGAAGAAAGGTAAGAGCAATTTTGCGCAAAGAAGCCATACAAAATGCAGTAGTGCAGAGAAAAGAATGTTGTGAAGTAATGAGGTGATTCTGCATTGCGACTCTTGGTTTATGTAAGGGAAGAGAGGCACAAAGGTCAAAATAGTTTGGCCACTGTCAATCACTAGACGTGTGCCATGAAATGGCCTGTGAATGTTGGGTTAGGTAAATTTAAACTAGCTGTTGGATTTTGTTTTCTAGTTTTGCATGGATTGTCCAGAATCTAAATGTGAGAATTAAAAAGGCTTATTTCTTCAGTAACCCCATTTACCAGATAATATGATATGATTTAATTTTTAGTTTTAGGCCTAACATGCAAGATTTTACTACATAATATGAGAGATGTAGATGGTCGTTCTTTTAATTTGATTAACCAATACTTCTGACAGAAAAGAAACACGCCTTTCTATAGGTGGCAATGGTAAATTTTGACTCCTTAGATTCTAATAATCACTGATCAGGTTACCAGTCCTTTCATCATCCTACTACGAATTGATCCCAAGTCAGCCCTTGGATTTTAACGAAAGCTTACAATATTTTTTTCTATGCGATTAGAAATAGGAGTTCCCTAGCCCTTTCAAAATTTTGCATCAAAATTGTTTTACAAATATATGCTTACATTTATAGGTAAGATTGGATTTGAATCAAGCTTAGCTCGAATAAGCGCAAAACGAGTTTGGTTCAAGTAAACTCTAGCTCGAACTTAAGTTTAAGAGTTAAATATTTTTTAACTCAAACTCAAGAAGTATTCGACTCATCAAACTTATAAGTTTGTAAAATTTTGATATAAATCAACTTGAATGTCGTTGTTTTGATTAATATGTATCAAAATAACGTTATTTTAGTTATTTTTGCTCGACAACAATATTGAACTAAACTCAAAACTCGATTTGAGCTTCAACTCGAGCTCCACTTACGGCTGGATTCGAGCCGAGCCGAGCTCGGCTCGCAGCCAGCTTGGGCTCGGTTTATCGGCTCTCGGCTTGTTTTTCATATCAAAACGGCATCGTTTTGTATATATAAGGATCAAAACGACGTCGTTTCGTATAAAAAATTAAAAAAAAAAAATCTACCAAGCCAACCCGAGCCGGCTCGAGCTCTCGAGCTCATTTCGGGCTCAAACCGAGCCGAGCCGAGCTCGAGCTGGCTCGGCTTGAATCCAGCCCTAGCTCCACTCCTCTTAAGTGAGCCAAACTAGAATAACTTTGAGACAAATTCGAACTCACGTTTAGCTCTACTCAAATTGAATCTAACCCTACTTTTAGGTCTTTTTCGTCACCCAACAAAAATAATAATATGATGCTTCATTGTATTATTTGTAAGTTGTTGACAATGATCAATAAATCTCTTAACGCACATAGTTTTTGACCATTTCACCATCAAATAGATTCAATAATCATTCTGTTACCAGAAAATACATGCCCCTTATTGCGTTTAAAAACATAAAAGCCCAAAAAATAAACAATAGCACGGCACATATCGCGGCTAGTTTATTGTATCACACAACTTGAAATTACATGAACATTCTGAATGCTACTTCAATGATACACATACATATATGTGCTTACAGCATAGCACTCTTACATACTAAACCCGATTTATCGTTCAATGTAGCAACATCAAAATAACAAACTCTTAAAACAATAACAGATAAACTTATTCAACAATTATATAGGGGATAATGTTGAGCGGGAAATCATGCCATACTGCCAATTCCAGGACTTAGAACTGATGAATCAAGAACTTTGTCATCCTGGGAAATTTCCATTGTATTCAACCTCTTGTCTGTAGTCAATTTATAATCAAATTTTCCACCAGAAGGTGTTTCAGTGCCCTTGTCAAATGTACTCAGAATCAAATTCCTCTCTGGGGCAGGGAGCTTTATTTTCTCCAAGCTCAAGACACTTCTTCCTTCCTTCCAAAGAGGGTTTGTTGAAAATGCCAATCAGAAGAGCAAAGATAAAAGCCGTTTTGCTCAAGGAAGCCATGAAACATACTTTGAAACAAAAGGTAGGCAGTAAGAATATATATGCAGGGAAGATTATTAAGTAATGAGGTGATTTATACTTGTTTGTATGCTTTATTCTGACTATATATCATGGTGAAGAAGCCAAAGGGTCAAATCAGTTCGGCTCCTGTCAGTACTGTACTTGATGTGTTTGAAGTTGAAGTAATTTGCTGGAGTGTCATTTTGAATGTTGAGATTGGATTCAAGCCGAGTTTGTTCGAACTCAAGCAAATACATATGCATTTAAAATAGATAATGAATAGGGGAACTAAGCTGAGCGCTTTCTATGTCTGACTCTGCTTGCAGATTTTTATCATCTTTTATATATTTACATGGCTGCAGGCCACTTGAAATGGAGAGAAATTGTGAAAACTAACAAAAATTTAAGGCATGTAGATTTGGGCAACATTGAGAGCAGTGTTAAATGCGATAAACTATATATTAATCTGACAACCAATCAGCTAGAGTTAAATATTCTTTTTCTTATGCAGAAAGTTCAAGTGACAACGTAAATTAGTGCTCTTGGTAATCCAATTATGTAGATTGCGTGTGTGGCTTTACATCTTGAAAATTAACACTGGTGCAGACGTTAAAAGTTACCCAATTTAGTGGACACCAGAGAGAACGTGGCGAAAAAAAGCTCCAGCAATCTTTTTAAGACTTTCCTCTAATAAAATTTCATATTTCACCATGTTATTGAATCCATATAGAATGATGATCGAGTTTAGTTCTATGATCTTACTTAAGGATGATTTTTAATGGGTAAAACTATTATACTTTTTAAAATTCTATGTTGGGTTTTGGATAATCTAATAAGTATATAGTAAACTATCTGATCCTCCTATCAAAAATCTGATAAACCTTAAAACTTTGATTATGATATGCATCCACCCATTTTTAAGCTTTTATTGAAATACTCATTTAGTTGGTTTTACAAAATTAAAACTTAATTAATATTACCCCACTTAAGAAACTATCAAACATTCCATCACTTGGACAATATAAATTATTTTTATTTTAATTCTAAAAAAAATAAAAACAGGTTTGACTCTCTAGCAAATAATATTTAACTTTAGAGTGATCACTATTTCAAGAAAATGAAATAGTCTAATGATAACACTTCTATCATTAACCTGTTTCATGTGAATACCACTACTGAACCAAGACAATATTAATATATTCAATTGACATAAGGTCAATCCATGATTAGAACTATGAATAATCTCATTAACAAAGATCAATGATTTGATAGTGTGGAAGAATAACACCTAATAGGAGATAACAAAAACATGTTATTGTCTCTAAGCCTCTCTATGGTTTTTCTTTAACTTTTATGTTTTAAAAAAAAAGAAAAAAACAAATCCCAAATTGTCATACTTGACAAATAATCTTTATTCATGAGACACAATATTGTGTATCTTCTATGTATGTGTGTGTGTGTGTGTGTATGTATGTATACATACATACATAAAAAAAAAGTATATCAAAATTATCATGATCCAATAGAAACAAAAATCATTAAGTTAGAAAGTTGTAACATAAAATTCTCATTAACCCTAAATATCAAAAGTCTCAAAACACCTTGTCTTCAACATGACCTTAAGGGCTATTAGCCTTGGTCCCCTAGTTAAGGGATTAGTCAACATCAACTTTATATTGTTATATTATACCATAATGTCTCTCTTCTTTACAAGGTTGTTTATTGTTAGTTATGTTAACGTTATTTCGACGTTATGATCTACTAGTGATCTTGTCATTCTTAGTTAAAAACTTAGTTACACTACTATCATAATGGATCGTGAGGTGTTTAGAAATAGAATTGATAACAAACAATCTAGAAATGAAATCCTTTGAACATACAACCTAAGAAACTACCCACAACAAGCTACAAACTCAATGTGCATGTTTGAGGATGCCACTAATAACTATTTAACCCTTTTCTTTGATATGATTCCTTTAGTCAGAAAAACAAAAAAACAAAATTAATCCAAAAGTTAATTTTAGATCATCCACATAACCACCAATTTTTTTTTTTTGCAAGTATTTCATTATATTCTTAGTTCTATGATGCAAACTGCTAAGAAACACAGTGGATGGTGTGAGTGTAAGAGAAAAGAAAGACATGTGTTGCTTGATTTGAATCAAAATGCAAGATAGGACCGTCGTTCGAGAGTTACGTGAAGAGGAATGTTGCCATTTTGGAAATTTGATGTTGTTTAGGAATTAATGGAATGGTGTCATTTTAATGTTCTTATGAAATATAAGTGTAAAATGTTGGAGGGAAAGTTGGTTATGCAAAAAAATTGTTAATGCAATTCACGTTTCTTTCTTCTAATTATGTTACTCATGTTTGTTATTCTTATGTGCATCTTCTTGTTCTTTTAATTCTTTACCAAACCTTAAGCATTAGCATTAGTGGTATCAGTGCTTCACTTGGCTATGACAAAGACTCGTAATCAAGAACTTAAGAGGGAGATCATCCAAATGATAGCTCAAGTAGTAGTTGAGGCAGAAACTTGACAGCAAAAGAGGTTACAGAAGACACAAGATCGAATGCAACAACCTATGGAAGATCTTAAGAACATCATTAGCGGCCTAAGTCTTCAACATGCATAAGTGATGAACTAGGCTACCAATCGAAGCGAAGAAGGGCATGCAAGGCCAACCCAAGAACTTAGACAACAATGGGAAAGGCAAACAAGGCTAGATTTCACTAGGTTTTATGGCGATGATTTTGATAACTTGATAACAATGATTTTAATGTTCTTTAGGCTTACTGCCCACACCAAGTGGTCCTAAACTACCACAACCATACCTTACAAAAGCAGCCACCAATCAAATCTTTGATGAGAAGAGAGCCAAAAGAATCTGCTTATGGTGTGATGAAAAATACACACTAGGCCATTGATGTAAGAAGAAGCAAGCATATGTGATTCAGTTGCATATGGAAATAGAAGGAAATGAAGGGGTTGAGATTATGGAAGAAGATAAGGAAGAGGTAGTGCTAGAAGGGCATGGGTTGATGCAATTATTATTGTAAACATTGCAAGGGTCACTTGAAGCAAGGATTATGAGGTTGTGTGAAATGCATGACATGTGGAAGCTATATATCTTAATAGATTCAAAAAGTGCACATAACTTCCTAAGTGAGCAAACTACTCACAAACTTGGTTGTCCTATACAACAAGCTAAAGATGTTTAAGTTACAGTAGCCAATGGCCAAGAGTTGCATTACAAAGGTTGGTGTAAGGAATTGAAGTTCAGAGTACAAGGTTAGTGGCCTTTGGTTGATGCTTATACACTCCCACTTGAGAATTATGAAGTTTTTATACTTAGCAGGTATATTAACTACTATGCTCCTAAATTTTGAAGAACTAACCATGAAGTTTATGTTGGAAGGTCATTTATATTTCTTGCAAAAGGAAGGTAACAGAGGTATTAGTGTAAATGAAGAAAACCATTTATGCAAATTACTACAAAAGAGGCAACAATTAACATCAATTTAATTAATTTGGCTGAACCAGTAGAGGTAGTGCAACAGTTGTATGAAGTGCAAGTTTCTGGGCCATCGACCAAAGAGGAATAGCAGGAGTTGACAACCTTACTTAGCAGGTATAATAAGGTTTTTAAGGAACTTAAGGGACTACCACCAATTAGAAGCCAAAATCATAGAATTCTCTTGCAGGAAAGGGTACAACCAATCAACCTAAGACCTTATAGGTATGACAGCTTGCAAAAGGATGTCATTGAGAAGATGATTAGGGAAATGCTTGAAGCTAAAGTGATACAAAATAGTTACAACCCATACTCAAGTCCAGTGGTTTTAGTTAGAAAAAAGATGGCACCTAGAGGATGTGTATAAACTATAGGGCTTTAAATCAAGTGACGATTAAGGATAAATATCTAATTCCATTGATAAAAGATCTCTTGGATGAGTTAAGGGGCAACCATTTTCTTTAAAATTGATTTGCACTCAGCATATTGGTAAATCAGGATGCATTCTTCATCCATAAATAAAACAACCTTTAAAACTCATGAAGGGTATTATAAGTTCTTAGTTATGCCCTTTGGGCTTACTAATGCTCTATCTATTTTTCAAAATATTATGATTGACATATTCAGGCCTCACTTGAGAAGATTTGTGTTGGTCTTCTTTGATGATATACTTGTCTATAACAGAGATAAGGTAACTTACTTGCATCACTTGGAAAAGGTTTTGGAACTACTTTTTTCACATAAACTTTATGCAAAGAAAAGAAAGTGCACTTTCAGAGCTGCCAAGGTAAAATATTTGGGTTATATCTAGAGAAAGAGTAACCATTGATTTACAAAAAATCCAGGCAGTAAAGGAATGGCTAATGCCAAGAACATAGAAGCAGTTAAGAGGCTTTCTTGAGTTGTCTAGATACTATCGCAAATTTATCAAGAATTATGGCATGATTACTTGACCTCTTACTAACCTCTTAAAGAAGGATAATTTTGCTTTGTCTACAGTTGCTTAGGAGTCATTTGATATCGTCAAACATTAGTTCCACATAGCTCAAATACTTGCATTGCTTGATATGTCATAAACATTCTGAGTAGAAATAAATACTTCCATTCAAGGTATAGGTATTGTTCTTATGCAGCAGGGCCACCTAATCACATACATCAGTAAGATACTCTCTCTAAAGAATCAACTTCTGTTAGTTGGGAAGTTCAATTATTAAGTGCATTATAAATATTGTATAATATATGCTTTGAGAGCTTTGCCATGTATTGCCAGAAACAGACCTCTTTGCCTCTTGTTCTTTCCCTTTTTGGGAGGGCTAGATCCATATGCTTATGAGATATCCCTTTTAACATAAATCATCATAGATTTGTAAATTGAATTCTTTAAATAGACAAAATCTATGTCTCTCTAATTAAGTTGGAATTGAATTGAGTTAGCTGGACTTTAAAAGTTAGCTTGGTTTGAATTTGTCTAAATTGAATTCAAGCCAAATTTGAGTTAAAAGGTTGGACGCAATTTGAAACTGAGTTAAACTTGAGTTAGAAAGTGTTCAATTTGGTTTAGTTCGAATTCATGACTCAAATAGGTAATTTAAATTCGTAGGTTGATTCGGTTTGAATTCATAGTTTGAACTGATGATTTGAATTTGCGGTTCGATTTTGTTTGAATTCATAGCTCGAATAGGTGATTTTGTCTATGATTTGGGTAAAACAACATTGTTTTGTCAATGAGAAATTCGAACTATAAATTCAAATTGAATTAAGGTGAATTATTTTTTATTCGAATTGGACTCAAGTTACTCTTAATGTTGATTCAACAAATCCAAATTAGATTATTTTTTATTCGAATTTAACGCAAACAGGGGATGTTTTGGGCTCAGGATCCACACACACTATTTAATATCATAATAATCATGGTTTGTCAAGGGTTTAACTGTGTCTTACCATGAAACTTTAATTTCTTTTGTGCTTTTATTTTTTGGTTGGGCTCCTGGTGCAGTCTTTTGGTGGATTTGGGGATGAGAGGTAGAAAAAAAGGATAAACATAAACTTGTATTAAATTGGAGGAAGTTTTGTTGGCCAGCTGCAGAAACATTATTACAGAGTTTGGGCCCCAAAAGTTGCACCGACTTTCTTTATGTGGTCGGTCATGAAGAGGCATGTGGTGTTTGCCAACAAAACATTAACATTTGGGGATTCTGGACCCCTCTCCCAATTTAAACCAAAGGATCTTTTCATTGGTTCGCTTTTATATTACGAGTGAATGGCATTTTCCAACTCTCATTTTATTCAATGAACACTAGCCCCCTTGCTTTGGGAAACTAATAACATTCCACAGCTTATTATTAAAGGTAGATATGAACTGAGCAAGTGTAAACACTTTGAGTTTTGTTTGAATGAAAATGGGTTGGTTTAATTTTATTGAGCCATAGGTTAGGGACTTAAGATAGTTTGAGTTCGACTCAATCTCTAAATTTGAAATTAAAAGTTAATTTTGAATTTCCAACTAAAGTTTACGACTTATTGAATAAATGACATCATGTCATTTAATTCTAGAAAAAATTGATATTATTTAAATAATTATTTAATATAATTCAAATTGAGTCAGAAGTTAAACTTAAATCAAATTGAATCATTCATCTAATTCAGCCTGAAAATTTAAATAGAAAGGGATTAAAGTTGGGTGGAATTGTATTAGTTTCTCAAATTAGGAGTGTTAAAAAAATCCAATAATGTTCAACGTATATTATATAACAAAACCATAGTCACACACACTAGGGCTGGATCTAAGGAGCTTGAAACGAGCTCGGCTAAGCCGAGCTCGATCAAGCTGGCTCAGTAGATTTTTTTTAAAAAATTTTTATACAAAACGACGTCGTTTTGATTAATATATATTAAAAACGACATCGTTTTGATAAGAAAAAATGAGCCGAGCCGAGCCTAAACGAGCCGAGCCGAATGTGAGCCCGAAACGAGCCAAGCTGAGCTAAGCTCGAGTCGAGCTCGAGCCGAACTCGAGTCGAGCTCGAGAACTCGAGTCGAGCTCGAGCCGAACTCGAGTCGAGCTCGAGCCGAACTCGAGTCGAGCTCGAGCCGAACTCGAGTCTCTCATATATGAACAGAGCCGAGCTCGGCTCGGCTCGAATCTAGCCCTACACACACACACACATATATGTAAAAGAGTAATGTTAGATGTATATATATTTTTAGTATATATTTAAATATATAGATGATATATCATTATATGATTGAATATTATTTAATCTTTAATTAAAAATTATTTGATCATATAATAATACATCATTTGTGTATCCAAAAGTATGTACACAATTTTGTTGTAACAATAAAATTATATGGGTCCACTTTGAGTATATAGATATGTATATATGTGACACTTTTAGAAGAATCGGACATCGGTAAAGTACGAAAAAATGTTGGATATATATGTGCATCACACATTGCTTAAGAATGAAAATATGAGACTAGTTAAATTACCTATGAGCTCCTTAATCTGTCAAGATACGTTTTAGTTTGTAAAACTCATAAGTAAAATAATGACAAACTGTGTGTTCAAAATAGACAATATTTTGATATTAAATCGATCTATTAGACCAAAAATATTACAACACATTTGACCGATATATAATATTGAATCATAGTGTAAATATAAATTAAAGTTAGAAATTGAAACATATAACATGGCAGAGTAAAACATGCATTTATTCAAAATATAATTATGATGAGTTGAAAAAAAAAGAGAAGAAAATAATAAATATATATAGAAAACACATCGTTTTCAAAAACTAATTGTTGTGGTGTAATTTTTCTTCAAAATGAAGTTAATGTAAACCATATATGTTGGTTTGGCAGCTACATAAATAAGTTTCTTTTCTTCAGCTAATTGAATATTTTTAAGGAAACTAACCAGCTTGTATATTTTCTAGAGCTCTGGCCATTGTTTTGTGGTCCAATTTATGTTCAAAATGTATGCCTTATAGAAACTTTGCATCATCATCATCATTTTTATTATCGTTAATATTCTTTTTTTTTTTGGAAAATCAATTAGGGGTTAGGGTGATTTGTAGTTAGAACCAATGTTTCTAAAACCAGATCGATGATCGAATTGATTATCTTATTGATTCATGGTTCAACCGGTTCGATCGGTTCAATTGGAGAATTAACCGGTTCAACTTATTATCAAATTATAATGAATAAATTTTACTTAAAAATTTGTAAAAAATAAAATCAATCATGATACCCACACCTATGAAGATTAGAATATATATTTTTTAAGAAGTAATAATTATTCATTTAATTTCAATGAAAAAATTAAAATTAAAAAAATCTCAATGTTATGATACAGAAAAAAAAAACATAATTTTGTATATTATTGTCTATAGAAGACATTTTAATAGATATAAGATATTTTTTTCTTTTTATTTTATTTTTGAATTTATTTTTTCTTACAAACTTTTAGAAATTTATCTAATATAATAAAAAATAATCAAATTACTCAAAAATAATTACAATTTAAAAAATTCAAAAGTCAAAACTAGGCAAACCCAATTTTGACCCGTTTATTTGGTCAAACTCTATTTATGACTGGGTTTGACCGAGTCAAAGGTAAAATCGGTTTTTTATATTAATCAGACTGGACTTGGAGCTGGTTCTTAGTTCAACTAATTGAATTGATCGGTCTGATCTAGTCCGGTCCAGTCCAATTTTTAAATCATTGGTTAGAACTTTTATACAGTGATCTATAACTTAGATGAATTTTGTTCAAAGCTTATCCTTGAATGAGTTTTAGAGGTTTCGATAAGTGATTAGCGACTAGGTAATTCTTACTTGATACTTGACAAGGACAAGGAATGTCACTGTAAGTCAAGGCATTCTAATTCAAAAGGTGAGGATATATCCTTTCTATATAAATAATATGAGAATGTTTGTAGAAGACTTAGATTGATTAGAATTATATCCATTGTAATCTCAAGAGGGTGGGAAATCCTATTTCTACAAAATTTGAATATATCTTTCCCTCCAAAGAATCCTATAAATACAAGGGGGAAAAAAAAGAGAGACAAAGAGGTATACAAATATATATATATAAATAGATATAAGAGCAATGTTATATGTATACATTTTAAATATACAATATGAATACACAGATAATATGTCATTATAGAATTAGGTGTTATTATATAATAGATATTGTGATACGGATAATAAAAACAAAATAAATACTAATTGTTGAGAAAATCATTGTTGTTCTTTTGCAATACACCTCAATCGATAATAACATAGTACACGTAGACATTTCGATAGCTAGACTAAACCACGTTAAAAATCTCGTGTCTTATTTCTTTATTTTAATTTTCCATTTACATTTCAATAGATATATTGTAGTAGATACATCAAAGTTCTTTCATATTCTAATTGTTGCTAAATAATCTTATGTGTAACACTTGAAATTCAGTATATTAGAAGGTGACGGGAAATTGTATTAATAGTTTGACGTCATAGGAAGGGCACCATATTCCACCTTGACAACTCTAATAGATATTGACAATGGCTTGCAACATAGGGTTTTGAAAATATAACCAATCTTTAGAAGACTTAAAAAGTAGTGTAGAGTACAACTATTTTGTGGAACATAATTAGTGCACCCTTAAGGCTAGCACATTGTATCTCGAGCAAGGAATGACTTCTAAGACTAAATGAATTATTGACAATCTTTCCCGTATTACTTAATAGATACATAATTTTATCCTATTGTTAGACACCTTATTAGAAAGTCTCATTTTTAAGAGAGAAATGTCCACAAAAACATTTATACTGTTCATAAAAGCTACTTGCTCTTAATAACCACTAGAGGGATATTAAATCCTCCACCGCTTGCTAGAAAATGGCAGACACATGTTTGATATACAACTTTTCAATTATTTAATTTATTTTATGTTTGACATATGTGCTTGCATGCTAGAAAATGGTGTTGGGCTTGGAGTTGCTGATAGGTGTATGAGATGTGTGAAGTTTTGGGCCTTGTTTATTGGGCTTTCCTTCACTGTGGTAGCCATTTATTTTCATCTCTTTTTAGAAGATAACGTCAACTTGGTATCTAGAGCTACAACCTGTACAACTAGGGTGGGATGCAAATCAGCCATCCCGAACCTTTTTTTGCTTGAGTTTAATTTAAATAAAAAATAATTTAGTTTGAGTACATTGAGCCAAAATTAGGTATGACTTGAGTTCGACTCAAATGAAAAATAAGTCAATTCGATTCAGTTTGAATTCGATTTGATTTCGTAGTTCAAATAAATGACTTGAATTCATAGCTCAGTTCAGTTTGAAATCATGGTTTGAATTGATGATTCAAATTTATGACTCGGATTCGTGACTCGAGTTTATGGTTTATTAATAAAATGATGTTATTTTACCTAAATAATATTCAAATTTATTGATTTAAGCCACAAATTCAAATTGAATTGAGCCACGAATTTGAAACAATAATTGAAACTATGAATTTTAACTAAATTGAACTACAAATTCAAATTATGAATTCGAGTCAAATTGAGCCACACACTTTTTAATTTGAATTCAATTCGGTTTAAAAAAAATAAATCAAATCTTTTAGTTTAAATTCAGTTCGAATTTGAATCAAACTGAATCAAACTTAGCTGGCTTTCAAGATCGAATTGACTCGGATCATATCCAAGCCTGTGTACAACATGGAAACTTTTACATAACCTGAATAGTTTTTCTTTTTCATCTTGTTTTATTAGTTCTTCAATTTCCAAATACCATTTTCATTTGGATACTTATACTTTTGACTTTATTCGGTGAAATCGCTGGCCTAAAAAGAACTATCCGTCATGACCTGCTTGAAGTGCAGTATTCGAAACTTTCTTTGTGCCGATGCAAGTCCTCGGTCCGGTTCATGGTGTTGGAATTCAAACTTACTGGTGGGAAAATTTGCAATAATGGCAAGTACACCGAACTTCAGCGAATTTCGGTGCAAGAACGTGAAGCGACACAATAGAGAAAGTGAATGGTCGATTTTTTATGTGATTCTGTAAAGAATACCAAGACGATATGGCAATGGTATCACCATTATTTGTATAGTGATGACAAAGAATTACAAAGTTGTAATAAAAACTTCTAAGAATGAGTATCTGTTAAGGCCTCTCTATCTCTTTTTCTCCATTAAAAATATAATACAAGTGAAAATTAAGATCAAATGTATAATTATGGTATAGTAGTTTATTTATTGGACCAACCCTCTAATCAAATATTCAGTAAACCTTAAAAGTCCACACTGATTGAGATCACGTTTCAACTGTAATAAAGGGAGGCCCTGGAGTTGTTCGGGGCACAAATCTTATTGTGGAAGTTAAAATCTAAAGCTTTGGTGTTGTGACCTTGAATATCATTTGTGAGACAAAAAGTTCTAGCTGGTGTGGTGATTATCTAATTGACACTATAAAGATCAAGGTAGAAGAGGATAAATTTTCTGATCTAGTGGATAAATAAAGTGAAGATATGCAAAACAACAGAGAAGACACTGTAAAAATGATCTAAATTGAACGAATATGTGCAATCAATAAAGCAAGCAAATCATATTTTGTTAGAGTGATTACACTCTCAAGTGTCGAATTTTAAGAGAACTTGAATTAAGTATTAAAGCTTAAAGTATTGAAGCGTGGGGTTTTGAAATGTGTTTGCACAAGGAGTAGTTATACATATAAAAAGAAGATTCTAAGAGCTAAACCTATGTTTGGAGGCTTCTTCATGTAAAGTTCTACCTTGAATTCATCTTGAAACTCTTCCACAACTCTCTACAATAATGTATTAGGTTCTTTACTTGTCCACACAGAGACAACCAAAAATACACGAGTATAAAGGCTTGTTAGAGGCTTTGGTAATTGCTAGATCACCTGGTGAATGGATTGTGGAAGTTTTTGAGAAAAAAGTATTTATCTCCATAAAAGAATTTCAACTAGAAATTCTGTGAAACCTAGCTTAAATCCAATGGTCATTTTGTATTTTTGATAATTAATAGAAGTTCCAAATTAAAAATTAAGCCAATGATGAGGATTGCCATAGTTGATTACAACTGTATACAAGCATTTCTTGTAATTATGAATCAGTTAAATAAGGAAGCAATTTCAATTCATTCCTGCAAGGATTTTAGGGCCTTTTCTTGACTTTTTGTCCTTTTCGTTTACACTCAAACCAATACAAATAGTAAAGAAAAAGAAGGCAATTTCTTCAAGTAGATTTACTTCCTATAATAGATGTATTTATTAATGTATTGTTATGTCACTTACATAAGAGAATGTGTTTCGATATATGATTCTTATTGCTAAAATAAAATTTTACAAAAATTTTTAATTCTAACAAAGATTATAAAATTACTCTTCGTGAATTAAACCTAAACTGTTATGAATTCAGAGGTATTACCCTCTACATCCACCTATTGACTGGGAGTAGAACCCTTACTAACTGACTAGACAACATGACCCATGTGCATTGCAACTTATAAATGAAATGGCCACAAGTTCTAACATGATTTGCCGTTTCATCATTGCAAACAAATTGGTTTAGAAGGTCTTCAGCCTCAATGTTGGTCAAGGCTTAGAGAATTTGGCGAATTTGGAATCCGTTATAGATTTTAGTTTTTCAAATCTTTCATGGAGTCAGACCACCCCCAAGCCTCATCCATGTTTTTTTTTTCTCATGTTACCCTATCAATTCTGTAAGGTCGTAGATGATATTTAGTAGGTATATATTACATTTGATTTATTTTTTAGAAGATCTGATATACTTTTAAGCTCTTATTGGATAGCTATTGAATTAGATAAATGTATCATGTTAGTTATACATCAGACATAGTTTCTATGACCCAAAAAGAATATGATAGAATGTAGCATATATTATTATATATGCTGAATTGTATATAAAAGCTTGAAATTACAAGATATAAATTATAAGTTGCAATTTCAAGCTTTTACCAGGTATTTAGTTTTATATAAATATAGTATTGTGATAATTAATTGAAAATATAAGAGATATTTTTGTATTTTAAAAATTTATAAAAAATAAAAAACATAAGAAAAAAATAAAATATATATTAAATATAAAAAATATAAAAAATATGTGTTTAATATGTTTTAGATTCAAAAATTCAAAATATTGTATCTAAAACATAAATTAAATGGGAAGACAAATTTAACATGAATAATTAAAGTTTATATCACTTAAAATAAGGTTTCTGTCGACGTAGAGTTGGAAAAGAAAAATTCTTTGTGGAGAATTTGCTGACATGCATTCATGCCAAACTGACTGAATATTTTATTTTAACATAATAAAACGAAACAACATATTTAGCATTAAAACAACCTTATTAAGCAATACATATTCAATAAAACTATGTTTATTTATTTAGATATATAAATGATTATATAAATGATCCAGTAATTTTGAATTAAAGGTAAAATAACATTTAATCATTTAATAACATATCATTTATATACTTATTAATAGATACGCATAGTATTACGTATACATATATTAGTGAGATAGTGTGCATGCCAGTATACAAATATTAGAAACCTTAATTATTATTGATCCGTTTGATTTGTGCTTCCATGACACATAACATAATCAGAAGAATATTACATAAGAGGGCTTCTAATTATTGGAAGATATATTTATTAACCCAATATATACCTTATAGATATCTATTTGGGAGGAAAAGATGGTCTAATTGCCAATTCCAGGACTTGGAGCAGACTTCAAAATTCGATCATCCCTGGCAATGTGCTTGCTCTTTATCAGCCTTTCATTTATGCCAACTTAGTAACTTTCACTACTAGGAGAAAATGTAAAGCCCTTTTGAAGGGCAGTTGGAGCTGAATTCCCCACTACATGAAGAGGGATGTTCATTTTCTCCATGCTCAGGACCTTTCTTCCTTCCAAAGAAGATGTACAGAAGATAACAAGAAGAAGAAAGGTGAGAGCAATTGTGATACCCCTAGGCGAATCCCACATCGACAAAGCACGGGAGAGATGCTGGGTCTGTGTGTGCTCTGTCTTTGGATCCCACATTGGTTAGTGGTGGGAGAATTGGATTGGTTAAATAGCCTGTAAGCTCCTTAACTGTTAAGACGCGTTCTTGGGCCAAGCCCTGACCAGGCCTCTGAGTCCAAGGAACAAAACCCCGAAAAGGCTGGGCCGTAAGGGGACAATATCTTGGTAGTTGAGTGAGGGCCCACTCGTTTCCCTGCAAGACGCGTTTTGGGTTGCAAAGCCCATTAGCAAACCCATGATGGACTGTGTGTCCAAAGTAGACAATATCTTAACAGTGGGCCGGGTTATGAGTGAGGGCCCACTCGTTTCCCTGGACGCGTGTTGCAAAGCCCATTAGCAAACCCATGATGGACTGTGTGTCCAAAGACAATATCTTAACAATTGGACCATGCAAAATTTTGCAAGCCATGCAAAATGCAACATTGAGAAAAGAATGTTTAATAATGAGGTGATGTTGCATTGCGACTCTTGGTTTATATAAGGGAAGGCAGGCACAAAGGTCAAAATAGTTTGGCTACTGTCAATCACAAGACGTGTGCCATGAAATAGCCTGTGAATGGTGGGTTTGGTAAATTTAAACTAGCTGCTGGATTTTGTTTTCTAGTTTTGCATGCATCGTCCAGAATCTACATGTGATAATTAAGAGGCTAACTTATTTCTTCGGTAACCCCATTTACCAGATAAATGCACAAAGATCATGGCATTGATTAACAGATATATTTATGCAAATAAAGTTAATGAATATAGCAGCCGTGCTCCATATAATATGATTAATTATAGTTTTAGACCTAACTTGCAGGATTCTACTTTTCTAATAGTTAAAGTTGAGTGACAATTTCCAGGCATCGTTGGGAGTTGAGGTGCGTTTTTAACCCATTCGGAGAAATTTGCAATTCAAAGAAAAGTCTAAGCATATGTAACAAACTTCATCGGATAGATCGATCTATAAAAACTTACACCAGTAATTCTCTGTTTTACCGATAGAGATTGTCCAATCAGAGAGAATAGGAACTAAGCTAAGGGATTTTCTTGTCTGCTTTTGCTTACAGATTTTTATCCTCTTCTACATATACACACCTGCAGGCCGCCTGAAATGGAGGAAAATAGTGAAAACAAACAAAAATTTAAGGCATGTAGATTACGGCAACAGCGAGAGCAGTGTTAAATCTGATAAACCATATATTGATCTGATAACCATCAGCTAGAGTCAAATATTCTTTTTCTTATGCAGAAAGTTCAAGTGACTACGTAAATTATGGGTGATGTTTGTGTAAGTTTTCTCTTCAAAGCAGTAATCCATTTATATAGATTACGTGTGTGGCTATAGAAATAGCAAATAAACACTGGTGCATGATAAGCATAGCTCATGCCACCACATGACAACCTATACAAACAAATATAGCATAAAATATTCCATATATATTTCAGTATATTTAATACAACTCATATCCTTGATCACATCCGATATTGTATCATATCCAACCATATACAGTTCTTGTGTGTACTATTTATTCAAGTAAGAAATATTAATAAAGCATGTATTGCAACCTCAATATTATCTCCATTATTTCATGGTGTCAAAGCCCCACGGCTTAACAACCCTTCTCCTTTTGCGTCATGATTGACGACAAGGAAATTGTAAATATGGTGAATTCAGCTGCAACTTCAACTACACCACCTGCTGCCCCTCTTCCAAAAGTAACTCATCTCCTACCATTGAAGCTAACCCCCTCAAATTACCTCTTATGGCAAATGCAACTTCTACCTCTTCTACATGGGTATCAACTAGCTCACCATATTGATGGCAACCAATCTCCACCACCAAAATTCATTAACAAGAATGACAACAATCTTGCTTACACTTCTTGGTACAACCAAGATCAACTTATTTTGAGCTGGATAATTTGCTCCCTCCTTGAAACCTTATTACCTCAGGTTATTGGTGTTTCCTTTGCAAGGGAGGCTTGGCAAAAACTTGCCCACACTTACACGTCTGGTTCCAGAACACAATGTGACAATTGAAGACTAACTGAATAACCTTTATCGTAACAGTGAATCCATCCCTAAATATATGCAATGGGCTAAAACAATCTTTGATCAGCTAAGTGCGCTCAATCTTCCTATAGGTGACGAAGACTTTGTTGATGCAATCCTCTCATGCCTTGGTCCAACATATCGTCCATTTGTTTGAACAATCAAATCACGCCACATTGCTATGTCTTTCGATGATCTTTACGGTTTGTTGTTGAGTGAAGAATCTCAACTGACACAAGACTCTCTATCCTCTAAAGCCATCATCCCTTCAACACATTATACTGCCCGCCAACCACATTGTAGGGGTTGAGGTCGTGGATGCAATAGGTAGGGATATAGAGGCCGTTTTCCTTTTTTTGGCAACACTTACTCGTCTTCCTGTGGTGCTTAGTTTGGTGGTGCGCTAACTACTTACTCACCTCAGTTTCTAGTGACATGACTTCCTTTGATTCGTTGCTCACTTGCTTCAGCTGTAATGGTGTTGGCCATGTTTCAAAACAGTGTCTTTTTCCCCAAATGCATGATGGCCAAGCCATTAACACATCTTAAACTCCAGTTCGGCCTCACAACAACCTTACATCATCTTCCAGGGCTTCCAGACCTTGGGTTGTTGATTCTAACGCCACTTATCATTTGACCAATGACATGAAAAACTTAGCTATTCATTCTGAATATACCAGACCAGAAGAGCTTGTTATTACTGATGGTAACACACTTCTCATTACTCACGTTGGTTTGAATACTTTTTTCTTTTAATTCCGAACCATACTTTTTTCAAGATATTTTACATGTTCCATCTGTCTGCCATAACTTGCTTTCTGTTAATTCTTTTACTCGTAGTAATAATGTATCTCTTGAATTTTTTTCTCAACTATTTTTTGATTAAGGATTTGGCAACTCGAGTAGTCTTGTACAAAGGCCCAAGTGACAGAGGTTTATACTCTCTTTTTGCGGAGCCATATTAGTCTTTGTCTGGTGGTTACAAAACCTTTTCATCCACATTGTTGATCTGGCACACACACCTGGGCATGCTTCCATACCTATTGTTAAACATGCCTTGCGACAATTTAATATAATTTTCTCAATGATTTATGTACTCGTTGTCATGCAATAATGTCAGTAAAATCTCTAAGTTACCTTTTCCATCATCTAATTTTATTGCTTTTGTCCTATTAGAATTAATATGTTTAGATGTTTGGGAGCTTACCCCAGTTTCTTTATAAATGGTGCCAAATATTATGTTCTTTTCTATGATCACTTTAGAAAATATTCGTGGTTATTTTTTATTAAATACAAGTTTGAGGTTTTTAATTTAAATTTCATGGCGTTGTGGAAAAATATTTTAGCCTTCCCATTAAAACCTTTCAATGTGATTGGGGTGGTGAGTTTCAGGCCATGAAAACTTATCTTATCGACAATGGTATTTCTCAACGATGTTCCTGTCCCTACACCCTCGAACAAAATGGCTAAGTTGAAAGGAAGCAAGGCCATATTGTTGAAATTGGCATAGACATGCCTATGCATTTTTGGGAACAACTTTACCTTTTTAAAGCAGATAAATCCCTATACTACAGAAAGGGGTGCACTATAGCCTATTGCCTAATCTACGTTGATGATCTTATCCTCACTGGGAACAACCTTACCTTTTTATTTGATGTCATCCAATAGCTTCAATGGTATAAAACTCTTAAAGACCTTGGTTTGACTATAGTACTTATTTAGCGTAGAGGTTTGCTAGCTATCCAATGGTCTTTTACTGTCCCAACAAAAATTCATCATAGGCCATTTTTGAAGAGCCAACATGTCCAACAACAAGTCCATTTATACTCCAGCATGTCTTTCCATTAAATTCTCCTATAAAGATTCTGAAGCATTTGAGGATCCAATACTATATAGCCAAATCGTTTGTGGCCTCTAATACTTGTGTATAACTAGATCGAAGATTGCATTTTTTGTTAATCAAGTGGCTCAGTACATGCATCAACCATGCAACTAGTAGGATGTGAAGCAAATTTTATGTTATCTTTATAGAACTGTTACTCATGGTCTTCTACTACAAAAATCCAGCTTCTTTGAGCTTGTTGGTTACTGTGACACCAATTGGGGTGGTAGTCTAGATGACCGGAAAAGCACCATTGGGTTTACCATTTTCTTTGGCTCTAACTTAATCTTTTGGAGTTCACAAAAATAATAGACTGTCACTTATTCCTTCACTAACACCGACCTTAGAAATTATGTGGCTCAAATCTTTGCTTCGTGATATCAACATTCCTCTTTTTTTACCCCCGAATATTTGGTGTGATAATTTATTAACCACATGCCTCACTATGAATCATATCATTCATTCCCGATCTAACCACTTGGAGATTGATTTCCACTTTGTATGTGATCAAGTTCAACAAGGTTTGTTAAAGGTCCGCTATTTGTCTTCAATTGATCAAATCATCAATATTCTCACAAAGTCGATGTCCAAAGCTCGGTTTCAACTCTTGATTGGCAAGCTTATGATTTTCCTAAAACCTGTTTCGCTTGAGGAAGGTTGATAAGCATAGTTCATGCCACCATATGACAACCCATACAAACAAATATAACATAAAATATTCTGTATATATTTCAGTGTATCTCATACAACTCATATCCGTAATCACATCTGATATTATATCATATCCAACCATATATAGCTCTTGTGTGTACTATTTATTCAAGTAACAAACATTAATAAAGCATGTATTATAGCCTCAATATTATCTCCATTATTTCAGTACAGATGTTAAAAGTTACCTAATTTAATGGACATTGGAGAGTTAGTGGTAAAAAAACCCTAACAATCTTTCTAGGACTTTCTTGTAATAAAATTTCATACATGAACAAAATCACTCCAAATCATGTGATTATCATATAACCTATAAGATTAACAAAATCAATAAAACTATATGTAACACTTTTGAGTACACAATTGATGTGTTATTATATGATTGGGTGACTTTGAATAAATGATAAAATTATGTTATTATAGAAAACCTATTAATGGACTTATTCTGAAGAGGAGATGAAGTTTTGAGCTGATGTATAAGGATCATGCCCATTACAATAAACCCTAATCTCTCACCCCTTCCATTCTTAAACCAGAGAGAAAGTTAGGAAATAAGGCAAGAATTTTGATCGTTATAAGGAAGTTTCTAATAAGTGAGCAAGAAAATGGAAAGACTTTGTTGATGTGGAAACTAGGTAAGTGGGATTGATCTCTCTTTTTGGTTTATTGATTCTTAATGTTTCCCGACTATTTGAACCCTTTGATAAATGAATGTTTGAGATATGATTTATTAGAGTGGTAGAGAAATTGTGATTTGTCAATACATACATTGCGATTTTAAAAAGTATCAAAAACTAGTCACGAATAAACTATTCATGGAAGATTTGATCTCCTTGGTTGCTTTGTATTGATGAGTTGATATTGTGATATTGGAACTACCAAAAACCAAGAGAAAATCCAACCAAGAATAGCCAAAATTCAATCCTAGGACGTCATATATGGTTACGCCATGCATGGTCATGATTGTACATAGGTTGGTATCGCATAATTTTTACAAGGGTGTATGCTTGTACACGTTTGCATATACACTCATACATCCAAACACTCGTATAGAGGAACGATCGTCCTTGGTTGAAAATGATCTGTCAACATCATGCACGACTATGCATTTGAAATGGTCATGCCCGTACATGACTATGTGAAATTACGAGAATACCTTAGGATTATAGAGAAAGTGATGAACAATGAAGTAAGAAATGTACACGCATGCACTCAAAAGAGTCATGCCTGTACATCTATTAATAAGAATTATCTCGAACACCTGTGAAGTCTTGAATGTAAACATGTATACCAACTTATCTCGAACGAATTTTTATGATTTATGATTAAGAATTAAAACTAGTTAATATGCCAAGATGTGCTCGAAAGATAGAGGTATAACCTTGGCATGTAGAGATGATTGATAAACCTATGTAAAGATAGAGTGGACTAAATTGATGTTTGAGATTTTTTTGAGAAATTAGGTATCGACAAGGATTTGAATATCCTAAGAGTATTGAGATTTGTCGATATCTACGAAACATAGAATAAGAGATTTTAGGCTAATATGAGGGGGGACTCATAACCTAGGCACACCTGTAGATAGGGTATAGTTTATTGATTGATATCCTTAGATAACAAAAGAATTGCTTGGATTGCACGTTTGTCGATTGACTTAAGACTTACTAGGACATAAAAAGTTTGACAATTGTTGTGTTGATTTTCAGAGTGTTGACGACTAATAGCGTAATAAAATTAAAAACTCATGGAACTCAAAAACTATCTAGGATACTCGTTTGTGAAATAAAATTCATGAACATGCTAATTAACAACTATAAGGTGTTAGTAGCATTGATACCTACGTTGGACAACTTTTTTATTTTTTATGTGGTTAAGAGAAGACATTACCTATCCTTCTAGAGGCAATGCCTTGATATCTAAGCAAAAAATGAACTTGATTGGAGGTGTATTCGGTCACAAGAGGTTGCTAGGGTTCTGTGATTGAATGTGAATGTGTTTTGGAGAGGGAGATGGCAACTAAAATTATTAACTTTTCTCTATGTCTATAAATTCTCACGAATGCACGTTATTTATAATTTTAACACCATGCATGCATGATTGGTACTTAAACTAGGAACTATCATTCCTTTCCTTATGGTTGTAAACATGCATAACCCACTATGAATTGTTGTTCGTGGTCAAGAAAAAGGCCAACTAAGCCGATTTTATCCTATTAGACAAACCTAGTCTATTCATAATCTCACCCTCATTCCCTCACACTAGGATTATCATCAAATAACCCTTTGCTTATGAATTTGGATCAACTTCTATGTGTGTGTGACCTGTAAACTCTTTATTAAACTGACGGTGCTTAGATTCTGGTTGAATATAGGCCTAGACTAAGATTAGCCTCTAGTAAGACATCATGGCCACTCGATCAACAAAGTGTCAATAGACATCTCTTAAGCTTTTATAATATTACAGTTATATATAATTCAATTTTTTCGTCAACCAATATCTCTTGAGGCTAAGACATAGAAATGTTTTTATCTCAATAGTCCCTCAGTATGAACTAATGCACATCAATGACCAACATGGATTAGATTGCTACCTAATCCCATTATGGCCACAGATTCAAATAGTAATAAATATCTTTCAATAATCTCATGTGAGATATCTTCCTTGTGCTTATTACTGACGAATCCTCCATTGATCCACTATAATCTCCATGTATCTTACAATATGATCAATCACTATCTTTATGGTTACCCCAATTATGGTGGTACATTGGATAACATTAAACCACAATAATCCTCACATAAGACAGTCTAGTGATCTCAAGTTGAAAGATCACATACACCTGTTGTACTAAATGATTTATTCCATAGACATTAGAATAACTATCCATACGAAAATCCTTTAGTTAGGTCAGTCTGGTGAAGAGGTCTACAACATGCATCTATGTGTTGCACTAAATTGTTGACGAACAACTTTGATATATGAGAATTGTCACCATCTATCTGTGAAATCACTCAACATTATGATAATCCTATCACCATTACTAGTGCCCTTGGTCATGGTAATGTTTGGATTATGAATATTTTTAGAATGACCACTTAATATGTACTAGGGTTCCTATGATCAATGTCTGATCCTCTTGTCATAGTTTTACCATCCTATCGATATATTATTGGTACAATCATATGAATGAGGTATATACAAATTGAATACAATAAATCCTATATTAAAAGATAATATGAAATTACAATTATAAATATCAAATGCGATTGACTTTAGGGCAACTATCTAACATGTTACCCATAGATTAACATACTAATACCGTGAGTCTAATGATTAACAAGGAGACATGACAACTAGGACTAGAAAGCCTTATAGATTGGTCACTAGAGTGGGTACATAGATTCCCTTTATTCAGTTGAGTCCCCGAACCTTAGAATTGAATGGAGAATAAACTTGGGTAAATAAGCAAAATGATAGATTTGATTGATTGATTGTAGGATAGATCATTCATATTTACTAAATGTGATTTGTTCACTCCCTTCCTTTTACTTTTGTAAGTGAGAGATACAGAAGTGACGATGAAGAGTCGACTGATTAGTGATGGAGTGGCATGCAACTGATGGACTAATAGGAATCCTCTTTTCTATTTTATGATTGTGATTATGGATTTTTACACATATGGATGTTATTTTCATTTGGATTTTCACTATAATGCTTGAAATTAAATTGATGACTGGATATTATTTATTATTATTAAAAATTGAGGGTATTCAAACTTTAGAGATTTGAGCATGTTTATTTGTTTTGATTTATGCATGCATGGTAATGATTTAGTAGCACTTTACCTTGAGGAATGAGACTTTTTGGGTGGAGTGTTATAAATCTCCATTATCAATCAACAATGGGAGTACAAAGTTTAGCCTAGATAAACTGGAGACATACACCAACTCTCTAGATCTAACAATCTTGGAGAAAAAGAACATGTTTTGACAAGCCAAAGAAAGTTACTTACAAAAAATAAGGGATCAAATTTAGGCTCAATAACTCTTTGTTTGAAACTTTAAAACTGATTGCCATTGTTTTAGAATGAAGAAAAATGAGTTATATCTACACGTCAAATTTCAGCTCATTCCAATCATGGATCAATCTTGATCAAATTAGTTGATCAAAATAGGTTGGAGCCTTAAAACCCAGAAATTTCTATATTATTTATTTTTGTCTTTCAAGTTATCTTCACTCATTTACCTTTTTCTCCTGTAGAGTTTTATTCAGTTAATACTCCATATGGACTTGAAATATCATATGGCTTTACTTATGAGATCCTTGTAAACAAGAAAACTAAATAGAACAAAAAGCTATTTTCCATATGAGGCATCAAATTAAACCAAATTTCTTTGCTTTATTGTGTTATTATCTATTTTAACTTTCTTCGTTCTTGTTGGATTAACCAACATTTTCAGGAAGTTTTATTTCGAAGATTTTTTATATGCTAAACAATATCTGAATGTGAAGTTATGTTGAGGAAAATCTGGATGTTTTTTAGTAAGGAATTTTGGATGAAACTAGAGCCAAAAATTTTCTACATGTTTTGTTAACTGGACATGGAGCAACACATAAAAATTGGCTTTGGGTTGAGTGTTTTATACAGGAATTCTTACACGGGTTGCATTTGGGTCAAACTATTTGTGAACTGGGTTGTGTTCAGACCTTAGAGAGTTTGGTGAATTCAGAGCCCATTACAGAGTTTAGTTTTTCAAAATTTTTTGAGTAAAACCACCCCCAAGCGCTATCCATGTTATTTTTCTTATGTTACCCCATCAATTATATCAGGTCGTAGATTATATTTGTGTAATAGGTAGATATTGTGATTGATTTATTTTTTTTAGAAAATCTAATGTACTTGTAAACTCTTATGAGTAAAACCACCCAAAGCTCCATCCTTGTTATTTTTCTTAGGTTACCCCATCAATTCTATCAAGTAGTAGAAGATATTTGTATAATAGGTAGATATTGTGATTGATTTATTTTTTTAGAAGATCTGATGTACTTGTAAACTCTTATTGGATAGCAGTTGAATTAGATAAATGTATCATGTTAGTTACACTTCGGATATAGTATCTATGACCCAAAAAGAATATTATAGAGATATGAACCTTTGAAGAATCACATCTTTAGAAACCCTTCTTTTTCTTGTTATGACTGGATTTTGATATCAAATGATATAAACATTGAGAGAACTATATTTCAAAAACTGGCTGATGAGATTAGAGAGCCAAAAATCATATAAATCTCATATAAAAAACCCACACTTAAACATTTGTTGACATGCATTAGTGTATGTTAAGAGCCCTAGAGTAACATATGAAATTTGAATTTTATATTGGAAAGTATGAGTTTTTAGTGTGAGATTTATATAACTTTGAATTCTCTAATTTCAATAGCTAATATCGGAGCTAGTATCACATCTTCTAATTGCAATAATTGCACTGTTCACTTGACAAAACAAAATGAAGTAACACACATGTTGCTATAAAACAAACTTATTAAACAATACATATATTGGTGAGATAGGATGAATGATAACACAGATATAAGAATAACATGCATGCCAGACTACAAATATTAGTAAGGTAAATTATGATTAATCCGTTTGATTTATGCCTACATGACAGAATAACATAATCGAAAGAGTATTATTAAGTAAGAGGACTTCCAATTATTGGAAGATATATTTATTAACCCAAAACATGCTTTTATATATATATATCTATTAGGGAGGAAAAGATGGTCTAATTTCCAATTCCAGGTCTTGGAACAGTCCTCAAAATTGGGTCATCCCTGGCAATGTGCTTGCTAATTATCAGCCTTTCATTTATACCAACTTTGTAACTTTCACCACTGGGAGAAAATGTAGCAGAGTCCTTTTCAAAGGAAGGTGGAGCTGAATTCTCCACTACATCAAGAGGGATGTTCATTTTCTCCACGCTTACGACCTTTCTGCCTTCCAAAGAAGATGTACAGAAGATAGCAACAAAAAGAAAGGTAAGAGCAATTTTGCGCAAAGAAGCCATGCAAAATGCAATATTTCAGAAAAAAGAATGTTATTTAAGTAATAATGAGGTGATGTTGCATTGCGACTCTTGGTTTATATAAGGGAAGTGAGGCACAAAGGTCAAAATAGTTTGGCTGCTGTCAATCACTAGACTTGTGCCATGAAATAGCCTGTGAATGGTGGGTTAGGTAAATTTAAACTAGCTGTTGGATTTTGTTTTCTTGTTTTGCATGCATTATCCAGAATCTAAATGTGAGAATTAAGAGGCTTGTTTTTTCAGTAACCCCATTTACCAGATAAATGCACAAAGATAATAGCATTTACAGATATATTTATGCAAATAATGTTAATGAATATAACAACCGTGCTCCGCATAATATGATTTAGTTTCTAGTTTTGGACCTAACTCTTGGATTTCACTTTTCTGATAATTAAAATTTTGAGTGACAAGTTCAAGGCGTCATTTGGAGTTGAAGTGTGTTTTGAACCCACTGGATTGTAGAAACTCATTTGGAGAAATTTGCATTTCAAAGAAAAGTCTAAGCATATACAATAAATGTCATCGATATGTCGATCTATAAAAACTTACACCTTGAAATATCATCAGGGAATTTGAACCGTTGTTCTTATGTTTAGAATTCCTTTTATTCTCCACTCAAACTATTTTTGGGGACTGTTGATGGATATTTTATCCTGAGAAATGTGGATGGGGACTTCTAGTAGAAAAGTTACACGCTTTTTCATAGCTGGCAATGGTAAATTTTAACTCCTTAGATTCTAATAATCACTGATCAGATTACCAGTCCTTTTATCATCCTACTGGAGAAATGGATCCCAAGTCAGCCCTTGCATTTTAACAAAAGCTTATAATATTTCTTCCATGCGATTAGAAATTAGAGTCCCCTAGCCCTTTCTATAGTTTGCATTAAAATTATTTTTAAAAATATATGCTTACACTTTTAGGTAGGGTTGAATTTGATTCAAATTTGTTCAAGTTCGGAAATGATTTTGGTTTGAATAAATCTAAAACGAGCTCAACTTGAACAAACGTGAGCTCAAGCTTAGACATGAGAGTTATATAATATTTTCAAGCTCAAACTTTAGAGGTGTTTTGCTTGCTAAACTTGTGAGTCGAAAACATTTTGATACAAATTAATCAAAATAATATCGTTTTGATTAATATGCATAAAAACAAGTTCATTTTAGTTATTTTTGCTCAGCTACAGTAACAAACCAAGCTCAAAACTCGATTTGGGCTTGAATCAGATCTAGCTCTACTTTTAGGTTGTTTTTGTCACCCAACAAAAATAATCATATGATGCTTTATTGTATTATTATTAAGATTGTTCACAATGATTATTGAATCTCTTAACATATAGTTATTGACCATTTCACCATCAGATAAATTCAATAATCATTATGTTACCAGAAAATTCATGCCCCTTATTGTGTTTATAATGTAACATAATAGCCCAAAAAATAAACAATAGCAAGGCACATATATCAGCTAGCTTATTTTATTACACAACTTTGAAATTTCATAAACATTTTGAATGCTACCATAATGAAGCACATACATATATGTGCTTACAGCATAGCACTCTTAAAACAATAACAGATAAACTCATTCAACAATTATAAATATAGGTGATTATGTTTAGAGGAAATCATGCCATATGGCCAATTCCAGGACTTGGAACTGATGAATCAGAACTTTGCCATCCTGGGAAATCTCCACTGTAATCCACTTCTTATTTGTAGTCAATTTATAATCAAAATTTCCGCCAGGAGGTTTTTCAGTGCCCTTATCAAATGCACTTAGAATCAAATTCTTCTCCGGAGCAGGGACCTTTATTATCTCCAAGCTCAAGACCCTTCTTCCGTCCAAGGAGGGTACGTTGAAGATGGTTCTAACAACAATTTTGCTCAAAGATAAGAGCAGTTTTGCTCAAACAACCCATGAAAGATAATTTGAAAGAAAATGTTGTGATACCCTTAGACAAATCACACATTGACAAAACACGAGAGAGATGCTAGGTCTGTCTGTACTTTGTTTGTGTATCCCACATCAGTTAGGGTTGAGAGGATTTGATTGATTAAATAGTTTATAAGTTCCTCAAATTGTCAAGACAGAAGCAAAACCATGACGAATTGTGTATCTAGAGTGAACAATATTTTTACAGTGGGCCAGTGGACTAGGGATGTTATAAATGGTATCAGAGTGGCTCTATGTGTGCTCTTGAGTGATGGTGGGACAAACCTTAGCGAAAATGATAAGTCTCGTAAAGGGGGGTGTATGTGATACTCTTAAGCAAATCTCATTTCAGCAAAACACGGGCACAAAAGAGATGTTGGGTTTTTCAGTACTTTGTCTATATATCCCACATTAGTTAAGAGTGGGAGGATTTGATTGGTTAAATAGTCTGTGAGCTGCTCAAATTGTCAAAACGTATTTTGGTTTGCAAAGCCAAGAAGCAAAACCATAATGAATTGTGTGTCTAAAATTGAAAATATCTTGACAGTGGGTCAAGTTACTGGATCAGAGATGTTACAAATGTAGGCAGTACTAATATAAAGGGATTTATATACTTGCTTATATGCTTTATTCTGACTATATATCATGGAGAAGAAGCCAAAGGTTCAAATTAGTTTGGCTCCAGTCAGTACGCAACTTGATGTGTTTGAAATTGAAGTAACTTGCTGGAATGTCATTTTGAATGTTGAGTTTGGTACGATAGAACTAGGGTTGGATCATAACCGAGCTTGTTCGAGTTTAAGCTAACACGTATATTTAAAATAGATAATGAACACTAAGCTGAGGGCTTTTCATGTCTGCTTTTTCTTACAGATTTTATCCTCTTCTATATATTTACATTGCTGCAGGCCACTTGAAATGGAGAAAAATACTGAAAACTAACAAAAATTTAAGGCATGTAGATTACGGCCACAGTGAGAGTAGTGTTAAATGCGATACACTATTAATCTGATAACCAATCAGCTAGAGTCAAATATTCTTCCTCTTATGCAGAAAGTTCAAGTGAGTACGTAAATTATGGGTAATATTTGTGTAAGCTTTCTCTTCAAAGCAGTACTGCTTTTGGTAATCCTTTTATATAGATTGCGTGTATGGCTTCACAAGTAGCAAATTAACACTGGTGCAGCCGTTAAAATAACCCGATATAGTGGACACCAGGATGTTTGTGGGGAAAGTAAGCTCAAACAATTTCTCACTTTCCTCTTAAAAAATTTTATAAACTGACAAAATCAATCCAAATCATGTGATTATCATATAACCTATAGGGTTAACAAAATATCTAATTTCACCATGTCTTTGAATCCACAAAATGATGATCTCTTTTCTTTTCTTAAATTTTACTAAATAATAACTTTCAATGAGTAAAACTATAATATTTGTAAAAATTTTACATTTTGTTTTGGATAGAAAATTTAGAAAATATATGGTAAATTATTTGACACTTCCATCAAAGATGCTGTTTATTCAAGTTAAATATGTTTAAACTGATGTCGGTGTTTTGTGATTTTTAAACTAACAAATGAAACAATGGAATGCTTATATAATATTAAAATTTTGATCACAAAAAGCCCTATAAGACTCACAGGTATTATACATATAAAAAGAGGGTTTTAAGAATCAAACCTATGTTTGGAGGTTCATTCATGTAAAGTTCCCCCCTGAATTCATCTTGAACTCTTTCACAACTCTCTACAATGTAGTAGGGTCATTACTTGTTCACATAAAAGCAACCATGAACACACGAGTAAATAAAGGTTTGTTAGAGGCTATGGTGATTGCTAGATTGAATTGAAGAATGGATTGTGGAAGTTTTGACTTTTGAGAGAAAAAAATATTTCTCTCCGTAAAAGAATTTTAGCTGGAATTTCTCTAAAAACCAGGCTTAAATCCAATGGTCATTTTGTTTTATAATTAAAAGATGTTCCAAATTAAAAATTAAGCCAATGATGAGGATTGCCATAGTTGATTACAACTGTATATAAGCACTACATGTAATTTTGAATCAATTAAACAAAGAGACAATTTTGATTAATTCATGCAAGGATTTTAGGGCTTTTCCCGATTCTTTGTTATTTTCACTCACACTCAAACCAATATAAAAACTAAAGTGAAAAAATATATGATTTATCTTGATTCACCCAAAATAGACTTACATCTAACATAATCGATATTATTTTAATATCTCCTCATATTTTTCTTCATAATGAATATATTTGCTAAAGAATTGTTGTATTACTTATACAAGAAAATGTATTTCAATATATGATTCTTATCCCTAAGAAAAATTTTATTAGGATTCTTATATCTAAGAAAGATCATCAAAAGACTCTTCATGAGTTAAACCTAAACTGTTTATGAGTTTGGGGGTGTTGTCTTCGCCCCTGTCTATTCATTGGAGAGTGAAACCCTTACTCATTAATCGGGCAACATGACCCCATGTGCATTGCATTTAATAGACTAAATGGTCACTGATTCTAACATGAATTGCCATTTTGTGCTTGCGAACAAATTGGTTTAGAAGGCCTTCAACCTCAATGTTGGTCTAGGCTTTAGAGAGTATAGCAAATTTGGAACCTGTTATGGATTTTAGTTTTTAAAATTTTTTTAATGTAAAACCACCCCCAAAGCTCCATCCATGTTATTTTTCTTGTGTTACACTATCGATTCTATTAGTTCATACATAATATTTGTATAGTAGGTAGATATTGTAATTGATTTATATTTTTAGAAGATTTGATGTACTTGTAAACTCTTATTGGATAGCTATTGAATTAGATAAATGTATGAAGTTAGTTGTACATCGGATATAGTTTCTATGACCCAAAAAGAATATGGTAGTGATAAGAATCTTAGGAGAATCATCTCAAAATCATATAAACTATTCACTAGAAGTCTATACTTTCCATTGTGGATGGGCATACTATATATTAAATGATATAAACCTTATAAGATTCAGATTTCAAAAGTTAGTCATTGAAATTGGATAACTCAAAGTCTTATCAATTTTTGTATTTTCTAATATGAGATTCAAGTTCTATATCTTATACTTGAGATAAGGAGCGAATGTTGCTATTATATATGGTAATTGTATATAAAAGCTGGAAATTACAACTAATACCCACTAAAAAGTAAAGTTTCTGTTGACACAGAAGTTGCGCTGGAAAAGTCAAATTCTTTCCAGGGAACGACCTTCCCCAACACTTATTTTTAACCTGGAAACTTGTTGGGTTATAATCGTCGGAGATAATGTCTCCCGACGCAAGCTCATCCCTCTACGCAAAACCTTTGCTGACTTGCATTCATGCCAAACTGACCCATTTTTTTTCTTTTTTACACAACAAATGAAATAACACATATGTAGCTTTAAAACAAAATTATTAAACAATACATATTATGATAACACAGATATAAGAATGACATGCATGCCAGACTACAAATATTATTAAGGTAAATTATGATTGATCCGTTTGATTTGTGCGTACATGACCCAAAATTCGGTCATCCCTGGCAATGTGCTTGCTAATTATCAGCCTTTCATTTATACCAACTTTGTAACTTTCACCACTGGGAGAAAATGTAGCAGAGCCCTTTTGAAAGGCAGTTGGAGCTGAATTCTCAACTAAATCGAGAGGGATGTTCATTTTCTCCATACTCAGGACCTTTCTGCCAGCCAAAGAAGATGTGCAGAAGATAGCAACAATAAGAAAGGTAAGAGCAATTTTGCGCAAAAAAGCCATGCAAATGCAATTTTGCAGAGAAAAGAATATTGTTAAGTAATGAGGTGATTTGGCGTTACGACTCTTGGTTTATATAAGGGAAGAGAGGCACAAAGGTTAAAACAGTTTGGCTACAGTCAATCACTAGACGTGTGCCATGAAATAGCCTGTGAATGTTGGGTTAGGTAAATTTAAACTAGCTGTTGGATTTTGTTTTCTAGTTTTGCATGCATTGTGCTGAATCTAAATGTGAGAATTAAGAGGCTTATTTCTTCAGTAACCCCATTTTGCCAGATAAATGCAAAAACATTATTTACAGATAAATTTATGTAAATAATGTTAATGAAAATAACAACGGTGCTTCACATAATATGATTTATTTTTTAGTTTTGGACCTAACTTGCAGGATTTCACTTTTCTAATAGTAAAAATTTTGCTTGACAAGAAAAGTTCCAGGCATCATTTGGAGTTGAGCTGTGGTTTTTTAACCCATTGGATTGCAGAAACCCATCCGGAGAAATTTTCAATTTAAAGAAAAGTCTAAGCATATATAACAAACATTATCGATAGGTCGATCTATAAGAACTTACACCGGTCATTATTTTGATATGAATAGACTAAAACAACATTATTTTGATCAATACGTATCAAAATAATGTTGTTTTAGTCATTTTTTATCCGTCATAATGTCATGTTGAGCTCAAAACTCAATTTGAACTAGAATTTAAGTTCCGTTCCCTTCAAGTAAGTCAAGCTCAAACAACTTTGAGGTAGGTTTGACAATCTCTAACTCGAGCTCGGTTCAATTTGTATTGAATCAAACCTAACCCTACTTTTAAATTGTTTTTGTCACCCAACAAAAGTAATTATATGGTGCTTCATTGTATTATTACTAATATTTTTTTCAATCATCACTGAATCTCTTAACACATATTTATTGACCATTTCACCATCAAATAGATTCAATAATAATTCTTTTACCAGAAAATACATGCCTCTTATTGCGTTTAAAATGTAACATAAAAGCCCAAAAAACTAAACAATAGCAATAGTCCTGGCCACGGGCCGGTTTGGCCCGTGAACCGGACCGAAACCGGCCCGGCTAAACCCGGAACCGGAACCGGCAGACCCGGAACCGGCAGTGAACCGGAACCGAAACCGTGGCTCTACGGTTCGGTTCCGGTTCACATAAATTGAAACCGTGGAACCGCCGGTTCACACCGGTTTATGAACCGGCGGTTTACTGTGCTGAACAGAAAAAAATTTGAAAATTTTTTGAAATTTTTAAAATTTTTTTTTGAATTTTATTTAAAAAGGCAACAGTTCCCTGCGCAGGGAACCGTTGCCTTTTGAAGAAAATTTGCAGGGGACCGTTGGTCCCCTGCAATTTTTTGAAATTTCAATTTACCCCCCTATTTCTAATTTTTTTCAAAAATTTTTTTTTCTATATATACCCCTTTAAATTCTATTCTCTCAAATCTCAATCTCTCTACTCTCTCACTCAATCCTTCAAACTCTCATTCTCATTCTTTAAACTCTTAATATTCTCTCAATCTTTCAATTCAATTAAATTTTCTTAAATTTAATTAAATTCTTTCTTATTTTTTTATTAATTTCAATTTCAATTTTTTTTATACAATTCATAATTAATTATAGAATTTATTTCTATAATTAATTTTATTTATTATTATTTTATTATCTTTTATAATTAATCATATAATTTATTTATATAATTAATTTTATTTATTATCAAAAAATGGCAAGTAGTGGAAATTCTTCCGGTTCACGAAGATTTGGTCAATATTCACATATATCAAATGTGAATGAAAATCAATTTATAGATGATTTTCATTCACAAGAAAGTGAAAACCAATATGAAGAGGTGGAGCAACAACAACAACATCAACAACAAATGGAGATGGAACAACAATCTCAAAAATTCCTACATCCGATATTTTCAAAATTCATTTCAAGAAAATGCAAAAGGAAGATGGTAATTTTGATGTTGCTTGCAATTATTGTAGGCGAATTTACAAATTCAAACAAGGAGGTGGATACGAAACATTCAAAAGGCACTTGGAGTCAAAACATCCGAAAAAAATGGGACAAAGCCGAGGTCAAACACAAATAACGGGTATGGTTCTTCTACACACAAATCTTTATTTATGTATAGTGATAATAAAAGTAAAGAAGAATTTGCAAAAATGGTAGCAATAGATCATTTAGCATTTAGTTTTGGTGAAAATTTAGGTTTTAATAATTATTGTAAAACTGCATTAAATCCTGCATATAAAACTATTCCAAGAAATACATTAAAAAGAACATTATTTAGTTTATATAAAAAACAAAAAAAAGAGTTAATTCAATTTTTTACAAATTTTAATGGACGTGTATCTCTATGTAGTGATATTTGGAGTGACCATTGGCAAGTTCACTCTTATATGGGTATAACTTGTCATTGGATAGATGATGATTTTCTATTACAAAAAAGAATTTTATCATTTAGGATGTTTGATGAACGACATACGGCTGATAATATTTATAGAATAATTAAAGGAATATTAGAAGAATATAAATTACTTTATAAAATTTTTTCAATTTCATTTGATAATGCACGTTCAAATACTGCCTCAATAAATAAATTAATTGAAATTTGCAGACCTAATTTAGGTGGTAGATTTTTTCATATTAGATGTGCATGTCATGTGTTAAATTTATGTGTACAAGATGGTTTAGAATGTCTTAATAATTTTATTAGTCCAATAAAAATAGCAATTTCATATTTATGGACACATCCCCAAATTATGAAAGAATGGGGTAAATTTTGTAAACAACATAATAAAAGACCAAAAAGATTTCCTAAAGATGTGCCGACTCGTTGGAATTCAACATATGAATTACTCAACGAGTCATTTGATTATAAGGATTTATTATGCTCATTTATTTCACAAAATGTGCCACAAATTATATTATATCCCCAACATTGGGATATTTGTTCAAAAATTTTAAATGTATTAAGAAATTTTAATAATGCAACATATACTTTAAGTGGGGTTTATTATCCCACTTCTCATTTATTTTTAAATGAAGCTGTTAATATTATTGGAGCTTTACAAGAAGCCGAACAAGATATTCTTTTACAAGAAGCTGTTTCTTTAATGAAAACAAAATGGTTAAATTACTATAAAATAATTCCATAACTTTTTCTTGTTGCATGTTTTTTTGATCCTAGATTTAAATTAGATGGTGTCACAGATTATTTGACATTATATTATGAATGTTTGCAATTAGATGAAGTTAATATTCCATTAACTATAACTAATATTATGAATTTAATTAAAGAAATTTATGCTGAATATGCATTAATTTATGGTGGTTCTTCTTCCTCTCTACCACCTATTGCCCCATCATCAACCCAAAATATGAGTTATGGTGATCGTATTATGATGCAAAGGGGCAAAAGACCAAGAGGAACATTAGGCTCCACCTCGGAGCTTGATATTTATTTAACTACTATTTTTGAGTTTGGTGACAGCAATATAGGTAAAGACTTTCCAGTTTTAGAATGGTGGAGTCGACACGCATCAACTTTTCCAATATTGACAGCTATTGCTAAACAAGTTCTAGCAGCACCGGTATCAACTGTCGCAGTAGAACAAGCTTTTAGTCAAGGGGGTAATATATTGGATGAGAGACGATCAAGTTTGGCTCCCGAATCTATTGAAGCTCAAGTATGCGTGGACGATTGGACAAGAGTCGAATTACGACAACAAGAAATAAAAGTAGACTTCAATGAAGAATCGCTTGATTTAACTACAGATAGTTCGATGACGACGGGAAATAATACTCAAGATAGTGGAGGTGAATGATAAGGTAAGGGGGTACTGCCAGCTATTAGATATGCAAAGGTAAGAGAACTACGTAGGCTTTGATTCTTCTAAACCCCAAGAAGATACGTAGGAAGCTTAATTGAAAAATTAAGTCCAAGCCTTTCTTTTAAATTTCAATTATTGTAATTAATAATTTAAAAATTAAATCAAGATCATGTATTAGAATTGATGGTTCAATATCGGTTTCGAATCGAAACCGTCGGTTCCGAATCAAAACCGTCGGTTCCGAACCGAAACCGTCGGTTCCGAACCGGGGCCATGAACCGGAACCGGCGGTTCCGAACCGTGGACGAACCGTCCTATTACGGTTTCGGTTCAGGGTCCTTATATTTTCGAACCGTGAACCGGCGGTTCCGAACCGAAACCGGCGGTTCATGAACAGTGGCCAGGTCTAAATAGCAAGGCATATATAGTGGCTAGCGTATTTTATTACACAACTTGAAATTACATGAACATTTTGAATGCTAATTCAATGATGCACATACATATATGTGCTAACAACGTAGCACTCTTACTGACTTAATTTATTTTTCAATATAGCAACATCAAAATAACACCCTATTAAAACAATAACAGATAAACTTATTCAACAAATTATATATATAAGTGATAATGTTGAGGGGGAAATCATGCCATATTGCCAATCCCAGCACTTAGATCTGATGAATGAAGAACTTTGTCATCCTTGGAAATGTCCATGGTATTCAACCTCTTGTTTGCAGTCAATTTATAATGAAAATTTCCCCGAGAAGGTGTTTCAGTGCCCTTATCAAATACACTTAGAACCAAATTCTTCTCCAGGGAAGGCACCTTTATTTTCTCCAAGCTCAAGACCCTTATTCCTTCCAAAGAGGGTATGTTGAAGATGGTAATCGAAGAGCAAAGATAAGAGCAGTTTTGCTCAAAGAAGCCATGAAAGATATTATGAAACAAAATGCAGGCGATGCTCAGTACAGGGAAGATTATTAAGTAATAAAGTGATTTATACTTGCTTATATGTTTTATTCTGACTATATATCATTGAGAAGAGGCCAAATGGTCAAATAGTTCGGCTCCTGCCAGTACGCAACTTGATGTGTTTGAAATTGAAGTAACTTGCTGGTGTGTCATTCTGAATGTTGTGTTTGGTACAATAGAACTAGGATTTGATTCAAATTGAGCTTATTCTAATTAAAATTTACATATATATATTTAAAATAGATAATGAATATGGGAACTAAACTGAGGGCTTTTCATGTCTGCTTCTGCTTACAGATTTTTATCCTCTTCTATATATTTACATGGCTGCAGGCCACTTGAAATGGAGAAAATTAGTGAAAACTAATAAATATTTAAGGCATGTAGATTACGGCAACAGTGAGAGCAGTGTTGTGCAGAAAGTTCAAGTGACAACGGAAATTATGGGTGATATTTGTGTAAGTTTTCTCATGTAACTGACGGGCCTGTTTTACTTGTTCAATGTATCGACTAACTGTGGAAAACCACTTCAAAGCAGTAGTGCTCTCGGTGATCCATTTATATAGTTGCGTGTATGGCTTTAGAAATAGCAAATTAGTAATATTATATATATAAACAAATTATATAATTTTTTTGTACAATTTTATATGAAAGCATTTGAATGAGTGATTTTGAAGCGAGTGAAAAAATAAAAAATCATATCATCCAATCATAAGCTATTACCTTAGTTTGTAAATAAAATATTCTACAATTTGTTTTTACATACAATTTTATTCATAATAAATTAACACTGGTGTAGATGATAAAAGTTACCTAATTTTGTGGACACCAAAGAGTTGGTGGTGAAAAAAAGCTCAAACAATATTTTTAAAACTTTCCTCTAATAAGACTTCATACATGAACAAAATCAATCTAAATCATATTATATTCATATAACCTATAGGGTTAACAAAATATCTAATTCTACCATGTTTTTGAATCCATACAATGATGATCCATTTTGTCTTTTTAAACCTTACTAAATGATGAATTTTAATATGTAAAACTATAATATATTTTAAAATCCTACATTTTGTTTCAAATGGAAAAACTAGCAAGTATATAGTAAATAAATTAACCATCCCATCAAAGATATGATAAATCCTAAACCCAGATTAAACCATTTCTAAACTTTTATTGGACTACTCATTTAGTCAACTTTACAAAATTAAAACTTAATTAATGTTACACACATGGGCTATTGTACATATACAAAGAGGGTTTTAAGAACCAAGGTTCCTTAAAGTAAAGTTTCATTCAAATTTATCTCGAACTCTTCCACAACCCTCGACAATGTAGTAAAGACTTTACTTATCCACATGGAGACAACCACAAACACATAAGAGTATAAAGGTTTGTTAGAGGCTCTTGTGATGGCTAGATTACCTTGAATTGATGAATGGATTGTGGAAGTTTTGAGAGAAAAAAAAAATTTCTTGCTATAAAAGAATTTCAGCTAAAAATTCTCTAAAAACCTAGCTTAAATCCAATGGTATGTTCCAAATTAAAAAATTAAGCCAATGATAAGGATTTCCATAATTGATTACAATTATATATAAGCGTTTCATCTAATTCTAAATCAATTAAACAAATACAACAAAAACTGATATTTATTGACCTTTTTTTAAAAGTCACTAAAAAATATGGGAAGTCAAAATATTAATAATTTATTTTGACATTTATAATAATTGTCGGTATAAAATAAAAAAATAAAAAATTTATAGTGACTTTATAATAATTGCTGCTATAAAATTACTTTCTTATTATATAAGTTAAAAATACTATATTAACATATATTTATGCCTTTTAAATTATTATTATTCAATTATAGAGATAATTTCTTAATTTGATTTATTAAGAAAATTTGTTTTAAAGAGGAAAATTATTGCTTTATTGAATTCTTTTGAGATATTACTTTAAGGAGAAAAAATATTGTTTTAAGAAGAGCACTAAGAGATTCCAAAAAGTTTGATTTTCTATTGTTAATCAGGTAATTTATTACATTAAAAATGATGTTTTCTCGTGATTTATTCAACTGGATTCCGATAAATTTCAATAAAAAGTTTTATTCTTTTATTTTATAATTTTGATTGGTTATATAAGCTTTAGGGTTTTGTATAGGAGTTAATTGACCAGACTTCATTTTTCTCAAGTTTGAGTTTCAATTTTATATAACTTCTTTACATTTTAAGGATTTTTTTCTATTATTTGAGATTATTTCTATTATTATTAATTTTCTTTTAGGTTAATGTTATTGTGGTTTTACAGGATTTTTGATAATAGTTTTCTTTTGCACATTAAATCAAACGGTTTGTTTGCGTATATTAATAGTAACTTGTCTTGTGGCTCTTTTTTATATTTATTTTTGTTGATTTTTTTGTTTGATCTTGATCTAAATCTTTATATTTTGATGATTTGTATGCATTTTAATATGTTTGATATTGTTTTAAGTATATATATGTGTGTGTATGTATGTGTGTGTGTGTGTATGTGTGTATGTGTGTCTGTGTATATATATATATATATATATATATATATATATATATATATATATATATATATATATATATATATATATATATGTATGTATGTAGGTATTTATATTGAATTATTTCTTAGAGTGTTTATATGTCGGTAAAAATTTTAGTAGCTCTTATAATGCCTCTAAAAGTTCTAAAAAATTTCATTAAATGATTATTATGTTGTAGTGAAAGAAGCAATTTCAATTCATTCATGCAGGGATTCTGGGGCCTTTCTTAGATTCTTTGTCATTTTCTCACACTCAAACTAATATAAATAGTAAAGAGAAAGAACACAATTTATTTAGTTTACCTAAAACAAAACTTATATTTAGCATAATCAATATGTCAATATCTTCTCATATTTCTTTTTATAATAATGAATACATTTATTAATATATTATTTTATCACATATATATGAGAATATACTTCTACATTTGATTCTTATCTCTAAGAAAAAATCTACTAAGATTCTCTTTTTTAGGAACAATCATAAATAGACTCTTCATGAGTTAAACCTAAATTGCTTATCAGTATCGGGATGATGCTCCTTATGCCCCTGTTATTGACTGGGGAGTGGAGCCCCTATTCACTGACTGAGCAACAAGACCCCATGTACATTGCATTTTATAAATGAAACAGTCACTAGTTTCAACATAAATTGCTATTTCGTGCTTGCAAACAAATTAAGGCCTTTAGCCTCAATGTTGGTTAAGGGCTTAGAGAGATTGGTGAATTTGGAACTTAGATTTTAGTTTTTAAAAGTTTTCAATGTAAAACCACCCACAATGCCCTATCCATGTTATTTTTTTGTGTTATTCCATCAATTCTATCAGGTCGTAGATGATATCTGTGTAGTAGGTAGATATGGTAATTGATTTATTTTCTCAAAGGATCTAATGTGCTTGTAAACTCTTATTGGATGGCTGCTGAATTAGATATATGTATCATGTTAATTGTACAGTGGATATAGTTTCTATGACCCATAAAGTATATGATAGTAATATGAACTTTGAGAGAACTACATCTTAAAATCTTTGTAATCGGAGAGCTAAAAGTCATATAAACCCTATATTAGAAACTCATATTTTCCAATATAGGATTCAAACCTCATACTTTACACTTAGAATATTAACATACTACCACACTCTACTCTGGCTCTCTGCTAACGCCAAACTCTGATACCGAATAATATGAATCTTTGAAAACCATATCTCAAAAGCTAGTGGTAAGATTAGAGGACCCAGAGTTATATAAACACAACTTCGTTGTAAGATTCAAATCTCATACGTTGTATTTAGAATCCTAACATATAAAAAAGAACATATGTTGTTATTATATATGGTGATTATTTATAGAAGCTTGAAATTACAACTAATACCACTAAAAATAAGGTTTCTGTTGACACAGAACTTGGGTTGGAATAGACAATAGGGAACGACCTTCCCCAGCACTTACTTTTATCTCGAAAACTTGTTGGGTTATAATCGTCGATGCAATGTCATCCCTTGACACTAAACGTTTGCTGACATGCATTCACGCCAAACTGACTGAATCTTTTATTTTGACATTGTAAAGTGAAATAACACATATGTAGCATTAAAACAAACTTATTAAGCAATACATCTATTGGTGAGATAGTATGTATGACAACATAGATATAAGAATAACATGCCAGACTACAATACTAGTAACTTGAATTATTGTTGATCCGTTTGGTTTGTGCATACATGACAATGACACAATAACACAATTACAAGAATATTATTTAAGAGGGCGTCCATTTATTGGAAGCCATATTTATTAACCCAAAATATACTTATAGATATCTATTTGGGAGGAAAACATAGTCTAATTGCCAATTCCGGGACTTGGAACAGACCTCAAAATTCGGTCATCCCTTGCAATGTGCTTGCAAGGGATGTTGGAGCTGATTTCTGTAGCAACATTGTAACTTTCACCAGTTGGAGACAATGTAGCAGAGCCCTTTTGAAGGGCAGTTGGAGCTGAATTCTCCAGTACATCAAAAGGGATGTTCATTTTCTCCGTGCTCAGGACCTTTCTACCTTCCAAAGAAGATGTATGGAAGATAGCAACAAGAAGAAAGGTAAGAGCAATTTTGCGCAAAGAAGCCATACAAAATGCAGTATTGCAGAGAAAAGAATGTTATGAAGTAATGAGGTGATTCTGCATTGCGACTCTTGGTTTATGTAAGGGAAGAGAGGCACAAAGGTCAAAATAGTTTGGCCACTGTCAATCACTAGACGTGTGCCATGAAATGGCCTGTGAATGTTGGGTTAGGTAAATTTAAACTAGCTTTTGGATTTTGTTTTCTAGTTTTGCATGGATTGTCCAGAATCTAAATGTGAGAATTAAAAAGGCTTATTTCTTCAGTAACCCCATTTACCAGATAATATGATATGATTTAATTTTTAGTTTTAGACCTAACATGCAAGATTTTACTACATAAAATGATAGATGTAGATGGTCGTTCTTTTAATTTGATTAACCAATACTTCTGACAGAAAAGAAACACGCCTTTCTATAGGTGGCAATGGTAAATTTTGACTCCTTAGATTCTAATAATCACTGATCAGGCTACCAGTCCTTTCATCATCCTACTACGAATTGATCCCAAGTCAGCCCTTGCATTTTAACGAAAGCTTACAATATTTTTTTCTATGCGATTAGAAATAGGAGTTCCCTATTCCTTTCAAAATTTTGCATCAAAATTGTTTTACAAATATATGCTTACATTTATAGGTAAGATTGGATTCGAATCAAGCTTAGCTCGAACAAGCACAAAACGAGTTTGGTTCAAGCAAACTCTAGCTGGAGCTTAAACTTGAGAGTTAAATATTTTTTAACTCAAACTCAAGAAGTATTCGACTCATCAAACTTATAAGTTTGTAAAATTTTGATATAAATCAACTTAAATGTCGTTATTTTGATTAATATGTATCAAAATAATGTTATTTTAGTTATTTTTGTTCGACAACAATATTGAACTAAATTCAAAACTCGATTTGAGCTTCAACTCGAGCTCCACTCCTCTTGAGTGAGCCAAACTAGAATAACTTTGAGACAAATTTGAACTCACGTTTAGCTCTACTCAAATTAAATCTAACCCTACTTTTAGGTCTTTTTCGTCACCCAACAAAAATAATAATATGAAGCTTCATTGTATTATTTGTAAGTTGTTGACAATGATCAATAAATCTCTTAACGCACATAGTTTTTGACCATTTCACCATCAAATAGATTCAATAATCATTCTGTTACCAGAAAATACATGCCCCTTATTGCGTTTAAAAACATAAAAGCCCAAAAAATAAACAATAGCACGGCACATATCGCGGCTAGTTTATTGTATCACACAACTTGAAATTACATGAACATTCTGAATGCTACTTCAATGATACACATACATATACGTGCTTACAGCATAGCACTCTTACATACTAAACCCGATTTATTGTTCAATGTAGCAACATCAAAATAACAAACTCTTAAAACAATAACAGATAAACTTATTCAACAATTATATAGGGGATAATGTTGAGCGGGAAATCATGCCATACTGCCAATTCCAGGACTTAGAACTGATGAATCAAGAACTTTGTCATCCTGGGAAATTTCCATTGTATTCAACCTCTTGTCTGTAGTCAATTTATAATCAAATTTTCCACCAGAAGGTGTTTCAGTGCCCTTGTCAAATGTACTCAGAATCAAATTCCTCTCTGGGGCAGGGAGCTTTATTTTCTCCAAGCTCAAGACACTTCTTCCTTCCAAAGAGGGTTTGTTGAAAATGCTAATCAGAAGAGCAAAGATAAAAGCCGTTTTGCTCAAGGAAGCCATGAAACATACTTTGAAACAAAAGGTAGGCAGTAAGAATATATATGCAGGGAAGATTATTAAGTAATGAGGTGATTTATACTTGTTTGTATGCTTTATTCTGACTATATATCATGGTGAAGAAGCCAAAGGGTCAAATCAGTTCGGCTCCTGTCAGTACTGTACTTGATGTGTTTGAAGTTGAAGTAATTTGCTGGAGTGTCATGTTGAATGTTGAGATTGGATTCAAGCCGAGTTTGTTCGAACTCAAGCAAATACATATGCATTTAAAATAGATAATGAATAGGGGAACTAAGCTGAGCGCTTTCTATGTCTGACTCTGCTTGCAGATTTTTATCATCTTTTATATATTTACATGGCTGCAGGCCACTTGAAATGGAGAGAAATTGTGAAAACTAACAAAAATTTAAGGCATGTAGATTTGGGCAACATTGAGAGCAGTGTTAAATGCGATAAACTATATATTAATCTGACAACCAATCAGCTAGAGTTAAATATTCTTTTTCTTATGCAGAAAGTTCAAGTGACAGCGTAAATTAGTGCTCTTGGTAATCCAATTATGTAGATTGCGTGTGTGGCTTTACATCTTGAAAATTAACACTGGTGCAGACGTTAAAAGTTACCCAATTTAGTGGACACCAGAGAGAACGTGGCGAAAAAAAGCTCCAGCAATCTTTTTAAGACTTTCCTCTAATAAAATTTCATATTTCACCATGTTATTGAATCCATATAGAATGATGATCGAGTTTAGTTCTATAATCTTACTTAAGGATGGTTTTTAATGGATAAAACTATTATACTTTTTAAAATTCTATGTTGGGTTTTGGATAATCTAATAAGTATATAGTAAACTATTTGATCATCCTATCAAAAATCTGATAAACCTTAAAACTTTGATTATGATATGCATCCACCCGTTTTTAAGCTTTTATTGAAATACTCATTTAGCTGGTTTTACAAAATTAAAACTTAATTAATATTACCCCACTTAAGAAACTATCAAACATTCCATCACTTGGACAATATAAATTATTTTTATATTAATTCTAAAAAAAATAAAAACAAGTTTGACTCTGTAGCAAATAATATTTAACTTTAGAGTGATCACCATTTCAAGAAAATGAAATAGTCTAATGATAACACTTCTATCATTAATCTGTTTCATGTGAATACCACTACTGAACCAAGACAATATTAATATGTTCAATTGACATAAGGTCAATCCATGATTAGAACTACGAATAATCTCATTAACAAAGATCAATGATTTGATAGTGTGGAGGAATAACACCTAATAGGAGATAACAAAAACATGTTATTGTCTCTAAGCCTCTCTATGGTTTTTCTTTAACTTTTATGTTTTAAAAAAAAAGAAAAAACAAATCCCAAATTGTCATACTCGACAAATAATCTTTATTCATGAGACACAATATTGTGTACCTTCTATGTATGTATGTATGTGTGTGTGTGTGTGTGTGTATGTATGTATACATACATATATAAAAAAAAAAAGTATATCAAAATTATCATGATCCAATAGAAACAAAAATCATTAAGTTAGTAAGTTGTAACATAAAATTCTCATTAACCCTAAATATCAAAAGTCTCAAAACACCTTGTCTTCAACATGACCTTAAGGGCTATTAGCCTTGGTCCCCTAGTTAAGGGATTAGTCAACATCAACTTTACATTGTTGTATTATACCATAATGCCTCTCTTCTTTACAAGGTTGTTTATTGTTAGTTATGTTAACGTTATTTTGATGTTATGATCTACTAGTGATCTTGTGATTCTTAGTTAAAAACTTAGTTACACTACTATCACAATGGATCGTGAGGTGTTTAGAAATAGAATTGATAACAAACAATCTAGAAATGAAATCCTTTGAACATACAACCTAAGAAACTACCACAACAAGCTACAAACTCAATGTGCATGTTTGAGGATGCCACTAATAACTATTTAACCCTTTTCTTTGATATGATTCCTTTAGTGAGAAAAACAAAAAAACAAAATTAATCCAAAAGTTAATTTTAGATCATCCACATAACCACCAGATTTTTTTTTTTTTGCAAGTATCTCATTATATTCTTAGTTCTATGATGCAAACTGCTAAGAAACATAGTGGATCGCGTGAGTGTAAGAGAGAAGAAAGACATGTGTTACTTGATTTGAATCGAAATGCAAGATAGGACCGTCATTCGGGAGTTACGTGAAGAGGAATGTTGCCATTTTGGAAATTTGATGTTGTTTAGGAATTAATGGAATGGTGTCATTTTAATGTTCTTATGAAATATAAGTGTAAAATGTTGGAGGGAAAGTTGGTTATGCAAAAAAATTGTTAATGCAATTCACGTTTCTTTCTTCTAATTATGTTACTCATGTTTGTTATTCTTATGTGCATCTTCTTGTTCTTTTAATTCTTTACCAAACTTTAAGCATTAGCATTAGTGGTATCAGTGCTTCACTTGGCTATGGCAAAGACTCGTAATCAAGAACTTAAGAGGGAGATCATCCAAATGATAGCTCAAGTAGTAATTGAGGCAGAAACTCGATAGCAAGAGAGGTTACAGAAGACGCAAGATCGAATGCAACAACCCATGGAAGATCTTAAGAACATCATTAGTAGCCTAAGTCTTCAACATGTAGAAGTGATGAACTAGGCTACCAATCGACGCGAAGAAGGGTATGCAAGGCCAACCCAAGAACTTAGACAACAATGGGAAAGGCAAACAAGGCTAGATTTCACTAGGTTCTATGGCGATGATTTTGATAACTTGATAACAATGATTTTAATGTTCTTTAGGCTTACTGCCCACACCAAGTGGTCTTAGACTACCACAACCATACCTTACAAAAGCAGTCACCAATCAAATCTTTGATGAGAAGAGAGCCAAAAGAATCTGCTTATGGTGTGATGAAAAATACACACTAGGCCATTGATGTAAGAAGAAGCAAGCATATGTGATTCAGTTGCATGTGGAAATAGAAGGAAATGAAGGGGTTGAGATTATGGAAGAAGATAAGGAAGAGGTAGTGCTAGAAGGGCATGGGTTGATGCAATTATTATTGTAAACATTGCAAGGGTCATTTGAAGCAAGGATTATGAGGTTGTGTGAAATGCATGACATGTGGAAGCTATATATCTTAATAGATTCAAAAAGTGCACATAACTTCCTAAGTGAGCAAACTACTCACAAACTTGGTTGTCCGATACAGTAAGCTAAAGATGTTTATGTTACAGTAGCTAATGGCCAAGAGTTGCACTACAAAGGTTGGTGTCAGGAATTGAAGTTCAGAGTACAAGGTTAGTGGCCTTTGGTTGATGCTTATACACTCCCACTTGAGAATTATGAAGTTTTTATACTTAGCAGGTATATTAACTACTATGCTCCTAAATTTTGAAGAACTAACCATGAAGTTTATGTTGGAAGGTCATTTATATTTCTTGCAAAAGGAAGGTAACAAAGTTATTAGTGTAAATGAAGAAAACCATTTACGCAAATTACTACAAAAGAGGCAATAATTAACATCAATTTAATTAATTTGGCTGAACCAGTAAAGGTAGTACAACAGTTGTATGAAGTGCAAGTTTCTAGGCCATCGACCAAAGAGGAATAACAAGAGTTGACAACCTTACTTAGCAGGTATAATAAGGTTTTTAAGGAACTTAAGGGACTACCACCAATTAGAAGCCAAGATCATAGAATTCTTTTACAGGAAGGGGTACAACCAATCAACCTAAGACCTTATAGGTATGACAACTTGCAAAAGGATGTCATTGAGAAGATGATCAGGGAAATGCTTGAAGCTAGAGTGATACAAAATAGTTACAGTCCATACTTAAGTCTAGTGGTTTTAGTTAGAAAAAAGATGGCACCTGGAGGATGTGTATAGACTATAGGGCTTTAAATCAAGTGACAATTAAGGATAGATATCTAATTCCATTGATAGAAGAGCTCTTGGATGAGTTAAGGGGCAACCATTTTCTTTAAAATTGATTTGCACTCAGCATATTGGTAAATCAGGATGCATTCTTCATCCATAAATAAAACAACCTTTAAAACTCATGAAGGGTATTATAAGTTCTTAGTTATGCCCTTTGGGCTTACCAATGCTCTATCTATTTTTCAAAATATTATGATTGACATATTCAGGCCTCACTTGAGAAGATTTGTGTTGGTCTTCTTTGATGATATACTTGTCTATAGCAGAGATAAGGTAACTCACTTGCATTACTTGGAAAAGGTTTTGGAACTACTTTTTTCACATAAACTTTATGCAAAGAAAAGAAAGTGCACTTTTAGAGCTGCCAAGGTAAAATATTTGGGTTACATTATATCTGGAGAAGGAGTAACCATTGATTTACAAAAAATCCAGGCAGTAAAGGAATGGCTAATGCCAAGAACATAGAAACAGTTAAGAGGCTTTCTCGAGTTGTCTAGATACTATCGTAGATTTATCAAGAATTATGGCATGATTACTTGACCTCTTACTAACCTCTTAAAGAAGGATAATTTTGTTTTGTCCACAGTTGCTTAGGAGTCATTTGATATCGTGAAACATTAGTTCCACATAGCTCAAATACTTGCATTGCTTGATATGTCATAAACAGTCTGAGTAGAAATAAATACTTCCATTCAAGGTATAGGTATTGTTCCTATGCAGCAAGGCCACCTAATCACATACATCAGTAAGATACTCTCTCTAAAGAATCATCGTTTGTTAGTTGGGAAGTTCAATTATTAAGTGCATTATAAATATTGTATAATATATGCTTTGAGAGCTTTGCCATGTATTGCTAGAAAGAGACCTCTTTGCCTCTTGTTCTTTCCCTTTTTGGGAGGGCTAGATCCATATGCTTATGAGATATCCCTTTTAACATAAATCATCATAGATTTGTAAATTGAATTCTTTAAATAGACAAAATCTATGTCTCTCTAATTAAGTTGGAATTGAATCAAGTTAGCTGGACTTTAAAAGTTAGCTTGGTTTGAATTTGTCTAAATTGAATTCAAACCAAATTTGAGTTAAAAGGTTGGACGCAATTTGAAATTGAGTTAAACTTGAGTTAGAAAGTGTTCGATTTGGTTTGGTTCGAATTCATGACTCAAATAGGTAATTTAAATTCGTAGGTTGATTCGGTTCGAATTCGTAGTTTGAACTGATGATTTGAATTTGTGGTTCGATTTTGTTTGAATTCATAGCTCGAATGGGTGATTTTGTTTATGATTTGGGTAAAACAACATTGTTTTGTCAATGAGAAATTCGAACTATAAATTCAAATTGAATTAAGTTGAATTATTTTTTATTCGAATTGGACTCAAGTTACTCTTAATGTTGATTCAACAAATCCAAATTAGATTATTTTTTTATTCAAATTTAACGCAAACAGGGGATGTTTTGGGCTCAGGATCCACACACACTATTTAATATCATAATAATCATGGTTTGTCAAGGGTTTAACTGTGTCTTACCATGAAACTTTAATTTCTTTTGTGCTTTTATTTTTTGGTTGGGCTCCTGGTGCAGTCTTTTGGTGGATTTGGGGATGAGAGGTAGAAAAAAAGGATAAACATAAACTGTATTAAATTGGAGGAAGTTTTGTTGGCCAGCTGCAGAAACATTATTACGGAGTTTGGGCCCCAAAAGTTGCACCGACTTTCTTTAATGTGGTCGGTCATGAAGAGGCATGTGGTGTTTGCCAACAAAACATTAACATTTGGGGATTCTGGACCCCTCTCCCAATTTAAACCAAAGGATCTTTTGATTGGTTCGCTTTTATATTACGAGTGAACGGCATTTTCCAACTCTCATTTTATTCAATGAGCACTGGCCCCCTTGCTTTGGGAAACTAATAACATTCCACCGCTTATTATTAAAGGTAGATATGAACTGAGCAAGTGTAAACACTTTGAGTTTGGTTTGAATGAAAATGGGTTGGTTTGATTTTATTGAGCCATAGGTTAGGGACTTAAGATAGTTTGAGTTCGACTCAATCTCTAAATTTGAAATTAAAAGTTAATTTTGAATTTTCTACTAAAGTTTACGACTCATTGAATAAATGACATCATGTCATTTAATTCTAGAAAAAATTGATATCATTTAAATAATTATTTAATAAAATTCAAATTGAGTCAGAAGTTAAACTTAAATCAAATTGAATCATTCATCTAATTCAGCCTGAAAATTTAAATAGAAAGGGATTAAAGTTGGGTGGAATTGTATTAGTTTCTCAAATTAGGAGTGCTAAAAAAATCCAATAATGTTCAACGTATATTATATAACAAAACCATAGTAACACACACACACACACATATATATGTAAAAGAGTAATGTTAGATGTATATATATTTTTAGTATATATTTAAATATATAGATGATATATCATTATATGATTGGATATTGTTTAATTTTTAATTAAAAATTATTTGATCATATAATAACACATCATTTGTGTATCCAAAAGTATGTACACAATTTTGTTGTAACAATAAAATTATATGGGTCCACTTTGAGTATATAGATAGGTATATATGTGACACTTTTAAAAGAATATGACATCGGTAAAGTACGCAAAAGATGTTAGATATATCTGTGCATCCCACATTGCTTAAGGATGAAAATATGAGACTAGTTAAATTACCTGTGAGTTCCTTAAGCTGTCAAGATACGTTTTAGTTTGTAAAACTCATAAGTAAAATCATGACAAACTATGTATTCAAAATAGACAATATTTTGAAATTAAATCAATCTATTAAACCAAAAATATTACAACACATTGGACCGATATATAGCATTGAATCATAGTGTATATATAAATTAAAGTTAGAAATTGAAACATATAACCTGGCAGAGTAAAAGATGCATTTATTCAAAATATAATTATGATGATTTGAAAAAAAAAAAAGAAAATAATAAGTATATATAGAAAACACATCGTTTTCAAAAACTAATTGTTGTGGTCTAATTTTTCTTCAAATGAAGTTAATGTAAACCATATATGTTTCTTTTCTTCAGCTAACCAGCTTGTATATTTTCTAGAGCTCTGGCCATTGTTTTGCGGTCCAATTTATGTTCAAAATGTATGCCTTATAGAAACTTTGCTACATCATCATCATTGTTATTATCGTTAATCTTCTTTTTTTTTTTTGGAAAATCAATTAGGGGTTAGGGTGATTTGTAGTTAGAACCAATGTTTCTAAAACCTGATCGGTGATCGAATTGGTTATCTTATTAGTTTATGGTTCAACCGGTTCGATCGATTCAATTGAAGAATTAACCGGTTCAACATATTATCAAATTATAATGAATAGATTTTGTTTAAAAATTTATAAAAAATAAAATCAATCATGATATATACACTATGTTTAAAAATCTCTATAATTGTTTAAAAATTATAAAAATTTATAAAAAATTATAAAATAGGCATGCAAAAAATGTATAGAGATTAGAATATATCTTTTTAAGAAGTAATAATTATTTATTTGATTTCAATGAAAAAATTAAAATTAAAAAAGTCTCATTGTTATCATACAGAAAAAAATATAATTTTATAAATTATTGTTTATAGAAGATATTTTAATAGATATAAGATATTTTGTTTCTTTTTATTTTATTTTTGAATTTATTTTTTTCTTACAAACCTTTAGAAATTTATCTAATCTAATAAAAAATAATCAAATTACTCAAAAATAATTACAATTTAAAAATTCAAATGTTAAAATTAGTCAAACCGAGTTTTGACCCTTTTATCTGGTCAAATTCGATTTTTGACTTGGTTTGATCAAGTCAAAGGCAAAACTGATTTTTTATATTAGTCAGACTAAACTTAGAGCTGATTCCTAGTTTAACTGGTTGAACTGACTGGTCCGATCCGATCTGATCCAGTATAATTTTCAAATCATTGGTTAAAACTCTTATACAGTGATCTATAACTTAGATGAATTTTGTTCAAAGCTTATCTTTGAATAAGTTTGAGAGGTTTCGATAAGTGATTAGCGACTAGGTAATTCTTACTTGATACTTCACAAGGACAAGGAATGTCACTCTTAGTCAAGGCATTCTAATTCGAAAGGTGAGGATATATTCTTTCTATATAAATAATATGAGAATGTTTGTAGAAGACTTAGATTGATTAGAATTATATCTGTTGTAATCTCAAGAGGATGGGAAATCCTATTTCTACAAAATTTGAATATATCTTTCCCTCCCAAGAATCTTGTAAATACAAGGGGGCAAAAAAGAGAGACAAGGAGGTACACAAATATATATATATATATATATATATATATATATATATATATATATATATATATATATATATATATATATATATATATATTTATATATATAATAGATATAAGAGTAATGTTATATGTATACATTTTAAATACGCAATAGAGGTACACAGATAATGTGTTATTATATAATTAGGTGTTATTATGTAATAGATATTGTGATGCGGATAATAAAAACAAAACAAATACTAATTGTTGAGAAAATCATTGTTGTTCTTTTGCAATACACCTCAATAGATAATAACATAGTACACATAGATATTTCGAAAGTTAGACTAAACCATGTTAAAAATCTCGTGTCTTATTTCTTTATTTTAATTTTCCATTTACATTTCAATATATGTACTGTAGTAGACACATCAAAGTCTTTTCATATTCTAATTGTTGCTAAATGATCTTATGTGTAAGATTTGAAATTCAGTATATTAGAAGGTGACAAAGAAATTGCATTAATAGTTTGACGTCATAGGAAGGGCACCATATTCCACCTTGACAACTCTAATAGATATTGATAATGGCTTGCAACATAGGGTTTTGGAAATATAACCAATCTTTAGAAGACTTAAAAAGTAGTGTAGAGTACAACTATTTTGCGGAGTGGTACGTGCTGTCGTTGACACCCAAATTGATCCTCAATTCCTGCAACAAAAATGTAGTAAAGGAAAGTAGGGATCGTTCCCTCGAAGAGCTTTGATTAGTACGTTGTCACAAATAAATCAAAACAAAGAAATAAAAAGGGGGTTTTGAAGTGAATGCAAATTATAATGAAAGACAATAAATAAAAATTTAGTAAAATAATCTAAAAGGAATAAATCAATTTAACAAACCTTGGTCTTCGGTCACATCTACCATTGGAACTACGATTGATCATCGAAACAAAATATCAAATTAATCATTCAAATATTCGTTGTGGTATTAAATTTACTTGTCATTCCTTACGATTAGTTAACCAAAAACATGTATTCCAATTAACCCTTATTGCTCAATAATTCAGATACAATCTCGAATTTAATTAAACAATAGCATTACGAGTTAGAAAGACCAACGAAGCAAGACAACACAAACGTACAACGTTGCATTTAATTTAGTTGATTATTTTCCTGGGATTTATAGTTTCTGATACAGCAAACGATAAACCTAGTTGCCACTTCGATTAGATGGATTGAATAATTACGGATTCAGCACCTAAACTAGCCGTAGATTATATTAATTGATAAATTAATCGTGCGCCTTAGAAATCAACCAACACAATCATAAACAAATAATTCAAAAAGATAATCAATACTCGAATAAATAAAAAGATGCATTAAAAAATAGAATAAATCTCACAATCATTGTAGTTTCATGGTTTCAGATCTCTTCAACCAAGAAAAATTATTTAGCCATTGTAAACCATATTTTGCTCTCTAATTCTCTAGGTACAATGGTTAAAATTCTCAAATAAAAATAAGAGTATATATATTATCTTCCTACTAAAAATCTGGAAATTGAAAGTCAATCTTAATCTCCTAATCCAATCAAGCAAAGTGATACATATCTTCCCAAAAAGAAAGGAAAAGATATGTATCTTTAATGTATATCCTTCCTTATCTAGCTCAATTAATCCTCTTTTCCAGCTGGTAATTATCCCTTTCCTAGGGAGCAAATCTTAATATTTTGTGGACTCTTGCAGCTGATTTGGGCGTTCAGATCTGTTTTCCGAATTCTGCTCTCATCTTTCACGTGCCCATGCCTAGTCTGCATCACGAAATTTCCAAATTAATAGGTCTGCTCCAATTTTTTCATCTTTTTGGCCCAACTTCTTCCAAAAATGCTCAAAGCTTCCTAAATGCAAAAAGATAAGTAATTCCATTAGATTGAATTAAATTTTCACACAACATAAAAGAATTATAAATCGAAATAATAACAATTAATGGCGTTATCACGAAGCATAATTAGTGCGCCCTTAACTAGCACATTGTATCTCGAGCAAGGAATGACTTCTAAAGACTAAATGAATTATTGACAATCTTTCCTATATTACTTAATAGATATATAACTTTATCCCATCGTTATACACCTTATTAGAAAGTCTCATTTTTAAGAGAGAAATGTCCACAAAAACATTTATACTATTCATAAAAGCTACTTGCTCTTAATAACCACTAGAGGGATATTAAATCCTCCACCGCTTGTTAGAAAATGGTAGACACATGTTTGATTTACAACTTTTCAATTATTTAATTTATTTTTATGTTTGACATGTGCTTGCATGCTAGAAAATGGTGTTGGGCCTGGAGTTGCTGATAGGTGTATGAGATGTGTAAAGTTTTGGGCCTTGTTTATTGGACTTTCCTTCACTATGGTGGCTATTTATTTTCATCTCTTTTTAGAAGATAATGTCAACTTGGTATCTAGAGCTACAACCTGTACAACTAGGGTGGGATGCAAATCAGCCAACCCAAACATTTTTTAGTTTGAGTTTGATTCAAATAAAAAATAATTCAGTTTGGGTACATTGAGCCAAAATTAGTTATGACTTGAGTTCGACTCAAATGAAAAATAGTTCAATTCGGTTCAGTTTGAATTTGATTTGATTTCGTAGTTCAAATAAATAGTTTGAATTCATAGCTCGGTTCAGTTCGAAATCATGGTTTGAATTGATGATTCGAATTTGTGATTCGGATTCGTGACTCGAGTATATGGTTCATTAATAAAATAATGTTATTTTACCTAAATAATATTTAAATTTATTGATTCAAGCCACAAATTCAAATTGAACTAAACCATGAATTTGAACCACTAATTCAAACTATGAATTCTTACTGAATTGAGCCACAAATTCGAACCATTAATTTAAATTATGAATTCGAGTCAAACTGAGCTGAACACCTTTTAATTTGAATTCGATTCGGTTTAAAAGAACAAATCAAATCTTTTAGCTCGGATTTAGTTCAAATTCGAATCAAACTGAATGAAACCTAACCGGCTTTAGAGATCGACCTGGCTCGGATCATATCCAAGCCTGTGTACAACATGGAAACTTTTACATAACCTGAGTAGTTTTTCTTTTTCATCTTGTTTTATTAATTCTTCAATTCCCAAATACCATTTTCATTTGGATACTTATACTTTTGACTTTATTCAGTGAAATCGCTTGCCTAAAAAGAACTATCCGTCATGACCTGCTTGTAGTGCAGTATTCGAAACTTTCTTTGTGCCGATGCAACTCCTCGTTCCGGTTCATGGTGTTGGAATTCAAACTTACTGGTGGGAAAATTTGCAATAATGGCAAGTACACCGAACTTCAGTGAATTTCGGTGCAAGAACATGAAGCGACACAATAGACAAAGTGAATGGTCGATTTTTTATGTGATTCGGCAAAGAACACCAAGACCATATGGCCATGGTATCACTATTATTTGTATAGTGATGACAAAGAATTACAAAGTTGTAATAAAAACTTCTAAGAATGAGTATATGTTAAGGTCTCTCTATCTCTTTTTCTCCATTAAAAATATAATAGAAGTGAAAATTATCTTATAGTAGTTTATTGGACCAACCCTCTAATCAAATATTCAGTAAACCTTAAAAGTCCACACTGATTAAAATCACGTTTCAACTGTAATAAAGAGAACTCTAAGATATAAGGCCCTGGAGTTGTTCGGGGCACAAATCTTATTGTGGAAGTTAAAATCTAAAGCTTTGGTGTTGTGACCTTAAATATCATTTGTGAGACAAAAAGTTCTAGCTGGTGTGGTGATGATCTAACTGACACTATAAAGATCAAGGTAGAAGAGGATCAGTTTTCTGATCTAGTGGATAAATAAAGTGAAGATATGCAAAACAACAGAGAAGACACTGTAAAAATGATCTAAATTGAACGAATATGTGCAATCAATAAAGCAAACAAATCATATTTTGTTAGAGTGATTAGACTCTCAAGTGTCGAATTTTAAGAGAACTTGAATTAAGTATTAAAGCTTTAAGTATTGAAGTTATACAAATAAAACAGCCCCCATAGGACACACGGGCAGTAGTTATACATACAAAAAGAAGATTCTAAGAGCTAAACCTGTGTTTGGAGGTTTCTTCATGTAAAGTTCTACCTTGAATTCATCTTGAAACTCTTCCACAACTCTCTACAATAATGTATTAGGTTCTTTACTTGTCCACACAGAGACAACCAAAAGCACACGAGTATAAAGGCTTGTTAGAGGCTTTGGTGATTGCTAGATCACCTGGTGAATGGATTGTGGAAGTTTTTGAGAAAAAAATATTTATCTCCATAAAAGAATTTCAACTAGAAATTCTCTGGAAACCTAGCTTAAATCGAATGGTCATTTTGTATTTTTGATAATTAATAGAAGTTCCAAATTAAAAATTAAGCCAATGATGAGGATTGCCATAGTTGATTACAACTGTATACAAGCATTTCTTGTAATTTTGAATCAGTTAAATAAGGAAGCAATTTCAATTCATTCCTGCAAGAATTTTAGGGCCTTTTCTTGACTTTTTGTCCTTTTCGTTTACACTCAAACCAATACAAATAGTAAAGAAAAAGAAGGCATTTTCTTCTTATGCATCAAAAGTAGATTTACATATATTAAAATTAATATTATTTTAATATCTTTTAGTCTTTCTTCCTATAAAAAATTATATTATTAATGTATTGTTATATCACTTATATAAGAGAATATGTTTCGATATATGATTCTTATCTCTAAAATAAAATTTTACAAAAATTTTTAATTCTAACAAAGATTATAAAATTACTTTTCATGAGTTAAACCTAAATTGTTATGAATTTAGAGGTATTACTCTTTACACCCATTTACTGACTAGGGAGTGGAGCCCCTACTAACTGACTAGAAAACATGACCCCTCTATATGCATTGCAACTTATAAATGAAATGGCCACAAGTTCGAATATGATTTGTCGTTTCATCCTTGCAAACAAATTGGTTTAGAAGGTCTTCAACCTCAATGTTGGTCAAGGCTTTGAGGGTTTGACAAATTGGGAACCCATTACAGATTTTAGTTTTTCAAATTTTTCATGGAGTCAAACCACCCCCAAGTCTCATCCATGTTTCTTCTTCTCATGTTACCTCATCAATTCTATAAGGTCATAGATGATATTTAGTAGGTATATATTACATTTGATTTATTTTTTTAGAAGATCTGAAATACTTTTAAGCTCTAATTGGATAACTATTGAATTAGATAAATGTATCATGTTAGTTATATATCAGACATAGTTTCTATGACCCAAAAAGAATATTATTATATATGCTGAATTGTATATAAAAGCTTGAAATTACAAGATATAAATTATAAGTTGTAATTTCAAGCTTTTATCTGGTATTTAGTTTTATATAAATATAATATTATGATAATTAATTGAAAATGTAAGAGATATTTTAGTATTTTAAAAATTTATAAAAAATAAAAAACATAAGGAAAAAATAAAAATATATATTTAATATAAAAATATGTATTTAATATGTTTTAGATTCAAAAATTCAAAATAACGAATTTGAAACATGATTTAAATGAGAAGACAAATTTAACATGAATAATTCTAGTTTATATAACTTAAAATAAGGTTTCTGTCGACGTAGAACTTGTGTTGGAAAAGAAAAATTCTTTGTGGAGAATTTGCTGACATGCATTCATGCCAAACTGACTGAATATTTTATTTTAACATAATAAAACGAAACAACATATTTAGCAATACATATTCAATAAAATTATGTTTATTTATTTAAATATATAAATGATTATATATTTGATATGTATCATCAAATGATTGAGTGATTTTGAATTAAAGGTAAAACAACATCTGATCATTTAAGAACATATCAGGTGTATATTTATTAATGGATACGCATAGTATTGCGTATACATATATTGGCGAGATAGTGTGCATGCAAGTACACAAATATTAGAAACCTCAATTATTATTGATCCGTTTGATTTGTGCTTACATGACACAGCATAATCACAAGAATATTATATAAGAGGGCTTCCAATTATTGGAAGACATATTTATTAACCCAATATATACTTTATAGATATCTATTTGGGAGGAAAAGATGGTCTAATTGCCAATTCCAGGACTTGGAGCAGACTTCAAAATTCGATCATCCCTGGCAATGTGCTTGCCCATTATCAGCCTTTCATTTATGCCAACTTCGTAACTTTCACCACTAGGAGAAAATGAAGAGCCCTTTTGAAGGGCAGTTGGAGCTGAATCCTCCACTACATGAAGAGGGATGTTCATTTTCTCCATGCTCAGGACCTTTCTGCCTTCCAAAGAAGATGTACAGAAGATAACAAGAAGAAGAAAGGTTAGAGCAATTTTGCGCAAAGAAGCCATGCAAAATGCAATATTGCAGAGAAAAGAATGTTTAATAATGAGGTGATGTTGCATTGCGACTCTTGGTTTATATAAGGGAAGGCAGGCACAAAGGTCAAAATAGTTTGGCTACTGTCAATCACAAGACGTGTGCCATGAAATAGCCTGTGAATGGTGGGTTTCGTAAATTTAAACTAGCTGCTGGATTTTGTTTTCTAGTTTTGCATGCATCGTCCAGAATCTACATGTGATAATTAAGAGGCTAACTTATTTCTTCGGTAACCCCATTTACCAGATAAATGCACAAAGATCATGGCATTGATTAACAGATATATTTATGCAAATAAAGTTAATGAATATAGCAGCCGTGCTCCATATAATATGATTAATTTTAGTTTTAGACCTAACTTGCAGGATTATACTTTTCTAATAGTTAAAGTTGAGTGACAATTTCCAGGCATCGTTGGGAGTTGAGGTGCGTTTTTAACCCATTCAGAGAAATTTGCAATTCAAAGAAAAGTCTAAGCATATGTAACAAACTTCATCGATAGATTGATCTATAAAAACTCTCACCAGTAATTTTCTGTTTTACCGATAGAGAATGGGAACTAAGCTAAGGGCTTTTCTTGTCTGCTTTTGCTTACAGATTTTTATCCTCTTCTACATATACACACCTGCAGGCCGCCTGAAATGGAGGAAAATAGTGAAAACAAACAAAAATTTAAGGCATGTAGATTACGGCAACAACGAGAGCAGTGTTAAATCTGATAAACCATATATTAATCTGATAACCATCAGCTAGAGTCAAATATTCTTTTTCTTATGCAGAAAGTTCAAGTGACTACGTAAATTATGGGTGATGTTTGTGTAAGTTTTCTCTTCAAAGTAGTAATCCATTTATATAGATTGCGTGTATGGCTATAGAAATAGCAAATAAACACCGGTGCATGATAAGCACAGCTCATGCCACCACATGACAACCCATACAAACAAATAGAGCATAAAATATTCCATATATATTTCAGTATATTTAATACAACTCATATCCTTGATCACATCCGATATTGTATCATATCCAACCATATACAGTTCTTGTGTGTACTATTTATTCAAGTAACAAATATTAATAAAGCATGTATTGCAACCTCAATATTATCTCCATTATTTCATGCTGTCAAAGCCCCACGGCTTAGCAACCCCCCTTCTCCTTTTGCGTCATGATTGACGACAAGGAAATTGTAAATATGGTGAATTCAGCTGCAACTTCAACTACACCACCTGCTGCCCCTCTTCCAAATGTAACTCATCTCCTACCATTGAAGCTAACCCCCTCAAATTACCTCTTATGGCAAATGCAACTTCTACCTCTTCTACATGGGTATCAACTAGCTCACCATATTGATGGCAACCAATCTCCACCACCAAAATTCATTAACAAGAATGACAACAATCTTGCTTACACTTCTTGGTACAACCAAGATCAACTTATTTTGAGCTGGATAATTTGCTCCCTCCTTGAAACCTTATTACCTCAGGTTATTGGTGTTTCCTTTGCAAGGGAGGCTTGGCAAAAACTTGCCCACACTTACACGTCTGGTTCCAGAACACAGATGTGACAATTGAAGACTTAACTGAATAACCTTTATCGTAACAGTGAATCCATCCCTAAATATATGCAATGGGCTAAAACAATCTTTGATCAGCTAAGTGCGCTCAATCGTCCTATAGGTGACGAAGACTTTGTTGTTGCAATCCTCTCATGCCTTGGTCCAACATATCGTCCATTTGTTTGAACAATTAAATCACGCCACATTGCTATGTCTTTCGATGATCTTTACGGCTTGTTGTTGAGTGAAGAATCTCAACTGATACAAGACTCTCTATCCTCTAAAGCCATCATCCCTTCAACACATTATACTGCCCGCCAACCACATTGTAGGGGTTGAGGTCGTGGATGCGTTAGGTAGGGATATAGAGGCCGTTTTCCTTTTTGTGGCAACACTTACTCGTCTTACCATGGTGCTTAGTTTGGTGGTGCGCTAACTACTTACTCACCTCAGTTTTCTAGTGACATGACTTCCTTTGATTTGTTGCTCAATTGCTTCAGCTATTATGGTGTTGGCCATATTTCAAAACAGTGCCTTCTTCCCAGAATGCATGATAGCCAAGCCATTAACACATCTTAAACTCTAGTTCAGCCTCACAACAACCTTACATTATCTTCCAGGGCTTCCAGACCTTGGGTTGTTGATTCTAACGCCACTTATCATTTGACCAATGACATGAAAAACTTAGCTATTCATTCTGAATATACCAGACCAGAAGAGCTTGTTATTAGTGATGGTAACACACTTCCTATTACTCACGTTGGTTTAAATACTTTTTTCTTTTAATTCCAAACCATACTTTTTTCAAGATATTTTACATGTTCCATCTGTCTGCCATAATTCCCTTTTTGTTAATTCTTTTACTCGTACTAATAATGTCTCTCTTGAATTTTTTTCTTGACTATTTTTTGATTAAGGATTTGGCAACTCGAGTAGTCTTGTACAAAGGCCCAAGTGACAAAGGTTTATACTCTCTTTTTGTGGAGCCATATTAGTCTTTGTCTAGTGGTTACAAAACCTTTTCATCCACATTGTTGATCTGGCACGCACACCTTGGGCCTGCTTCCATAACTATTGTTAAACATGCCTTGCGACAATTTAATATAATTTTCTCAATGATTTATGTACTCGTTGTCATGCAATAATGTCAGTAAAATCTCTAAGTTACCTTTTCCATCATCTAATTTTATTGCTTTTGCTCTATTAGAATTAATATGTTTAAATGTTTGGGAGCTTGCCCTGGTTTCTTCAATAAATGGTGCCAAATATTATGTTCTTTTCTATGATCACTTTAGAAAATATTCGTGGTTATTTTTTATTAAATACAAGTCTGAGGTTTTTAATTGCTTTATTAAACTTCATGGCGTTATGGAAAAATATTTTAGCCTTCCCATTAAAACCTTTCAATGTGATTGGGGTGGTGAGTTTCAGGCCATGAAAACTTATCTTATCGACAATGGTATTTCTCAACAACGTTCTTGTCCCTACACCCTCGAACAAAATGGCTGTGTTGAAAGGAAGCAAGGCCATATTATTGAAATTGGCATAGACATGCCTATGCATTTTTGGGAACAACCTTACCTTTTTAAAGCAGATAAATCCCTATACTACAGAAAGGGGCGCACTATAGCCTATTGCCTAATCTACGTTGATGATCTTATCCTCACTGGGAACAACCTTACCTTTTTATTTGATGTCATCCAACAACTTCAATGGTATAAAGCTCTTAAAAACCTTGGTTTGCTACACTTCTTATTTAGCATAGAGGTTTGCTAGCTATCCAATGGTCTTTTACTGTCCCAACAAAAATTCATCATAGACCTTTTTTGAAGAGCCAACATGTCCAACAACAAGTCCATTTCTACTCCAGCATGTCCTTCCATTAAATTCTCCTGTAAAGATTTTGAAGCATTTGAGGATCCCATACTATATAGCCAAATCGTTTGTAGCCTCTAATACTTGTGTATAACTTGATCGAAGATTGCATTTTTTGTTAATCAAGTGGCTCAGTACATGCATCAACCATGCAACTGGTAGGGTGTGAAGCAAATTTTATGTTATCTTTATAGGACTGTTACTCATGGTCTTCTACTACAAAAATCCAACTTCTTTGAGCTCGTTGGTTACTGTGACACCAATTGGAGTGGCAGTCGAGGGTTTACCATTTTCTTTGGCTCCAACTTAATCTTTTGGAGTTCACAAAACTAATAGACTGTCACTCATTCCTTCACTGACACTGACCTTAGAAATTATGTGGCTCAAATCTTTGCTTCGTGATATCAACTTTCCTCTTTTGTTGCCTCCAAATATTCGGTGTGATAATTTATTGGCCACATACCTCACTATGAATCTTATCTTTCATTCTCGATCTAACCACTTGGAGATTGATTTCCACTTTGTACGTGATCAAGTTCAACAAGGTTTGTTGAAGGTCTGCTATTTGTCTTTAATTGATCAAATCATCAATATTCTCACAAAGTCAATGTCCAAAGCTCGGTTTCAACTCTTGATTGGCAAGCTTACGATTTTCCCAAAACCCGTTTCGCTTGAGGAAGGTTGCTAAGCATAGTTCATGCCACCATATGACAACCCATACAAACAAATATAACATAAAATATTATGTATATATTTCAATGTATCTCATACAACTCATATCCTTAATCACATCTGATATTGTATCATATCCAGCCATATATAACTCTTGTGTGTACTATTTATTCAAGTAACAAATATTAATAAAACATGTATTGTAGCCTCAATATTATCTCCATTATTTCAGTACAGATGTTAAAAGTTACCTAATTTAATGGACATTGGAGAGTTAGTGGTAAAAAAAACCCTAACAATCTTTCTAAGACTTTCTTGTAATAAAATTTCATACATGAACAAAATCACTCCAAATCATGTGATTATCATATAACCTATAAGATTAACAAAATCAATAAAACTATATGTAACACTCTTGAGTACACAATTGATGTGTTATTATATAATTGGGTGACTTTGAATAAATGATAAAATTATGTTATTATAGAAAACCTATTAGTGGACTTATTCTGAAGAGGAGACAAAGTTTTGAGCTGATGTATAAGGATCATGCCCATTACAATAAACCCTAATCTCTCACCCCTTCCATTCTTGAACCAAAGAGAAAGTTAGGAAATAAGGCAAGACTTTTGACCGTTATAAGGAAGTTTCTAATAAGTGAGCAAGAAAAGGGAAAAACTTTGTTGATGTGGAAACTAGGTAAGTGGGATTGATCTCTCTGTTTGGTTTATTGATTCTTGATGTTTCCCCACTATTTGAACCATTTGATGAATGAATATTTGAGATATGATTTATTAGAGTGGTAGAGAAACTGTGATTTGTCAATACATATATTGTGATTTTAAAAAGTATAAAAAATTAGTCATGAATAAACTATTCATGGAAGATTTGATCTCCTTGGTTGCTTTGTATTGATGAGTTGATATTGTGATATTGGAACTACCAAAACCCAAGAGAAAATCCAGCCAAGAATAGCCAAAATTCAATCCTAGGATGTCATATATGGTTATGCCATGCATGACCATGATTGTACATAGGTTGGTATCACATAATTTTTACAAGGGTGTATGCTTGTACACGTTTGCATATACACTCATACATCCAAACACTCGTATAGAGGAACAATCGTCCTTGGTTGAAAATGATCTGTCAACATCATGCACGACTATGCATTTGAAATGGTCATGCCCGTACATGACTATGTGAAATTACGAGAATACCTTAGGATTATAGAGAAAGTGATGAACAATGAAGTAAGGAATGTACACACATGCACTCAAAAAAGTCATGCCCGTACATCCATGAATAAGAATTATCTCGAACACCTGTGAAGTCTTGAATGTAAACATGTATACCAACTTATCTCGAACGAATTTTTATGATTTATGATTAAGAATTAAGACTAGTTAATATGCCAAGATGTGCTCAAAAGGTAGAGGTATAACCTTGGCATGTAGAGATGATTGATAAACCTATGTAAAGATAGAGTGGACTAAATTGATTGAAATTTTTTTGAGAAATTAGGTATCAATAAGGATTTGAATATCCTAAGAGTATTGAGATATGTCGATATCTACGAAGCATAGAATTAGAGATTTTAGGCTAATATGAGGGGGGACTCATAACCTAGGCACACCTGTAGATAGGGTATAATTTATTGATTGATATCCTTAGATAACAAAATAATTGCTTGGATTGCATGTTTATCGATTGACTTAAGACTTATTAGGACATAAAAAGTTTGATAATTGTTGTGTTGGATTTTCAGAGTGTTGACGACCAGTAGCATAATAAAATTAAAAACTCATGGAACTCAAAAACTATCTAGGATACTTGTTTGTGAAATAAAATTCATGAACATGCTAATTAACTACTATAAGGTGTTAGTAGCATTGATACCTACGTTGGACAACCTTTTTGTTTTTTATGTGGTTAAGAGAAGACATTACCCATCCTTCTAGAGGCAATGCCTTGATATCTAAGCAAAAAATGAACTTGATTGGAGGTGTATTCGGTCACAAGAGGTTGTTAGGGTTCTGTGATTGAATGTGAATGTGTTTTGGAGAGAGAGATGGCAACTAAGGTTATTAACTTTTCTCTATGTTTATAAATTCTCACAAATGCACGTTGTTTATAATTTTAACACCATGCATGCATGATTGGTACTTAAACTAGGAACTATCGTTCCTTTCCTTATGGTTGTAAACGAGCATCACCCACTATGAATTGTTGTTCGTGGTCAAGTAAAAGGCCAACTAAGCCGATTTTATCCTATTAGACAAACCTAGTCCATTCATAATATCACCCTCATTCCCTCATACTAGGATTATCATCAAATAACCTTTTGCCTCTGAGTTTGAATCAACTTCTATGTGTGTGTGACCCGCAAACTTTTTATTAAAGTAATGGTGCTTGGATTCTGGTTGAATATAACCCTAGACCAAGATTAGCCTCTAGTAAGACATCATGGCTACTCGATCAACAAAGTGTCAATAGACATCTCTTAAGCTTTTATAATATTACGGTTATATGTAATTCAATTTTTTCATCAACCAATATCTTTTGAGGCTAAGACATAGAAATGTTTTTATCTCAATAGTCCCTCAGTATGAACTAATGCACATCAATGACCAACACGGATTAGACTATGACCTAATCCCATTGTGGCCACAGATTCAAATAGTAATAAATATCTTTCAATAATCTCATGTGAGATATCTTCCTTATGCTTATGACTGACGAATCCTTTATTGATCCACTATAATCTCCATGTATCGTACAATATGATCAATCACTATCTTTATGGTTACCTAGACATGTCAATTGGGCTGGGCTGAATGGAGGCCCGACACAAAGCACAAGAAAAAAGCACGACATAAGAAAGCCTAGACCGGTACTATAGCATGTTGGGCTAGGCCCATGGGCCTATTGGGCCGGGCCTCGGGCTTTAATATTAACCCCATGGGTTGGCCTGCTACTATTTAATTTTTTTTTTATAATTTCTACTGGCAGAAGCAAGGCTTCTGCCTTTTGTTTTCTTCTGCTGCAAGGCAGAAGCCTTGTTAGGCAGAGAGGGAAAGCCTTCAATTTTTTTTTAAAATTTTTTAATTAATTAATTTTTTTATTTAAATCTTTTCAATTTTTCTTCATTTTCACTTTCATTTACAAATCTCTCAATCTCAATTATTTTATTATATTTTCAATCTCATTTTCTCTCATCAATTATCTTTCAGAAAATATCTAAATTTATAAATAATAATTCTTTGTATTTATAATTTTAATTTTATCATTACAAAATATTACAAATGAATCAAATATCAAATAAATTCGATCCATTTGAATATTATCATAGTATATATTTATTTATATTTTATAATTTAAAAAATAATTTGTATTTAAAAATTTTAAATAAATTTTTTAAATATTTAAAGCCAGGCCCCGACCTGGCCCATTTAAGGCCTATTTTTATATAGGCCGGGCCTTGGGCCTTTATATATTAATGGGTCAAACTGGCCCGAAAGCCATTTATTGTTTAGGCTTTGGGCCCGGCCTGACCCATTAGCCCGATGGACCGAGCCTGAGCCAGCCCGGCCTGACCCATCGACACCTTTATGGTTACCCCAATTATGATGTACATTGGATAACATTAAACCACACTAATCCTCACATAAGACAGTCTAGTGATCTCAAGTTGAAAAATCACATGCACCTGTTGTGTTAAAGAATTTATTCCATAGATATTAGAATAACCATCTATACGAAAATCCTTTAGTTAGGTCAGTTTGGTGAAGAGGTCTACAACGTGCACCTATGTGTTGTACTAAATTGTTGATGAACAACTTCGATATATGAGAATTGTCACCATCTATCGGTGAAATCACTCAACATTATGATAATCCTATCACCATTTCTAGTGCCCTTGGTCATGGTAATGTTTGGATTATGAATATTTTTAGAATGACCACTTAATATGTACTAGGGTTCTTATGATCAATGTCTGATCCTCTTGTCATAGTTTTACCATCCTATTGGTATATTATTGGTACAATAATATGAATGAGGTATATACAAATTGAATACAATAAATCCTATATTAAAAGATAATATGAAATTACAATTATAAATGTCAAATGCGATTGACTTTAGGGCAACTATCTAACATGTTACCCATAGATTAACATACTAATACCACGAGTCTAATGATTGACAAGGAGACATGACAACTAGGACTAGAAAGCCTTAGAGATTGGTCACTAGAGTGGGTACATAGATTCCCTTTATTCAGTTGAATCCCCGAACCTTAGAATTGAATGGAGAATAAACTTGGGTAAATAAGGAAAATGATAGATTTGATTGATTGATTACAGGATAGATCATTCATATTTACTAAATGTGATTCGTTCACTCCCGTCCTTTTAATTTTGTAAGTGAGAGACATAGAAGTGATGATGAAGAGTTGATTGATTAGTGATGGAGTGGCATGCAGCCGATGGACTCATAGGAATCCTCTTCTCTATTTTGTGATTGTGATTATCGATTTTTACACATATGGATGTTATTTTCATTTGGATTTTCACTATAATGCTTGAAATTAAATTGATGACTAGATATTATTTATTATTATTAAAAATTGAGGGTATTCAAACTTTAGAGATTTGAGCATGTTTATTTGTTTTGATTTAAGCATGCATGGTAATGATTTAGTAGCACTTTACCTTGAGGAATGAGACTTTTTAAGTGGAGTGTTATAAATCTCCATTATCAATCAACAATGGGAGTACAAAGTTTAGCCTAGATAAACTAAAGACATACACCAACAACTCTCTAGATCTAACAATCTTGGAGAAAAAGAACATGTTTTGACAAGCCAAAGAAAGTTACTTACAAAAAATAAGGGATCAAATTTAGGCTTAATAACTCTTTGTTTAAAACTTTAAAACTGATTGCCATTGTTTTAGAATGAAGAAAAATGAGTTATATCTACATGTCAAATTTCAGTTCATTCCAATCATGGATCAATCTCGATCAAATTAGTTGATCAAAATAGGTTGGAGCCTTAAAACCAAAAAATTTCTATATTATTTATATTTGTCTTTCAAGTTATCCTCACTCATTCACCTTTTTCTCCTATAGAGTTTCATTCAATTAATACTCCATATGGACTTGAAATACCATATGGCTTTACTTATGAGATCCTTGTAAACAAGAAAACTAAATAGAAGAAAAAACTCTTTTCCATCTGAGGCATCAAATTAAACCAAATTTCTTTGCTTTATTGTGTTATTATCTATTTTAACTTTCTTCGTTCTTGCTGGATTAACCAACATTTTGAGGAAGTTTTATTTCGAAGATTTTTTATATGCTAAACAATATCTCAATGTAAAGTTATGTTGAGGAAAATTTGGATGTTTTTTAGTAAGGAATTTTGGATGAAACTAGAGCCAAAAATTTTCTACATGTTTTGTTAACTTGACACGGAGCAACACATAAAAATTGGCTTTGGGTTGAGTGTTTTATACATGAATTCTTACTCGGGTTGCATTTGGGTCAAACTATTTGTGAACTGGGTTGTGTTCAGATTTTAGAGAGTTTGGTGAATTCAGAGCCCATTACAGAGTTTAGTTTTTCAAAATTTTTCGAGTAAAACCACCCCCAAGCCTTATCCATGTTATTTTTCTTATGTTACCCCATCAATTATATCAGGCTTAGATTATATTTGTGTAATAGGTAGATATTGTGATTGATTTATTTTTTTTAAGAAAATCTAATGTACTTGTAAACTTTTATAAGTAAAACCACCCAAAGCTCCATCCTTGTTATTTTTCTTAGGTTACCCCATCAATTCTATCAAGTAGTAGAAGATATTTGTATAATAGGTAGATATTGTGATTGATTTATTTTTTTAGAAGATCTGATGTACTTGTAAACTCTTATTGGATAGCAGTTGAATTAGATAAATGTATCATGTTAGTTACACTTCGGATATAGTATCTATGACCCAAAAAGAATATTATAGAGATATGAACCTTTGAAGAATCATATCTTTAGAAACCCTTCTTTTCCTTGTTATGACTAGATTTTGATATCAAATGATATAAATATTGAGAGAACCATATTTTAAAAACTGGCTGATGAGATTAGAGAGCCAAAAATCATATAAATCTCATATAAAATCCCACACTTAAACATTTGTTGACATGCATTAGTGTATGTTAAGAGCCCTAGAGTAACATATGAAATTTGAATTTTATATTGGAAAGTATGAGTTTTTAGTGTGAGATTCATATAGCTTTGAATTCTCTAATTTCAATAGCTAATATCGGAGCTAGTATCACATCTTCTAATTGCAATCATTGCACTGTTCACTTGACAAAACAAAATGAAGTAACACACATGTTGCTATAAAACAAACTTATTAAACAATACATATATTGGTGAGATAGGATGTATGATAACACAGATATAAGAATAACATGCATGCCAAACTACAAATATTAGTAAGGTAAATTATGATTAATCCGTTTGATTTATGCCTACATGACAGAATAACATAATCGAAAGAATATTATTAAGTAAGAGGACTTCCAATTATTGGAAGATATATTTATTAACCCAAAACATGCTTTTATATATATATATATATATATATATCTATTAGGGAGGAAAAGATGGTCTAATTGCCAATTCCAGGACTTGGAACAGTCCTCAAAATTGGGTCATCCCTGGCAATGTGCTTGCTAATTATCAGCCTTTCATTTATACCAACTTTGTAACTTTCACCACTGGGAGAAAATGTAGCAGAGTCCTTTTCAAAGGAAGGTGGAGCTGAATTCTCCACTACATCAAGAGGGATGTTCATTTCCTCCACGCTTACGACCTTTCTGCCTTCCAAAGAAGATGTACAGAAGATAGCAACAAGAAGAAAGGTAAGAGCAATTTTGCGCAAAGAAGCCATGCAAAATGCAATATTTCAGAAAAAAGAATGTTATTTAAGTAATAATGAGGTGATGTTGCATTGCGACTCTTGGTTTATATAAGGGAAGTGAGGCACAAAGGTCAAAATAGTTTGGCTGCTGTCAATCACTAGACTTGTGCCATGAAATAGCCTGTGAATGGTGGGTTAGGTAAATTTAAACTAGCTGTTGGATTTTGTTTTCTTGTTTTGCATGCATTATCCAGAATCTAAATGTGAGAATTAAGAGGCTTGTTTTTTCAGTAACCCCATTTACCAGATAAATGCACAAAGATAATAGCATTTACAGATATATTTATGCAAATAATGTTAATGAATATAACAACCGTGCTCCGCATAATATGATTTAGTTTCTAGTTTTGGACCTAACTCTTGGATTTCACTTTTCTGATAATTAAAATTTTGAGTGACAAGTTCAAGGCGTCATTTGGAGTTGAAGTCTGTTTTGAACCCACTAGATTGTAGAAACTCATTTGGAGAAATTTGCATTTCAAAGAAAAGTCTAAGCACATACAATAAATGTCATCGATATGTCGATCTATAAAAACTTACACCTTGAAATATCATCAGGGAATTTGAACCCTTGTTCTTATGTTTAGAATTCCTTTTATTCTCCACTCAAACTATTTTTGGGGACTGTTGATGGATATTTTATCCTGAGAAATGTGGATGGGGACTTCTAGTAGGAAAGTTACACGCTTTTTCATAGGTGGCAATGGTAAATTTTAACTCCTTAGATTCTAATAATCACTGATCAGATTACCAGTCCTTTTATCATCCTACTGGAGAAATGGATCCCAAGTCAGCCCTTGCATTTTAACAAAAGCTTATAATATTTCTTCCATGCGATTAGAAATTAGAGTCCCCTAGCCCTTTCTAAAGTTTACATTAAAATTATTTTTAAAAATATATGCTTACACTTTTAGGTAGGGTTGAATTTGATTCAAATTTGTTCAAGTTCGGAAATGATTTTGGTTTGAATAAATCTAAAATGAGTTCAACTTGAACAAACGTGAGCTCAAGCTTAGACATGAGAGTTATATAATATTTTCAAGCTCAAACTTTAGAGGTGTTTTGCTTGCTAAACTTGTGAGTCGAAAACATTTTGATACAAATTAATCAAAATAATATCGTTTTGATTAATATGCATAAAAACAAGTTCATTTTAGTTATTTTTGCTCAGCTACAGTAACAAACCAAGCTCAAAACTCGATTTGAGCTTGAATCAGATCTAGCTCTACTTTTAGGTTGTTTTTGTCACCCAACAAAAATAATCATATGATGCTTTATTGTATTATTATTAAGATTGTTCACAATGATTATTGAATCTCTTAACATATAGTTATTGACCATATCACCATCAGATAAATTCAATAATCATTATGTTACCAGAAAATTCATGCCCCTTATTGTGTTTATAATGTAACATAATAGCCCAAAAAATAAACAATAGCAAGGCACATATATCAGCTAGCTTATTTTATTACACAACTTTGAAATTTCATAAACATTTTGAATGCTACCATAATGAAGCACATACATATATGTGCTTACAGCATAGCACTCTTAAAACAATAACAGATAAACCCATTCAACAATTATAAATATAGGTGATTATGTTTAGAGGAAATCATGCCATATGGCCAATTCCAGGACTTGGAAGATATATTTATTAACCCAAAACATGCTTATATATCTATTAGGGAGGAAAAGATGGTCTAATTGCCAATTCCAGGACTTGGAACAGTCCTCAAAATTGGGTCATCCCTGGCAATGTGCTTGGTAATTATCAACCTTTCGTTTATAGCAACTTTGTAACTCTCACCACTGGGAGAAAATATAGCAGAGTCCTTTTGAAAGGCAGTTGGAGCTGAAATCTCCACTACATCAAGAGGGATGTTCATTTTCTCCATGCTCACGGCCTTTCTGCCTTCCAAGGAAGATGTGCAAAAAATAGCGACAAGAAGAAAAGTAAGAGTTTGCGCGAAGAAGCCATGCAAAATTCTGAAGGGAGAGGAAATATATAGGCAATATTGCAAAAAAGAGAATGTCGTTATATAATGAGGTGATTTTGCATTGCGACTCTTGGTTTATAGAAGGGAATAGAGGCATAAAGGTCAAAATAGTTTGGCTACTGTCAATCACTAGACGCGTGCCATGAAATAGCCTGTGAATGTTGGGTTAGGTAAATTTAAACTAGCTGTTGGATTTTGTTTTCTAGTTTTGCATGCATTGTTCTGAATTCAAATGTGAGAATTTAAGAGGCTTATTTCTTCAGTAGCTCCATTTGCCAGATAAATGCAGAAAGATAATGGCATTAACAGACATATTTATGTAAATAATGTTAATGAATATAACAACCGTGCTCCACATAACATGATTTAATTTTTAGTTTTGGACCTAACATGCAGGATTTTACTTTTCTAATAGTTGAAATTTTGAGTGACAATTTCCAGGCGTCATATGGAGTTGAAGTGTGCTTTGAACCCACTGGATTGCAGAAACTCACTCGGAGAAATTTGCAATTTAAAGAAAAGTCTAAGCATATATAACAAACATCATTGGTAGGTCAATCTATAAAACCTTACATCAGTCATTAGGGCTGGATTCGAGCGGAGCCGAGCTCGAGCTCGGCTTGGTTCACATAGAGTTGGCTCAAGTTCGAGCTTGAGCTCGGCTAAGGCCGGCTCATTTCGGGCTTGACCAAGCCAAGCTCGAGCTTGGCTCATTTTTCTTTATTAAAACGATGTCGTTTTAATACATATGGATCAAAACGACGTCGTTTTATATCAAAAATTTTAATTAGAAAATCTGACGAGTAGCTAGAGCTCGACCGAGCTCGAGTTCGAGCTCAATCAAGCTCGACTAAGGCCGGCTTGTTTCGGGCTTGACCGAGCCGAGCTAGCTCGGTTCGAATCCAGTGCTATCAATCATTCTCTGGTTTACAGATAAAGATTGTCCGGTTAGAGAGATTGCCATTCTCGAATTTACTGCCGATGGAATGTAGATGGTCATCCTGTTAATTTGGTTAACCTAGGAAGCAAAGAAAGACACAAAATGAAGTGTTTCTGCGTTTCCAAAACACCCCATATCTGGCATAAAACGTGTTGGAGATGTTTCAGAAATATAACAAAAATAATTCAAAACACGTTTCTTTTTCTTATTTCTAATCGATTAAAAATCGATTTTATGTTTCATATTCCTTCACAATTTCGAACTTGAACTCTGATTTCGTCTCCTCTCCTCTCTAGTATATAAACTATTGAATTCTCTAAAAACCTAGCTTAAATCCAATGGTCATTTTGTTTTTTTGATATTAATAGATGTTCCAAATTAAAAAGTAAGCCAATGATGAGGATTGCCATATTTGATTACAACTGTATATAAACATTTCATGTAATTCTGAATCAATTAAACATAGAAGCAATTTCAATTCATTATAGCATGGATTTTAGGGCCTTTTCTCCAATTCATTCTAGCATGGATTTCAGGGCCTTTTCTCGATTCTTTGTCATTTTTACTCACACTTAAACCAATAAATATCTTAAAGAGAAAGAACATATAATTTATCTTGGTTCACCTAACATAAACTTACATCTAGCAAAATCAGTTTTATTTCAGTATCTCCTCATACTTTCTTTATAATGAATATATTTGTTAATGAATTGTTATATCACTTACACAAGGGAATGTATTTCTATATATGATTCTTATCTTTAAGAAAAATTCTATTAGAATTTTTATTTCTAAGTAAAATTATAAAGTGACTCATCATGAGTTAAGTGTAAATTGCTTACGAGCTTGGGGGTGCTACACCATACCCTCACCCACTCATTGGGGAGTGCAACCCCTACTAATTGACCAAGCAACATGACCAACCCCATGTGCATTGCATCTTATAAACGAAATGGTCACTAGTTCTAACATAAATTGTCATTTCGTGCAAACAAACAAATTGGAATAGAAGGCCTTAAGCCTCAATGTTGGTCAAGGTCTTAGAGAGTTTGACAAATTTGGAACCCATTACGGATTTTTGTTTTTAAAATTTTTTCAGAGTGAAATCACCCCCAATTCTCATCCACTAGAGAGCTCAAAACATGCCACTACACTCTATATCCCTAGCATCCAAACGATTAGAAACTTAGAAGAATCACATCTTAAAAGCTAACTATTGAGATTGGAGAGTAACGTCATATAAATTCCACATAAAAAAAACCAATACTTTTCAATGTGAGATTCAAGTCTCATAACTTGTACTTGAGATCCTAATAGATACAAGGTAGCATATGTTGTTATTATATATGATGATTGTATATAAAAGCTTGAAATTAAAACTAATACCACTAAAAATAGGCTTAGATCTGAGCCGAGCTAGCTCAGTTCAAATCAACTCAGTTTGAGTTCATTTCTTGTAAACTGTTTCAAACCAAACCCTATATAATTCAAAGTTTGTGGCTCGATTCAAGTTCGTAACTCAATATTATGGCTTGCATTCATAACTTGAGTTCATGACTGTAATTCATAGCTCAAGTTTAAGAACTTTTTTTTTTTATCTTTAAAACCCAAATATGATTTGTAGTAAACATAGACAAATGCTAAAATTTTCAGACTACAAATTGAATGCTTATGTTTCATAAAGGTAGGAAACTTAATTGGCAAAAATATAAATAGAATCATAAGGAAACAGAAATCAGCAATCGAACACAAATGGAATCAACAACATCGCAAGATATCTATATCTCTAAAAAACCCACCATTATTTATTCTTAAGTCATTAAACATATGGCTGGTCAAATGCAACCACCAAACTTATAAGCAATTAAACAAACTCCAATATGAACCTTTAATGAATTAATTAACAAACAAAGGACATTAGAGTTTCAGTTAGGATTACTGCTGAAGAAAAAACTTGAAAGCCCGGATACTTGTTGACATGGAACCTCATCCCTCGACACAAAACCTTTGCTGACATGCATTAATGACAAACTGACTAGATCTTTTATTTTGACATAATAAAATGAAATAACACAGGTAGCATTAAAACAAACTTATTAAACAATACATATATTGGTGAGACAGGATGTATGATAACACAGACATAACAATAACACGCCAGACTACAATAATATTATGTAAGAGGGCTTCCATTTATTGGAAGACATATTTATTAACCCAAAATATACTTATAGATATCTATTTGGGAGGAAAAGATGGTCTAATTGCCAATTCCGGGGCTTGGATTAGAATTCAAAAATGGGTCATCCCTGGCAATGTGCTCGCTAATTATCAGCCTTTCATTTATACCAACTTTGTAACTTTCACCACTGGGAGAAAATGTAGCAGAGTCCTTTTCAAAGGAAGGTGGAGCTGAATTCTCCACTACATCAAGAGGGATGTTCATTTTCTCCACGCTTACGACCTTTCTGCCTTCCAAAGAAGATGTACAGAAGATAGCAACAAGAAGAAAGGTAAGAGCAATTTTGGGCAAAGAAGCCATGCAAAATGCAATATTTTCAGAGAAAAAAAGGTTATTTAAGTAATAATGAGGTGATGTTGCATTGCGACTCTTGGTTTATATAAGGGAAGAGAGGCACACAGGTCAAAATAGTTTGGCTACTGTCAATCACTAGACTTGTGCCATTAAATAACCTGTGAATGGTGGGTTTGGTAAATTTAAACTAGCTGTTGGATTTTGTTTTCTTGTTTTGCATGCATTATCCAGAATCTAAATGTGAGAATTAAGAGGCTTGTTTTTTCAGTAACCCCATTTACCAGATAAATGCACAAAGATAATAGCATTTACAGATATATTTATGCAAATAATGTTAATGAATATAACAACCGTGCTCCGCATAATATGATTTAGTTTTTAGTTTTGGACCTAACTTGTAAGATTTCACTTTTCTGATAATTAAAATTTTGAGTGACAAGTTCAAGGCGTCATTTGGAGTTGAAGTGTGTTTTGAACCCACTGGATTGTAGAAACTCATTTGGAGAAATTTGCATTTCAAAGAAAGGTCTAAGCATATACAATAAATGTCATCGATATGTCGATCGATAAAAACTTACACCTTGAAATATCATCAGGGAATTTGAACCCTTATTCTTATGTTTAGAATTCCTTTTATTCTCCACTCAAACTATTTTTGGGGACTGTTGATGCATATTTTATCCCGAGAAATGTAGATGGGGACTTCTAGTAGAAAAGTTACACGCTTTTTCATAGGTGGCAATGGTAAATTTTATCTCCTTAGATTCTAATAATCACTGATCAGATTGCCAGTCCTTTTATCATCCTACTGGAGAAATGGATCCCAAGTCTGCCCTTGCATTTTAACAAAAGCTTATAATATTTCTTCCATGCGATTAGAAATTAGAGTCCCCTAGCCCTTCTAAAGTTTGCATTAAAATTATTTTAAAAAATATATGCTTACACTTTTAGGTTGGGTTGAATTTGATTCAAATTTCCTCAAGTTCGGAAATGATTTTGGTTTGAATAAGTCTAAAACGAGCTCAACTTGAACAAACGTGAGCTAAAGCTTGGACATGAGAGTTATATAATATTTTCAAGCTCAAACTTTTGAGGTGTTTTATTTGCTAAACTTGTAAGTCGGAAAATTTTTGATACGAATTGATCAAAATAATATCGTTTTGATTAATATGCATCAAAACAACTTTCTTTTAGTTATTTTTGCTCGGCTATAGTAACAAACTAAACTTAAAACTTGATTTGAGCTTAAATCAAATCTGGCCCTACTTTTCGGTTGTTTTTGTCACCCAACAAAAATAATTATATGATGCTTTGTTGTATTATTATTAAGATTGTTCACAATGATTATTGAATCTCTTAACATATAGTTATTGACCATTTCGCCATCAGCTAAATTCAATAATCATTATGTTACCAGAAAATACATGCCCCTTATTGTGTTTATAATGTAACATAATAGCCAAAAAAATAAACAATAGCAAGGCACATATATCAGCTAGCCTATTTTATTACACAACTTTGAAATTTCATAAACATTTTGAATGCTACCTTAATGAAGCACAGACATATATGTGCTTACAGCATAGCACTCTTAAAACAGTAACAGATAAACTCATTCAACAATTATAAATATAGGTGATTAAGTTTAGAGGAAATCATGCCATATGGCCAATTCTAGGACTTGGAACTGATGAATTCAGAACTTTGCCATCCTGGGAAATCTCCACTGTAATCAACTTCTTGTTTGTAGTCAATTTATAATCAAAATTTTCGCCAGGAGGTTTTTCAGTGTCCTTATCAAATGCACTTAGAATCAAATTCTTCTCCGGAGCAGGGACCTTTATTATCTCCAGGCTCAAGACCCTTCTTCCGTCCAAGGAGGGTACGTTGAAGATGGTTCTAACAACAGTTTTGCTCAAAGATAAGAGCAGTTTGGCTCAAACAACCTATGAAAGATAATTTGAAAGAAAATGTTGTAATACCCTTAGGCAAATCACACATTGGCAAAACACGAGAGAGATATTAAGTCTGTCGGTGTATCCCAAATCAATTAGGGGTGGGAGCATTTGATTGGTTAAATAGTTTATGAGTTTCTTAAATTGTTAAGACGTATTTTAGATTACAAAACCCAGAAGCAAAACCATAATGAATTGTGTATCTAAAGTGAACAACATTTTGATAGTGGGTCAGTGGACTAGGAATGTTATAAATGGTATCAAAGTGGCTCTATGTGTCCTCTTGAGTGATAGTGGGACAAACCTTAATGAAAACTATGACACCCATAAGGAGGGATGTATGTAATACTCTTAAGCAAATCTCATATCGGCAAAACACGAACACAAAAGAGATGTTGGGTTTTTCAATACTTTGTCTGTATATCTCACATTGGTTAGGGATGGGAGGATTTGACTGGTTAAATAGTCTGTGAGCTCTTCAAATTGTTAAAACGTGTTTTGGTTTACAAAACCGAAAAGCAAAACCATAATGGATTGTGTGTCTAAAGTGGATAATATCTTAATAGTGGGCCAAATTACTGGACCAAAGATGTTACAAATGTAGGTAGTACTAATTTGAGGGGATTTATATACTTGCTTATATGCTTTATTCTGACCATATATCATGGAGAAGAAGCCAAAGGGTCAAATTAGTTTGGCTCCCGTCAGTACGCAACTTGATTTGTTTGAAATTGAAGTAACTTGCTGGAATGTCATTTTGAATGTTGAGTTTGGTATGATAGAACTAGGGTTGGATTATAACCGAGCTTGTTCGAGTTCAAGCAAACATGTGTATTTAAAATAGATAATGAACACTAAGCTGAGGGCTTTTCATGTCTGCTTTTTCTTACAGATTTTATCCTCTTCTATATATTTACATTGCTGCAGGCCACTTGAAATGGAGAAAAATACTGAGGCATGTAGATTACGGCCACAGTGAGAGTAGTGTTAAATGCGATACAGTATTAATCTGATAACCAATCAGCTAGAGTCAAATATTCTTCCTCTTATGCAGAAAGTTCAAGTGACTACGTAAATTATGGGTGATATTTGTGTAAGCTTTCTCTTCAAAGCAGTAGTGCTTTTGGTAATCCTTTTATGTAGATTGCGTGTATGGCTTCACAAGTAGCAAATTAACACTGGTGCAGCCGTTAAAATAACCCGATATAGTGGACACCAGAATGTTTGTGGGGAAAATACGCTCAAACAATTTCTCACTTTCCTCTTAAAAAATTTTATAAACTGACAAAATCAATCTAAATCATGTGATTATCATATAACCTATAGTGTTAACAAAATATCTAATTTCACCATGTTTTTGAATCCACAGAATGATGATCTCTTTTCTTTTCTTAAATCTTGTTTAATGATAACTTTCAATGAGTAAAACTATAATATTTGTAAAAATTTTACATTTGGTTTCGGATAGAAAATTTAGAAAATATATGGTAAATTATTTGATACTTCCATCGAAGATGCTGTTTATTCAAGTTGAATATGTTTAAACTGATGTCGGTGTTTTGTGATTCTTAAACTAACAAATGAAACAATGGAATGCTTATATAATATTAAAATTTTGATCACAAAAAAGCCCCATAGGACTCACAGGCGTTATACATATAAAAAGAGGATTTTGAGAATCAAACCTATGTTCGGAGGTTCATTCATGTAAAGTCCCTCCCTGAATTTATCTTGAACTCTTTCACAACTCTCTACAATGTAGTAGGGTCATTACTTGTTCACATAAAGACAACCATGAACACATGAGTGAATGAAGGTTTGTCAGAGGCTATGGCTATTGCTAGATTGAATTGGAGAATGGATTGTGGAAGTTTTGACTTTTGAGAGAAAAATATTTCTCTCTGTAGAAGAATTTCAGCTGGAATTTCTCTAAAAACCAAGCTTAAATCCAATGATCGTTTTGTTTTATAATTAAAAGATGTTCCAAATTAAAAATTAAGCCAATGATGAGGATTGCCATAGTTGATTACATCTGTATATAAGCACTACATGTAATTTTGAATCAATTAAACAGAGAGACAATTTCAATTCATTCATGCAAGGATTTTAGGGCTTTTCCTGATTCTTTGTTATTTTCACTCACACTCAAACCAATATAAAAACTAAAGTGAAGAAATACATAATTTATCTTGATTCACCCAAAATAGACTTACATCTAACATAATCGATATTATTTTAATATCTCCTCATACTTTTCTTCATAATGAATATATTTGCTAAAGAATTATTGTATTACTTATACAAGAAAATGTATTTCAATATATGATTCTTATCCCTAAGAAAAATTTTATTAAGATTCTTATATCTAAGAAAGATCATCAAAAGACTCTTCATGAATTAAACCTAAACTACTTATGAGTTTGGGGGTGTTGTCTTCGCCCCTGTCTATTCATTGGAGAGTGAAACTCTTACTCATTTATTGGGCAACATGACCCCATGTGCATTGCATTTAATAGACGAAATGGTCATTGACATGAATTGCCATTTCGTGCTTGCGAACAAATTGGTTTAGAAGGCCTTCAACCTCAATGTAGGTCTAGGCTTTAGAGAGTATAGCAAATTTGGAACCTCTTATGGATTTTAGTTTTTAAAATTTTTTCAGTGTAAAACCACCCCTAAAGCTCCATCCATGTTATTTTTCTTGTGTTACCCTATCGATTCTATCAGGTCATAGATAATATTTGTATAGTATGTAGATATTGTAATTGATTTCTATTTTTAGAAGATTTTATGTACTTGTAAACCTTTATTGGATAGCTATTGAATTAGATAAATCTATAGCGTTAGTTGTACATTGGATATAGTTTCTATGACCCCAAAAGAATATGATAGTGATAAGAATCTTAGGAGAATCATCTCAAAGTCATATAACTATTCACTAGAAGCCTATACTTTCTAATATGGATGGGCATACTATATATTAAATGATATAAATCTTATAAGAACCAGATTTCAAAAGTTAGTGATTAAAATTGGATAACTCAAAGTCTTATTAATTTTTGTTTTTTCTAATATGAGATTCAAATTCTATATCTTGTACTTGAGATAAGGAGCGAATATTGCTATTATATATGGTAATTGTATATAAAAGCTGGAAATTACAACTAATACCCACTAAAAAGTAAAGTTTCTGTTGACACAACTTGCGTTGGAAAAGACAAATTCTTTCCAGGGAACGACCTTCCCCAACACTTATTTTTAACCTGGAAACTTGCTGGGTTATAATCGCCGGAGATAATGTCTCCCGACGCAAGCTCATCCCTCTACGCAAAACCTTTGCTGACATGCATGTAGCATTAAAACAAAATTATTAAACAATACATATTATGATAACACAGATATGAGAATGACATGCATGCCAGACTACAAATATTAGTAAGGTAAATTATGATTGATCCGTTTGATTTGTGCGTACATGACACAATGACATAATCACAAGAATATTATGTAAGAGGGCTTCCAATTATGGGAAGATATATTTATTAACCCACAAAACACTTATAGATATCTATTTGGGACCAAAAGATAGTCTAATTGCCGATTCCGGGACTTGAACAGACATCAAAATTTGGTCATCCCTGGCAATGTGCTTGCTAATCATCAGCCTTTCATTTATACCAACTTTGTAACTTTCACCACTGGGAGAAAATGTAGCAGAGCCCTTTTGAAAGGCAGTTGGAGCTGAATTCTCAACTAAATCGAGAGGGATGTTCATTTTCTCCATACTCAGGACCTTTCTGCCAGCGAAAGAAGATGTGCAGAAGATAGCAACAATAAGAAAGGTAAGAGCAATTTTGCGCAAAAAAGCCATGCAAAATGCAATTTTGCAGAGAAAAGAATACTGTAAGTAATGAGGTGATTTGGCATTTCGACTCGTGGTTTATATAAGGGAAGAGAGGCACAAAGGTTAAAACAGTTTGGCTACAGTTAATCACTAGACGTGTGCCATGAAATAGCCTGTGAATGTTGGGTCAGGTAAATTTAAACAAGCTGTTGGATTTTGTTTTCTAGTTTTGCATGCATTGTGCTGAATCTAAATGTGAGAATTAAGAGGCTTATTTCTTCAGTAACCCCATTTGCCAGATAAATGCAAAAACATTATTTACAGATTAATTTATGTAAATAATGTTAATGAAAATAACAACGGTGCTTCACATAATATGATTTATTTTTTAGTTTTGGAGCTAACTTGCAGGATTTCACTTTTCTAATAGTAAAAATTTTGCTTGACAAGAAAAGTTCCAGGCATCATTTGGAGTTGAGCTGTGGTTTTTTAACCCATTGGATTGCAGAAACCCATTCGGAGAAATTTTCAATTTAAAGAAGAGTCTAAGCATATATAACAAACATCATCGATAGGTCGATCTATAAGAACTTACACCAGCTATTCTTTGGTTTACTGATAGAGATTGTGCAAGAGAATGTCATTCTTGAAATAGTTCCCTAGCCCTTTCAAAAATTTACATTAAAATTGTTCTACAAATGTATGTCTACACGTTTGATAGGGTGGGATTTAAAACAAGTTTATTCGAGTTTGAAAGCAAGTTTAATTTGAATGAATCTGAAATAAGCTTGACTCAAGAAACTTAAGTTGAGCTCAAGTTTTAAGGGTATTCGGTTCACTAAGTTTGCAACCTTTGAAAATTTTAATATGAATAGACTAAAACTACATTGTTTTGACTAATTCGTATCAAAATAATGTTGTTTTAGTCATTTTTTATCCGCTATAATGTTATGCTGAACTCAAAACTCAATTTGAACTCGAATTTAAGTTCCGCTCCTTTTAAGTAAGTCAAGCTCAAACAACTTTACGGTAAGTTTGGCAATCTCTAACTCGAACTCGGTTCAGTTTGTATTGAATCGAACTTAAATCTACTTTTAGATTGTTTTTGTCACCCAACCAAAGTAATTATATGGTGCTTCATTGTATTATTATTAATATTTTTTTCAATCATCACTGAATCTCTTAACACATATTTGTTGACCATTTCACCATCAAACAGATTCAATAATAATTCTTTTACCAGAAAATACATGCCTCTTATTGCGTTTAAAATGTAACATAAAAGCCCAAAAAAATAAACAATAGCAAGGCATGTATAGTGGCTAGCGTATTTTATTACACAACTTGAAATTACATGAACATTTTGAATGCTAATTCAATGATGCACATAAATATATGTGCTAACAACATAGCACTCTTACTGACTAAATTTATTTTTCAATATAGCAACATCAAAATAACACCCTCTTAAAACAATAGCAGAAAAACTTATTCAACAAATTATATGTAAGTGATAATGTTGAGAGGGAAATCATGCCATATTGCCAATCCCAGCACTTAGAACTGATGAATGCAGAACTTTGTCATCCTTGGAAATGTCCATGGTATTCAATATAATGAAAATTTCCCCGAGAAGGTGTTTCAGTGCCCTTATCAAATACACTTAGAACCAAATTCTTCTCCAGGGAAGACACCTTTATTTTCTCCAAGCTCAAGACCCTTCTTCCTTCCAAAGAGGGTATGTTGAAGATGGTAATCGAAGAGCAAAGATAAGAGCAGTTTTGCTCAAAGAAGCCATGAAAGATATTATGAAACAAAATGCAGGCGATACTAAGTACAGGGAAGATTATTAAGTAATAAAGTGATTTATACCTGCTTATATGTTTTATTCTGACTACATATCATTGAGAAGAGGCCAAAGGGTCAAATAGTTCGGCTCCTGCCAGTACGCAACTTGATGTGTTTGAAATTGAAGTAACTTGCTGGTGTGTCATTCCGAATGTTGTGTTTGGTACAATAGGACTAGAGTTTGATTCAAATTGAGTTCATTCGAGTTCAAATTTACATATATATATATTTAAAATAGGTAATGAATATGGGAACTAAACTGAGGGCTTTTCATGTCTGCTTCTGCTTACGGATTTTTATCCTCTTCTATATATTTACATGGCCGCAGGCCACTTGAAATGGAGAAAACTAGTGAAAACTAATAAATATTTTAGGCATGTAGATTACGGCAACAGTGAGAGCAGTGTTGTGCAGAAAGTTCAAGTGACAACGGAAATTATGGGTGATATTTGTGTAAGTTTTCTCATGTAACTGACGGGCCTGTTTTACTTGTTCAATGTATCGACTAACTGTGGAAAACCACTTCAAAGCAGTAGTGCTCTCGGTGATCCATTTATATAGTTGGGTGTATGGCTTTAGAAATAGCAAATTAGTAATATTATATATATAAACAAATTATATAATTTTTATGTACAATTTTATATGAAAGCATTTGAATGAGTGATTTTGAAGCAACAAAAAAAATAAAAAACCACATCATCTAATCACAATCTATTACCTTAGTTTGTAAATAAAATATTCTATAATTTGTTTTTACAAATAATTTTATTCATAACAAATTAACACTGGTGTAGATGATAAAAGTTATCTAATTTTGTGGACACCAAAGAGTTGGTGGTGAAAAAATGCTCAAACAATATTTTTAAAACTTTCCTCTAATAAAACTTCATACGTGAACAAAATCAATCTAAATCATATTATATTCATATAACCTATAGGGTTAACAAAATATCTAATTCTACCATGTTTTTGAATCCATACAATGATGATCCATTTTGTTTTTTTAAATCTTACTAAATGATGAATTTTAGTATGTAAAACTATAATATATTTTAAAATCCTACATTTGGTTTCAAATGGAAAAGCTAGCAAGTATATAGTAAATAAATTAACCATCCCATCAAAGATATGATAAATCCTAAACCCAGATTAAACCATTGCTAAACTTTTATTGGACTACTCATTTAGTCAACTTTACAAAATTAAAACTTAATTAATGTTACACACTTAGAAAATTATTGCGCGCACACAGCACACATTTTTAAGGTAATATTTATAGCTTTGGGGTTGTGATCTTGAAAATCATTTGTGGGACAAAAAGTTCTAGCTTAGTGTAAAATGGCGAGTTTTCACATATGTCACCATTTCACTATCATGTAATATGAAAGAGGAAGCTTGCATTGAGAATCAAAGTGAACCAGTCTCTTCTCTTTTAGTTGGAAATATTTAGAAACTTATCTTAAATCCATTACTCCAAATATGTTCATTCTTGTAAGAAATTTAGGGAATTTCTTGATTATTGTCATTTTCGCACATGGTGTCAAAGCTATAATAGACTTGTGTCTGCAACTATGGAAAGATCTAATTAGTGTAGAAATTTCACTAAAAGTCAACAAAGAGGAGCTAGCCTAACTGTCAATTCATCCAACACTGGATTTCCTTAATCTCAGCCTAATTTAACGATATTCTCTTCCAACTTACAATTGATTTCAACCAAACTCACCTGGTATAATCACAAATTTTGGAAATCTCATTTGTTATTTGCAATAGGGCACATGATTTAGAGGATAAGTTGACTGGGCTAATTCCTAGCAATGTTTATCCCAGTTAGATATGTTGAAATTGATGTTGGTGTTTTGTAATCCTAAAACTAACAAATAAAACAACATAATACGTATATAGCATTAAAATTTTGAGAAAAAAAACAACCAACATAGGACACACAGGCTATTATACATATACAAAGAGAGTTTTAAGAACCAAGGTTCCTTAATGTAAAGTTTCATCCAAATTTATCTCGAACTCTTCCACAACCCTTGACAATGTAGTAGAGCTTTACTCGTCCACATGGAGACAACCACAAATACATAAGAGTATAAAGGTTTGTTAGAGGCTCTTGTGATGGCTAGATTACCTTGAATTGATGAATGGATTGTGGAAGTTTTGAGAGAAAAAAAAATTTCTCTATAAAAGAATTTCAGCTAAAAATTCTCTAAAAACCTAGCTTAAATCCAATGGTATGTTCCAAATTAAAAAATTAAGCCAATGATAAGGATTTCCATAATTGATTACAACCATATATAAGTGTTTCATCTAATTCTGAATCAATTAAACAAATACAACAAAAACTGATATTTATTGACATTTTTTTAAAAGTCACTAAAAAATATGGGAAGTCAAAATATTAATAATTTATTTTGACATTTATAATAATTGTCGGTATAAAATAAAAAAATTATAGTGACTTTATAATAATTGCTGCTATAAAATTACTTTCTTATTATATAAGTTAAAAATACTATATTAACATATATTTATGCCTTTTTAATTATTATTATTCAATTATAGAGATAATTTCTTAATTTGATTTATTAAGAAAATTTGTTTTAAAGAGGAAAATTATTGCTTTATTGAATTCTTTTGAGGTATTACTTTAAGAAGAAAAAATATTGTTTTAAGAAGAGCACTAAGAGATTCCAAAAAGTTTGATTTTCTATTGTTAATGAGGTAATTTATTACATTAAAAATGATGTTTCCTCATGATTTATTCAACTAGATTCCGATTAATTTCAATAAAAAGTTTTATTCTTTTATTTTATAATTTTGATTGGTTATATAAGCTTTAGGGTTTTGTATAGGAGTTAATTGACCAGACTTTATTTTTCTCAAGTTTGAGTTTTAATTTTATATAAGTTCTTTACATTTTAAGGATTTTTCCTATTATTTGAGATGATTTCTATTATTATTATTTTTCTTTTCGGTTAATTTTATTGTGGTTTTACAGGATTTTTGATAATAGTTTTCTTTTGCACATTAAATCAAACGGTTTGTTTGCGTATATTAATAGTAATTTGTCTTGTGGATCTTTTTTTTTATATTTAGTTTTGTTTGATCTTGATTAATCTTTTTTTTAACTTCTTCTTTTTGAAATCTTGGGTAGATCTAAATCTTTATATTTTGATGATTTGTATGCATTTTAATATGTTTGATATTGTTTTAAGTACATATATGTGTGTGTATGTATTTATATATGTGTGTGTATATATATATATGTATATTGAACTATTTCTTAGAGTTACTAGGATCAAAAGATCTATGTTTTTTTTCATTCGTATATTTTTATTCACAAATTCTAATTAACTAACTAAATATATGTTTTGAGTGAACCTAAACTGTCACTTATATTTTTTATATTGTGTAATTTTGTTATTTCCAATGAAAATATCACAAATGATTACCACTATATCATCTAACTTTTAGCAATATTTACTTTGTGTTTATATTAACATTACAAATAATTGTTGTTAAAACTTATAGCGACAAAAGATATAGTGACATTTGTTTATATGTCAATAAAAATATTAGTAGCATTTATAATACCACTAAAAGTTCTAAAAAATTTCATTAAATGATTATTATGTTGTAGTGAAAGAAGCAATTTCAATTCATTCGTGCAGGGATTCTAGGGCCTTTCTTAGATTTTTAGTCATTTTCTCACACTCAAACTAATATAAATAGTAAAGAGAAAGAACACAATTTATTTAGTTTACCTAAAACAAACTTATATTTAGCATAATCAATATGTCAATATCTTCTCATATTTCTTTTTATAATGAATGCATTTATTAATGTATTATTTTATCACATATATATGAGAATATACTTCTATATATGATTCTAATCTCTAAGAAAAATTTACTAAGATTCTGTTTTTTAGGAACAATCATAAACAAACTCTTCATGAGTTAAACCTAAATTGCTTATTAGTATTGGGATGTTGCTCCTTATGCCCCTGTTTATTGACTGGGGAGTGGAGCCCCTATTCATTGACTAAGCAACAAGACCCTATGTACATTGCATCTTATAAATGAAACAATCACTAGTTTCAACATAAATTGCTATTTCATGCTTGCAAACAAATTAAGGCCTTTAGCCTCAACGTTGGTTAAGGGCTTAGAGAGATTGGTGAATTTGGAACTTAGATTTTAGTTTTTAAAATTTTTCAATGTAAAACCACCCACAATGCCCTATCCATGTTATTTTCTTATGTTACCCCATCAATTCTATCAGGTCGTAGATGATATCTGTATAGTAGGTAGATATGGTAATTGATTTATTTTCTCAAAGGATCTGATGTGCCTGCAAACTCTTATTGGATAGTTGCTGAATTAGATATATGTATCATGTTAATTGTTCATTGGATATAGTTTATATGACCATAAAGTATATGATAGTAATATGAACTTTGGGAGAACTACATATTAAAATCTTTGCAATTGGAGAGCTAAAAGTCATATAAACCCTATATTAGAAACTCATATTTTTCAATACAGGATTCAAGCCTTATACCTTACACTTAGAATATTAACATACTATCACACTCTACTCTAGTTTTCTGCTAACACTAAACTCTGATATCAAATAATACAAATATTTGAAAACCATATCTCAAAAGCTAGTGGTCAGATTAGAGGATCCAAAGTTATATAAACACAATTTCATTGTAAGATTCAAATCTCATACATTGTATTTAGAATCCTAACATATAAAAAAGAGCATATATTGTTATTATATACGGTGATTATATATAGAAGCTTGAAATTACAACTAATACCACTAAAAACAAGGTTTCTGTTGACACAGAACTTGGGTTGGAATAGACAATAGGGAACGACCTTCCCCAACACTTACTTTTATCCCGGAAACTTGCTGGGTTATAATCATCGATGCAACCTCATCCCTCGACACTAAACCTTTGCTGACATGCATTCACGCCAAACTGACTGAATCTTTTATTTTGACATTGTAAATTGAAATAACACATATGTAGCATTAAAACGAACTTATTAAGCAATACATCTATTGGTGAGATAGTATGTATGATAACATAGATATAAGAATAACATGCCAGACTCAAATACTAGTAACTTGAATTATTATTGATCCGTTTGGTTTGTGCATACATGACAATGACACAATAACACAATTACAAGAATATTATTTAAGAGGGCTTCCATTTATTGGAAGACATATTTATTAACCCAAAATATACTCATAGATATCTATTTGCGAGGAAAACATAGTCTAATTGCCAGTTCCGGGACTTGGAACAGACCTCAAAATTTGGTCATCCCTTGCAATGTGCTTGCAAGGGATGTTGGAGCTGAATTCTGTAGCAACATTGTAACTTTCACCAGTTGGAGACAATGTAGCAGAGCCCTTTTGAAGGGCAGTTGGAGCTGAATTCTCCAGTACATCAAAAGGGATGTTCATTTTCTCCGTGCTCAGGACCTTTCTACCTTCCAAAGAAGATGTATAGAAGATAGCAACAAGAAGAAAGGTAAGAGCAATTTTGCGCAAAGAAGCCATACAAAATGCAGTATTGCAGAGAAAAGAATGTTGTGAAGTATTGAGGTGATTTTGCATTGCGACTCTTGGTTTATGTAAGGGAAGGGAGGCACAAAGGTCAAAATAGTTTGGCCACTGTCAATCACTAGACGTGTGCCATGAAATAGCCTGTGAATGTTGGGTTAGGTAAATTTAAACCAGCTGTTGGATTTTGTTTTCTAGTTTTGCATGGATTGTCCAGAATCTAAATGTGAGAATTAAAATGGCTTATTTCTTCAGTAACCCCATTTACCAGATAATATGATATGATATGATTTAATTTTTAGTTTTAGACCTAACATGCAGGATTTTACTACATAATATGAGAGATGTAGATGGTCGTTCGGTTAATTTGATTAACCAATACTTCTGACTGATAAGAAACACGCCTTTCTATAGGTGGCAATGGTAAATTTTAAGTCCTTAGATTCTAGTAATCACTGATCAGGTTACCAGTCCTTTCATCATCCTACCACGAATTGATCCCAAGTCAGCCCTTGTATTTTAACGAAAGCTTACAATATTTTTTTTCTATGCGATTAGAAATAGGAGTTCCCTAGCCCTTTCAAAATTTTGCATCAAAATTGTTTTACAAATATATGCTTGCATTTATAGGTAAGATTGGATTCGAATCAAGCTTAGCTTGAACAAGTGCAAAATGAGTTTGGTTCAAGCAAACTCTAGCTCGAGCTTAAGTTTGAGAGTTAAATATTTTTTAACTCAAACTCAAGAAGTATTCGACTTATCAAACTTATAAGCTTATAAAATTTTGATATAAATTGACTTAAATGTCATCATTTTGATCAATATGTATCAAAATGACGTTATTTTAATTATTTTTGCTCGACAACAATATCAAATTAAACTCAAAACTCAATTTGAGCTTCAACTCGAGCTCCACTCCTCTTGAGTGAGCCAAACTAGAACAACTTTGAGACAAATTTAAACTCACATTTAGCTCTGCTGAAATTAAATCTAACCTTACTTTTACGTCTTTTTTGTCACCCAACAAAAATAATAATATGATGCTTCATTGTATTATTTGTAAGTTGTTGACAATGATCAATAAATCTCTTAACGCACATAGTTTTTGACCATTTCACCATCAAATAGATTCAATAATCATTCTGTTACCAGAAAATACATGGCCCTTATTGCGTTTAAAAACATAAAAGCCCAAAAAATAAACAATAGCACGGCACATATCGCGGCTGGTTTATTGTATCACACAACTTGAAATTACATGAACATTCTGAATGCCACTTCAATGATACACATACATATATGTGCTTACAGCATAGCACTCTTACATACTAAACCCGATTTATTATTCAATGTAGCAACATCAAAATAACAAACTCTTAAAACAATAACAGATAAACTTATTCAACAATTATATAGGGGATAATGTTGAGCGGGAAATCATGCCATGCTGCCAATTCCGGGACTTGGAACTGATGAATCAAGAACTTTGTCATCCTGGGAAATTTCCATTGTATTCAACCTCTTGTCTGTAGTCAATTTATAATCTAATTTTCCACCAGAAGTTGTTTCAGTGCCCTTGTCAAATGCACTTAGAATCAAATTCCTCTCTGGGGCAGGAGCTTTATTTTCTCCAAGCTCAAGACACTTCTTCCTTCCAAAGAGGGTTAGTTGAAAATGCTAATCAGAAGAGCCAAGATAAAAGCCGTCTTGCTCAAGGAAGCCATGAAACGTACTTTGAAACAAAAGGTAGGCAGTAAGAATATATATGCAGGGAAGATTATTAAGTAATGAGGTGATTTATACTTGTTTGTATGCTTTATTCTGACTATTTATCATGGTGAAGAAGCCAAAGGGTCAAATCAGTTCGGCTCCTGTCAGTACTGTACTTGATGTGTTTGAAGTTGAAGTAATTTGCTGGAGTGTCATTTTGAATGTTGAGACTGGATTTAAACTGAGTTTGTTCGACCTAAAGCAAATACATATGCATTTAAAATAGATAATGAATATGGGAACTAAGCTGAGCGCTTTCTATGTCTGACTCTGCTTGCAGATTTTTATCATCTTTTATACATTTACATGGCTGCAGGCCACTTGAAATGGAGAGAAATTGTGAAAACTAACAAAAATTTAAGGCATGTACATTTGGGCAACATTGAGAGCAGTGTTAAATGCGATAAACTATATATCAATCTGATAAACAATCAGCTAGAGTTAAATATTCTTTTTCTTATTCAGAAAGTTCAAGTGACAACGTAAATTAGTGCTCTTGGTAATTCAATTATGTAGATTGCGTGTGTGGCTTTACATCTTGAAATTTAACACTGGTGCAGACGTTAAAAGTTACCCAATTTAGTGGACGCCAGAGAGAACGTGGTGAAAAAAGGCTCCAGCAATCTTTTTAAGACTTTCCTCTAATAAAATTTCAAATTTCACCATGTTATTGAATATAGAATGATGATTGAGTTTAGTTCTTTAATCTTCCTTAATGATGATTTTTAATGGATAAAACTATTATACTTTTTAAAATTTTATGTCTGGTTTTGGATAATCTAAAAAGTATATAGTAAACTATTTGACCCTTCTATCAAAAATTAGATAAACCTTAAAACTTTGATTATGATATGCATCCACCCATTTTTAAGCTTTTATTGAAATATTCATTTAGTTGGTTTTACAAAATTAAAACTTAATTAATATTACCCCACTTAAGAAATTATCAAACATTCCATCACTTGGACAACATAAATTATTTTTATTTTAATTCTAAAAAAAATAAGAACAAGTTTGACTCTCTAGTAAATAATATTTATCTTTAGAGTGGTCACCATTTCAAGAAAATGAGATAGTCTAATGATAACACCTTTATCATTAATTTGTTTAACGTGAATACCATTACTGAACCAAGACAACATTAATATGTTCAATTGTATATCTTCTATGTATGTATGTATGTGTATGTGTATGTGTATGTATGTATACATACACATATAAAAAAAAAGTATATCAAAATTATCATGATCCAATAGAAACAAAAATCATTAAATTAGTAAGTTGTAACATAAAATTCTCATTAACCCTAAATATCAAAAGTCTCAAAACACCTAGTCTTCAACATGACCTTAAGGGCTATTAGCCTTGGTCCCCTAGTTAAGGGATTAGTCAACATCAACTTTATATTATTATATTCTACCATAATATCTCACTTCTTTACAACGTCCTTTATTGTTAGATATGTTAATATTATTTTAGTGTTATGATCTATTAGTGATCTTGTGAATCTTAGTTAAAAACTCAATTACACTACTATCACAATGGATCGTGAGGTGTTTAGAAATAGAATCGATAATAAACAATCTAGAAATGAAACCTTTAAACGTACAACCTAAGAAACTGCCCACAACAAGCTATAAAATCAATGTGCATGCTTGAGGATGCCACTAATAACTATTTAACCCTTTTCTTTGATATGATTCCTTTAGTGAGAAAAACAAAAAAACAAAATTAATCCAAAAGTTAATTTTAGATCATCCACATAACCACCAGAATTATTTGTTAGCAAGTATCTCATTATATTCTTAGTTCTATGATGCAAACTACTGAGAAACACAATGGATGGCGTGAGTGTAAGAGAGAAGAAAGATATGTGTTGTTTCATTTGAATCGAAATGCAAGATAGGACCATCATTTGGGGGTTTCGTGAAGAGGAATGTTGCCATTTTGGAAATTTGATGTTGTTTAGGAATTAATGGAATGGTCTCATTTTAATGTTCTTATGAAATGTAAGTGTAAAATGTTGGAGGGAAAGTTGGTTATGCAAAAAAATTGTCAATGCAATTCACGTTTCTTTCTTCTGATTATGTTCTCTCATGTTTGTTATTCTTCTGTGCATCTTCTTGTTCTTTTAATTCTTTACCAAACCTTAAGCATTAGCATCGTGGTTTCAGAGCTTGACCTGGCTATGGCAAAGACTCGTAATCCAAAACTTAAAAGGGAGATCATCCAAATGATAGCTCAAGTGGTAGTTGAGGCAGAAACTCGACAGCAAGGGAGGTTACAAAAGACACAAGATCGAATGCAACAACCCATGGAAGATCTTAAGAACATCATTAGCGGCCTAAGCTTTTCTTTGAGAGATTCACAGAACTAAAATCTGTGAAAGCAAAGGATTACCTTTCAAGGAAGCCTAAATCATTGTTTGGAAAATTTTGCCGGGTCAAGTACTTGCAAGTGATTCACCAGAAGATGGAATCATCATTTTTTGGCAATCTTAACCACAGGAACCTTCTGAGTTCTGGTGAATTTCCAGATACTGGATTCTTTGCCTCATTTGCAGAAATGGCAAAACGGGTTTGGCTCCTACATTGCTTAGCCTTTACATTCCAGCCTGCGGCCTCCATCTTTCAAGTAAACAAAGGGACTCGATTCTCAGAAGCTTACATGGAAAGCCTAGATGATGAAGCCTTCCTTTCAATGGACAGCACGCAACAATCCGACCCTCGAGTGGCTTTCACAGTTGTTCCAGGTTTCAGAATTGGTAAAACAGTTCTACATGCCAGGTTTATCTCTCCCACTTTCAAACTAATTAGTTACAACCATTAATCACCATTTGCCGAGAAAACATTGATTGACTGGAAGGCTATACACTGAAAAGAATCTTGGGTGTGAACAAATGCACGCGTATCTGTCGAATGAGTGACCGCCACATGGCATGAATGACATGTAATGGCTCTCTCATTGGTGTGATACATTGCATCAGTTCGCACGCGAGATCTTCCCCATGGTTTTGATATTTTTTTGCATAAATTAAAGATCAGACAAATGGGGTTTCCTGGTTGATAAGTGCTATGTGGGGACTGTAAGACGCTCCCAGGGATTTTGTCCCTTTTTCTATGTGGCCAATTCGAAAAGGAAATTAGGTAGACTGAATGAATGGTTTTCTTTTTATTATGTAAGATAACTTCCTGTCAAATTTTGTTGATATTAGAACAATGACAGAGGGATGTTAGCTGTTTTGCGCCATCACTTGATAATAATATTGATGTTCTTAATGTACACAATGATTTATTTTATACAGAGCAATGCAATGTGTATATCTTTTGGTACACAATTTAGGTATATTAATAATATATCATCATATGATTGAGTGTTATTTAATTTTAAATTCAAAATTATTCAATCACATAATGACATATTATGTTTAAATTGTTTATCAAAAATGTATACACATAATTTTATATATATATATATATATATCTGCCTATCTGTATTTCTCAATCCACGTATTAAAAATCGTAGCAGTTATTGTTGTCAAGTATACTTAGACTGTCAATTCAAAAAGGGTATTTGGTTAATGAGTTGTTAAAGTCATGCATTATTAAAGGTTATAAATTCAAAAAGAAATGCTCAATCAATCACTATCCTCCACCTAATGTTTGGCCAAATCACAGGTTACTACTATGTAATTCTTCAATTACATAGGAGGAAAATTTGGGAAATTAGTAATCGACTCTTGAACTAATCGTGTTGATTATTAAATTCTAGCTCACCTAACTTCCTAAACTATATGAAAAATAAAATAGTCAAAAGCATTACCCACCTTTTGTAGAAATCTTACTTGATTTTGCTTTGGTTTTGATCAATTATGTCCAAAGCTATATATCAAAGATTCCTGCCTTCAACAAAATCTATTTATTTACCCAAATCACGCCGCCCACGTAGATTCATAGTGCACATAATTTGCTTCATCACGCCTGACTCTAACTGACATGCCACACCACAAGACAATTGGAGAATTAACTGGTTCAATTTATTATCAAATTATAATGAATAAATTTTGTTTTAAAATTTGTAAAAAATAAAATCAATCATGATACTCACACTTATGAAGATTAGAATATATCTTTTAAGAAGTAATAATTATTCATTTGATTTCAATAAAAAAATTAAAATTAAAAAAGTCTCAATGTTATTATACAAAAAAAACATAATTTTGTAAATTATTGTCTATAGAAGACATTTTAATGGATATAAGATATTTTTTTCTTTTTATTTATTTTTGAATTTATTTTTTCTTATAAACCTTTAGAAATTTATTTAATATAATAAAAAATAATCAAATTACTCAAAACTAGTCAAACCCAGTTTTGATCTATTTATCTGATCAAACTTGATTTTTGACTAAGTTTAATCGAGTCAAAGGCAAAACCAATTTTTTATATTAATCAGACTAGACTTGGAGTTGGTTCCTAGTTCAACTGGTTGAACTGGTTGATCCGATTCGATCTGATCCAGTCAAATCATTGGTTAAAACTCTTATACAGTGATTTATAACTTAGATGAATTTTGTTCAAAGCTTATCCTTGAATAAGTTTTAGAGGTTTCGATAAGTGATTAGCGACTAGGTAATTCTTACTTGATACTTCACAAGGACAAGGAATGTCACTCTAAGTCAAGGCATTCTAATTCAAAAGGTGAGGATATATTCTTTCTATATAAATAATATGAGAATGTTTGTAGAAGACTTAGATTGATTAGAATTATATCCATTGTAATCTCAAAAGGATGGGAAATCCTATTTCTACAAAATTTGAATATATCTTTCCCTCCGAAGAATCCTATAAATATAAGGGGGGAAAAAGAAAGAGAAAGAGGTACACAAATATATATATAAATAAATATAAGAGTAATATTATATGTATACATTTTAAATACACAATATGAGTACACAGATAATATGTCATTATATAATTAGGTGTTATTATATAATAGATATTGTGATGCGGATAATAAAAACAAAATAAATACTAATTGTTGAGAAAATCATTGTTGTTCTTTTGCAATACACCTCAATCGATAATAACATAGTACATGTAGACATTTCAATAGTTAGACTAAACCACGTTAAAAATCTCGTGTCTTATTTATTTATTTTAATTTTTCATTTACATTTTAATATATGTACGATAGTAGACATATGAAAGTCTTTTCATATTCTAATTGTTGCTAAATGATCTTATGTGTAAGACTTGAAATTCAGTATATTAGAATGTGACAAGAAATTGTATTAATAATTTAATGTAAGAGGAAGGGCACCATATTCCACCTTGACAACTCTAATAGATATTCCACATAGGGTTTTGAAAATATAACCAATCTTTAGAAGACTTAAAAAGTAGTGTAGAGTACAACTATTTTGCATAGCATAATTAGTGCACCCTTAAGGCTAGCACATTGTATCTCGAGCAAGGAATGACTTCTAAGACTAAATGAATTATTGACAATCTTTCCCATATTACTTGATAGATACATAACTCTATCCTATCGTTAAACACCTTATTAGAGAGCCTCATTTTTTAAAGAGAAATGTCCACAAAAACATTTATGCTGTTCATAAAAACTACTTGCTCTTAATAACCGGTAGAGTGGCAAATTAATAATCGAAGGATATTAAATCCCCACCGCTTGCTAGAAAATGGTAGACACATGTTTGACATACAACTTTTCAGTTATTTAATTTATTTTTATGTTTGACATATGTGCTTGCATGCTAGAAAATGGTGATGGGCTTGGAGTTGCTGATAGGTGTATGAGATGTGTAAAGTTTTGGGCCTTGTTTATTGGGCTTTTCTTCACTATGGTGGCCATTTATTTTCATCTCTTTCTAGAAGATAATGTCAACTTGGTATCTAGAGCAACAACTTGTACAACTAGGGTGGGATGCAAATCAGCCAGCGCGAACATTTTTTAGCTTGAGTTTGATTCAAATAAAAAATAATTCAGTTTTAGTACATTGAGCCAAAATTAAGTATGACTTGAGTTCGACTCAAATGAAAAATGGTTTAATTTGGTTCAGTTTGAATTCGACTTGATTTTATAGTTCAAATAAATGGTTTGAATTCATAGCTCGGTTCAGTTCGAAATCATGGTTTGAATTGATGATTCAAATTTATGACTCAGATTCGTGACTCGAGTTTATGATTCATTAATAAAATGATGTTATTTTACCTAAATAATATTCAAATTTCTTGATTCAAGCCATAAATTTAAATTGAACTGAATCACGAATTTAAATCACTAATTCAAACTATGAATTCTAACTAAGTTAAATCACAATTTCGAACCATTAATTCAAATTATGAATTCGAGTTAAACTGAACCGAATACCTTTTAATTTGAATTCGATTTAGTTTTAAAAAAAAATCAAATCTTTTAGCTCGGATTCAGTTCAAATTCGAATCAAACTGAATCAAACCTAGCCGGCTTTCGAGATCGAGCTTGCTTGGATCATATCCAAGCCTGTGTACAACATGGAAACTTTTACATAACCTGAATAGTTTTTCTTTTTCATCTTGTTTTATTAATTCTTCAATTTCCAAATACCATTTTCATTTGGATACTTATACTTCTGACTTTATTCGGTGAAATCGCTGGCCTAAAAAGAACTATCCGTCATGACCTGCTTGTAGTGCAGTATTCGAAACTTTCTTTGTGCCGATGCAACTCCTCGTTCCGGTTCATGGTGCTGGAATTCAAACTTACTGGTGGGAAAATTTGCAATAACGGCAAGTACACCGAACTTCAGTGAATTCGGTGCAAGAACATGAAGCAACACAATAGAGAAAGTGAATGGTCGATTTTTTATGTGATTCTGCAAAGAATACCAAGACCATATGGCCATGGTATCACCATTATTTGTATAGTGATGACAAAGAATTACAAAGTTGTAATAAAAACTTCTAAGAATGAGTATATGTTAAGGTCTCTCTATCTATTTTCTCCATTAAAAATATAATGACTGAGATTACAACAAGAGCTTGTGCCATCTGTAGCTTAGTGTAAAATGGCGAGTTCTCACAAAAGTCACCATTTCACTAACATGTAATATGAAAGAAGTGGCTTGCATTGAAAATCAAAGTGAACTAGTCTCTTCTCTTTTAGTTGGAAATCTTTAGAAACCTAGCTTAAATCCATTGGTCCAAATATGTTCGTTCTTGTAAAAAATTTAGAAGCTATAATAGACTCACATCTATAATTATGGAAAAATCTAATTCGTGTCAAAATTTCATTGAACGTCAACAAAAAAAAGGAGCTAGCCTAACTTTCGATTCACCCGGCATAATAAACTAACATTATGTTGGTGTTTTGTGATCTTTAAATGAACAATTAAAACAACAGAAAATGTATATAATATTAAAATTTTGATCACAAAACAGCCCCCATAGGACACACGGGCAGTAGTTATACATATAAAAGGAAGATTCTAAGAGCTAAACCTGTGTTTGGAGGCTTCTTCATATAAAGTTCTACCTTGAATTCATTTTGAAACTCTTCCACAACTCTCTGCAATAATGTATTACGTTCTTTACTTGTCCACACAGAGACAACCAAAAACACACAAGAGTATAAAGGCTTGTTAGAGGCTTTGATCACCTGGTGAATGGATTGTGGAAGTTTTTGAGAAAAAATATTTATCTCCATAAAAGAATTTCAACTAGAAATTCTCTGGAAACCTAGCTTAAATCCAATGGCCATTTTGTATTTTTGATAATTAATAGAAGTTCCAAATTAAAAATTAAGCCAATGATGAGGATTGCCACAGTTGATTACAACTGTATGCAAGCATTTCTTGTAATTTTGAATCAGTTAAATAAGGAAGCAATTTCAATTCATTCCTGCAAGGATTTTAGGTAGACCTGGCCACGGTTCATGAACCGCCGGTTTACGGTTCGAAAACATAAGGACCCTAAACCGAAACCGTAATAGAACGGTTCGTCCACGGTTCGGAACCGACGGTTCCGGTTCATGGCCCAGGTTAGGAACCGACGGTTTCGGTTCAAAACTGATATTGAACTGTCAATTTTAATATATGATCTTGATTTAATTTTTAAATTATTAATTACAATATTAAAAATTAAAAAAAAGGCTTGGACTTAATTTTTCAATTAAGTTTCTTACGTATCTTCTTAGGGTCTATAAGTTGATTTTCATTCACATTTAATATATGTAAATATTGACCAAATTTTTTATTACCGGAAGAATTTTTACTACTTGCCATTTTTTGATAATAAATAAAATTAATTATATAAATAAATTATTTGATTAATTATAAAAGATAATAAAAAAGTAAATAAAATTAATTATATAAATAAATTATATAATTAATTAGGAAAGATAATACAAAAATAATAAATAAAATAAATTATAGAAATAAATTCTATAATTAATTATGAATTGTATAATAAAAATAGAAATTAGAATTAATAAAAAATTAAGAAAGAATTTAATTAAATTTAAGAGAATTTGATTGAATTGAAATATTGAGAGAGTATTAAGAGTTGAAAGAATGAGAATGAGAGTTTGAAGGATTGAGAGTGAGAGTAGTAGAGCGATTGAAATTTGAGAGAATGAAATTTGAATTGATATATATATAAAAAGAAAATTTTTGAAAAAATTAAAAAATAGGGGGGTAAAATAATTTAAGAAATTGCAGGGGATCCCCTGCAATTTCGCTGAAAATTGTCCCCTGCAGTTTTTCTTCAAACTTCAGCAAGCCAACAGTTCAAGGGAACCGTTGGCTATTTAAGTAAAATTAAAAAAAATTCAAATTTTTTTCGGTTCAGCACAGTAAACTGTCAGCTCATAAACCGATGTGAACCGGCGGTTTCACGGTTCCAATTTATGTAAACCGGAACCGAACCGCAAAACCCTGGTTTCGGTTTCGGTTCATTCTGGTTTTGGGTTTGCCGGTTCCGGTTCCGGTTTTATCCGGGCCGGTTTTGGTCCGGTTCACGGGCCAAATCGGCCCATGGCCAGGTCTAATTTTAGGGCCTTTTCTTGACTTTTTGTCTTTTTCGTTTACACTCAAACCAATACAAATAGTAAAGAAGAAGAAGGCAATTTCTTCCAATACATCAAAAGTAGATTTACATATATTATAATTAATATTATTTTAATATCTGTTCATCTTTCTTCCTATAATAGATGTATTTATTAATGTATTATTATATCACTTACATAAGAGGATATGTTTCTGTATATAATTCTTATCTCTAAAATAAAATTTTACAAAAATTTTTAATTCTAATAAAAATTATAAAATTATCCTTTATAAGTTAAACCTAAACTGTTATGAGTTTAAAGGTATTACCCTCTACACCCACCTACTGACTGGGGAGTGGAGCCCCTACTAACTAACTAGACAACATGACCCATGTGCATTGCAACTTATAAATGAAATGGGCACAAGTTTTAACATGATTTGTCGTTTCATCCTTGCAAACAAATTGGTTTAGAAGGTCTTCAGCCTCAATGTTGGTTAAGGATTAGAGAGTTTTGGCGAATTTGGAATCTGTTACAGATTTTAGTTTTTCAAATTTTTCATGGAGTCAAACCACCCCCAACCCTCATCCATGTATTTTTTTCTCATGTTACCCCATCAATTTTGTAAGGTCGTAGATGATATTTAATAAGTATATATTATATTTGATTTATTTTTTCAGAAGATCTGATATACTTTTTAAGCTCTTATTGGATAGCTATTGAATTAAATAAATGTATCATGTTAGTTATACATCAGACATAGTTCTATGACCCAAAAAGAATATTATTATATATGCTGAATTGTATATAAAAGCTTGAAATTACAAGATATAAATTATAAGTTGTAATTTCAAGCTTTTATCTGGTATTTAGTTTTATATAAATATAGTATTGTGACAATTAATTAAAAACGTAAGAGATATTTTCGTATTTTAAAAATTTATAAAACATAAAAAAATAAAAATATGTATCTAATATAAAAATATATAAAATATGTGTTTAATATGTTTTGGATTAAAAAATAATGTATTTAAAACATGAATTAAATGAGAAGACAAATTTAACATGAATAATTCAAGTTTATATCACTTAAAATAAGGTTTCTGTTGTCGACGTAGAACTTGTGTTGGAAAAGAAAAATTCTTTGCCAACTTTTATCTGACGAGATTTCAACAGGCATAAGAATCTCTTGTTGTACTTATTCTTTACCCCAATCCCAACTTACATTTTCATCAAATACTACATACCCACTAATTGAAATCTTACCACTTAGAGGGTTATACAATCTATACGCTTTGGATTGAGTATAATAACCAATAAAAATGCATTTTTCAGATTTTTCATCAAGCTTTTGACGAACTTGAGAATTTACCAAAACATAAGCAACACACCCAAAGACTCGTAAACGACTTACAGTTGGTCTCCTTCCATGCCAAGCTTCATATGGAGTTTAATTCATGACAACCCTTGTTGGTGAGAGATTCAACACATAGATAGATGTTGCTACAACTTTTACCCAAAAGTGGTTTGAAGGTCCTCTTGTTTGTAACATCTTTCTTGCCATCTCTATAATGGTTCGATTTTTCTACTCAGCGACACCATTTTGCTTTGGAGTGTAAGGAGTTGTTAACTCCCTATGGATGCCATTTCCTTCACAAAACAAATTAAATTCTTTGGACATGAACTCTTCACCTCTATTTGTGCGAAGAACTTTGATATGGTAGTCACTTTGCTTTTTCACCATAACCTTAAATTTATGGAACTTTTCAAAAGTTTCTGACTTGCTTTCTAGAAAATAAACCCAACTCATACGACTATAATTATCAGTAAATAGCAAGAAATAACGACTCCCACCCAAGGACTCAGTTTGCATAGGCCCACGTAAATCTACATGAATTAATTCTAGACATTTTTAAGCTCTCCAAGCTTTTCCAATAGGAAATGACTTCTCAGTTTGTTTTCCATAAATGCACCCTTCACATAAATCAATAGAGCCAATTTTTGGTAGTCCATGAATCATACCTTTATCACTTAGCAATTTTAGGCCCTTAATATTGAGATGCCCGTACCTCAAATGCCATAACTTTGAGTCATCCTTTACACTTGTAGCGAGAGCAAAATTCTCCATGTTAGAAACATCCAATAGGAACATCTTGTTTGAAATCATGTTGATATGAACCTTTTGGCCTGATTTCTTATTTTTAATGACACATATATTGCCATCAAATAAAACGAAATATCCACCTACTATCAATTGTCTAACACTCAATAAATTATATCCTAAACAAGTACAAATTAAACGTTATTTAACACTTTTACTTTGCCATGGCTAGTGTCAACTCCAACCGTGGCTTTTCCTTCAACTTGCATCTCCTTTTTGTTACCAAGTTGTATCTTTATCCTTTGCATCTTATCAAGCTCCTGGAACAGAGATTTGGTGCCTATGATATGGTTCGAACAACCGTTATCTACAAACCACAAATCACTTGGTTTATAGTTAGTATCAATACAAGCCATAAAAAGGTTGTTTTCTTTTTCATTTTCTATTGCAAAATTCATCTTCTAATTTTTGTACCAATAATCAGCTTTTATATGCCCATATCCCTTGCAACGATAACATTGAATGTCACGCTTTGTGTTTCCTTGATTATTGGATTGCCCTTGCCCTTTATTTCTTCTTCTGCCTCTGCCGTTACAGCGACCATGACCATGACTGCGGTATCCTCCTCTTCCTTGACCTCTTCTTACTGAATGGTCATTTTCTCCATGTTTGGTGGTTGTCTCTTTCACTTGAAATGCCTTCCCTTCTTTCTTTTCAAGTGATCTATTGATTCTTAACTCGTGAGCTTGAAGAGATCCCATCAATTCATCAACAGAAAGAACTGCCAAATCATTAGCTTTTTCTATAGCAACTACCATATGGTCAAATTTTGGAGTCAAGCTTCTCAATACTTTTGCAATGATTGTCTCATCTGAAATTTGCTTACCGTAAGAGCGCATTTGACTGACTATTGCCATTGCTCTTGACAAAAAATTAACAATTGATTCATCATTCTTCATAACCAAAGTTTCAAACTCACATCGCAATGATTTCAATCTCACTACTATGACCTTTGAACCACCTTGGAATTCCTTCTGCAGAATTGACCATGCTTTTTTTGATGTGGTTGCCGTTACAATCCGTGAGAAAATAGTCTCATGGACTGCTTGCTGGATAATGAATAATGTTTTGGCATCTCTCTCCTTGGTTTCTTTCAGACATTCCTCCTCTTCTTTATTAGGTTCTAATATATCAATGAACCCATACTCCACCAAGTCCTACAATGCCTGTGATCTGAGTAGTGTCTCTATCTTAATACTTCACCACTCATACTTCTCACCATTGAAAATCGGTATAAGTGACTGAGAGGAAGAAAACCTAGTTGCCGCCATTAATCTCTCTATATCACTCTTCAAACTCAAATGCCTAATAGAGCCAAGCCTCACGTATTTTTACTCTTTTGCCCAAAAGACCAAAACTTGCTCTAATACCAGATTTGTTGAAAAAATAAAATTAAAAAAGGTAACAAGAAAGAGATAACTCAGGCATAAATAAAATCTGAGTAGATGTTTTTTATTAAAAAAAATAGTTGGTCCATATATAAACAACGTGAAGTGCCTATATATATATATATATATATATATAAGCCTAAAACAAATAAACTAAGGCTTTCAAATCACTCCATCACTAACGAAGGTCCACTACAGCCACTACCGTATTATTAGCAACAATATCCACTACGTAATTGACTAAAACAAACTGGAAATTACTAAGCATAAAACTCGGTTAACCTTTGAATCACATCTCAATAACAATCCTTTCATGCCTTGGTCCAACATATCGTCCATTTGTCTGAACAATCAAATCACACCACATTGTTATGTCTTTTGATGATCTTTACGACTTGTTGTTAAGTGAAGAATCTCAACTGGCACAAGACTCTCTATCCTTTAAAGCCATCATCCCTTCAACACATTATACTGCCTACCAGCCATATTGTAAGGGTTGAGGTCATGAATGCAATAGGTAGGGATATAAAAGTCGTTTTCCTTTTTATGGCAACACTTTCTCGTCTTCTCATGGTACTTAGTTTGGGTGTGCGTTAACCACTTACTCACCTCAATTTTCTAGTGACATGACTTCCTTTGATTTGTTGCTTACTTGCTTCAATTGTTATGATGTTAGCCATGTTTCAAAACAGTGCCTTTTTCCCTGAATGCATGATAACCAAGCCATTAACACATCTTAAACTCTAGTTTGGCCTCACAACAACCTTACATCATCTTCTAGCGCTTCTAAACCTTGGGTTGTTGATTCTAACACCACTTATCATTTAACCAATGACATGAAAAACTTAACTATTCATTCTGAATATACTAGACTAGAAGAGCTTGTTAGTAGTGATGGTAACACACTTCCTATTACTCACGTTGGTTTAAATACTTTTTTCTTTTAATTCCAAACCATATTTTTTCAAGATATTTTACATGTTCCATCTGTCAGCCATAATTTGCTTTCTGTTAATTCTTTTACTCGTACTAATAATGTCTCTTTTGAATTTTTTTCTTGACTATTTTTTGATTAAGGATTTGACAACTCGAGTAGTCTTGTACAAAGGCCCAAGTGACAAAGGTTTATACTTTCTTTTTGTGGAGCCATATTAGTCATTGTCTGGTGGTTACAAAGCCTTTTCATCCACATTGTTGATCTGCCACGCACACCTTGGGCATACTTCCATACCCATTGTTAAACATGCCTTGCGACAATTTAATATAATTTTCTCAATGATTTATGTACTCGTTGTCATGCAATAATGTCAGTAAAATCTCTAAGTTACCTTTTCTATCATCTAATTTAATTGTTTTTCCTTTATTAGAATTAATATGTTTAGATGTTTAGGGGCTTGCCCCGGTTTCTTTAATAAATGGTGCCAAATATTATGTTCTTTTCTATGATCACTTTAGAAAATATTCATGGTTATTTTTTATTAAATACAAGTATGAGGTTCTTAATTGCTTTATTAAATTTCATGGCATTGTGGAAAAATATTTTAGCCTTCCCATTAAAACCTTTCAGTGCGATTGGGGTGGTGAGTTTCAAGCCATGAAAATTTATCTTATCGACAATGGTATTTCTCAACTACGTTCCTATCCCTATGCCCTCGAACAAAATGGTTGTGTTGAAAGGAAGCAAGCCATATTGTTGAAATTGGCATAGACATGCCTATGCATTTTTGGGAACATGCCTTTGTTGTTGCCTTTTACACTATCAATCGACTTCCTACTCCTAATATTGACCACATTTCTCTATATTAAAAACTATTTTGTGAATCACCAAACTATGCACACCTTAAAATTTTCGATTGCACTTGCTACCCTTGGTTATGACCATATGCCAAAAGTAAATTATCTCTTCGTTCCAAATAATGTGTTTACCTCGGTTATAGTAAAGTTCGTAAGGGTTATCTTTGTTTTGACATTTCTGGTAACAAAATTTACTTCTCATGGCATGTTCTCTTTGATGAATGGGTATTTCCTTTCAAAGGTTCAAATGCAAATGATGATCAAATTGATAGCCCAATGCCCAATCATTACATCAGCCTACTAATACTTAGTCCCCTAATGTAACCTCTAACATCAACACATAAACCTGCTACTATACCATTACTGTTAACTCTGCTGATTGCCTCTTAGTCCCCTGTATTGACCGTAGTAAATTAAGCCTCCCTAGTATGAATTTATAAGTGGATCTCACACATTTTTTGCCCTATTCAATGTCTGGCTCATCATTGACTCCTCTACCATCTGAATAAAACATCTATCCTATGGTGACGAGGGCAAAATCAAAGACGTTGAAACCTAAGTCATGCATCACTGGTTTGGTCACTCTTGAATCGCCCATTTCTTTCTTTGAAGCATTCAAACACAAGGTTTAACATGATATGATAAGTGTAAAAATTGACATGCTCCTATTGCAAGGCATTTGGGACTTGGTTCCTTAGGAGGAAGCCTCCAATATTGTTGGCAATAAGTTGGTGTTTTAAGCTAAGAAAATTTAGATAGTGCTATTAATTGCTATAAGGCTCATCTTATTGCAAAAGGGTTTCATCAATGCCTTAGTATTGACTACTTTAAGACCTTTAGTCTAGTGATTAAACCATCCATAATCAAACTGATTCTCTCCCTTGTTGTGTCCTCTAGATAGACCATAAAGTAATTCGATGTCTTTAACGCCTTTCTTCATAACAACTTGATGAAGTCATGTATATGGTTTAACCCTAAGGCTACATCGATCCCCTGTGTCTTGATCATGTCTACTACCTCTAAAAGTCTTTATATGGCCTTAAGCAAGCACCCCAAGCTTGGTTTTCTCATCTCATTACTTTATTACGTCGACTAGGCTTTGTTGGTTCTAAAGCAAATAAATTCCTATACTACAAAAAGTGGCACATTGTAGCCTATTGCCTAATCTACGTTGATGATCTTATCTTCACTGGGAATAACCTTACCTTTTTATCTGATGTCATCCAATATCTTCAATGGTATAAAGCTCTTAAAGACCTTAGTTTGCTACATTACTTATTTAGTGTAAAAGTTTGCTAGCTATCCAATGGTCTTTTACTGTCCCAACAAAAATTCATTATAGACCTTTTTTGAAGAGCCAACATGCCCAACAATAAGTTCATTTCTACTCCAGCATGTTCTTCCATTAAATTCTTTTATAAAGATTTTGAAGCATTTGAGGATCTCATACTATATTGCCAAATCATTTGTAGCCTTTAATACTTATGTATAACTAGATCAAAGATTGCATTTTTTATTAATCAAGTGGCTCAGTACATGTATCAACCATGCAACTGGCAGAGTGTGAAGCAAATTTTATGTTATCTTTATAAGACTATTACTCATGGTCTTCTACTACAAAATTCCAACTTCTTTGAGCTTGTTGGTTATTATGACACCAATTGGGGTAGTAGTCTAGATGACCAGAAAAACACCACTGGGTTTACCATTTTCTTTGGCTCCAACTTAATCTCTTGGACTTCACAAAAATAATAGACTGTTACTTATTTCTTAACTGACACCGAGCTTAGAAATTATGTAGCTTAAATTTTTGCTTCGTGATATCAACTTTCCTCTTTTGTTGCCTCCGAATATTCAGTGTGATAATTTATTAGCCACATACCTCATTATGAATCTTATCTTTCATTCCTGATCTAAACACTTGGAGATTGATTTCCATTTTGTACGTGATCAAGTTCAACAAGTTTTGTTGAAGGTCCGCTATTCGTCATCTTTTGATCAAATCACCAATATTCTCACAAAGTCGATATCCAAAGCTCGGTCTCAACTCTTGATTGGCAAGCTTACGATTTTCCCAAAACCGGTTTCACTTGAGAAAGGTTGATAAGCATAGTTAATGCCACTATATGACAACCTATACAAACAAATATAACATAAAATATTCTGTATATATTTCAGTGTATCTCATACAACTCATATCCTTGATCACTCTGATATTGTATCATATCTAGCTATATATAGCTCTTGTGTGTACTATTTATTCAACTAACAAATATTAATAAAGCATGTATTGTAGCCTTAATATTATCTCCATTATTTTAGTACAAATGTTAAAAGTTACCCAATTTAATGGACATTAGAGAGTTAGTGGTAAAAAAAACCCTAACAATCTTTCTAAGATTTTCTTGTAATAAAATTTCATACATGAATAAAATCACTCCAAATCATGTGATTATCATATAACCTATAAGATTAACAAAATCAATAAAACTATATGTAACATTCTTGAGTACACAATTGATGTGTTTTATGTGATTGGGTGACTTTGAATAAATCATAAAATTATGTTATTATAGAAAACCTATTAATGGACTTATTCTAAAGAGGAGACGAAGTTTTGAGCTGATGTATAAAGATCATGCCCATTACAATAAACCTTAATCTCTCACCTTTTCCATTCTTGAACCAGAGAGAAAGTTAGGGAATAAGGCAAAATTTTTTACCGTTATAAGGAAGTTTCTAATGAGTGAGCAAGAAAAGGGAAATACTTTGTTGATGTGGAAACCGAGTAAGTGGGACTGATCTCTCTTTTTGGTTTATTGATTCTTGATGTTTCCCCACTATTTGAACCCTTTGATGAATGAATATTTGAGATATGATTTATTAGAGTGGTTGAGAAACTGTGATTTGTCGATACATATATTACGATTTTAAAAAGTATTAAAAACTAATCATGAATAAACTATTCATGGAAGATTTCATCTCCTTGGAGGCTTTGTATTGATGAGTTGATATTGTGATATTGGAACTACCAAAAACCAAGAAAAAATCCAGCCAAGAATAGCCAAAATTCAATTCTAAGATGTTATATATAGTTATGCTATGCATGGTCATGATTGTACATAGGTTGGTATCGCATAATTTTTACAAGGGTGTATACTTGTACACGTTTGCATATACACTCATACATCCAAATACTCATACAGAGGAATAATCGTCCTTGGTTGAAAATTATCTGTCAGCATCATACACGACCATGCATTTGAAATGGTCATTCTCATACATAACTGTGTGAAATTATGAGAATACCTTAAGATTATAGAGAAAGTGATGAACAATGAAGTAAGGAATGTACACACATGCACTCAAAAGAGTCATACCCATGCATCCGTGAATAAGAATTATCTTAGACACCTGTTAAGTCTTGAATGTAAGCATGTATACTAATTTATCTCGAACAGATTTTTATGATTTATGATTAAGAATTAAGACTAGTTAATATGCCAAGATGTGCTCGAAACATAGAGGTACAACCTTGGCATGTAGAAATGATTGATAAACCTATGTAAAGATAAAGTGGATTAAATTGATGTTTGAAAAATTTTTGAGAAATTAGGTATCGACAAGGATTTGAATATCCCAAGAGTATTGAGATATGTCAATATCTACGAAACATAGAATAAGAGATTTTAGGCTAATATGAGAGGGGACTCATTACCTAGGCACACTTGTAGATAGGGTATAGTTTATTGATTGATATCCTTAGATAACAAAAGAATTGCTTGGATTGCATGTTTATCGATTGACTTAAGACTTACTAGGACATAAAAAGTTTGACAATTGTTGTGTTAGATATTCAGAGTGTTGATGACTAGTAGCGTAATAGAATTAAAAACTCATGGAACTCAAAAACAATCTAGGATACTCGTTTGCGAAATAAAATTCATGAACATGCTAATTAACAACTATAAGATGTTAGTAGCATTGATACCTGCGTTAGACAACTTCTTTGTTTTTTATATGGTTAAGAGAAGACATTACCCATCCTTCTAAAGGCAATGCCTTGATATCTAAGCAAAACATGAACTTGATTGGAGGCGTATTTGGTCACAAGAGGTTACTAGGGTTCTATGATTGAATATGAATGTGTTTTGGAGAGAGAGATGGCAACTAAGGTTGTTAACTTTTCTTTATGTCTATAAATTCTCATGAATGCACCTTATTTATAATTTTAACACCACGCATGCATGGTTGGTATGGTGGCAAATGGGTATCACCCACTATGAATTGTTGTTCGTGGTCAAGAAAAAGGTCAAACTAAGCTGATTTTTTCCTATTAGACAAGCCTAGTCCATTCATAATCTCACCCTCATTCCCTCACACTAGGATTATCATCAAATAACCCTTTGCCTTTGAGTTTGGATCAACTTCTATATGTGTGTGACCTACAAACTCTTTACTAAACTGACGGTGCTTAGATTCTCGTTGAATATAGGCCTAGACTAAGATTACCCTCTAGTAAGACATCATGGCCAGTCGATCAACAGAGTGTCAGTAGACATCTCTTAAGCTTTTATAATATTACGATTATATGCAATTCAATTTTTCCGTCAACCAATATCTCTTGAGGTTGAGACATAGAAATGTATTTATCTCAATAGTCCCTCAGTATGAACTAATGCACATCAATGACCAACATGGATTAGACTACGAACTAATCCTATTGTGGCCACAGATTCAAATAGTAATAAATATCTTTCAGTAATCTCATGTAAGAGATCTTCTTTGTGCTTATGACTGACAAATCCTTTATTGATCCACTATAGTTTCCATGTATCTTACAATATGATCAATCACTATCTTTATAGTTACCCCAATTATGGTAGTATATTAGATAACATAAAACCACGCTAAACCTAACATGTGACAGTCTAATGATCTCAAATTGAAAGATCACATGCACCTGTTGTGTTAAAAAATTTATTCCATAGATATTAGAATAACCATCCATACAAAAATCCTTTAGTTATGTCAGTCTGGTGAATACGTCTACAACATGCACCTATGTGTTGCATTAAATTATTGACAAACAAATTCAATATATGAGAATTGTCACCATCTATTAGTGAAATCACTCAACATTATGATAATCCTATCACCATTACTAATGCCCTTGGTCATGGTAATGTCTGGATTATGAATATTTCTAGAATGATCACTTAATATGTACTAGGGTTCCCACGATCAATGTCTGATCCTCTTGTCATAGTTTTACCATCCTATCGGTATATTATTGGTACAATGATATAAATGAGATATATACAAATTGAATACAATAAATCTTGTATTAAAAAATAATATGAAATTACAATTATAAATGTCAAATGCATTGACTTTAGGGTAACTACCCTAACATGTTTCCCATAGATTAACATACTAATACCGCAAGTCTAATGATTGACAAGGAGATATGACAACTAGGACTAGAAAGCTTTAGAGATTGGTCACTAGAGTGGGTACATAGATTCCCCTTATTCAGTTGAGTCCTCGAACCTTAGAATTGAATGGAGAATAAACTTGGGTAAATAAGAAAAATGATAGATTTGATTGATTGATTGTAGGATAGATCATTCATATTTACTAAATGTGATTCGTTCACTCCTTTCTTTTAATTTTGTAAGTGAGAGACATAGAAGTGACGATGAAGAGTCGACTGATTAGTGATGGAGTGGCATGCAATCGATGGACTCATAGGAATCCTCTTCTCTATTTTATGATTGTGATTATGGATTTTTACACATATGGATCTTATTTTCATTTGGATTTTCACTATAATGCTTTAAATTAAATTGATGATTGGATATTATTTATTATTATTAAAAATTGAGGGTATTCAAACTTTAGAGATTTGAGCATGTTAATTTGTTATGATTTAAGCATGCATGGTAATGATTTAGTAGCACTTTACCTTGAGGAATGAGACTTTTTAGGTGGAGTGTTATAAATCTCCATTATCAATCAACAATGGGAGTAAAAAGTTTAGTCTAGATAAACTAGAGACATAGACCAACAACTCTCTAGATCTAACAATCTTGGAGAAAAAGAACATGTTTTGACAAGCCAAAGAAAGTTACAAAAAATAAAGGATCAAATTCAGGCTCAATAACTCTTTGTTTGAAACTTTAAAACTCATTGTCATTGTTTAAGAATGAAGAAAAATGAGTTATATCTACACGTCAAATTTTAGCTTATTCCAATCATGGATCAGTCTCGATCAAATTAGTTGATCAAAATAGGTTGGAGCCTCAAAACCCAGAAATTTCTATATTATTTATTTTTGTCTTTCAAGTTATCCTCACTCATTTAGCTTTTTCTCCTATGGAGTTTCTTTTAATTAATACTCTATATGGACTTGAAATACCATATGGCTTTACTTATGATATCCTCGTAAACAGGAAAACTAAATAGAACAAAAAGCTCTTTTCCATTTGAGGCATTAAATTAAACCAAATTTCTTTGCTTTATTGTGTTATTATCTATTTTAACTTTCTTGGTTCTTGTTGGATTAACCAACATTTTGAGGAAGTTTTATTTTGAAGATTTTTTATATGCTAAACAATATCTTAATGTGAAGTTATGTTGAGGAAAATTTGAATGTTTTTTAGTAAGGAATTTTGGATAAAACTAGAGCCAAAAATTTTGTACATGTTTTGTTAACTTGACACAGAGCAACACATAAAAATTGGCTTTAGGTTGAGTGTTTTATACATGAATTCTTACTCAGGTTGCATTTGGGTCAAACTATTTGTGAATTGGGTTGTGTTCAGACCTTAAAGAGTTTGGTGAATTCGGAACCTATTACAGAGTTTAGTTTTTCAAAATTTTTTGAGTAAAACCACCCGCAAGCCCTACCCATGTGATTTTTCTTATGTTACCCTATCAATTATATCAAGTCATTCATTATATTTGTGTAATAGGTAGATATTGTATTGATTTATTTTTTTTAAGAAAATCTAATGTACTTGTAAACTCTTATGAGTAAAACCACCCAAAGCTTCATCCTTGTTATTTTTCTTAGGTTACCCCATCAGTTCTATCAGGTAGTAGAAGATATTTGTATAATAGGTAGATATTGTGATTGATTTATTTTTTCAGAAGATCTGATGTACTTGTAAACTCTTATTGGACAGCAATTGAATTAGATAAATGTATCATGTTAGTTACACTTCGGATATAGTATCTATGACGCAAAAAGAATATTATAGAGATATGAACCTTTGAAGAATCATATCTTTAGAAACCCTTCGTTTCCTTGTTACAATGGGATTTTGATATCAAATGATATAAACATTGAGAGAATCATATTTCAAAAACTAGCTGATAAGATTAGAGAGCCAAAAATCATATAAATCTCATATAAAAAATCCACACTTAAACATTTGTTGACATGCATTAGTGTATGTTAGGAGCCCTAGAGGAACATATGAAATTTGAATTTTACATTGGAAAGTATGAGTTTTTAGTGTGAGATTCATATAGCTTTGAATTCTCTAATTTTAATAGCTAATATTGGAGCTATTATCACATCTTCTAATTGCAATCATTGCGTTGTTCACTTGACAAAATAAAATGAAGTAACATACATGTTGCTATAAAACAAACTTATTAAACAATACATATATTGGTGAGATAGGATGTATGATAACACATATATAAGAATAACATGCATGCTAAACTACAAATATTAGTAAGGTAAATTATGATTAATCTGTTTGATTTATGCCTGTTGAAAAAAGAAATAAGCAACAGGAAAGAGTGAAAGAAACAAAATAGCAAAGCAAATAAAGGATAAAGCTGCGATGCTTTTATTGTTGTGTTCACCTTGAAAATTGAATACCAAACGAATGAGAAGTGCCTATATATACAGGCTTACATTGAAACAAAAAAATAGAAAATCTCGATCAAGCAGCCTACAACTAATGCTATTTATTTGTAACAATACTTGACTTGGTGAAACAAAGAAAACAAATTAACAAACCCAAAGTACTCGGTCAAATCAAGTGACGTGTTCAACTTTTGAATCATTTTTCAACACTCCCCCTTGATTCAAAGTTGCAAACTCCAAGTTGTTCTCTGAAGAACTCGTGCTTAACTTATGAAAGTGACTTTGTGAAGATATCTACAACTTGCTCACTTATATCACAAGCCTTCAAAGTAATTTCTCCAGTAAATACAAGATTTCGAATATAGTGATAGCTGATGTCAATGTGATTGGTCCTATTGTGAAATGTTGGGTTCCTTGTCATTGCAATAGTCGATCTATTATCACAAAAGATCTCCATTGCACCAATTTGCTTCTGATTGAAATCCGTAAGAAGTTTCTTTAGCCAAATTGCTTGATAGGCTGAAGAAGTTGCTGCAATATACTCAACTTCAGCAGTTGATAAGGCCACCACTTCTTGCTTTTTTGAACACCATGAAATAGCTCCAGAACCAAGATTAAACAAGAAACCACATGTGTTTTTTCTATCATCAATGCTACCTGCCCAATCACTGTTTGTAAAGTCAATTAATTTGAAACTTGATACTTTACGATACCAAATTCCATGCTCTACTGTTCCTGCAATATATCTCAATATTCTCTTTGCAGCTCCAAGGTGAAGCTTGCTTGGATTGTGCATGAATCTAGACACAACTCCAACAAAGAAAGTAATATCTAGCTTTGTATGAGACAAATAGTTTAAACCACCAACAAGACTTCTAAAATATGTTGCATTTGCCATTTTAACACCATCATCACGACACAACTTCTCAATAACATTCATGAGAATGGAACCCAGCATTTCAAAAGTATCAAGAGACATAAACTTCCTCTTCCAAGTCACTATTCAAAAAAGTAGATTTAACATCAAATTGGTACACTGGCCAATTTAATTGAGTAACTAAGACTAAAAAAGTTCTCACCATTTCAAAGCAGGCAATAGGAGAAAATGTTTCTTCAAAATCCATACCTCGCTATTGGGAATAACCCTTTTTACATGATACTTGGTTCTGAACACCCATTTGAGCCTATCTGCATGATACTTGGTTCTAAACACCCATTTGAGCCTAATAACATTTTTTCCTTCCGACAGGTCAACCAAATCCCAAGTCAGATTTTTCTGAATAGCTAACAGCTCCTCTTTCATTTTCTTTTGCAGCTTCTTCAAAGCAAATAGGATCTAAAACAAGCAAAGAAAAGGTACAAGAATCATAAATTTCCTACAAGGATCTAAATTTCCTTAAAGGAGTATCAATTGACGAGCTTAAAGATGATGAATTATTGCTTGTAGGAGCAAACAGAGTGTTACTTCCAAGAGTAGAGGAACCAGAAATTGTTGGTGTTGGATCCTACGATGGTGCAACATTGTCTTCCAACACTTGAATTTGTTGCTGCTCATTTTCTTCACACCAAACCCATCTTGAATCTTTATTAAATACTACGTCCCTACTTATGGTAATTTTACCACTAATAGGATTATATAGCTTATATGCTTTGGATTGAGAGCTATAACCAACAAAGATAAATTTCTCAGATTTTTCATCAAATTTATGAGAATAAGTTTTAACCAAAGCATAAGCTATACAACCAAAAACTCTTAAGTGGCTTACTGTTAGCCTTCTACTTGTCCAAGCCTTAAATGGTGTTTGATTATGAATAACTCTTGTTGGGGACAAATTGAGAAGGTACATTACTGTTGCAATAGTTTCTACCCAAAAATAAATAGAAAGACCTTTTGCTTGCATCATGCTTCTGCCCAGCTCCACTACCGTTCAGTTTTTTCTTTTAGCTACATCATTCTATTCTGGTATATATGGTGCTGTAAGCTTCCTACAAATTCCATTTTCCTTATAAAAAACATTAAAAACAGTTGAAACAAATTCACCTCATCTATATGTTCGTAGTGTCTTTAATAAAAGACCATTTTTTCTTTCCACAAGTGCTTTGAACTTCTTGAACTTGTAAAAAACTTCAGACTTGTTTTTAAGGAAGTAAACCCAACTCATGCGGTTGTAATCATCTGTAAACAACAAAGAATATCGACTACCACCAAGAGATTCAATGTTCATAGGCCCACACAAATCTACATGCACTAACTCAAGATATTTAGAGGCTCTCCAAGCCTTTCCTACAGGAAAAGGTTTTTTACTTTGCTTTCCATAAACACAACCTTCACAAAAGCCAAGACTCTCAAGTTTCGGTAATCCAAAAACTATTTTCTTTTGACTCAACAACTTAAACCCATTAATATTCAAATGCCCATAATGTAAATGTCATAATCTAGTCTCACTATCTCTTTTAGCAACCATAGCACACTTCTCAACCATTGAAACTTCCAATGGAAACATTTTATTGTTAGCCATCGAAACTTTAGTAAAGAGTTGTCCAATTTTTTTATCTCTAATATTACAACACCTATCATCAAACAAAATTGAATATCCACTAGTCATTAATTGTCCAATGCTAAGCAAATTATGAGACAGACTAGGAATGAGCATCACATCTTGTAAAATCTTGGCATTACCTTGACTAGTTGTAATGCTAATGGTACCTTTCCCTTCAACCTGAATCGTTTTGTTGTCTCCTAGTGTTACCTTTGATTTTTTGGACTCATCAAGCTCCTTAAACAATGACCTTATTCCAGACATATGATTGGAACAACCACTGTCCAAAAACTAAACATCGTTAAACTTCTCTTTATTACAAAAACAGGCCATAAACAGCTTACTTTCTTCATCTACTTTTTCTGCAAAACTTACTTGATATTTCTCATCCTTCTGCTTTTGCCAACAATAAGGTTCTTTGTGACCAGATTTTTGGCAGTAGTGACATTGAAAGGTTCTATTCTGCCTTTCTTCATTGGAAGTTTCTCTGCCTCAATCTCTTCTTTGGCCTCTACCATGACCTCTTCCATGAAAACCACCTTTGCCATGACCGCGACTTGCTGATTTTTCTATCTTTTCCTTTTGAATAGACTTCTTCTTCACTTGAAACATTTTTTTTCCACTCTTTTCATTTGACTTGAATAACCTGTCTTCATGGGCTTGCAAAGAGCTCATTAGTTCATCAAATGAATAATCAGATAAATCATAGGCTTCCTCAATTGTAGCAACAATATGTTTAAACTTTAGAGTAAGACTTAAAACTTCTGTAACAATAGTTTCTTCAAAAATTTCTTCTCTATACGACCTCATTTGATTAACAAGAGAAGAAACTCTAGGCAAATAAATTTGAACGGATTCATTGCTTTTCATAGATAAAGTTTCAAAGTCTCATCGGTAAGTCAACAATTTTATGATAATTACCTTTAAGGAACCTTGAAATTCCTTCTTCAAAATCTGCCAGGCCTCCAATGATGTTTTTGCTGCTGCAATTCTTAAGAAAATTGTTTCATGGACTGCTTGTTGAATAAAGAACAAGACCTTGGCATCCTTCTTTTTTGTTTCTTTCAATTTCTTTGTTTCCTCTTCATCTGGATCAATTATGTCCATAAAGCCATATTACACTAGGTCCCAAAGTTCTTGAGACATGAAAAGAGTCTTCATCTTAATACTCCAAAACTTATATTTTTCACCTATGAAAATTGGTATGAGTGGTCGTGAAGAAGATGAAATAGTATTTATTGCCATTTCTGCTCTTACTCTCACATACCCTCACGTTTCACTCAATTTCCCAAAGGACGCAACTAGGCTCTGATACCAAAAAATGTTGAAAAAATAAATAAGCAACAGGAAAGAGTGAAAGAAACAAAAGAGCAGAGCAAATAAAGGATAAAGCTGCGATGCTTTTATTGCTATGTTCACCTTGAAAATTGAATAGAAAACAAATGAGAAGTGCCTATATATATAGACTTACATTGAAACAAAAAAACAGAAAATCTCGATCAAGCAGCCTATAACTAATGCTATTTATTTGTAACAATACTTGATTTGGTGAAACAAAGAAAACAAATTAACAAACCTAAAATACTCGGTCAAATCAAGTGACGTGTTCAACTTTTGAATCACTTTTCAACAATGCCTACATGACAAAATAACATAATCAAAAGAACATTATTAAGAGGACTTCCAATTATTGGAAGATATATTTATTAACCCAAAACATGCTTATTTATATATATATCTATTAGGGAGGAAAAGATGGTATAATTGCCAATTCCAGGACTTGGAACAGACTTCAAAATGGGGTCATCCCTGGCAATGTGCTTGGTAATTATCAACCTTTCATATATAGCAACTTTGTACCTTTCACCACTAGGAGAAAATGTAGCAGAATCCTTTTGAAAGGCAGTTGGAGCTAAAATCTCCACTACATCAAGAGGGATGTTCATTTCCTCCATGCTCACAGCCTTTCTGCCTTCCCAAGAAGATGTGCAGAAAATAGTGACAAGAAGAAAAGTAAGAGTTTGTGCAAAGAAGCCATGCAAAATTCTGAAGGGAGAGGAAATATATAGGCAATATTGCAAAAAAAAAGAATGTCGTTATGTAATGAGGTGATTTTGCATTGCGACTCTTGGTTTATAGAAAGGAATAGAGGCATGAAGGTCAAAATAGTTTGGCTACTGTCAATCACTAGACGTGTGCCATGAAATAGCCTGTGAATGTTGGGTTAGGTAAATTTAAACTAGCTGTTGGATTTTGTTTTCTAGTTTTGCATGCATTGTTCTGAATTCAAATGTGAGAATTTAAAAGGCTTATTTCTTCAGTAGCCCCATTTACCAGATAAATGCAGAAAGATAATGGCATTAACAGACATATTTATGTAAATAATATTAATGAATATAACAACCGTGCTCCACATAATATGATTTAATTTTTAGTTTTGGACCTAACATGCAGGATTTTACTTTTCTAATAGTTGAAATTTTGAGTGACAATTTCCAGGCATCATTTGGACTTGAAGTGTGCTTTGAACCCACTGGATTGCAGAAACTCACTCGGAGAAGTTTGCAATTTAAAGAAAAGTCTAAGCATATATGACAAACATCATCGATAGGTCAATCTATAAAAACTTACACCAGTCATTCTTTGGTTTACAGATAAAGATTGTCCGGTTAGAGAGATTGTTATTCTCAAATTTACTGCCGATGGAATGTAGATGGTCATCCTGTTAATTTGGTTAACCTAGGAGCAAAGAAAGACACAGAATGAAGTGTTTCTGCATTTTCAAAACACCCCATATCTGGTATAAAACGTGTTGGAGATGTTTCAGAAATATAAAAAAAAATTCAAAATACATTTCTTTTTCTTATTTCAAATCGATTTTATGTTTCACATTCCTTCACAATTTCGAACTTGAACTCTGATTTCGTCTCCTCTCCTCTCTAGTATATGAACTATTGAATTCTCTAAAAACCTTGCTTAAATCCAATGGTCATTTTGTTTTTTTTTTTTTATTAATAGATGTTCCAAATTAAAAAGTAAGCCAATGATGAGGATTGCCATATTTGATTACAACCGTATATAAACATTTCATGTAATTCTGAATCAATTAAACATAGAAGCAATTTCAATTTATTCTAGCGTGGATTTTAGGGCCTTTTCTCGATTCTTTGTCATTTTCACTCACACTCAAACCAATACATATCTTAAAGAGAAAGAACATATAATTTATCTTGGTTCATCTAACATAAACTTACATCTAGTAAAATCAATTTTATTTCAGTATCTTCTCATACTTATCTTTATAATGGATATATTTGCTAATGAATTGTTATATCACTTACACAAGATAATGTATTTCTATATATGATTCTTATCCTTAAGAAAAATTCTATTAGAATTTTTATTTCTAAGTAAAATTATAAAGTGACTCATCATCAGTCAAGTGTAAATTGCTTACGAGCTTGGGGGTGCTACACCATACCCTCACCCACTCATTGGGGAGTGCGACCCCTACTAATTGACCAAGCAACATGACCCCATGTGCATTGCATCTTATAAATGAAATGGTCACTAGTTCTAACATAAATTGTCTTTTCGTGCTAACAAACAAATTGGTATAGAAGGCCTTAAGCCTTAATGTTGGTCAAGGTCTTAGAGAGTTTGATAAATTATGAACCTATTACGGATTTTTGTTTTTAAAATTTTTTCAGAGTGAAATCACCCCCAATTCCCATCCACTAGAGAGCTCAAAACATGCCACTACACTCTATATTCCTATCGTCCAAACGATTAGAAACTTAAGAGAATCACATCTCAAAAGCTAACCATTGAGATTGAAGAGTAATGTCATATAAATTCTATATAAAAAAAAACCAATACTTTTTAATGTGGGATTCAAGTCTCATAACTTGTACTTGGAATCCTAATAGATACAAGGTAGCATATGTTGTTATTATATATGGTGATTGTATAAAAAAGCTTGAAATTAAAACTAATACCACTAAAAATAGGCTTACATCTGAGCCAAGTTGGCTCAGTTCAAATAAACTCAGTTTGAGTTCATTTCTTGTAAACTGTTTCAAACCAAACCCTATATAATTCAAAGTTGGTGGCTCAATTCGAGTTTGTAACACAATATTATGGCTTGCATTCATAAATTGAGTTCATGACTGTAATTCATAGCTCGAGTTCAAAAACTTTTTTTTTTTAACTTTAAAACCCAAATATGATTTGTAGTAAACATAGACAAATGCTAAAATTATCATACTACAAATTGAATGCTTATGTTTCATAAAGGTAGGAAACTTAATTGGCAAAAATATAAATAGAATCATAAGAAAACAGAAATGAGCAATCGAACAAAAATGGAATCAACAACATCGCAAGATATCTACATCTCTAAAAAACCCACCATTATTTATTCTTAAGTCATTAAACATATGGCTGGTCAAATGCAACCACCAAACTTATAAGCAATCAAACAAACTCCAATATGAACCTTTAATGAATTAATTAACAAACAAAGGACATTAGAGTTTCAGTTAGGATTACTGCTGAAGAAAAAACTTGAAAGCCCGGATACTTGCTGACATGCAGCCTCATCCCTCGACACAAAACCTTTGCTGACATGCATTAATGACAAACTGACTAGATCTTTTATTTTGACATAATAAAATGAAATAACACAGGTAGCATTAAAACAAACTTATTAAACAATACATATATTGGTGAGACAGGATGTATGATAACACAGACATAACAATAACACGCCAGACTACAATAATATTATGTAAGAGGGCTTCCATTTATTGGAAGACATATTTATTAACCCAAAATATACTTATAGATATCTATTTGGGAGGAAAAGATGGTCTAATTGCCGATTCCGGGGCTTGGATTAGAATTCAAAAATGGATCATCCCTGGCAATGTGCTTGCTAATTATCAGCCTTTCATTTATACCAACTTTGTAACTTTCACCACTGGGAGAAAATGTAGCAGAGTCCTTTTCAAAGGAAGGTGGAGCTGAATTCTCCACTACATCAAGAGGGATGTTCATTTTCTCCACGCTTACGACCTTTCTGCCTTCCAAAGAAGATGTACAGAAGATAGCAACAAGAAGAAAAGTAAGAGCAATTTTGCGTAAAGAAGCCATGCAAAATGCAATATTTCAGAGAAAAGAATGTTATTTAAGTAATAATGAGGTGATGTTGCATTGCGACTCTTGGTTTATATAAGGGAAGAGAGGCACAAAGGTCAAAATAGTTTGGCTGCTGTCAATCACTAGACTTGTGCCATGAAATAGCCTGTGAACGGTGGGTTTGGTAAATTTAAACTAGCTGTTGGATTTTGTTTTCTTGTTTTGCATGCATTATCCAGAATCTAAAGGTGAGAATTAAGAGGCTTGTTTTTTCAGTAATCCCATTTACCAGATAAATGAACAAAGATAATAGCATTTACAGATATATTTATGCAAATAATGTTAATGAATATAACAACCGTGCTCCGCATAATATGATTTAGTTTTTAGTTTTGGACCTAACTTGTAATATTTCACTTTTCTGATAATTAAAATTTTGAGTGAAAAGTTCAAGGCGAGTTGAAGTGTGTTTTGAACCCACTAGATTGTAGAAACTCATTTGGAGAAATTTGCATTTCAAAGAAGGGTCTAAGCATATACAATAAATGTCACCGATATATCGATCTATGAAAACTTACACCTTGAAATATCATCAGGGAATTTGAACCCTTATTCTTATGTTTAGAATTCCTTTTATTCTCCACTCAAACTATTTTTGGGGACTGTTGATGGATATTTTATCCTGAGAAATATAGATGGGGACTTCTAGTGGAAAAGTTACACGCTTTTTCATAGGTGGCAATGGTAAATTTTAACTCCTTAGATTCTAATAATCACTGATCAGATTACCAGTCCTTTTATCATCCTACTGGAGAAATGGATCCCAAGTCAGCCCTTGCATTTTAACAAAAGCTTATAATATTTCTTCCATGCGATTAGTAATTAGAGTCCCCTAACCCTTTCTAAAGTTTGCATTAAAATTATTTTTAAAAATATATGCTTACACTTTTAGGTTGGGTTGAATTTGATTCAAATTTGTTCAAGTTCGGAAATGATTTTGGTTTGAATAAGTCTAAAATGAGCTCAACTTGAACAACGTGAGCTCAAGCTTGGACATGAGAGTTATATAATATTTTCAAGCTCAAACTTTAGAGGTGTTCTACTTGTTAAACTTGTGAGTCAGAAAAATTTTGATACAGATTGATCAAAATAATATCGTTTTGATTAATATGTATCAAAACAACTTCCTTTTAGTTATTTTTGCTCTACTATAGTAACAAACCAAACTTAAAACTCGATTTGAGCTTGAATCAAATCTGGCCCTACTTTTAGGTTGTTTTTGTCACCCAACAAAACTAATTATATGATGCTTTATTGTATTATTATTAAGATTGTTCACAATGATTATTGAATCTCTTAACATATAGTTATTGACCATTTCGCCATCAGATAAATTCAATAATCATTATGTTACCAGAAAATACATGCCCCTTATTGTGTTTATAATGTAACATGATAGCCCAAAAAATAAACAATAGCAAGGCACATATATCAGCTAGCTTATTTTATTACACAACTTTGAAATTTCATAAACATTTTGAATGCTACCTTAATGAAGCACATACATATATGTGCTTACAGCATAGCACTCTTAAAACAATAACAGATAAACTCATTCAACAATTATAAATATAGGTGATTAAGTTTAGAGGAAATCATGCCATATGGCCAATTCCAGGACTTCGAACTGATGAATTCAGAACTTTGCTATCCTGGGAAATCTCCACTGTAATCAACTTCTTGTTTGTAGTCAATTTATAATCAAAATTTCCGCCAGGAGGTTTTTCAGTGCCCTTATCAAATGCACTTAGAATCAAATTCCTCTCCGGAGCAGGGATCTTTATTATCTCCAAGCTCAAGACCCTTCTTCCGTCCAAGGAGGGTACGTTGAAGATGGTTCTAACAACAGTTTTGCTCAAAGATAAGAGCAGTTTTGCTCAAACAACCTATGAAAGATAATTTGAAAGAAAATATTGTGATACCCTTAGGCAAATCACACAGTGGCAAAACACAAAAGAGATATTAAGTCTGTCTGTATATCCCAAATCAGTTAGGGGTGGGAGGATTTGATTGGTTAAATAGTTTATGAGTTTCTTAAATTGTCAAGACGTATTTTGAGTTACAAAACCCAGAAGCAAAACCATGATGAATTGTGTATCTAAAAAGAACAACATTTTGACAGTGGGTCAGTGGACTAGGGATGTTACAAATGGTATCAGAGTGGCTCTATGTGTCCTCTTGAGTGATGGTGGGGTAAACCTTAACAAAAACTATGAGTCCCATAAGGGGGGTATATGTAATACTCTTAAGCAAATTTCATATCGGTAAAACACGGGTACAAAAGAGATGTTGGGTTTTTCAATACTTTGTCTGTATATCCCACATTGGTTAAGGGTGGGAGGATTTGACGGGTTAATAGTCTGTGAGCTCTGCAAATTGTCAAAACGTGTTTTGATTTGCAAAGCCGAGAAGCGAAACCATAATGGATTGTGTGTCTAAAGTGGATAATATCTTGATAATGAGCTAAGTTACTGGACCAGAGATGTTACAAATGTAGGCAGTACTAATATGAGGGGATTTATATGCTTGCTTATATGCTTTATTCTGACTATATATCATGGAGAAGAAGCCAAAGGGTCAAATTAGTTTGGCTCCAGTCAGTACGCAACTTGATGTGTTTGAAATTGAAGTAACTTGCTGGAATGTCATTTTGAATGTTGAGTTTGGTATGATAGAACTAGAGTTGGATTATAACCGAGTTTGTTCGAGTTCAAGCAAACACGTGTATTTAAAATAGATAATGAACACTAAGCTGAGGGCTTTTCATGTCTGCTTTTTCTTACAGATTTTATCCTCTTCTATATATTTACGTTGCTGCAGGCCACTTGAAATGGAGAAAAATACTGAGGCATGTAGATTACGGCCACAGTGAGAGTAGTGTTAAATGCGATACAGTATTAATCTGATAACCAATCAGCTAGAGTCAAATATTCTTCCTCTTATGCAGAAAGTTCAAGTGACTACGTAAATTATGGGTGATATTTGTGTAAGCTTTCTCTTCAAAGCAGTAGTGCTTTTGGTAATCCTTTTATGTAGATTGCGTGTATGGCTTGACAAGTAGCAAATTAACACTGGTGCAGCCGTTAAAATAACCCGATATAGTGGACACCAGGATGTTTGTGGGGAAAATAAGCTCAAACAATTTCTCACTTTCCTCTTAAAAAATTTTATAAACTGACAAAATCAATCCAAATCATGTGATTATCATATAACCCATAGTGTTAACAAAATATCTCATTTCACCATGTTTTTGAATCCACAGAATGATGATCTCTTTTCTTTTGTTAAATCTTACTTAATGATAACTTTCAATGAGTAAAACTATAATATTTGTAAAAATTTTACATTTGGTTTTGGATAGAAAATTTAGAAAATATATGGTAAATTATTTGACACTTCCATCAAAGATGTTGTTTATTCAAGTTAAATATGTTTAAACTGATGTCGGTGTTTTGTGATTCTTAAACTAACAAATGAAACAATGGAATGCTTATATAATGTTAAAATTTTGATCACAAAAAAGCCCTATAGGACTCCCAGGCGTTATACATATAAAAAGAGGGTTTTAAAATCAAACCTATATTCGGAGGTTCATTCATGTAAAGTCCCTCCCTGAATTTATCTTGAACTCTTTCACAACTCTACAATGTAGTAGGGTCATTACTTGTTCACATAAAGACAACCATGAACACATGAGTGAAAGAAGGTTTGTTAGAGGCTATGGCGATTGCTAGATTGAATTGGAGAATGGATTGTGGAAGTTTTGACTTTTGAGAGAAAAAAATATCTCTCCGTAAAAGAATTTCAGCTGGAATTTCTCTAAAAACCAAGCTTAAATCCAATGGTCGTTTTGTTTTATAATTAAAAGATGTTCCAAATTAAAAATTAAGCCAATGATGAGGATTGCCATAGTTGATTACAACTGTATATAAGCACTACATGTAATTTTGAATCAATTGAACAAAGAGATAATTTCAATTCATTCATGCAAGGATTTTAGGGTTTTTTCCGATTCTTTGTTATTTTCACTCACACTCAAACCAATATAAAAACTGAAATGAAGAAATACATGATTTATCTTGATTCACCCAAAATAGACTTACATCTAACATAATCGATATTATTTTAACATCTCCTCGTATTTTTCTTCATAATGAATATATTTGCTAAAGAATTATTGTATTACTTATACAAGAAAATGTATTTGAATATATGATTCTTATCCCTAAGAAAAACTTTATTAGGATTCTTATATCTAAGAAAAATCATCAAAAGACTCTTTATGAGTTAAACCTAAATTACTTATGAGTTTGGGGGTGTTGTCTTCATCCCTGTCTATTCATTGGAGAGTGCAACCCTTACTCATTAATCGGGCAACAGGACCCCATGTGCATTGCATTTAATAGACGAAATGGTCACTGATTCTAACATGAATTGTCATTTCGTGCTTGCGAACAAATTGGTTTAGAAGGCCTTCAACCTCAATGTTGGTCTAGGCTTTAGAGAGTTTAGCAAATTTGGAGCCTCTTATGGATTTTAGTTTTTAAAATTTTTTCAATGTAAAACCACACCCAAAGCTCCATCCATGTTATTTTTCTTGTGTTACCCTATCGATTCTATTAGGTCATAGATAATATTTGTATAGTAGGTAGATATTGTAATTGATTTCTATTTTTAGAAGATTTTATGTACTTGTAAACTTTTATTGTATAGTAGTTAGTTGTACATTGGATATAGTTTCTATGGCCCCAAAAGAATATGATAGTGATAAGAATTTTAGGAGAATCTTCTCAAAGTCATATAAACTATTCACTAGAAGTCTATACTTTCCAATATAGATAGACATACTATATATTAAATGATATAAACCTTCTAAGAACCAAATTTCAAAAGTTAGTCATTGAAATTGGATAACTCAAAGTTTTATCAATTTTTGTATTTTCTAATATGAGATTCAAGTTCTATATCTTGTACTTGAGATAAGGAGCGAATGTTGCTATTATATACGGTAATTGTATATAAAAGCTGGAAATTACAACTAATACCCACTAAAAAGTGAAGTTTCTGTTGACACAGAACTTGCGTTGGAAAAGACAAATTCTTTCCAAGGAACGACCTTCCCCGGCACTTATTTTTAACCTGGAAACTTGCTGGGTTATAATCGTTGGAGATAATGTCTCCCGACGCAAGCTCATCCCTCTACGCAAAACCTTTGCTGACATGCATGTAGCATTAAAACAAATGAAATAACACATATGTAGCATTAAAACAAAATTATTAAACAATACATATTATGATAACACAGATATAAGAATGACATGCATGCCAGACTATAAATATCAGTAAGGTAAATTATGATTGATCCGTTTGATTTGTGCGTACATGACACAATGACATAATCACAAGAATATTATGTAAGAGGGCTTCCAATTATGGGAAGATATATTTATTAACCCACAAAATACTTATAGATATCTATTTGGGACCAAAAGATAGTCTAATTGCCGATTCCGAGACTTGAACAGACTTCAAAATTTGGTCATCCCTGGCAATGTGCTTGCTAATTATCAGTCTTTCATTTATACCAACTTTGTAACTTTCACCACTGGGAGAAAATGTAGCAGAGCCCTTTTGAAAGGCAGTTGGAGCTGAATTCTCAACTAAATCGAGAGGGATGTTCATTTTCTCCATACTCAGGACCTTTCTGCCAGCCAAAGAAGATGTGCAGAAGATAGCAACAATAAGAAAGGTAAGAGCAATTTTGCGCAAAAAAGCCATGCAAAATGCAATTTTGCAGAGAAAAGAATATTGTTAAGTAATGAGGTGATTTGGCATTCCGACTCTTGGTTTATATAAGGGAAGAGAGGCACAAAGGTTAAAACAGTTTGGCTACAGTTAATCACTAGACGTGTGCCATGAAATAGCCTGTGAATGTTGGGTTAGGTAAATTTAAACTAGCTGTTGGATTTTGTTTTCTAGTTTTGCATGCATTGTGCTGAATCTAAATGTGAGAATTAAGAGGCTTATTTCTTCAGTAACCCCATTTGCCAGATAAATGCAAAAACATTATTTACAGATTAATTTATGTAATTAATGTTAATGAAAATAACAACGGTGCTTCACATAATATGATTTATTTTTTAGTTTTGGACCTAACTTGCAGGATTTCACTTTTCTAATAGTAAAAATTTTGCTTGACAAGAAAAGTTCCAGGCATCATTCGGAGTTGAGCTGTGGTTTTTTAACCCATTGGATTGCAGAAACCCATTCGGATAAATTTTCAATTTAAAGAAAAGTCTAAGCATATATAATAAACATCATCGATAGGTCGACCTATAAGAACTTACACCAGCCATTCTCTAGTCTACCAATAGAGATTGTGCGAGAGAATGTCATTCTTGAAATAGTTCCCTAGCCCTTTCAAAAATTTACATTAAAATTGTTCTACAAATGTATGCCTACACGGTTGATAGGGTAGGATTCAAACCAAATTTATTCGAGTTTGAAAGTAGGTTTAATTTGAATGAATCTGAAATAAGCTTGACTCAAGAAACTTAAGTTGAGCTCAAGTTTTAAGAGTATTCGGTTTACTAAGTTTGCTACCCTTGAAAATTTTGGAGAAATTATTAAAAATAGACAAAATTAAAGGGGTCAAAGCGAAATTACCCAAAAAATTTAGGTTTAAGCAAAAATGCCCATGTTTTGTGAAATGACGAAACTGCCCCCATATATAAAGTCAGCAAATTTTCACTGTACAAGAGAGAGAAAATTCCAAATGTTCCCACCTCCCACGGCAATCCCACGGCGAACGTCATTTCCTTCGATTTTCTTTCATTCCGGCAACTTCAAATGGCAAATAAGGTTAGTATATCTCCCGTAATCGTTTTTGGATCAAGTTATTACTGATATTATTGCGATTTGATTGAGAATTTTGGGTTTGAAATTTTAGGGTTTACGGTTAAAATAATGCTTAAAATGTTTCGATTTTTGGTTGTTTTTGTTGAATTGATTGAGGGGTTTTATGTTATACAATGTGTAGATTTGATTTATGTGAAAATCGGAGGTCGAAACGACCAAAAATTGGCCAAAATTGGCTGCCGAATGGATCAGCAGTCTGCCGTGGGAACGGAATTTCCCACGGCAGGACGAATTCTCCCACAGCAGTTGAATGAACAATGGGTTGTGGACTGGCTTTTTTAAAACATTGGGGTGTCGGGGAACTCCTTAGCCCACGTCGGGTTTTTTTGAAATTTCGCACGTTGTTGTGGGAAAAGCAAAATTATGAAACTGCCCCCTTTATATACAAAGCAAAATTTCCCACGGCAGGTTCTGATTTCACTGTGCATTTCCACGAAAAATCGCAAAAGTTTCCTCCTCCCACGTCAATCCCACGGTGAAGGTCATTTCCGTCGATTTTGAAGCTTCCCGGCAACCGCAAATGGCAAAGAAGGTTAGTATATCTCCCGTAATCTTGTTTGGGTCAATTTATTGCTGATATAATTGAGATTTGATTGAGAATTTTGGGTTTGAAATTCTAGGGTTTACGCTTTGAATATTGCTTAAAATGTTTGGATTTTTGGTTGTTTTTGTTGAATTGATTGAGGGGTTTTATGTTATGCAATGTGTAGATTTGATTTATGCAAAAATCGGAGGTCAAAACGACCAAAAATTGGCCGAAATTGGCTGAAACTTGGATCGGCAGTCTGCCGTGGGAACGGAGTTTCCCACGGCAGAACGAAATTTCCCACGGCAGCGTCCTTTTCAAACTTAGTTGGGGGGTAAATTGGGTTTTTTTAAATCTTGGAGAGCTGGATGAGATTCATTACAACAAAGGGGGTTTTATGGAAATTTTTGATATAACATTGGACCTTTTTAATTAAAGAATTTTCATTAGGGGTTAAATTGAGATTTTTCTCATCCACGGTTTCTGATCGTGTAGTTTTCAAATTTTATATCCGTTTTTTCTGTTTTAGGTTTTTCTATATGTATTTTTCAAATTTCAAATTCGAGTTTTCAAATTTTGGTGTTTTTTGACACAACTTACGATGTAACAACGTTATTTCAGTTCCGTTTTTCCGAATTCGAATTTCAGTTCCGTTTTTTTGGATTCCACCATTTTAGGTTATATTGATTCGTATTTTCACGATATCCGAATGATTTTCCAAGTATCATCACTTTAAAGTATTTCAACGTATAGAATTCGAATTTCAGTTCCGTTTTTTCGGATTTCACCATTTTAGGTTATATCGATTCGTATTTTCACGATTTTTGAATGAATTTCCGAGTATCGTCACTTTGAGGTATTTCAACGTATCGAATTCGAATTGTAACTCCGTTTTTTCGAATTTCACCATTTCAGGATATATCGAATCGTATTTTCATGATCTCCGAACGATTTTTCAATTATCGTCACTTTAAGGTATTTCAACGTTTAGAATTCGAATTTCAGTTCCGTTTTTTCGAAATTCACCATTTTAGGATATATCGATTCGTATTTTCACGATTTTCGAATGATTTTCCGAGTATCGTCACTTTAAAGTATTTCGTATAGAATTCGAATTTCAGTTCCGTTTTTTCGGATTTCACCATTTTAGGTTATATCGATTCATATTTTCACGATTTCTGAATAATTTTCTGAGTCTCGTCACTTTAAGGGATTTCAACGTATAGAATTCGAATTGCAACTCCATTTTTTCGAATTTCACAATTTCAAGATATATCGAATCATATTTTCATGATCTCCGAACGATTTTTCAATTATCGTCACTTTAAGGTATTTCAACGTATAGAATTCGAATTTCAGTTCCGTTTTTTCGGATTTCACCATTTTAGATTATATCGATTCGTATTTTCACGATATCTGAATGATTTTCTGAGTATCGTCACTTTAAGGTATTTCAACGTATAGAATTCGAATTTCATTTCCGTTTTTTCGAATTTAACCATTTTAGGATATATCGATTCGTATTTTCACGATTTTCGAATGAATTTCCGAGTATCGTCACTTTGAGGTATTTCAACGTATCGAATTCGAATTGCAACTCCTTTTTTTCGAATTTCATCATTTCAGGATATATCGAATCGTATTTTCATGATCTCCGAACGATTTTTCAATTATCGTCACTTTAAGGTATTTCAACGTTTCGAATTCGAATTTCAGTTCCGTTTTTTCGAAATTCACCATTTTAGGATATATCGATTCGTATTTTCATGATTTTCGAATGATTTTCTGAGTATCGTCATTTTAAGGTATTTTAACGTATGGAATTCGAATTCTAACTCCGTTTTTTTGAATTTCACCATTTCAGGATATATCGAGTCGTATTTTCATGATCTCCGAACGATTTTTCAATTATCGTGACTTTAAGGTATTTCAACGTATAGAATTCGAATTTCAGTTCCGTTTTTTCGGAGTTCACCATTTTAGGTTATATCGATTCGTATTTTCATGATATCCGAATGATTTTCTGAGTATCGTCACTTTAAGGTATTTCAACGTATAGAATTCGAATTTCATTTCCGTTTTTTCGAATTTAACCATTTTAGGATATATCGATTCGTATTTTCATGATCTCTGAACGAATTTTTTATTATCGTCACTTTAAGGTACTTCAACGTATAGAATTTGAATTTCACATCCGTTTTTCAAATTTGACCATTTTAGGATATATCGATTTGTATTTTCAAAATTTTTGAACAATTTTCTGATTATCGTCACTTCAAGGTATTTCAGTTTCGTTTTTTCTATTTTTCGTCATTTAAGGATAACTTTTTCGATTGTTAACATTCTACAGAAGTTGAACGTATAGAACTCAAATTTCTGTTTTTATTTGTTAAGTTTTGTCATTTCCTTTTTAATTATTTGGTATTTCTCATCTTTATATGTTTTTTTCACTAATACATTTGTTTACATATTTATTTTTGTGAATATCTAACAAATTTTACGTGATTGTTACAGGATATTTCTCACAAAAGAAGACGGATTGAGAGCGAGCTGTGCATTCCCGATGAGTCCAGACACTTTCGGGTAGATGCGATATCTCGTGCACAGCGTACGGTATTATCCCGAATTTCTTCTACATTGACCCCTCGGCAGCTGTGACTATTTGAGAGGACGTGTTTCGGGTCCTTCCTTCGTTTACCCGAAACCAAATTCTGCGGGATATTGGTTCATGCATTTTTACTCCGACAGTTACATCCACCCTTTGCTAGAGACGAGTTTTGGTTTAGGGTTAGCGGGGTTGATGTGAGGTTTAGTCTGTTCGAGTTTGCGTTGGTGACAGGGCTTTCGTTTAGCTGTCGGACCGATGTTTCTTCATATATTCCTCGCTCCTCCGAACATAGGATCAGATCTACGTACTTTCGTGGTTGTCTGAAGGTGCAGTATCACGACATCGAGCATGTTTTCTTGTCGAGGCCATGGGGGGATGACGATGTTGATGCTGTCAAGCTCGCCTTGTTGTATATTCTACACATGGTTTTGTTGGGCAATGATCGACGAAAGAAGGTATCCACGGAGTACTTACCGTTAGTTGATCATTTGGACGGGTTTAATTCTTACCCGTGGGGCGTCGCTGTATGGCAGATGACATACGATTCTATGTCACAGGCGAGTGAGAGAGTCTGTTCTGGACGGATGCAGGAAATCCGTAAATACGACCTTTACGGATTTCCTTTCACATTTCAGGTAAGTTTTATATTATTATTTATATATATTAATTGACAAAAATATAAATTGCTTTATATGTACCTCGTAAATGATTATATTACAGTATTGGATATATGAGACTTTAGAGACGTTACACGATTGGATTGACCTTGTCGATCTCTATGCGTCCCCACGGATGTTGAGGTGGCGTACGCGAGACGTCCCTGTTTGGACTCATATAGGTCGTATTTTCACTGGTGATCCGGTATATACTAGTAAATTAATAAGTCGATTAATTCATTATATGTTACAATTATTTTGACTTATATATCTTCATCATTAGGAGGATGTCACATTCCCTCTTGAGCCATCATCGATCGAGGAGGGTTTATCGTGGTACGCTGAGATTCGTGAGTACACCGGTTTACCCGATGCTGATTCTTCCTCATCTTCTTTGGTTCCGACCGCGACTAGAGACGAGGCTCCTCCATCCTCAGGACCTTCAGATGTACCTGTAGAGACTCCACAGACACATGAGGAGCCTATTCAGCCTCCTGTTATGGAGCAGCCTATATGTTCCCCTGTTGTTCAAAGCCCACGAACGACAGACCATCCTGGATTGGAGGCCCACCCTAGCGTGGAGGAGCATCCTGGAGTGGAGGACCACACTACCCATCATGCCACAGAGCAGTGTCCCCGATTCGTATCACCCAGTATTTCTACATCTGAGGCTACCTTAGCGCATTGGGGTGCTACGATTTTATGTGAGATATCGAGTTTTCGCGACGATATCTCTTCCCAGATGACCTAATTACGTGACAATATCTCTTCTTAGATGACTCGATTAGAGGATCGTATGACTCGTTTGGAGGACATCGTCACGCGTACATATCTAGCCTCCATCGCTCAGGTTGTAAAACCACTTATAATTTATTACTTATATAAAATGTCTACAGTGTTATAATTCTGACAACTATTATTACATTCGCACAGGAGAGGGACGAGGATATCCCACCGACATCCCCCGTTGATACCGCAATACCATCCCGTCACCCATACGAGGTCCGTATGATATTTGAAATTTATATTTATTGTTAAATGTCATTATTATATTATAGTATTGTTATATATGAAATATCACTAATTAAGTTATTATTACTAATATGTTAGGGTAGTCGCCCGGAGGACGCATCGGTTAGTCCTTCTGTTGCATCGATCGAGGGTTCTCCCCGAACACCTTCCCCGGAAGTTCAGGTTAACTTTATTTTTAAATTGTCATTGATTGATCTGTCTTTTCAATTATATTATTTATTTGATGATGTTTTGACTGTTTTTCAGGACGAGCAATTATGGTTACTTGCTGATATCCCGAGCTCGACCAAAAAAATAGTGGATATTGGTTCACAGGAGGAGGACTTCCAGGAGGACGATTTTGAGGCCATCCCTATTGAAGTATATCAATCATACTTAGTATATAAATAGTTGTATATATTGGTCATTAAGATGTTCAAAATTTATATTTTCTATTCCGCCGAGGGAGCACGCGTGGTGGACTTAACCGTGATTCAGGATTCTCCAGCTAAACCTCCTCCCGCATACTTGGAGAAGGTAAGATAAATCGATTAATGCTAATTGTTACGTAGGATGAATGACGAATTAATTATTTTTTTGGGATCATGCAGATGATTCGTACAGCACGTGGCCGGATCATCCGGAAGGGTCTGCTGGTTCGCACCCCGTATACGAATCCACTCAAAGGGAGGGCGAAACGACAACCTACGACCATTCCATCCTCTGCCTCTGAGCGTGAGGAATCTTTCCTCACGTGGTACACCAGCGCTGCAGCTTTCGACTCACATGATTTCTACTTCATCGGGTCGAAATCGAAGGCCAGCTTCTGGAGGCTTGTTGTAGAGTTACGCGAGTGGTTGACCGACGATATGAGTTGTCTATAATTTCATAAAAAGCTAGATATATTTATTACTAACTAACACGTGAACTTGTTTAAACCATTTTAGCATGTGGACTCCTTTTTGGCTTTATTACGTCGACAGCAGGCTGATCACCAGTCGACTATCTCACAGCGTTGGACGACTGCCCATACATTCTTTGGAGGCCATATTGAGATGGCCTGGAAGAGTTGGTAGACCACACCGATTGGAGAGTTTGAGTTTTCGGGGCTCTTCACGAGGATGGTTGATGCATCGTACACCCTAGGATTGTTGTACAAACCATGGGGGATAGTCGATCAGGTAGAGTTTATATATATTTCTATTATATTCAATTGGTTAACGACAACGATAAGTAACTAAAATGTCTCATTGTTTATAGGTTTTCATCCCTATAAACTTCGAGAACGCACATTGGGTCACCGGAGTTATAGATTTCCGTGAGTGGTCGATTACGGTGTACGATTCAGATGTTTCATATTCGGGGAATATAGGGACTCTGGAGCAGTGCATGCGACCGTACATGACCTTTATTCTCGCGTTATTAGAGGCGATGACTTTTTGGACAGCTTCTAGGAGGACTCCACGACGTGATCCCCTCACTTTACATCGAGCGTCAGATGTACCTCAGCAGGGGTTGGGCTCCGGTGACTGTGGCGTCTTTATGTTGTGATTTTTTGAGTGTTTGGCATTGGCACGTAGCTACGTTTTTCCCCGAGAGTCGTCTACCTCTATGCGTCGACGATTAGCGACACAGTTGTATTTTCATTGTATCGAGTAGCTCATGGATGTATATTTATCGTTATTCCTATGTTTAGATGTATATATTTATTGTATGTTCCTATGTGTATGATATACTTTATTTGTGGCTATATATGGATGTGTATCGTATTTGAGTTCATTTTTTAAATAATCTTGTCATGAAAAAACAATAAAAACGTATAATTACTCAAACATTTACACAATTGAAACAATTAGAGAAAATAAAGTAATACTGAAATAAAGTAACACTAAATTTATTACATCAAATGACAATACAATTACACATTTGAAACAATAATAAAAATACATCGGTTACATAAACCTGAAGTACAACAATGAAGAATCATATAAAAAACAAAATTGAGTATAAGCATGTCAAGATCTTGTTCCTTTGCCTTTTGTATGTGAACGCTGGGGGGCAGAGCTCGGGACCGGTGCTAGGGATTTACATTGGATTCGTGTATGCCCCGGTTCATGGCAACGACTGCAAATCCTCGGTGTAACAATTTCTCCTTGTGATGGACGTCGATTTCTATTGGCTGGACGACGACTATCGAGGACGGAGGGCAATATAACTCTGTCTTCCGGTGAGTGTAACCAATCACATTGATTTCCAAGAGGATTGATCGATTCCTGATATATTGCACGGTAAATGTCAGTGCGAAAGAATGGATGAACCCATGCGTGCACATTCATCAGTCTCATATGTCGTGCAATGGCAATGGCATGCTTGCAAGAAATACGTGAAAGCTGAAACTTTCTACACGTGCAAGACATGTCACCAAAGTCCACAATACCCATGAATCCACCAAATCCAACAACCTGATATCAAATCCAACAATCCTTTGGAAATCTGGAAAATACAAGTCCATATCTCGTGAAACGATGAAATTCAAAAAAATGAAAATGAAAATCGAATTGTAAAAGTTGAAAAACCCTAGAATGACAACAATCGAAAAATCCTTCAGAAATCTGAAAAATACGAGTCGATATATCGTAAAACGGTGAAATCCAAAAAAACGGAACTGAAATTCAAATTCTAAAAGTTGAAAAACCCTAGAATGGCAACAATCGAAAAATCCTTCAGAAATTTGAAAAATATGAGTCGATATCTCGTAAAACGGTGAAATCCAAAAAAACGGAACTGAAATTCAAATTCTAAAAGTTGAAAAACCCTAGAATGGCAACAAACAAAAAATTCTTTGGAAATCTGAAAAATACGAGTCGATATCTCGTAAAACGGTGAAATCTGAAAAAACGGAACTGAAATTCAAATTCTAAAAGTTGAAAAACCCTAGAATGGCAACAAACGGAAAATCCTTCGAAAATCTGAAAAATACGAGTCGATATCTCGTCAAACGGTGAAATTCGAAAAAACTGAATTAAAATTCGAATTCTAAAAGTTGAAAAACCCTAGAATGGCAACAATCGAAAAATCCTTCAGAAATCTGAAAAATACGAATCGATATCTCGTAAAACGGTGAAATCCAAAAAAACGGAACTGAAATTCAAATTCTAAAAGTTGAAAAACCCTATAATGGCAACAAACGGAAAATCCTTCGAAAATCTGAAAAATACGAGTCGATATCTTGTAAAACGATGAAATCCGAAAAAACGAAACTGAAATTCAAATTCTAAAGGTTGAAAAACCCTAGAATGGCAACAAACGAAATATCCTTCGAAAATATGAAAAACACGAGTCGATATCTCGTAAAACGATGAAATCCGAAAAAACGGAACTGAAATTCGAATTGTAAAAGTTGAAAAACCCTAGAATGGCAACAAACAGAAAATCCTTCAGAAATCTGAAAAATACGAGTCGATATATCGTAAAAAGGTGAAATTCGAAAAAACGGAACTGAAATTCGAATTCTAAAAGTTGAAAAATGAAAATGCCTTTACAATGTAAAATATCCAAAAACCCCTCATATTTATCTAAAATTATTTTAACCCCCATAATGAGTGGGGGAGTTATATAAATGAAGGGAAGGGTAATTTTGACATTTTAGAAAAAGTTTGAAATAAATAAATAAATATCAAAATGCCTTTATAATGTAAAATATCCAAAAACCTCTCATATTTATCTAAAATTACATTAAAACCCCATAGTAAGTGGGAGAGTTATATAAATATGAGGGGAAGGGTAGTTTTGGTATTAAAAAAGTCATAGGCATTTGTTTTTTTGAAACAGTGATTTTGGGCATTTTGGTTTGAAAATAGTGATTTTGGGTATTTTCCCTTAATGGGAGGGCATTTTGGCTATTTTTTAAAATTTCCCAAAATTTTAATATGAATAGACTAAAACTACATTGTTTTGATCAATATATATCAAAATAATGTTGTTTTAGTTATTTTTTATCCGCTATAATGTCATGCTGAGGTCAAAACTCAATTTGAACTCGAATTTAAGTTCCCCTCCCTTCAAGTAAGTCAAGCTCAAACAACTTTACGGTAAGTTAGGTTCGATTCAATAAAAACTGAACCGAGCTTAACACTACTTTTAGATTGTTTTTGTCACCCAACAAAAGTAATTATATGGTGCTTCATTGCATTATTACTAATATTTTTTTCAATCATCACTGAATCTCTTAACACATATTTGTTGACCATTTCACCATCAAATAGATTCAATAATCATTCTTTTACCAGAAAATATATGCCTCTTATTGCGTTTAAAATGTAACATAAAAGCCCAAAAAAATAAACAATAGCAAGGCATATATAGTGGCTAGCGTATTTTATTACACAACTTGAAATTACATGAACATTTTGAATGTTAATTCAATGATGCACATACATATATGTGCTAACAACATAGCACTCTTACTGACTAAATTTATTTTTCAATATAGCAACATCAAAATAACACCCTCTTAAAACAATAACAGAAAAACTTATTCAACAAATTATAAGTGAGTGATAATGTTGAGAGGGAAATCATGCCATATTGCCAATCCCAGCAATTAGAACTGATGAATGCAGAACTTTGTCATCCTTGCAAATGTCCATGGTATTCAACCTCTTGTTTGCAGTCAATTTATAATGAAATTTCCCCGAGAAGGTGTTTCAGTGCCCCTATCAAATAAACTTAGAACCAAATTCTTCTCCAGGGAAGGCACCTTTATTTTCTCCAAGCTCAAGACCCTTCTTCCTTCTAAAGAGGGTATGTTGAAGATGGTAATCGAAGAGCAAAGATAAGAGCAGTTTTGCTCAAAGAAGCCATGAAAGATATTATGAAACAAAATGCAGGCGATACTAAGTACAGGGAAGATTATTAAGTAATAAAGTGATTTATACCTGCTTATATGTTTTATTCTGACTATATATCATTGAGAAGAGGCCAAAGGGTCAAATAGTTCGGCTCCTGCCAGTACGCAACTTGATGTGTTTGAAATTGAAGTAACTTGCTGGTGTGTCATTCCGAATGTTGTGTTTGGTAGAATAGAACTAGGGTTTGATTCAAATTGAGCTTATTGGAGTTCAAATTTACATATATATATTTAAAATAGGTAATGAATATGGGAACTAAACTGAGGGCTTTTCATGTCTGCTTCTGCTTACAGATTTTTATCCTCTTCTATATATTTACATGGCTGCAGGCCACTTGAAATGGAGAAAATTAGTGAAAACTAATAAAAATTTAAGACTTGTAGATTACGGCAACAGTGAGAGCTGTGTTGTGCAGAAAGTTCAAGTGACAACGGAAATTATGGGTGATATTTGTGTAAGTTTTCTCGTGTAACTGACGGGCCCCTTTTACTTGTTCAATGTATCGACTAACTGTGGAAAACCACTTCAAAGCAGTAGTGCTCTCGGTGATCCATTTATATAGTTGCGTGTGTGGCTTTAGAAATAGCAAATTAATAATATTATATATATAAACAAATTATATAGTTTTTGTGTACAATTTTATATAAAAGCATTTGAATGAGTGATTTTAAAGCGGGAGAAAAAATAAAAAATCATATCATCTAATCACCAATTATTACCTTAGTTTGTAAATAAAATATTCTACAATTTGTTTTTATATATAATTTTATTCATAACAAATTAACACTGGTGTAGATGATAAAAGTTATCTAATTTAGTGGACACCAAAAAGTTGGTGGTGAAAAAATGCTCAAACAATATTTTTAAAACTTTTCTCTAATAAAACTTCATACATGAACAAAATCAATATATATCATATTATATTCATATAACCTATAGGGTTAACAAAATATCTAGTTCTACCATGTTTTTGAATCCATACAATGATGATCCATTTTGTCTTTTTAAATCTTACGAAATGATGAATTTTAATATGTAAAACTATAATATATTTTAAAATCCTACATTTGGTTTCAAATGGAAAAACTAGCAAGCATATAGTAAATAAATTAACCATCCCATCAAAAATATGATAAATCCTAAACCCAGATTAAATCGTTTCTAAACTTTGATTGGACTACTCATTTAGTCAACTTTACAAAATTAAAACTTAATTAATGTTACACACTTAGAAAATTATTGCACGCACACGCACACATTTTTAAGCTAATAATTATAGCTTTGGAGTTGTGATCTTGAAAATCATTTGTGAGACAAAAAGTTCTAGCTTAGTGTAAAATGGTGAGTTTTCACATGTCACCATTTTACTAACATGTAATATGAAAGAGGAAGCTTGCATTGAGAATCAAAGTGAAACCAGTCTCTTCTCTTTTAGTTGGAAATATTTAGAAAGCTATCTTAAATCCATTAGTCCAAATATGTTCATTCTTGTAAGAAATTTAGGGAATTTCTTGATTATTGTCATTTTCGCACATGGTGTCAAAGCTATAATAGACTTGTGTCTGCAACTATGGAAAGATCTAATTAGTGTAGAAATTTCACTAAAAGTCAACAAAGAGGAGCTAGCCTAACTGTCAATTCATCCAACACTGGATTCCCTTAATCTCAGCCTAATTTAACGATATTCTCTTCCAACTTACAATTGATTTCAACCAAACTCACCTGGTATAATCACAAATTTTGGAAATCTCATTTATTATTTGCAATAGAGTCACATGATTTAGAGGATAAGTTGACTGGGCTAATTCCTAGCAATGTTTATCCAAGTTAGATATGTTGAAATTGATATTGGTGTTTTGTCATCCTAAAACTAACAAATAAAACAACATAATACATATATAACATTAAAATTTTGAGAACAAAACAACCACCATAGGACACATGGGCTATTATACATATACAAAGAGGGTTTGAAGAACCAAGGTTCCTTAATGTAAAGTTTCATCCGAATTTATCTCGAACTCTTCCACATCCCTCGACAATGTAGTAAAGGCTTTACTCGTCCACATGGAGACAACCACAAACACATAAGAGCATAAAAGTTTGTTAGAGGCACTTGTGATGGCTAATGGATTGTGGAAGTTTTGAGAGAAAAAATATTTTCTCTCTATAAAAGAATTTCAGCTAAAAATTCTCTAAAAACCTAGCTTAAATCCAATGGTATGTTCCAAATTAAAAAATTAAGCCGATGATAAGGATTTCCATAATTGATTACATCTATATATAAGCGTTTCATCTAATTATGAATCAATTAAACAAATACAACAAAAACTGGTATTTATTGACATTTTTTTAAAAGTCACTAAAAAATATGGGAAGTCAAAATATTAATAATTTATTTTGACATTTATAATAATTGTCGCTATAAAATAAAAAATAAAAAAATTATAGTGACTTTATAATAATTGCTGCTATAAAATTACTTTTTTATTGTATAAGTTAAAAATACTATATTAACATATATTTATGCCTTTTTAATTATTATTATTCAATTATAGAGATAATTTCTTAATTTGATTTATTAAGAAAATTTGTTTTAAAGAAGAAAATTATTGCTTTATTGAATTCTTTTGAGATATTACTTTAAGGAGAAAAAATATTGTTTTAAGAAGAGCACTAAGAGATTCCAAAAAGTTTGATTTTCTATTGTTAATCGGGTAATTTATTACATTAAAAATGATGTTTTCTCATGATTTATTCAACTAGATTCCGATTAATTTCAATAAAAAGTTTTATTCTTTTATTTTATAATTTTGATTGGTTATATAAGCTTTAGGGTTTTGTATAGGAGTTAATTGACCAGACTTCATTTTTCTCAAGTTTGAGTTTTAATTTTATATAACTTCTTTACATTTTAAGGATTTTTCCTATTATTTGAGATTATTTCTATTATTATTATTTTTATTTTCGGTTAATTTTATTGTGGTTTTACAGGATTTTTTATAATAGTTTTCTTTTGCACATTAAATCAAACGGTTTGTTTGCGTATATTAATAGTAACTTGTCTTGTGGCTCTTTTTTTTATATTTATGTTTGTTGATTTTTTTGTTTGCTCTTGATTATTTTTTTTCTAACTTCTTCTTTTTTAAATCTTGGGTAGATCTAAATCTTTATATTTTGAGGATTTGCATGCATTTTAATATGTTTGATATTGTTTTAAGTATATATATGTGTGTGTGTGTATATATATATATATATATATATATATATTTGTATGTATGTATGTATGTATGTATGTATGTATATTGAATTATTTCTTAGAGTTACCAGGATCAAAAGATCTATGTTTTTTTTCATTCATATATTTTTATTCACAAAGTCTAATTAACTAACTAAATATATGTTTTGAGTGAACCTAAACTATCACTTATAATTTTTATATTGTGTAATTTTGTTATTTCCAATGAAAATATCATAAATGATTACCACTACATCATCTAACTTTTAGCAATAATTACTTTGTGTTTATACTAACATTACAAATAATTGTTGTTAAAACTTATAACGACAAAGGATATAGTGACATTTGTTTATATGTCGGTAAAAATATTAGTAGCATTTATAATGCCACTAAAAGTTCTAAAAAATTTCGTTAAATGATTATTATGTTGTCGTGAAAGAAGCAATTTCAATTCATTCGTGCAGGGATTCTAGGGCCTTTCTTAGATTCTTTGTCATTTTCTCACACTCAAACTAATATAAATGGTAAAGAGAAATAACACAATTTATTTAGTTTACCTAAAACAAACTTATATTCAGCATAATCAATATGTCAATATCTTCTCATATTTCTTTTTATAATGAATGCATTTATTAATGTATTATTTTATCACATATATATGAGAATATACTTCTATATATGATTCTTATCTCTAAGAAAAAATCTACTAAGAATAATCATAAACAGACTTTTCATGAGTTAAACCTAAACTGCTTATTAGTATTAGGATGCTGCTCCTTATGCCCCTATTTATTGCCTGGGGAGTGGAGCCCCTATTCACTGACTGAGCAACAAGACCCCATGTACATTGCATCTTATAAATGAAACAGTCACTAGTTTCAACATAAATTGCTATTTCGTGCTTGCAAACAAATTAAGGCCTTTAGCCTCAATGTTGGATAAGGTCTTAGAGAGATTGGTGAATTTGGAACTTAGATTTTTGTTTTTAAAATTTTTCAATGTAAAACCACCCACAATGCCCTATACATGTTATTTTCTTATGTTACCCCATCAATTCTATCAGGTCGTAGATGATATCTGTGTAGTAGGTAGATATGGTAATTGATTTATTTTCTCAAAGGATCTGATGTGCCTGTAAACTCTTATTGGATAACTGCTGAATTAGATATATGTATCATGTTAATTGTACATTGGATATAGTTTCTATGATCCATAAAGTATATGATAGTAATATGAACTTTGGGAGAACTACATCTTAAAATCTTTGCAATTGGAGAGTTAAAAGTCATATAAACCCTATATTAGAAACTCATATTTTCTAATATAGGATTCAAACCTCATACTTTACACTTAGAATATTAACATACTACCACATTCTACTCTAGCTCTCTACTAACGCTAGACTCTGATACCAAATAATATGAATTTTTGAAAACCATATCTCAAAAGCTAGTGGTGAGATTAGAGGACCCAAAGTTATATAAACATAACTTCGTTATAAGATTCAAATCTCATACATTGTATTTAGAATCCTAATATATAAAAAAGAGCATATGTTGTTATTATATATGGTGATTATATATAGAAGCTTGAAATTACAACTAATACCACTAAAAATAGGGTTTCTATTGACACAGAACTGGGGTTGGAATAGACAATAGGGAACGACCTTCCCTGGCACTTACTTTTATCCCGGAAACTTGCTGGGTTATAATCGTCGATGCAACCTCATCCCTTGACACTAAACCTTTGCTGACATGCATTCACGCCAAACTGACTGAATCTTATATTTTAACATTGTAAATTGAAATAACACATATGTAGCATTAAAACAAACTTATTAAGCAATACATCTATTGGTGAGATAGTATGCATGATAACGTAGATATAAGAATAACATGCCAGACTTCAAATACTAGTAACTTGAATTATTATTGATCCGTTTGGTTTGTGCATACATGACAATGACACAATAACACAATTACAAGAATATTATTTAAGAGGGCTTCCATTTATTGGAAGACATATTTATTAACCCAAAATATACTCATAGATATCCATTTGGGAGGAAAATATAGTCTAATTGCCAATTCCGGGACTTGGAACAGACCTCAAAATTCGGTCATCCCTTGCAATGTGCTTGCAAGGAATGTTGGAGCTGAATTCTGTAGCAACATTGTAACTTTCACCAGTTGGAGACAATGTAGCAGAGCCCTTTTGAAGGGCAGTTGGAGCTGAATTCTCCAGTACATCAAAAGGGATGTTCATTTTCTCCGTGCTCAGGACCTTTCTACCTTCCAAAGAAGATGTATAGAAGATAGCAACAAGAAGAAAGGTAAGAGCAATTTTGCGTAAAGAAGCCATACAAAATGCAGTATTGCAGAGAAAAGAATATTGTGAAGTAATGAGGTGATTTTGCATTGCGACTCTTGGTTTATGTAAGGGAAGAGAAGCACAAAGGTCAAAATAGTTTGGCCACTGTCAATCACTAGACGTGTGCTATGAAATAGCCTGTGAATGTTGCGTTAGGTAAATTTAAACTAGCTGTTGGATTTTGTTTTCTAGTTTTGCATGGATTGTCCAGAATCTAAATGTGAGAATTAAAAAGGCTTATTTCTTCAGTAACCCCATTTACCAGATACTATGATATGATTGAATTTTTAGTTTTAGACCTAACATGCAAGATTTTACTACATAATATGAGAGATGTAGATGGTCGTTCTTTTAATTTGATTAACCAATACTTCTGACAGAAAAGAAACACGCCTTTCTATAGGTGGCAATGGTAAATTTTAACTCCTTAGATTCTAATAATCACTGATCAGGTTACCAGTACTTTCATCATCCTACTAGAATTGATCCCAAGTCAGCCCTTGCATTAGCCCTTTCAAATTTTTGCATCAAAATTGTTTACAAATATATGCTTACATTTATAGATAAGATTGGATTCGAATCAAGCTTAGCTTGAACAAGCGTAAAATGAGTTTGGTTTAAGCAAACTCTAGCTCGAGCTTAAGTTTGAAAGTTAAATATTTTTTAACTCAAACTCAAGAAGTATTCGACTCATCAAACTTATAAGCTTGTAAAATTTTTTTATAAATCGACTTAAATATTGTCGTTTTGATTAATATGTATCAAAATAACATTATTTTAATTATTTTTGCTCGACAATAATGTTGAACTAAACTCAAAACTCAACTTGAGCTTCAATTCGAGCTCCACTCCTCTTGAGTGAGTCAAACTAGAATAACTTTGAGACAAATTTAAACTCACGTTTAACTCTACTCAAATTGAATCTAACCCTACTTTTAGGTCTTTTTCGTCACCCAACAAAAATAATAATATGATTCTTCATTGTATTATTTGTAAGTTGTTGACAATGATCAATAAATCTCTTAACGCACATAGTTTTTGACCATTTCACCATCAAATAGATTCAATAATCATTCTGTTACCAGAAAATACATGCCTCTTATTGCATTTAAAAACATAAAAGCCCAAAAAATAAACAATAGCACGGCACATATCCCGGCTAGTTTATTGTATCACACAACTTGAAATTACATGAACATTCTGAATGCTACTTCAATGATACACATACATATATGTGCTTACAGCATAGCACTCTTACATACTAAACCCGATTTATTATTCAATGTAGCAACATCAAAATAAAAAACTCTTAAAACAATAACAGATAAACTTATTCAACAATTATATAGGGGGTAATGTTGGGCGGGAAATCATGCCATACTGCCAATTCCAGGACTTGGAACTGATGAATCAAGAACTTTGTCATCCTGGGAAATTTCCATTGTATTCAACCTCTTGTCTGTAGTCAATTTATAATCAAATTTTCCACCAGAAGGTGTTTCAGCGCCCTTGTCAAATGCACTTAGAATCAAATTCCTCTCTGGGGCAGGGAGCTTTATTTTCTCCAAGCTCAAGACACTTCTTCCTTCCAAAGAGGATTTGTTGAAAATGCTAATCAGAAGAGCAAAGATAAAAGCCGTTTTGCTCAAGGAAGCCACGAAACATACTTTGAAACAAAAGGTAGGCAGTAAGAATATATTTGCAGGGAAGATTATTAGGTAATGAGGTGATTTATACTTGTTTGTATGCTTTATTCTGACTATATATCATGGTGAAGAAGCCAAAGGGTCAAATCAGTTCGGCTCCTGTCAGTACTGTACTTGATGTGTTTGAAGTTGAAGTAATTTGCTGGAGTGTCATTTTGAATGTTGAGACTGGATTCAAACTGAGTTTGTTCCACCTCAAGCAAATACATATGCATTTAAAATAGATAATGAATATGGGAACTAAGCTGAGCGCTTTCTATGTCTGACTCTGCTTGCAGATTTTTATCATCTTTTATATATTTACATGGCTACAGGCCACTTGAAATGGAGAGAATTGTGAAAACTAACAAAAATTTAAGGCGTGTAGATTTGGGCAACATTGAGAGCAGTGTTAAATGCCATAAACTATATATTAATCTGATAACCAATCAGCTAGAGTTAAATATTCTTTTTCTTATGCAGAAAGTTCAAGTGACAACGTAAATTTGTGCTCTTGGTAATCCAATTATATAGATTGCGTGTGTGGCTTTACATCTTGAAAATTAGCACTGGTGCAGACGTTAAAAGTTACCCAATTTAGTGGACACCAGAGAGAACGTGGTGAAAAAAAGCTCCAGCAATCTTTTTAAGACTTTCCTCTATTAAAATTTCATATTTCACCATGTTATTGAATCCATATAGAATGATGATCGAGTTTAGTTATTTAATCTTACTTAATGATGATTTTTAATGGGTAAAACTATTATACTTTTTAAAATTCTATGTTTGGTTTTGGATAATCTAATAAGTATATAGTAAACTATTTGACTCTCCTATCAAAAATCTGATAAACCTTAAAACTTTGATTAAGATATGCATCCACCCATTTTTAAGCTTTTATTGAAATACTCATATAGTTGGTTTTACAAAATTAAAACTTAATTACCCCACTTAAGAAATTATCAAACATTCCATCACTTGGACAATATAAATTATTTTTATTTTAATTCTAAAAAAAATAAAAACAAGTTTGACTCTCTAGTAAATAATATTTAACTTTAGAGTGATCACCATTTCAAGAAAATGAAATAGTCTAATGATAACACTTCTATCATTAATTTGTTTCACGTGAATACCACTACTAAACAAGACAACATTAATATATTCAATTGATAGTGTGGAGGAATAACACCTAATAGGAGATAACAAAAACATGTTATTGTCTCTAGGCCTCTCTATGGTTTCTCTTAACTTTTATGTTTTAAAAAAAAAGAAAAAACAAATCCCAAATTGTCATACTCAACAAATAATCTTTATTCATGAGACACAATATTGTATATCTTCTATGTATGTATGTATGTGTGTGTGTGTATGTATACATACACACATAAAAAAAAAAGTATATCAAAATTATCATGATCCAATAGAAACAAAAATCATTAAGTTAGTAAGTTGTAACATAAAATTCTCATTAACCCTAAATATCAAAAGTCTCAAAACACCTAGTCTTCAACATGACCTTAAGGGCTATTAGCCTTGGTCCCCTAGTTAAAGGATTAGTCAACATCAACTTTATATTGTTATATTCTACCATAATGTCTCTCTTCTTTACAAGGTTCTTTTATGTTAGATATGTTAACATTATTTCAGTGTTATGATCTACTAGTGATCTTGTGATTCTTAGTTAAAAACTCAGTTACACTACTATCACAATGGATCGTGAGGTGTTTAGAAATAGAATCGATAACAAACAATCTAGAAATGAAATCCTTTAAACATACAACCTAAGAAACTGCCCACAACAAGCTACAAAATCAATGTGCATGTTTGAGGATGCCACTAATGACTATTTAACCCTTTTCTTTGATATGATTCCTTTAGTGAGAAAACAAAAAAACAAAATTAATCCAAAAGTTAATTTTAGATCATCCACATAACCACCAAAATTTTTTTTTTTTTGCAATTATCTCATTATATTCTTAGTTCTATGATGCAAACTATTGAGAAGCACAGTGGATGGCGAGACTGTAAGAAAGAAGAAAGAAGAAAGACGTGTGTTGTTTGATTTGAATCGAAACGCAAGATAGGATCGTCATTTGGGAGTTACATGAAGAGGAATGTTGTCATTTTGGAAATTTGATGTTGTTTAGGAATTAATGGAATGGTGACATTTTAATGTTCTTATGAAATATAAGTGTAAAATGTTGGAGGGAAAGTTGGTTATGCAAAAAAACTGTTAATGCAATTCACATTTCTTTCTTCTAATTATGTTCTCTCATGTTTGTTATTCTTCTGTGCATCTTCTTGTTCTTTTAATTCTTTACCAAACCTTAAGCATTAGCATTAGTGGTATTAGAGTTTGACCTAGCTATGGCAAAGACTCGTAATCAAGAACTTAAGAGGGAGATCATCCAAATGATAGCTCAAGTGGTAGTTGAGGCAGAAACTCGACAGCAAGGGAGGGTTACAGAAGACACAAGATCGAATGCAACAACCCATGGAAGATCTTAAGAACATCATTCGCAGCTTAAGTCTTCAACATGCAAAAGTGATAAACTAGGCTACTAATTGACGTGAAGAAGGGCGTGCAAGGCCAACCCAAGAATTAGACAGCAATGGGAAAGCCAAACAAGGCTAGATTTCCCTAGGTTCTATAGCGATGATTTTGATAACATGATAGTGAATGTGGAATGTTTCTTTGAAGTGGATGCAACTCCAATTGTCGATCATATCAAGATTGCAACATTGCATTTGGAAAGGAGAGCAATCTAATGGCACTAAAGCTTTATGAAATCAAGAAATGACATGGTAGTAACCTGGGAAAAGTATGTAGAGGCAATGAGAGCAAGATTTGGAAGTTATGACTACGATGATCCTTTAGCTAATTTGTGCAACTTGAAACAAGTAAGCACCTTTCAACAATATCTAGATGCCTTCTAAGAGTTGTATCCAAGGGTTGGTATTAAGGAAGACCAAACCCCTAGTTTTTTCTTGTTTGGCCTGATAGATCTTTTACAGATGCTTGTAACGATGCTTAAGCCCAAGACCTTGATTGAAGCTTATTCTTTAGCCAAGCTTTAAGAAATTACGGTGGCAGCACTGAGTAACCAACCAAAACCAATAGCAAGAACCCCTCAGATACCAGTGAATTTGAGATTGGTAGTGCTTGATGCAGCAGTCAGTAATCTAATACTAAAGCCACCTACATCTTCAGGCTTACTGCCTACACCAAGTGGTCCTAGACTACCACAACCATACTTTACAAAAACAGCCACAAATTGAATCTTTGATGAGAAAAGAGCCAAAGGAATTCGTTTCTGGTGTGATGAAAAATACACACCAGGCCATTGATGTAAGAAGAAGCAAGCATGACATGCATGACATCTGGAAGCTATATATATCTGGAAATGAGGGGGTTGAGATTATGGAAGAAGACAAGGAAGAGGTAGTGCTAGAAGGGTATGGGTTGAGCATTGCAAAGGTCACTTGGAGCAAGGATTATGAGATTATGTGAAATGCATGACATCTGGAAGCTATATATCTTAATAGATTCAAGAAGTATACATAACTTCCTAAGTGAGCAAACTACTCACAAACTTGGTTGTCTTATACAATAAGCTAAAGGTGTCTATGTTACAGTAGCCAATGGCCAAGAGTTGCACTACAAAGGTTGGTGTAAGGAATTGAAGTTCAAAGTACAAGGTTAGTGGCTTTTGGTTAATGTTTATACACTCCCACTTGAGAATTATGAAGTTGATATACTTAACAGGTATATTAACCACTGTGCTCTTAAATTTTGAAGAACTAACCATGAAGTTTATATTGGAAGGTCATTTATATTTCTTGCAAAAGGAAGGTAACAAAGGTATTATTGTAAATTAAGGAAACCATTTATGCAAATTACTACAAAAGAGGCAACAATTGGCATCAATTTAATTAATTTGGCTTAACCAATAAAGGTAGTGCAACAGCTATATGAAGTGCAAGATTCTAGGCCATCGACCGAAGAGGAATGACATGAGTTGACAACCTTACTTAGTAGGTATAACAAGGTTTTTGAGGAACCTAAGGGACTACCACCAATTAAAAGCCAAGATCACATAATTCTCTTATAGGAAGGGGTACAACCAATCAACCTAAGACCTTACAGGTATGGCAGATTGTAAAAGGATGTCATTGAAAAGATGATTAGGGAAATGCTTTAAGTTAGAGTGATATGGAATAGTTACAACCCATACTCAAGTCTAGTGATTTTTAGGCAAAAAAAGGATGACACTCGGAGGATGTGTATAGACTATAGGGTCTTAAATCAAGTGACAATTAAATATAGATATCTAATTCCATTGATAGAAGAGCTCTTGGATGAGTAAGAGGGCAACCATTTTCTCTACAATTGATTTGCGCTCAGCATATTGGCAAATTAGGATGCATTCTTCATCCATAGATAAAACAACCTTTAAAACTCATGAGGGACATTATGAGTTCTTAGTTATGCCCTCTGGGCTTACCAATGCTCCATCTACTTTTCAAAATATTATGATTGACATATTCAGGCCTCACTTGAGAAGATTTGTGTTGGTCTTCTTTGATGATATACTTGTCTATAACAAAGATAAGGTAACTCACTTGCATCACTTGGAAAAGGTTTTGGAATTGTTGTTTTCACATTAACTTGGTGCAAAGAAAAACAAGTGCACTTTTAGAGCTACCAAGGTAAAATGTTTGGGTTACATTATATCTGGAAAAGAAGTAACCATTGATTTACAAAAGATCCAAGCAGTAAAGGAATGACCAATGCCAAGAACATAGAAGCAGTTAAGAGGCTTTCTCGGGTTGTCTGGATACTATCACAGATTTATCAAGAATTATGGCATGATTGCTCAACCTTTTACTAACCTCTTGAAGAAGGATAATTTTGCTTTGTTTACAGTTGCTTATGAGTTATTTGATATCATGAAACATTAGTTATGCACAGCTTAAATACTTACAATCCTTAATATGTCATAAACATTCTGAGTAGAAACAGATGCTTCCATTCGAGGTATAGGTGTTGTTCTTATACATCAGTAAGATACTCTCTCTAAAGAATCAGCTTCTGTTAGTTTACAAGACCGAGATATTAGCAATCCTCTTTGCTTTAAAAAAGTAGGAACATTACTTGAGAGGCCAACATTTTGTGATTAAAATGAACCATCATAATTTGAAGTATTTGTTTGACCAAAAAATAACCATTCCTATGTAACAAATATGGTTGGCTAAGCTTATGTAGTACGATTATGAGATTGCTTATAAGAAAGGTGAAGAAAATATAGCAGTTGACTCTCTTTCTCAGATAGCTACTGGAGAACTCCTGCAGTTAGCTACAGTTAGCTATGGTAAAGAAAAGAGAATTGTTGTCAAAGATTGAGGCAGGTTGGTATCAGGACCTTACATTGAAATAAATCATTGTTGCTAAAAGATAAATGCTAATGCCTACAGAAAGTATGAATGGTTTAATAGACAGTTAAGGAGGAAAGGAAAATTAGTTATTGTTGCTAATTCAAAATTACAACATTAGTTATTCTCCTTATTCTATGATTCACCTCTAGGTAGACATTCTGGGGTTACAGTTGATAAAACCATTAATTGCTACTATTTTGATTTATAATTCTCTTATGTTGTGTGGAAATTTGATTTAATCTAATGGAATTACTTATCTTTTTGCATTTAGGAAGCTTTGAGCAATTTTGGAATAAGTTGGGCCAAAAAGAGAAAAAACTGGAGCAGATATATTAAACTGGAAATTTCGTAATGCAGACTAGGCGTGGGCACGTGAAAGATGAGAGCAGAATCCGGAAAGCAGATCTGAACGTCCAAATCTGTTGCAAGAGTCCATAAAATATTAAGATTTGCTTCCAAGGAAAGGGATAATCACCAGCTAGAAAAGAGGATTAATTGAGCTAAATAAGGAATGATATTTTTGGAAGAAGGATTTATATTAAAAATACATATCTTTTCCTTTCTTTTTGGGAAGATATGTATCACTTTGCTTGATTGGATTAGGAGATTAGGATTCACTTTCAATTTCCAGATTTTTAGTAGGACGATAATATATATACTCTTATTTTTATTTGAGAATTATCAACCATTGTACTTAGAGAATTAGAGAGAAAAGCATGGTCTACAGTGGCTGAATAATTTATCTTGGTTGAAGGGATCTGAAACCATGGAACTACAATGATTGTGAGATTTATTTTGTTCTTTAATGCATCTTTTTGATTATTTGAGTATTGATTATCTTTCTGAATTATTTGTTATTGATTGTGTTGGTTGATTTCTAAGGCGCGCGATTAGTTTATCAATTAATATAATCTACGGCTAGTTTAGATGCTGAATCCGTAATTGTTCAATCCATCTAATCGAAGTGGCGACTAGGTTTATCGTTTGCTGCGTCAGAAGCTATAATCCTAGGAAAATAATCAACTAGATTAAATGCAACGTCGTACGTTTGTGTTGTCTTGCTTCGTTGGTCTTTCTAATTCGTAATACTATTGTTTAATTAAATTCGAGATCGTATCCGAATTGTTAATCAATAAGGGTTAATTAAAATACATGTTTTTGGTTAACTAATCGTAAGGAAGGACAGGTTAATTTAATACCACAACGAATATTTGAATAATTAAATTGATATTTTGTTTCGATGATCGATCGTAGTTCCAATGGTGGATGTGACCGAAGACCAAGGTTTGTTAAATCGATTTATTCCTTTTAGATTATTTTTCTGAATTTTTATTTATTGTTTTTCTTTATAATTTGCATTCAACTCAAAACTCCCCTTTTATTTCTTTGTTTCGATTTAGTTGGGACGACATACTAATCAAAGCTCTTCGAGGGAACGATCCCTACTTTCCTTTACTACATTTTTTGTTACAGGAATTTAGGATTTAATATAGGGTGTCAACGACAGCACGTACCAAATTTTGGCGCCGTTGCCGGGGAGTTTTTAATTTGTATGTTTGTTACGCGATCTTCGAAACAAGCTAGTTTACAATTTGATCAAGAAATTGAAAAGACTGCAAAAGGGTTGAGAAAAGAAACAAAAAGGAGACTGCACGCACACAAGGCAGTTCACGAAACAGAGGAAAACATGGCTGAAAATCAGACTTTAAGAGAGCTTGCTGCTCCAAATTTAAATCAACAACCACACTGCATTACTTTTCCGAATTTAGATGTTAATACCACCTTCGAATTAAAATCTGGACTAATTCATCTTTTACCTATTTTTCGTGGTTCTGCAGGTGAAGATCCTCATAAACATTTAAAAGAATTTCATGTGGTGTGCACCGGAATGAAACCGAATGGAGTAACCGAAGAACAAATCAAGATGAGGGCTTTTCCATTTTCTTTGAAAGATGATGCGCAAGATTGGTTGTATTATCTACCCGCTGGAAGTATCACTACTTGGCATGAGATGAAAAGATTATTTCTGCAGAAATTTTTTCCAGCATCAAGAGCAGCCAGCATAAGGAAAGAAATCTGTGGCATTCGACAGCATACTGGAGAGTCTTTATACGAATATTGGGAGCGCTTTAAAAAACTCTGTGCGAGCTGTCCACATCACCAAATTAGTGACCAGCTGCTTATTCAATATTTCTATGAAGGACTTCTATCGAATGAGAGAAATATGATTGATGCGGCAAGTGGTGGAGCATCGGCTGACAAAACACCTGAAGCAGCCCAGAATTTAATTGCAAATATGGCATCAAATTCACAACAATTTGGAAATAGATTAGACCATTCGTCTCGGCGCTTCAATGAGGTAAATGTATCTTCTCTTGAAAGACGACTTGATGATCTAACTACTCTTGTACGTCAAATGGCTGTAGGAAAAACAGAGACAGCGAAAGTTTGCGGAATCTGTTCGATAGGAGGACATCCAACTGATATGTGCCCAACACTTCAGGAGGACTGCTCTGAACATGCTAATGCAGTGGGCGAATTTTTAGGACAGCAGCAGCGAAATCATAATTATAATCCCTATTCAAATACTTACAATTCAGGTTGGAGAGATCATCCTAATTTTCGTTATGGGAATGCACATGTGGATCAGCCTTCAAATAATTTTCAGCCATACCAACAGCATTATATTCCTAGACAACAGCAACCAACTCAAAACTCTAATTCAGGTACATCTCTTGAAGATATTGTTAAAAGTTTGGCTACTAACACTATGAAATTTCAGCAGGAAACCAGAACTAGCATTCAAAATCTGGAAAATCAAATGAGCCAAATGGCTACTGCAATCAATAGGCTGGAAGCACAAAATTCAAGCAAACTGCCGTCACAAACTGTGATGAACCCAAAGGAGAATGTTAGTGCCATAATGTTTAGGAGTGGAAAGGAGTTGGAGATGCTAATTAAAGCACAACTTGCACCAACACAGCCAACAGAAAACAGAGAAAAATTGACAGCAGAAAATAATTTGTCCGAAAAGGTAGTGACAGGTAAATATCCTCCTTTCAGCGAATACAAACTTGTTCCTCCTTTTCCTGAAGCTTTAAAACTGAAGTACGAACGTAATGCGGATTTATATGAGACCTTTCGAGACTGTGAAGTCAATATTCCACTGTTTGATGCAATAAAACAAGTGCCTCGATATGCTAAATTTTTGAAAGAGCTGTGTACATTGAAAAGAAAGCAAAAACTCAAAAGGTATGAAAAAATCAAGGTAGGAGAAAATGTTTCAGCCATAATTCGCAAAAATCTTCCTGAAAAATGCAAAGATCCAGGTATGTTTTGCATCCCTTGCACCATAGGAGGAACAAAAATTGAAAAAGCCATGTTAGATTTAGGAGCATCTATTAATGTAATGTCATATTCCATTTATTCTGCTCTTAATCTTGGACCTTTAGAAAAAACTGGCACAGTTATTCAGTTGGCTGATAAATCAAATGTATATCCCAAGGGGTTAATGGAAGATGTTCTTGTTCAGGTTAATGATAAATTAATTTTTCCAGCTGATTTTTATGTTCTTGACATGGAAAATAATGACCAATCTGCACCTATTTTGCTAGGAAGACCCTTTCTGAAAACAGCTAAAACGAAAATTGATGTTCACAAAGGCACATTGACCATGGAGTTTGATGGTGAAGCTGTCCAATTTAATTTTTATGATGCTATGAAATATTCTGATGTGGATTTTCCTGTGTATTCAGTTGATTTAATTGATTCTCTAGCGCAGGATATACTTGATGGTGATGATAAGTTAAAGGTGGCTAACCATAAAAATATATTGAAAGAAAGAGATGAATTTAAATTAATTTCAGATGTGCAGAATGTAGGGACAGAGATGAATGAGCTCAAAGAGCTGAAAAATACAGGTAATTTATTTTATATTGAGCTACCAGTGCCTAATGAAAAATTGTTACCTTCTATTTTGCAGGTACCAGAGCTGGAGCTGAAATCTCTTCCACATCACCTTAAATATGTGTACCTTGGAGATGGGGAAACCTTACCAGTGATCATTTCCAGCAAGTTAAATGAGCAGCAAGAAGAGAAACTAGTGCAAATTCCGAAAAAGCTAGAGATTCAAAGCGTAGCGACATCAAAAGTATTTCAAGTTAATGGTCATAGACTCAAACTGTTTTACAAAGGAGTGCCAGCTGAAAACATCAGAGAAGTGGAGTTGAAAGATCCTGGATAAATAAATGAAGGCATTACGTCGAGCCGACGACTGTAAACAAAAGCGCTACTTGGGAGGCAACCCAAGCTTTCAATCTTATTTTAATTAATGCTTAAATTTTAATTTTCTAGACATTTGCTTTAATTTCGGTTTATGTGTTTCAATTTTAGTTTTAAATTTCAGTTTTATGATTTTTGGATATTTAATTGGCAATTATTTTATGATTTTCGCTTAGGTTTATTTTGATTTATTTTTATGTTACTGTTCAATCATCTTCTTCCTCCTGCCAGGTTCCAGTGAGCTGTCTGTGAATGTTCATGGGGAGAAATCGGTATTTTGGTGTTCTAGAACTGGGTCATGTGCTTCTGTCAAAAGTCCAACTTCTGCTTTGCTATTTTCTTAAATTCAAGGGGGCTATATGATTTAGTGTGATTATAAGGCTGGGTTATTTGCTTCCAGAGACCATATTCGCCAAACCCATACCTCAAAATTTCTCTCCACCTAAAATAAAAACCTAGCAGCCCTTTTCCTCCATTCTGCAACACCATGGTCAGAACCCATTCACAACATCAAAGAGCAGCAAAAACCCACTCATCGGAGGCCTCCTACGCCAGAGTTGTCATCACAATCTAAAGAATCCTCTATCAATTGCAACTCTTCAGAATTCGAACTACTGTTCCTTTTCCCCAAATCCAGAGAAGTTTCCTCTTCCTTTTCTCTTAAATTTCAGTTCTCATTTTATTTTGTTTTGTTTAAACATTGAGGACAATGTTTGGTTTAAGTGTGGGGGAAGGTTTATTTGTGTTTTATTTTTCTACTGTTTATTGTTCTATTTTTCAGTTATATATTTTTTTTTCTGCTCTATTCTTATGTTTTATCCTTCTATTCTGCTTTCAGTTTGTTCAGTTCTACTTGTTTTATTTTTCTGTCAGTTTTTTCTTTTTTTTTCTTTTTTCTGTCTTCTTTTGTGTTATGATTATTCAGTTATGCCTCATAGTTTTTTTTTCTTTACTTAGTTCTGTCTATGTTGATGCTCCTTGCTGGATAAAGTTTGATTTTTATGGCAGCTAGTGTATCCCTCCCTGTTTTTTAGTCAGCTAAACAGTCCATTAATCTCACTTTGAATGAATTAATTTGTATGCATGCCTTGGAATTTAGCCAATTCAATAGGAGAGCATTGTACACTGATTTGTTAGATTAATTAGGGGCATGCATTTAAACAAATTTTGATAATTGAGTGCTCGAGTTTGTTTAAAGTTGAGGTGAATTTATTTAACCCGTGAGTTTTGAGCCGAAAAAGATTGAAACATTCATATCAATCTATATTTTCTTTGATGAGTGATATTCTCCCATGTGAATATATCTCTAGAACTTGCTTTGAACCGTTTCGAGACCACATTGAAATATGCATGCATGAAAATGATAAAGGCATTCTTGTTTAAAACCTTTAGCTTAAAAAGCCAACCTATTTTAAATTTCCCTAGTTAGCCCCTTGAGCCTTACAAAGCCCTGGATTCTTTGTGCTAAAACCATATTACAAACCCAAGCCTTCAAGTAAAAATCCTCACCCAACCATGAAAATGAGCAAGGCATTTAAACTTAAATTTGTTGCTTGGTGAATTTGTTATCTTGAGAAATTTAAGTGTGGGGGAAAATGGAACTTAATTGTATAAGAAGAGATGATGAAAAGAAGTTGGCATGGAGAGTGCTATTGAGATTGCCTTATGTTGTTATCTTTGCTACCCAATTCTCTTAGTTATTCAAGAAAAAAAAAAAAGAAAAGAAAAAAATGTTATGACAGAAAAGAAAAAAAAGACAGAAAAAAAAAAGAAAAAAAAAAAGGAAGTTGAAAAAGAGAGAAGAGAAAGATAATAGCAATTAGCAAAGAAATATAGTGAATGTGGTGGCTTTAGCTTTACATTTTTGTTCCCCTTAGGTGTTTAAATGTTTTTGTTAATATTCATGGTTTTAACTTTTTATATCCATTAATCCTCACCTTTACCCAAAACCCCATTACAACCTAAAATAAAGTCATTTTGATTTATGCATGTTTATAATCTAAGTGGTGGAGATTTGGTGTATAAGCAAGCTTATGGTAGAATGTTTGCATTGGAAGAATTTGAGCGAAACACCGAACCATTAAACACATGAGTGATATGAGTGATAACCGTGAGGATGATTCACCAAAGCTTTATACATGCTTTAGAATGCGATTATCTTGATTTGTCTTTGTGCATACTCCCTTGTAAAGTTTGATAATGATGTGTGTTGATGCTTGAATCTTGGTTGGGTTGAATCTTAAGGTATGCACACTTTTCGGTATCGTGAAAAAAAGAGATTGATGGAACATTTTTGTGTTTGCTTTGTTTTTGTTTTTGTTTTTGTTTTACTCGAGGACGAGCAAAAGATAAGTGTGGGGGAATTTGATAAAACCATTAATTGCTACTATTTTGATTTATAATTCTCTTATGTTGTGTGGAAATTTGATTTAATCTAATGGAATTACTTATCTTTTTGCATTTAGGAAGCTTTGAGCAATTTTGGAATAAGTTGGGCCAAAAAGAGAAAAAACTGGAGCAGATATATTAAACTGGAAATTTCGTAAAGCAGACTAAGCGTGGGCACGTGAAAGATGAGAGCAGAATCCGGAAAGCAGATCTGAACGTCCAGATCTGTTGCAAGAGTCCATAAAATATTAAGATTTGCTTCCAAGGAAAGGGATAATCACCAGCTAGAAAAGAGGATTAATTGAGCTAAATAAGGAATGATATTTTTGGAAGAATGATTTATATTAAAAATACATATCTTTTCCTTTCTTTTTGGGAAGATATGTATCACTTTGCTTGATTGGATTAGGAGATTAGGATTCACTTTCAATTTCCAGATTTTTAGTAGGACGATAATATATATACTCTTATTTTTATTTGAGAATTATCAACCATTGTACTTAGAGAATTAGAGAGAAAAGCATGGTCTACAGTGGCTGAATAATTTATCTTGGTTGAAGGGATCTGAAACCATGGAACTACAATGATTGTGAGATTTATTTTGTTCTTTAATGCATCTTTTTGATTATTTGAGTATTGATTATCTTTCTGAATTATTTGTTATTGATTGTGTTGGTTGATTTCTAAGGCGCGCGATTAGTTTATCAATTAATATAATCTACGGCTAGTTTAGATGCTGAATCCGTAATTGTTCAATCCATCTAATCGAAGTGGCGACTAGGTTTATCGTTTGCTGCGTCAGAAGCTATAATCCTAGGAAAATAATCAACTAGATTAAATGCAACGTCGTACGTTTGTGTTGTCTTGCTTCGTTGGTCTTTCTAATTCGTAATGCTATTGTTTAATTAAATTCGAGATCGTATCCGAATTGTTAATCAATAAGGGTTAATTAAAATACATGTTTTTGGTTAACTAATCGTAAGGAAGGACAGGTTAATTTAATACCACAACGAATATTTGAATAATTAAATTGATATTTTGTTTCGATGATCGATCGTAGTTCCAATGGTGGATGTGACCGAAGACCAAGGTTTGTTAAATCGATTTATTCCTTTTAGATTATTTTTCTGAATTTTTATTTATTGTTTTTCTTTATAATTTGCATTCAACTCAAAACTCCCCTCTTATTTCTTTGTTTCGATTTAGTTGGGACGACATACTAATCAAAGCTCTTCGAGGGAACGATCCCTACTTTCCTTTACTACATTTTTTGTTACAGGAATTTAGGATTTAATTTGGGTGTCAACGACAGCACGTACCAACAGTTACCATGAAGAAGCTGTCATCAGTAGTTTATTGGAAGGGCATGTAGAGTGTTGTCAGGAATTACATTAGAAGATGTCTTACTTGTCAAAAGTATAAGCCCGAAAATATCGCTACATCTGGACTATTACAACCAATACCCTTGCCTTATGGAGTATTCAGTGAACTTACAATGGACTTCATTAAAGGCTTGCCTAAATCACAAGGCAAATTAGTCATCCTAGTAGTAGTTGATCACTTTACAAAATATGCGTATTTTATGACCTTGGGACACCTCTTCTCTGTACAGTAGGTTACACAAGTTTTCTTAGACTAGGTTTACAAATTGCATGGGAACCTCATAAATATAGTTAGTGATTGAGGTACTGTCTTTATTAGCAAATTCTGGTAGGAGCTCTTTCAGTTGCAGGGTGTCATTCTCAAGTATTCGATGGCATACCATTATCAAACGGATGGCTTAAATGAAATGGTCAACTACTACCTAAAAGGTTACCTTAGATGCATGGTAGGGGAGCTTCCAAATACTTGGTTTCATTGGCTGCCTTTAATTAAATATTGGTATAATATGAATTACCATTCTAGTATCCAAATGCCAATCTCTGAAGCTTTTTATGGCTACTCTCCACCCATCCATATTCCTTACCTCCCTAAGGATTCAAATGTGGTTAAAGTTGATGCCCTGTTATGTTCCAAGGAAGATACCATCCAAGTGTTGTAGCAACATTTATTAAGAGCCCAATAGCATATGAAGCTTATAGCCAATCGAAAACACTCTTAGAGGCAGTTTCATATTGGAGACCAAATGTATGTCAAACTTCAACCTTATTGTCAAATGTCTATGCATACGAGAAATAAAAAATTACAGCCCAAATACTTTGGTCCCTTTTTTATCATTGACAATGTGGGACAAGTTGCTTATCATTTGTAGTTGCCCTGTGATGCTCTTATTCATAATGTCTTCCATGTTTCACTTTTGAGACGGTTTATGCTTGAGTGGTTGCTTCACCTACACTACCTCCACAATTTACTCCATAACACTAGTTTCATTGCATCCTTGAAAGGAAATTGGTGAGACAACACCATGCACTAGCTGTTAAACTTCTTATACAATGGCAGAACGAATCTCCATCTACAGTTACCTGGGAGTTTACAGACACCATTCATGCCGAATTTCCTTCATTTTCCCTTGAGGACAAGATAGTCGAGGGGGGTTAGTTGATGTAAAATGCTAAGAAACATAGTGGATGGCGCAAATGGAAAAGGACATGGGGTCATCGTTTGGGAGTTACATGAAGAGGAATACTGTCATTTTGGAAATTTGATGTCGTTTAGGAATTAATGGAATGGTGTTGTTGGTAAGTGCTATTGTTGACACCCAAATTAAAATCCTACATTCCTGCAAGAAAAATATAGTAAAGGAAAGTAAAGATCGTTCTCTCAAAGAGTTCTAATTAGTAAACTGTTACTTATCTCACAAAACAATAAAACTGAGGGTTTTTGAATTGAATACGAATTATAATTAAAAACAGTAAGTAAAAATTGACAAAATAATCTAAAATAAATAATCAATTAAACAAACATTGGTCTATGGTCACATCCACCATTAAAACTATGATTAATCATTGATACCCAAAAATATCAAATTAATTATTCAAATATTCGTTGTGATATTAATTACCTGTCTTTCTTTATAATTAGTTAACCAAAAACATGTATTCCAGTTAATCCTTATTGATTAACAACTCAGATACGATCTCGAATTTAATTAAACAATAGCATTAAGAATTAGAAAGACCAACGAAATAAGACAACACAAAGGTATGACGTTGCATTTAATCCAATTGATTATTTTCCCTAGGAATTATGATTGCTAACATAGCAAACAATAAATATCAGTTGTCACTTTGATTAGATGAATTGAACAATTATGGATTCAACACCTAAACTAGCATTAGATTATATTAAGTGATAAACTAATCACGCGTCTTAACAATCAAACAACACAAGCATAAATATAATTCAGAAAGATAATCAATACTTGAATAATTAAAAAAGATGCATTAAAAAGCAAAAATCTCACAACTTGTAGTTCATGGTTTCAGATCCCTTCAACCAAGAGAAAAGATTCAACCACTGTATGTCATCCTCCCTTTTGCCTTCCTTTCGATGAAATGAAAGCTAAAAATTAATTGTCTCGCTCCAAAAAGAAAGTATCTATATATATCTCCCTTCATTTAGATAAGCTCGAAATAAAAATAAAAATAATCCCTTCCTAAAAGGAAAAATATATATACATATTTATCCTTTTCCAAATTTCCCTTCGTCTCATCCTTGTATATTCCTTATCTTATTAGAAAGTGTTCCCCTTTTTCCAGCTAATAATCACCCATTTTCTACGAAGCAAATCTTGACTTTTTTGGAATATCTCAATTGATCTGGACTTCAAAATTTAAATTTTGAAATCTGCTCTTGTCATTGCATGTGCCCATGCCTAGCCAACATCATAGATTTTTTTGATTCGTAAATCTGCTTCACTTTAAGTCGTTTTGGTCCAAACTTAGCTCCAAATATGTTTAAAGCTTCCTAAGTGCAAAAGATAAATAATTCCATTAGATTGAATTAAATTTTCACACAATATAAAGAAATTAGAAATCAAAATAATGACAATTAACAACATTATCAAATTCTCCCACGCTTATCTTTTGCTTGTCCTCGAGTAAACCACAATTATCATTTAAAACAAAAACAAAAAGGTTCCATCAATTTCTTTTCTCATGATACCAAAAAATGTACATACCTTAAGATTCAAACTAGGGATGGCAATTTGGGTCCGATTTTAGGGGCCCTGACCCTCCCCGACCATAACGAGGAGGGGATTCTCCGATAAAAACGGGAAAAATGGTAAGGATGGGGATGAAAAAAATCTTTGTAATCGGGGACGGGTCGGGGACGGGGATACATATGTCCCCGTCCCGCCCCTCCCCTCCCCTCCCCTCCCCTCCTTTCCCCGCCCCGCCCCTGCCCGGCCCGACCCATCCCACCCCCTAAATCTAATATATTAATATAATAATTTCTAAACTATTAAGTTCTAGAAATTTTTACATTATAATTTATTAAAACTATAACTTTAATTTTACTAATTTTTGAATTATCAATTATCAACTTTTACTAATTTCTGAACTATTAATCTAATATATTAAAAAAACCCCAGAATCTCATTATCATAAAATGCAAATGCACCAAATTAATTCTATTTCAACTTCAAAACTTAGTCAATCAATCCACCAGGTTTTACACACAAAAAACAAATTATAAACTTGATAAAATCAATTGAACTAAATGAAAAGTGTTAAATTTAATGTTATTATAAAATTACCCTAGATCACATACATGAAAAGCTACTAATGAAGAGATTGATTAATGCATATTGTTAGATTTTATGAAAACTTTGTATTTGAACTAAAATAACAATGAATATTTTGTAGCTTTGTAGCAAGTGATATTTTGGGAGAATATGATTTATTTTATTTATTGAAATACATAAAGGAATACGGGTATAGGGAGGGGATTTTTCCCCGCGAGGACTGGGAGGGGATGGGGAGGGGATTTTTCCCCGCGGGGACGAGGAGGGGATTTTTCTTCACGGGGAGAGGACGAGGATTCTTTGTTATCCTGTAACAGGGACGGGTATTGATATCTCCTATGAGGACGGGGACGGGGATTGATATCCCCTCCCCATTGTCATCCCTAATTCAAACCAACCAAAACTTAAGAAACAACACACATCATAATCAAACTTCACTTAGAGATGCGCACAAAGACAAATCAAGACAATCGCATTCTATAGCATGTATGAAGTTTTGGTGAATCTCCTCACAGTTATCACTCATACCACTCATGTGTTTAATGGTTCAGTATTTCGCTCAAGTTCTTCCAATACAAACATTCTACCATAGGTTTGCTTATGCACCAAATCTCCACCACTTAGATTATATATATGTATAAATCAAAAGGACTTTATTTTAGGTTATAATGGGGATTCAGCTAAAGTTGAGAATTAATAAACACGAAAGGTTAGAACCATAAGCATTAACAAAACATTTAGACACATAGAGGCAACAAAAATCTAAATTTCAAAATTTGCTCTCGTCATTACACGTGCCCATGCTTAGCCAGCATCACAGATTTTGTTGATTCGTAAATCTGATTCACTTTAAGTCGTTTTGGCCTAAACTTAACTCCAAATATATTCAAAGCTTTCTAATGCAAAAAGATAAATAATTTCATTAGATTGAATTAAATTTTCACATAACATAAGGGAATTATAAATCAAAATAATGACAATTAACAACATTATCAGTTGTTTTAATGTTCTTATGAAATATAAGTGTAAAACGTTGGAGAAAAAGTTAGTTATGCAAAAAAATTGTCAATGTAATTAACGTTTCTTTCTTCTGATTATGTTCTCTCATGTTTGTTATTCTTATATGCATCTTCTTGTTCTATTAATTCTTTACCAAACCTTAAGCATTAGCATCATTCTAAAACCCAATGACCAAGACTTGGATTTGAGTAGTATCGACCTAAAACATCATATACAAAAGCTATATTAGGTCTCATGCAAACCTATGCATGCATCAAACTTTCAATGACATAGCCTAAGGGATATTTCACATGGATTCTCTTTAAACCTCATTATTTGGACACTATTTGATGCTAAACTTATCTCATTTCATAACATGCACATCACTTGCTTTATAATTATGCATGTTAAACCTCTTAAGCACACGATCAATGTATGCCTTTTGAGATAAGCTAAAAGGTCTACTTTTTTTACATAAAAAGTCTTGGATAATGTTGGGAAATTATGGTGTGAAATATATAGGCACAGTGGAATATGTAATTTAAAATTTTACAAAGACAATCACATTATGCCATAATAGTGTAGGATCCATTATAGTAATTGTGTTACAAAAATGTTAAAAAACAAACATAAGGGGTTTCAAATATGTCATACCAACATTGGAGCCTTATTCTCTTTGACAAGGTTGAAAAAGGCTACAATTACTCTAAAACCCAAGCATAAGGTTGCACCTTAGTATCCACATGAAGCAAAGGCTCAAATAGTCATAAGAAGACTCCTAGGTGATCTATGAATAGGTAAGTGTTTGATATGCACGAGCCTGCTCAATGTGTTTAGGTCGAAAAATTATGAAATTTTGAATTCATGTCTCTTTATATAGAGATGATGCACAATTGTTCATAGGGATATGTGATCATACACATGATGTTAATCTTATCTGCAATTATCCAGATTTTGGGGTGGATAAGATGCATTGATAATCCCTATTTAAGGATAATGCACACACGTATAAGATCATGCATAGTCATACACATGTTAAACTATCCATATCCGATTTTATCCTTATCCAATTGGATAAAACCCAAACTTCACAATTTCTACCACATTTAAACACCTTAAGATTATTACACTCGGGTCCCTAGTAGCAATAAATTGCACTTTAAGCCCAAAAACATATCAAGAATCAAAATTTTCTATCTGAATACCAAATTGGATTCAACTCTAATAATCTTATGTCTTTAAAGTTTGGTCAATTTTTATTGTGTGTGACCTATAAATTTTTTGTTAGGTCAATAATAGATGGCTTTGTGTCAAACTCTCAACTTGATTTTAAACCACAAATTTTAGGAACCTAATTGAATCCACAATATTGATGACCCATTTTCTACTAATCCTTTCATCTAAAGTGGTTCCAATCTGTGAAAATTGGGTTTGAGCATTCATGCCAACAACATCCAAGTAGTGTCAGTTCCACAATATTTTGCCACTAAGTAAAAATAAAAGAAGAGAAATCGAATTGTTGATGGCCCATGTCACACCCACAAGTACGTATTAAGGGTATTTAAGTCATTTTAAGTATTTGTTTAATATTTTGTATGCATTTATTTGTTGAAGTATGTTGTACAACCATGTATCGTAAGAGTGCATGCTTGTATTTTGGTCTTTTCCAACATGAGTTCTAATTTTTTCTAAGTGTAGGAAGATGTAAGACCGTGCATGTTAAAGGTGCATGATTAGAGGTGGATTCAAGCCGAGACGACTAGAGCTCAAAATTGAGCTCAACTCGATCGAGCCGGAAACGCGCCAGGTAATAACGAGCCCGATCCCAAGTTCGAGCTTCAATTTTTAGAGAAACCGAGCTCAAGCCTGAATACGAACTCTAAGTCGAGCAGCTTGCCTTGGCTCGCGAGCCAGTGCTCATCAAGGCTCGCGAGCTTTGTTAGTTAAGAAGTGCTATTCTTCTCAAAGTGAAAATTTACAATGTGTGATTCTTCCCAATCTATGATATTTGTTATTTGTTAGCTACTCTCAATTTGGGTTGCATGCCAAGAAAAACATCGATGAGCCAACAGAATAGTCAACCAAGATGAAACCTTAATTTGGGCGCCCAAGAGCACACTAGTCTAAAGAACATCACTCCAGGACATCAGACTGTTAATCAATATTACATGCCAAGTAACTCTACTTTGATGAAACCCACAAGCACAGATGCAGCTCAAAATCCTGTTGTTCAAAGCAATATCAACTCCACCAGGAAACTTCCCTTTGCATCTGAGAATTTTTCTCACATGAAATCCTGTTGTTCAAAGCAATATCAATTCACTCACATGGGTTCAAGTTGACATTCACAAGGACAATTGTAAATTTTGACCTTATTTAAATCGCAATACAAGTGGGTGCTTAATTTTTATTATTAGATTAAATAATTTTAATCTAATTTTTATTATTTATACAAATATAATAAAAAAAAATTTTGTCAAAATTACTCATGTGTCACACCAACCTGTTAACTGTTTTGTTAAAACTTAAGATAATTTTATTTTGTTTATTTTTAATAAGTGATTAATATAAGATGATTGATTCCATACAATCAAATTTAAAAATTCAGTTTTAATTTGAAAAATTAAATAACATATAGTATAATTAAATGTTTACATAGATTAAAGTAATTTTGATATAAAATTTATTTTATTTTGAATTTTAGATGAAATTAGAGATGGGGTTAAAATGATTATTAACTCAAAATCTTTTTACATTTGTATAATAAATAAAAATTAAGGTAAAATTGTTTATCCAATTAAAAAATTATTTTAATTTATTTAAAGAAAAAAATTCAGTTAAAATTAATGTATACGGATTAAAATAGGATAAAAGAAGTCAAGTCAATTAAGTTAGTGCCCAAAAAATGAAAAATTATTATGAAAACTAGAAAAACCCTCGCTCGATACACAACTAACAACTAACAAACAAGAATAGAAATTACAGGGATTGATTATCTGCTGAATTAATTTTGTGTTTATTCTTGAAAATATTTATAATATATAAATAGATTGATTTACAAACAATGAAAATGTATTAAACAATGTTTAAACGAAAATAACATTTTGAAATTGAAACTATGATCCTGTGAACAAGCTCGTTAGGCTCGGCTCGACAGCTCGGTTCGATGGCTCGGCTCTTTAAGAATAAGCGAGCCTAGCTCGATATCTCGGATCGTGAAACATATTCGATTTTCAGCTCGTTATAGGCTCGCGAGTAGCTCGGCTCGATATGTATTCCGAGCCAGGCTCGTTAAAGGCCCGCGAGCCAACGAGCTCGAACATGAGCTGCATTTTCATTACGTTCGACGAGCTCAAGCCGTGGCTCGGCTTGAATGAACAGTTATCGAGCTGACACCGAGTTTGCCTGTGTTCGAGCTCAGCTCGGCTCGAATCCAGCCCTATGCATGATCATACATCCAATAAACGTATACAGTGTAAGTTGGTCACCATGTACAACCGTGCATGACTGTACATGATATCAGTTATTAGATAAAACATGTCTCCAGAGATCATGGGATGGGACATGATAAAAATGGATGAAACGATCAAGACAACCGTGTATGAGGATTACATGGTCATGACCAATGTTATTTGGTAAAAAATGTACAAAGAAGCAGGCTTAAGCGGAGAAGCATAATGCTTTTTCTTTCAAATTTTTAGAGAGAGATAAGGACAGACAACGAGAGGGAGAAGGACCACATTCAAAAGTCACCGGAAAAGACCTTCGGGACACCAAAAACCTCAACCACTCTAAGATTTATGTAGCACTCGACGAAAGAACAACTAAGCAGGTTTATTTATTTGTTAAAAAATTTATAGCAAGTTAAATTTAGTTGATTGTGGTTTTTATGCCAGTCCACTATTATTTTTCGTTCTTGTTGTTGTCTATACAAATCTTATACTTTTATTGAATCCTTATAAAACCTGTTGTTTTATGTCAAAATAGTTTTAACAGGTTGAAACAAATTGTATCTTGACATGACACGATCCATTTCTTAAACGGTCAATATGGGTCGAGTTCAGATTAAATGTTTTCAATACAATTCTAACTTGGTCAGTTCAGTTTGAGTGTCTTTTGACTTGAAAACTAAAAAGAAACAACTCGACCATGACCAGAAAACATGAACTGACAGCTCTCTAAAATTTGTGTAAGACTGTTATACTCTAATATGAACCAAGAGGCAGAGACGATATGTAGCATTGACCATTTTAATCTGGCAAGAGTTGTCGGTTACTGTTCCAAAAGATCGAACTGACCTTTTGTTTATAAGGATGGTGTAATCGTTCTCCAAAAAAAAAAAAATCAATTGTAGAATCATAACTGGGAACCCAGAAAAAAATCATAATTCCGATGTGCCACATTACAAACCCAAAATAATATTAACAATGTAGGCGTATTTGGCTAATATCGTATATTATTACACATTTTAAGTACATGAACATATAAAATGTTTAATCAACATGCACTAAAATGTATTTATGGTCATAATATAGCACTCTATCCGGCTAGATCAACATCAAATAACACAATAATATTTAGAGATGTATTATTAGAAACCATATAATAATAATTTATTGAAAGAAAATTATGGGCGATGGCCCTGTCCAGGACTTGGAACAGATGTTGAATCCACAACTAGGCCATCCTGGGAAATGTCCTCTGCAGTCAACCTCTCCTTTTTAGCCAATTTATAATCAAATTTTCCAAACGCTTTTAGAACTGAATTGTCTCCCAGGGTAGCGGCCTTCGTTTTCTCCAAGCTCAAGACTTTTCTTCCTTCCAAAGAATGTATATAGAAGATAGAGATCACAAGAACAAAGATAAGCGCGGTTTTGCTGAAAGAAGCCATGAAAGTTATTTGGAGACAAAATGTAGGCGATATATAAATTTGCAGAAAAGATAATTGAGGAATCCAGTGATTTGTACTGGCTTTAAGTTATATGGCTATATATAAGGCAGTAGAGGTCAAAGTAGTTTGGTTTCTGTCAAGAATTTCAATCTGTTTGAAATTGATAGAATCATTTGTTAGTAGCCTCCTGAAGTATCCTTGTAAAGGTTAAGTTAGGTACATTAGAACTAAGCTGAGGGTCCTTGTACTTTATGCATTTACTTTTAGGCTTCTTCATTATTGTTGATCACTTTCAAGTGCCATTAATATCAGAGTTAGAAAAACTTACATGTTACAATCTCATCACCTATTTTACTAACTTGGTGAGGTTATACAATTAAATAATGGAGTGTCACATTTTGACAAGTTTATTACTGCACTGGGTAAGTATAAGAATTTAATTTTAAAATACCGTCAAAATGAATTTAAATCTATGTCTTTTATTATTCAAGCTACCCCGAGAAGCGGAAGATCATTCTTCAATAAGTACTTTGAGTGCAGTGTTTAATGCCATTAACTTTTGGTCTGAACAGGAGCGAGCTAAAGTCAAAACTGCATTTTTCCAAGTGGGTTATATCTGCCAAAAGTTTGAAGTGACTACGCAAATTAGGGTTACTATTTGTAACTGATGGGCTGCATGCCTGGAATTTAATTCTTATTCAGTGGATCCACTATTTGTGGAAAGCCACTATAAAGCAGAAATGCTCTTGGCAATGAATCTATTCAATCGATTGCGTGTATGGCTTAACTAATCAATGTAAGTTAAACACTGGAGCAGACGTTTATAGTTGCATGATTTAGCGTACAAGATCGAGTTCTATGACGACTAAGAGTTTGAATTTAGAGGTGAAAACAGTATGTGCAACTTGATGATACTTCGGTGGCAATTGTGCAATGTTCTTGCTGTGATTGACGTTATAAAGAAATGAACTGTGTAAAATGGTAACCACGTCACCATAGGTGCCCCTCAGATGGGCTTGAAGGAAGCTCAAGACTTCTATATTTCCACCATATTAGGAGTTCTATTTCCTCCTTTTCTTCAATTAGGGGATCACGGAGAAACAAAAATGAACGGGAAGTTTTGTTTAAAACAGTACACCGCACGGTCAAAAAATTTCCGATATGATGTCATCATCAAGATCAGCTTTTTTATTCATCTAATTTTTATATAAATTAGTCCAATATGAAATCTCAGTATGCTTCATCATAATCCATTATGAATGAAGCTCTTACTCATCATGGTTATTTAAGTACCTAGCAGAATGTCATAAACTCTAAATCACAATAAAATATAAACTTTAACAATGTAGTAAAATCTCTCTGATGTCTCATTCTAATTAAGAGCAGATTTATAGTATGTCAAAACTCTTCTTTTAATCAACACATTGAAACAATGCCATCGTGCAACACATTCCATGAAACAATTTTTTTACTCTCACTAGAGATTCCCTTTTCAATGTTTATTAAATTTGCTTAGAAACTCGAGTTCATAGAATCTCAAGCCCACAAATCCCACTTGACTACCACATGTTGTTGCATACAAACGATATGTGACCAAACCAACTTATTGCACAAGACTTGATTAATCTCATGATTATACATTACATGAACTATATGCATTCATGTCGAAGGCAACTGAGGCATTTCAAATCTAAGGATTAATGGTACATTAGTATGATTTTACGATAAATTATTGACAATGTATCAAACATCCATGTGAATAGTCATATTCGATAAATGTTCACCAACCATTTACACATGTTGATGCCATTGTAGCGTGAGACTTATCATCCTTACTAATTTCATCATGTGGTAGTCAACAGAGGCATCAGATATGTCCACCATGCAATGTTATGCAATATCATTGCCTATGAACATTGCATCAACAAGGAATACTTATGAGTGTGAGCATTGTACAATCCAACAAGATGGCGTGGGCGTGGAGCAGTTCTTGGTGCAATAATAGAGATTACCACAAGAAGAATCAATGTGGGAGGATGTTGCCGAAATTGTTGCTGCGTATGGTCTACTTCTTCGCAACCCTGAGGACAAAGTTACGCCAGAAAAGGAGGGTAATGTTGGGAAGGTGCAAACAGTGAAAGAAATATTCAGAGAGAAATAGGCAACTTCCAGTTTAATTCAAAGATTATAGAGGTTAAAATAAGAAGTTTATGACGGGACAATAATATTAGAGTACTGTGTTTCAGTCTCTAAGTATAATACAATTAGGAAAGTTGGGATAACGTTCTGTTATTAGGAGTCCCTAGAATGGAATTAATGTTTTCTAATGCTATAAAATCTTTTGAAAAAATGAATAAGACGCAATAAATGAAAATTCAGGAAAATTCATTCTCTTCTTCATTGTTGCTTGGAGTTACTACTCCTCGCTTATAGTAGATTATCACTATTATCAGTCATCAACGAACTCTCTGGTGTTCCAGTAAATTCGGAAGCTTCAACGTCTGTTAATTTGCTATTTGTAAAACCATACACGCAACCTACATAAATGCATTACAAAGAGCAGTAATGCTTTGAAATGGCTTTCCAACATAGTCGATTGATCCATTGAACAAGAAGTAAAGTCGGCTCCTCAGTTACAAATGGAATCCATAATTTGCGTAGTCACTTAAACTTTCTGCAGACATAACCCATTACAAAAAGAAAAATTGACTCCAGCTGATTGGTCATCAGATCAATAGTTTATTGCGTTTAACACTGCTCTCATAGTTTTTGTAGGCTAGATGCCTTAAATCTGTATTACTTTTCACTATTTTGCTCTATAACAAGTGGCTTACAGCCTTTAGATATTTACAGAAAAGGCAGAAATATATATGAACGTAACATTTCATTTATATGAACAAACATAAAACTATGCTATCCTAATTTTACAAAATTTATGCATAAAGTATAAAATATTAAATAAAAACTTTAAGATTATATAAATATCTGGAACACTACTAAACAATCTGAATCCATAAACCTTTAAAAATTATTTGTATTGAAATGATTGATCTTTCGTTTATGAAAACTCGTTTGAATGACAATTTTTAATAGGTAAAACTATATTGTATGAGTTTTAAAGAGGAGACTTAAGTAATATAAAGTAAGTTGTTGAACCCTTTAAAGGTCTAATAAATTTTTAGACCTAAAATAATTTTGTTTATTTAGATAATAATTTTTAAGTGTATTGACTTATCTTTATTAATCACTTAAATGTATTGGTAAATTGTTATTGAACTATTTAATTTTTGGTTTTATAAAATCAATATCATAATTAATGTTAACCCACAATATGAAAATTTCTAGCAATGAAATTTTGTATGCGGATCAAGAAGGAATAATGTGGTAAACTTCAGTTTCTGTTTATATATTCATTCTATAATATAGAAATAAAAGTCTCTTAACATTAATGAAGGTTAATGCATGAAAGTATAAGGAAAGAAATCCCTTCAGATTAGTTCTAATGTACCAAACTCAACATTCAGAATGGCAGTCTATCAAGTTACTAAGAAAGAATTCTTTCAATTTGAAACACATGAAGTTGTCCACAGGAGCCTCACTAATTTGACCCTCGCTCTTCTCCTCCCTTTTATATAGCTTGCACAACTTAAGCCAATATAAATCACCTTATTACTTAATTGCCTTCTCTGCAAATTATTCTACACCTTACATATTCTCCCCCACATGGGTTCTCTGAGCAAAACTGCCCCTATCTTTTTTCTCATGATCACTATCTTCTATATCCCCTCTTTGGAAGGAAGAAACCTGTTGACTTTGGAGAAAATAAAGGTCCCCACCCTGGAGGAAAATTTGGTTTTAAGTGCCTTTGATAAGGACACTATAACACCTCCTTGTGGAAAATTTGACAATACAAACGAGAGGTTGATTGCAAAGGACACGTCAGTTCCAAGTCCTGGAATTGGCAATTGCCCATAGGTTGCTTTCAATAAAATTACCCGTTTAATAAGTGTATCATCATTGATCAAGCATTGAAAATGCTGTTGTATCTTTCAATTTCTGTAATAATACAAGATTGCTGCCATATGTAGGTCCTCCTACATTTTTATGCATGACAATCGGCTTTGTCAAAGGCCCAACATGATGGCCTTCATCTTTCAGTTTTTTATGCATGTTCCCATGTTATTTGAACATTAATTTTCTATCTTATTTCCCAAGCAAGAGTTTGTTCTTCATTTTGGTGGAAAATCCATTTATCCAAAGACCCATTAAATGTAATAATGAACCAACCAAATTGCTAAAATAAGTAACATTGTCGAGCTCTTAAGATTCTGTTTAGTATAAATGGTTAATTTTGAAATAAATACATCAACAGAAAGGTTTCATTGGCTGAACAAATAAAAAGCTATTATACCATTAAAGACTTCAGCAAGGTTGAATATACAACCTCTTTTGTATTAACCTCAAGAGTAGAATGTAGAGGAATGATCCTATTGGCTTTCTTCTAAAATGGTGAGAAAAGTTGAGAACTTTGGATTGATTTCGACCACAGCAAGAACATAACACAATGATGAAAGTATCAGAAAGACAATCCAAGTTTTTAGTCATCAACAACTCGGTGGTTTGTCCACTAAAATGAGGAGCTTTTAACGTCTGCAACAGTGTTGATTTGCTATTTGTAAACCGATACACGTAATCGATATACATGCATTACCAAGAGCATTACTGCTTCCAGTGACTTTCCACAAAGACTGGATCCATTGAACATGAAGTAATGCAGGCCAATCAGTTAGGAGAGAAAATCTTGTACAAACGGTACCCATAATTTGCGTAGTCACTTCAACTTTATGCAGAAGAAAAAGTTGGCTAAGTGTTTGAGAGTAAATTTTGATTAATGAATGATTATACATTAAAGAAATACGTTTGTTCATATGGTGTCACACAGGATAAGTGGATATCGTGTCTCATAAGAAATTTTGAAAGGATGAATGATTGTTTAATTGGATGAATGCTCGTTCAAGCAATTGTAATTTGAAAAAAAAAAATTAGATAAGACACGTAATAGTGGAATAAGGCCATTACCCCACAATTTCGTTTCAGTTATAATCAGAGAGTGATGTTCTTCCTTTTTCAATGGGAGAAGAGGTTTTCTGGCGACATCAAATCTTCCCGCTTGAATTCACAAGTAAGAGTTCAATGCTTTGTTGTTATGGTGATGTAAAATGAAATCTTTTGGTAATCATTTTATATAATTTGGAAGCCATGATGTTTATGGATTACACAAATAAAATAGATTTTGAAAGAGGTTCAGAGTACTCTTTACTCTTTACATGGCCCATCTTAGAAGTATGAAGATTTACTAAAAATTAAAAGAGTTTTTGGTGGCCAATATGAAGAAAAATGTGGGTGAGTTTACGGCTAGATGTCTCAACTACCAATAAATTAAGGTTAAACATCAAAGACCATTTAAATGTCTCGACAAGCAATTAACAACCAAATAAGAAAATCTCTTTGGATCGAAAAAACAATTGCATTCCTATCAAAAATTGAATCAATCTAAAATATTTGACAAAATATTCTCATAACAGTTATCCACCATGAAGACATCTGCACCTTCCCAACCGAGATCTCAACAATTTTTAATAATCTTTTATTTTTTCATTTAAAGTGATTTAGGAATATAAAAATTCCTAATGAACAATGGCGTGTGTCCCATACTAGTAATCTCCCTTCAAAGAGGGAAACACTCACGAAAGCATATGTACCATACTTATAGGTTTCTCGCTCTTGTTCACATTTAATAAATAAAATATTTCTATCTTAAATATTTAATAAATAAAAATAAAATTATAGTAAATTTTAAATTTTATTTTATAATAGTGATTACGGGATTACTTTTATTTAACTGTCACATTAAATAAATGTTATATAAATAATACCATTAATAAAAATAGATTATATGTCTAATAAAGGTTTCCCCAAACCAAATGCCCAAGTAGACCTGACAGAGTGGATGGGATGGGTCGCTTGCTAGTATCCGCGAGCTTCTGCTCTAAAAATGGAAATAGGGTTTGAGTTTTTAGGCCCATATCCATATAAAAAATCGGGTATACCCGCAAATACTAAATTCTTCTACATATTCTCTCCCCTCTTCAACTTCAAATGTTAAAAATGCTTTTAAATTTAAGCATGGATTTTCAAACCTACCTTACCTTACTCTCGTCATCTTTTCATGGTTCCTGTGGTGATGTTTGAACTTGCATTCTACTGTTGATTTCTATTAAAGAAATATTAATATTTAATAAATTTCTTCAATCAACAACTCAACGAGGCTTGCAGTGATTGAAGTGGTTGAAAATATCGTTTAAGTTAATGAGGAAGGAAAGGTAAAAAGAGTAGATATGGTGAAGACAAAGAAGAGTTTTTTTTTTTTTTTTGGTTAGAGAAGTTTCGGCCAGTACATTTGCTGAAAAGTCTATAAAACTTGGAAGTCTCTCCACAAATTTTTACTCTTTCGGTATTTCTTCTTTTCTTTCTTTTATGAAACTTCAAAGCCAAGTTCTTCTCCACTAGATTCTTTTTTTTTTTTTTTTGGGGAACCCTCTTTACAATAATTGACTGTCCGCTGTGAGGTATAGTCAGTCAGAAGACTGGAGGCCAAACTTACCAAGGATTATTGAAGAGGGCTGATCTTCTTTCCCTAGTCGCTTCTCAATTAATTTTTTTTAGGTTGTTTTGCTCTTTTTATTTTTTTTAACCTCTATAGCTTGCATGCTGAAATGCAAATCTATTTTATTAATAAAGAGAAGGTTAAATTTTTTTTATAATTTTCTATTTTAGTTAACGGTAAAATTATCTTTTAACAAAAAATTTAAAAAAAAAAAAAATTTTATTCCCTCCCTTAGTTTAAAAATTAATAATTTTTTCTTACTTAAAATTTAAAAAGTTACCATTTTACCATAGAATGTTTTCTCTTCTCTAGACATCTCATTCGTTCCCACCAACAGTCGATGCTTTCCACCCATTTTCTCGTTCCGACCACTTGGAAGACACCATCAACAGACAAAGAAACAAACAAAGATGATTCGTCCAAGCATCAACAAAGAAACAAATGAAGACACAAAACCCATCATCCTTGTCAGCTTTTTTAGATCCGTTGTCTGTCAAATAAACTCTAGACAAACCTTCCATCATGCAATTCGTCTTCTCTCGAAGTCGAATCGATAGAAAACGAAGCTGATCTTGTTGTCCAAAGATGATTTGATGAAGACGAATCTCTTCATCTTCGATTTGTCATCTTTGTTCTTCATCATCATTCTTTGGTCTTCAACCTTTGTTGTCTTCATTTGTCGATATTTGTTCATTTACAACAAAGAAAGAAGAGAAAGTGACAAGTGTCGGAGATAATAGTTGAAGAGGAAAAAGAAAAAAACTCTAGAGTAAAATAATAACTTTTCAAATTTTGAGTGGAAAAGTAAGAATTATTAATTTTAAAACTAAAGAGGAAAATAAGATAAAATTTTTATTTTTTTTAATTTCTTATTAAATAACAGTTGTATCCTTAAGTATAATATAGAATTTTAACAAAACGATGAATGTTTAAATTTTTGAAATCTTATCAAGAGAATTTAGAAATACATCAAAGTAGGGATGGCAACAGGGAGGGGTAGGGGGGGATCTCAATCCCCGTCCCCGTCCCCGTCCTTGTAGGGGATATCAATCTCCGTCCCCGTTACGAGGATGAAAATAATTTCCTGTCCCCTCCCCACAAAGAAAAATATTCTCCCCATCCCCACAGAGAAAAATCTCCTTCCCGTACCCGCAAAAAAAAAAAATTTTTTTACCTTCTAAACACAATATAAATATATTAAATAATATAATTAAAATTAACCCACTATTCCAAATATCACAAATAAAATATATTAACTATTTTAATATATACAACAAAAATCTAAACAAATTTGAAAAACATAAATAATTTAAAACTATAAAAAATATATTAGTATTTTAAATAAATATATTAATATAAAAAGATGGGGATAGGGATGAGGGCGGGGAGGGGAAAGGGCGGGGCGAGGAGGGGACACATGTATCCCCATCCTTGGTCTGTCCCCGATTGCGGAGATTTTTTTCATCTCCCTCTCTATCCCCGTCCTCTTCTCCGTTTTTATCGGGGAATCTCCTCCCCGTTAGGGTCTGAGAGAATCAAAACCCCTAAAATCGGGTTCAAATTACCATCCCTACATCAAAGCTTGGGTAAGAATAAATCTTTTGGCCTTACATAAAAGAAAAAGTTAAAAAACAAAAAAGTTAAAATCTTAAGGGTATCAGTTAGTGAGTCTATTTATACCTGCAGAACCAAACACGATTATGTATAATAATTCTTACTAATGTAAATCAATCTGTTTTTACTTGAACTCGTTTTATCCATACTCATTCTAACCCAATCTGTATCCAATCAAACTCGTCCATTTGTCAGGTCTGCCTACTCAAGAGTTTTAACTGATATCTATGAAACCATCGAATAAGAATATTTTAATTGATTGCCCCAAAAAAAATAAGATCAAAGGGCATTTCTCATCAAGCTTGCAATTCTAACATTACCAATCCATCAATCAACGGGAAACACAGAGCTTGAGACATTTTGCGCAAATGGCAGGAGTTGGACCTATCTCACAAGACTGGGAGCCGGTTGTCATTCGTAAAAAAGCCCCCAACGCCGCCACCAAGAAGGACGAGAAAGTTGTCAACGCCGCCCGTCGCGCTGGCGCCGATATCGAAACTATTAAAAAATGTTAACTCTCTTTGTATTTTTACCTTTTAATCTTTAAACTGTTCTTTTCTTTCTTACGCTTAGATGCCCATATGATCTTTGTGAACGGTTTTTCATATAAGCTGAAAAGGAATTGTTGTTCTTTTTTCTTGTTCTTTTTCTGTCAATAGGTTTTGTATTCTTTTTTTGGGAGATGAATAATCTCTATATTGAATATTGAGGGTTTTTCATTTTTTAAGTGGGTTATTATTTCTGCCTAATGGGAATGTGTAGATGAAAAGTTCTTTGATGGGTTTGATATTGAATTTCAATCATCCTAAATTGAGTACTTCTTTTCTGAAATGAATTATTTTGCAAGCTGATTTTGTGTTTGTTTGTGTTTGTATTGTATGTATGGCATCAAAATTTGAATTAAAAATGAGATGGTTATCCTGTTGTTTGGATCATTCTGAACAATGAGTAATGTTGACACCAAACTTGTTTGAATCAGTTTGGTGGGTGCTGTAACGAGATATTCGTTTACGAGAAGGCATTTATTTACCCTATGCCTGTGTTAAGGATATATGATTGGATTGATGGTGATCTTGCAAAAGTCTGTTTGTAAGTATGCAATTATGGGCTGTTTAATTACTTATGTCTCTTGCTTTCTCCTGCAGCAAATGCTGGCACAAACAAGGCTGCCTCTAGCAGCACTTCTCTGAACACAAGGAAACTTGATGAAGATACTGAGAATCTTACTCGTGAGTGGCCCTTTTCTTATATTTTGTATCTTAAACTCTGTTTACTTTTTATTATTAGAATATGTACCTTGTATAGCCTTGGAAGGTCTATAGAGCTTTTCCCAGAGGAAAAACTTTCGACCAATCCATTCTCAAGTTATTGATTCTGTCTTTATTATACTGCCAATCTGTCTTTAAAATGCTTTGATATAGTGATCAGTAGGTTTGCTAGATGCGAAACTTCAATCATTTGATAGTGTCATCTGTTTTGATATTGCATAAAATGTAGCTAGTTAGTGGTTGCAGGGTGGATTATCATGTCTGAAGCATCTCTGATGTTCTTAGGTTAACTAGTATTGTACAATCAGTGTAGTAGAGGATTGAAAGTTGGAGGGTTTGTTCAAATAATGGAAAACATGAGTGGCTGCATACTGTTAAAATAGCTGAACCTCGAAATGTTTTGCTACCCCTCATTTATTGCCTGACTAAGGTCTCCAAGTCAGCCTATAAAATTCCAAAAATTTATTCCCCTCATAAGTACGCCCAGGATTGTGGTTGATGCTCCACAGTTATAACATAAATAGTCTAAGCAATTGAATGGTCAGAAATCATGGAATCAAGAGATTATAAATCTTATCAAGGGTTTAAGAATTGAAATTTAATTTGTTAAGACTATCAAGAAGTATATCGCATGCTGCTGAATTTGTTTCCCTCTTTGTTATTTGTTCTCAACCAGCAAAGTCGTTTCTCATTACCTTTCATAATTGATAAATATTCTGTGATGTGATACTGGGAAGTAAAGCCGTCTAAATGGGTATTACAAGAAATTTTTTCATGCCAGCCTCTCCTTACCTTAATCACACTAAAGTTTGTTGTTTCCAACTTTCAATTTAAAAAAAGTGGTGTGTTGTGCATTCTTTTATCCTCTTTGCAATATTTTTATTAGAAAATGATAAAACCATTCTAGCTTTAATTATGTAATGTTTTCATTAATGAACAGATGAACGAGTACCCACTGAACTCAAGAAAGCAATTATCCAGGCGCGAACTGAAAAGAAACTCACCCAATCTCAACTTGCTCAGGTCTCTCTCTCTCTCTATACACACACAAACAGAGGTGTTTTCTTAACTACTTTTCTGAACTAAGCTTGTTCTGAGGATATTTCACTAAATCTTCATTTTCTGTGCAGCTGATCAATGAGAAGCCTCAAATTCTACAGGAGTATGAATCAGGTAAAGCCATTCCTAATCAGCAGATACTTACCAAGCTGGAAAGGGCTTTTGGTAAAAAACTGCGAGGAAAGAAGTAAAGAGGATCCCTTAGGAAACTGCTTCCAGTACTTTTAATGTTGTCGTTGAGTGAGTCTTTAAATTTGGTGGTGTATACGAGCTTGTTCTACCATTGTCATGGCTTGCTTATAAGTGTCTTTGGCAGTTTGGCTCTTTGTGACCGCTATAAATCTTTGAGGTCTTTGCCTTTGCTTGCGCTTAACTCTATTTCAAGCACATATTGCATCATAAGTAGAAAGTGTCATTATCATTCTACTCTAATCGTGTTGAAAATGATTTGTGCAGTATACAGTCATTGGCATCTCTTATGGGAGTAATATTATACATATTTATTTTAAATATACAAATAATTACATATTTATATATGTCATCATATAATTGAGTGTTAATATATTTTTAATTCAAGATCACTCAATTACATGATAACATACATTAAATGTATATCTATTTGTTTATTTAAAATGAGAACATATAGTTTTATTGCTAGAAGATAACATGTTCTCTATGAAAGTTACAGGCCAATGTTATATCACTTTGGGATCACGCATACAATAAAATTGTGTATACATAATTGAGCATATAGATAATATATCATCATGTGATTGAATAATTTTGAATTAAAAATTAATTGGGATATGAATTCTTAGACTAATCATTTTCTATTAGCAATAGCCTCTCAGTTTCGTTTGGATAGTTGTTGGTTGATTTTTACTAAAGCATATTGTAGTTCTTAACATGGTAGTTGAACAGTATATTGTATTATATATTGAAAATGTAATTTTTCATATCGTATATGGTGTATTATATTGTATTGTATGATATGTCTTTTAAAAAATAAATTAATAAAATATTAATAAAAATAATAAAAAATTATAATTGATATATCATCATTTGGACAAATATCACAAGTACTTGTAAAATTATAAAAACTTTCATATATAATCTTATTATATCATTATTTTTTAAAATATATATATATATATATTCATATCGATAATATATATCGTATTATATTATATGATACGTTCATTGTATTGTATAAATTTGATATATTTTATAATATATATCATCTTTCAATTATATTGTATCATATCATAAGATATATATCATATATCAAAAAATATTGATAAGTATGGTCTAACTCATTTGTATTAATTGAATTGTTTCTTTGGCATTCCACCGAAAGCAAGAGAAATTGGTGGTGTTGAATAAGAATGTTGACCCAGTTGCAGTCAGATCCCTTTCTTGGTCTCCAAGCAGCTTGTGAAGCTCTGGAGCTATCAACCGCGCGTCACTAGGTGCAGGCTTCAAGTTTTCAAAGGTCAAATTTGATTCCACTAAGATTTCTAATCTAGTACGTTGAATGGAGCCTTATTTGCGTAATTGTATCTTTTTGTACCCTTCAAGTGGCCAATTGTACAAATTGTCCAACCTTGTCATCCAATCATGAATGATCAGTTCCTCTTATGAGATATGATAGATAGGAGCGCAAGGCTACAATTGAACTGTGTAATATTAATAAATTTGTAAAATCTTACCATATTATATTTATTCTTTTAAAATCTTACATTTACTTTCTAAAAATTTCAAATTAAATTCAAACTAAGTCAGATTAACTCAATTCAATTGTTTAACTTGGACTAACCTAACTTTAATTGGGTGGGATAACTCCGATTCGAGTTTAAATCGAATTATCTCAAATTTTCTGAGTCATTAGAAACCTGTTAATAAATTCATCGTATTAAATTGAGCTTGAGTTGTCTCCTATTTAGGTTTAACTTAACTCAAATCTAACCCTTGCTAAAACTTAATTAACCCCTAAACTTTGCATATTTTATAATAATAAAATTTCTCAAGCCCTTTACCTTTTAAAATTAGCACCTACAATCCAACACTAAACTTTGAATAGATAAGAATAATTGATAAATATATATAACCATAAAAGTTAACCATTATCTTTCAAGTTGAGTTCAAGCCAACAGTTTCTGTTTTTTAACTCAAACCTTGCATAAACCCAATCACACTGAACTCAAACCCAACAATACTTAGGTAAACCCTACTCCATTACAGCCCTAACACATCATTTAAAATTAAAAGTTTGATGATATTAAATGGATATGTAACATTATTTATTTGAGTTTTACCAACGGGCACTATGCGGTTTCTGGGCGGGGTTGTGGGAACTAGAAGGAATCTCTCATTCATGTTTTAGAGTTTACACGTACAAGTAAAATTCTTCAGTTTAAGCAAAGTTTTACAATTTTTGGTTTACAAATCAAATCTTAATAAATCAGTACAATGACATCCCAGCACCAAACGGTCGAACTCTAACCAAATCGCCCAAATACTCAATTCTTGGAAAGTGTTATTAAGAGTAAAACCATATGTACAAGCAAATTTTACGAACGTATATGTACAAACTGGAATGACTAATAATTGAGTAATATGATTGTTTACTTTTTCTCTCAATCCAAAATTAATTAATAGGATATTATCACATCATATTATATGAATAAGTTTGTACAATATGTTTATACATGTAGCATTACTCCTGTTACTAAATCCTAGGGAGATTATTAAAGCAAATAATAAAAATTCAACAAAGTTGTATTCATACAACAGCAACATGTACATAATATGCTTCCTCCCACAAAACTGTTCAAGAATACGGTAAGTGAAGCAATAATCATAAAACATCGATCTGAACTGGTGACTACATATAACATACCTGAACTTTGTTACTCACAAGCCAATTTTGAGCCGAAGCTTGTAAGACAGATGGCAAATGCCTGGAAGGCTGACAGTGGCTGCCTGTAATCCATGGTAAAAGTATCATCTGCCACTTTACCAAACTGGAGGAGAACCGTTTCTTCATCTCCTTTTTGTCCAGGTTGGCTTTGGTCCACTGTTGCTACTAGCTGAAAGTTTTTCACTGATGCTACAGTTACCCGTCCATGGAAATTCAAGCACCAGCATTGCAAATGCTCATGCCACCTTGGTGATTTATTCCTCAAAACTGTGCATCCAGAGACAGCAGTGTCTGGTTTCTTCATCTTGGAATTGTCCAGATACTTGTCACTAGTAGTTTCCCCTGATGATGGGCACTTCAAAGTGCAAACCATTCTCCTTGGACCTCTTGACTTCAGGAGGTTAAACTTATATGAGACTTGTCCGATCTCAAAATTGCCCACCGGTACTTGAGGGCTTATTTGCTTGCTTGCAAATCTTCGACTAGACCTACTGCTTGAAGGCTTTGCACCACTATGTGGTGGCTGGCTATCATAGATTGTAAAGTTTGTGCCAAGAAAATCCGAACTGCAAAAATTTAAAGGCAAGTGAGAATATAAACTAAAAAAGGTTGCAAGGAAATAGATGCCACAATGAACCCTGAAAAGAAGACTATCTCTTTCATGAAGACTCAACACACACGGTAAGAGAAAACTTGAAAAGCCAAATTTAATCACATATAGTTGAAGTGTCATCGAAGCACAACCATCGAATTTATGATAGTTGTACTATGAACAAAGCGAATTATTTATAATGCCTCACAAGAACTTCTTTAAATAAACATTGTACCTTAATTTTCCAACATAGGCATTACTTCCTTGAGATAGATCATCAGCATCAAGTGATATAATATACTCAGTGTGAGCACCACGCCTATATCTCCGGGCTGCTAAAAGAAACTTTCCCTTATCGTTGAATGCTAGAAGCAAGAAATTGGGAAAAAATGAATGAGCATGAGTTTAAAATCAAAGCAATCAAAGTTCTAATTACAAGCAAAAACTGCAATACATATCCAAAAATGAGGGAAGATAGAAAGTTAACCTCTAACATCTTGGTAGAAATGAATTAGAATGAAACTTATTCAGATATGTGACTACCTTAGGTTGTTCACCCAATCAAGTTGATTAACTAATTGCACCATACGTATTATAAATCTTTTCATACACAACTGCCAAAGAATAAGAGAAGCCATCGAAATTTAAACAAACATTTTCATGGCATATATACTTGAAAGTGGAAAGAACAAATTTTGGATCCATGATTTAATTTTTCAATTTATTGTATTCACATTCACAGAAGTTGTAATAGTCATGGTCAGTGCCAAGTGACCAGCCTGTGTGTCTCCCACATGCTGAAGGCATGGCTAAGAATTCAAGGACTAATAGATATAATTGGCAGGAAAATGGGATTCGTTGCACCATTAATCTTTTGTAGAGCTATTCTATAGACTATAAGATACGAAGTCAGCTATTCTACTAAATTCTACACAATGTTAGAAAGAGAAAATTTTAGCAATTAAGAAAGCGAGTCATTAGGATAATTTTGGACAGGTCCGCAATACAATTAAGTGATGCATGAATGGGTAATTATCCTACTAATAAACACTATTATATAATCCCAAAAAGGTCGTCACAGTCCATTCTACAATTAACCTGTATCAAAATCCCAGATCAAGAATAACACAATATCCTAGCTCATGAACAACTTTAGTTCCATGGATATTTTGATGTTGGGGGTACCATTACAAACATTCTATTCAATACAGTTCATTCTCAACAGCTAAAAAGGGAGAATTTCACTTGGAAAATTACTTGATATAAAAGGAAAGTTGAACTTTGTTTGCTCCAATAACATACCTATCCCATTATTGTATAACCAAAAATGGTTTTAAGAGATGATCAAGTAATCAGAATATATCAAAGGAAAATGGATTAATTTGCTTTTGAAAACTTGAAAATTGTCAAGTTGAGACCAAGTCAAGTTGACTAAAATCTCATGTCCCTACCAAGACCTAAAAGTATACAGATTTGAAAATATGCAACATATCCCTTTCAATTTATTACTAGTTAACTGCATGTGTGAATTAAATATATAGTCACCTCTGAGAAAACACAGTAAGTCTAACCAAGAAGCAGCTTTCATGCTTCTCTATCTATGACCAATTCAACTTCAAGAAAAGCAACTTACATGGCGTCAAAGCAAGATAAAGGTAAAAGGTTGAGGTCTTCTTATTCCTCTTTATCAGACAACTACGAGGAAGTTCACGAGGACCCGGCTGCATTTAGAAATGAAATAACAGAGACATCAATCCCAGAACTGTATACAATTTAATTGACAAACAGCAAATCAACAACCCATAGCTTACAAGACCAATTTTAGTCTCTGTGTTTGATCAACATTAGTGAGCTCAACAAGACATTTGACATTGGTTTAAGTTGAATTGACTGTGAATGAATGGGCCGCTGGGCTGTTTTGGTTTTGATAAAGGATTTGATTTGAGGTGGTTACGGAGGATGGTACGGCAGCCTATTCTGGTTTTGAATAATGGAGGTGAGGGGGACGTAAAAATGGAGATACAAATGGGACGATTCAGACAATGGTTTTAGGAAGAAATTAAAGTTTTGTGGGCAAAATGACCTTCTTGCTTTATCAGGTAGTGGTTTTGTGAAGAGAGGTGAATGACAGGTGGCCAAATGAACTTTCAAAAATCTTCCTGTTTTATCAGATACTTGTCAAACTTTTTTAAGAGAAATTTCAGTAAAATTGTTCATTGTGTCTATTCAAACATAATTTAATCCCAAAATCAAAAATTTTGAACTATTACTCTTTCAATAACACAATGACTCTATAAACCTACCATCAACTCAACAAAATAACCTAAATTAAACAAGAAAACACATTTAAAAAAAAAAAAAACCCTCAATCAAGCTCTAATTACAAAGATTCAACTCAATCAACACTTCATTTCATAAAATTAAAAAAAAACAATAATTAAAAGAATAAAATGACCTGCTTAAGGCAAGAAGGGAAAGTAATTTTTCCGTTAAGAAGAGGAGACCCAACGACATCTTTCGTAATATCTCTCCATCTCTTACAAACGCACGCACAAGCGACGACGCTTTGGCGCTGAGGCCACCGATCTTCACTCGTTTCCACGCGCTTTATGATTTCCCCCAACAATTCAGGTAGCATCCCGGCCCACGACCCGGATGCCGAGTCCGACTCAGCCAAGTCGTCACCGGCTCCGCCCAGTCGCATTTCTTTCAAAGATTTATGTGTCTCGCTGTAGGATCTCGAGATCCTTCGAGAGAGAAATGACCTTCTCAGAGACATTTGCGTCTGTAAAATATATACAATATTATAATTTTGAAACTACAGAGAGAAATGTTTGGATTTTTGTTGAGAGAGAGATTTGGTTTTGTTGGAGAAGAAGAGTAACGAAAGGAGAGCGTGAGAGAGTGTAAAGTGACGGGCCGTTGATGATAAGAGATTGTGACGGGCGACTAATATGTGTTTATTAATGAGGGCACAAATTTGACCATGTTTAATTCATTAATAAATGCTTTTGAAAATAGACGTTTATTATTATTAAAATATTATTTATTCATGAAAAACAGCATGACATGACTGACCTATATCGAGATGGCCGGGCGACGCGTCATGCATGGGGGTCGGTACGGTTGGATTCGAACCGAGCCGAGCTCAGCTTGCAGCCAGCTCGGGCTCGGCTAGGTATTTTAATGGCCGGCTCGAGTTCGGTTCGAGCTCGACTCGAGCCGGATTCGGTTCGACTCGAGTTCGGCTCGATAACGGTTCGTTTTTCATATCAAAACGACACCGTTTTGTGTATATATGAGGATCAAAACGACGTCTTTTTGTATAAAAAATTTTTAAAAAAATATATCGAGCCAACCCGAGCCAGCTCGGGCTCGGTTCGAGCTCGATCGAGCCGAGCAGAGCCCGACTCGTTTCGGGCTTGAACCGAGCCGAGCTGAGCTTGAGCTCGAGCTAGCTCGACTTGAATCTAGCCCTAAATATATCGAGCCAACCCGAGCTAGCTCGGACTCGGCTCGAGCTCGATCGAACCGAGCAGAGCCCGACTCGTTTCGGGCTTGAATCGAGTCGAGCCGAGCTTGAGCTAGAGCTAGCTCGGCTCGAATCCAGCCCTAGGGGTCGGCCAACTCTGTTAGGATTGAAAGATTTACGATACAGCTCTAGACCATTTAGGTTGTGCCTTTGTAAATCTTTGACAGGTTGCTTCATGTGATTTTGCATCCCAATCTACTAAATCATAATTTTTAATTAATTTTAATTTTTAAATATATTTTAACAGGCCATTTCAGACCAACCCACAAGTTTTATCCCAAGGCCTGGACAAGTTTCACTTGATTTACAAGTCTATAATAATTTACTATAATAACAAATCATGTCCTTGCAAGTTGGAAGTTGGGCTGGTGTGGCAAGCCCCCTGTCTATATGAAATAAATGAGAATTTCAAAATTAGTACAAATTTATAATGTTATTTCGAAAAAGTTACAATTGAATTAATTTTACCTCATTGGCAACATAATAAATGGAACGCAATCAGTGTAGATTCTAAATAAGAAAATAAAGAAGCTTCGTAAAAGAATATTTCTTTAGTCAAGACTCTCAAGAAGAATCACAAAGTAAAGAAAGTTACCTAGGAGGTACAGCAAAATATGAAAGATCATTATCTCGAACTATTTGAATAAATTTTGAAGACCAAATTTTGTAAGGAAGTGGGACATGTAATGTCAATAGGCATTTTATGAAGCTATTTTGGTCTTTTTATATGTGTTTTTGACTTGATGTTAATATATGTGATATAGATACATCAAAGTGGGAATTGAATCATATGGCTGAGTAGGTATAAGTAAAAATAATAAAATTATACGTATTTATTTTGATATATAAATGGGTATAAAGTTGATATGTGTTATCATGTGATTTGATGATTTTAAATTAAAGATAAAATATATTTAACATGATGATACATATAAATGTGCATCTATTTATATACTCAAAGTGGGTATACATAATATTGTTCAAGTAAAAAAGGGTTAGAATAAGCGTTTCACAGGATAGAGCATTTGTTCAATGTTTAGTTAAGTAGATAAAACAAATGAACAACCATTTCAAATTTCAGAGAATTGAACGCATGTTCCAACAATCATTAACTCAAAAATTCTATGTAGAGACATCCTTACCCGAACCTAACATCCATTACTTATAATTGTGTTTATGATTCAGAAACCCTAAATCATGAATTTCAACCCCAATCGCCAATATCAGAGGTCCAAAAGAGTCCATTAGCAAAATTTGATCCTTCTTCAAATTAAAGATAACTAGGATCCTCCCCGTATCGAAAGATTTGGTTTATTGCATGATAATAAAGATTGTATGATGTTGTTGAGATTTGGAGCATTATGTTGATTGATGTGATCCAATTTAGGAGTGTTTTGATTATGATTATTGTGGTTATTGAAATATTGGGTAGTGATGATTGTGGGAAAAGTGATGAATGTAATGTTTGATATAATTTATGGATTGTTTGACAATTATTTGTGTATACGTTTGAGTAGGCATTGAAAGATGGGGGTTAAATCAACCATTACATGGATTAAAGCTGGATTTTGTGTTTGGAATCATAGAAAAAATCTAAGAAAACAGATCGTTTCAAATATTTTTTAGGTTTGTGTATATATTATGATGGAACACTTATTCTAAGGACACGAATGATTGTTCGATACATAAACTAAATCCTAATTGAATGTTCATTTCAAGAACTGAATTGATCGTTTTATATAAATATAGACCTATTAAATTTCAATAGGTGGAACGATTGTTTCAAGACTAGAATGTTCGTTTCATTAAGTTATTTCACAGGAGGAACGTATCCTCCAATTAGGTAGAATTTATGCTACATTTGAATAAAAGGTTGATGTGATTTTGACCTAGAATTTATGCTAAAATAGAAGAAACCGTGGGCAGGAGTACTTTGGGCGGACCAGGTGTGGTCAACGGGGCAGGTGCGCTGGGTGTAGTTACGCTTAGTGGGCTAAACTACAAATTTTTAAACCTTTAGGAGAGATCGTAATTATAGAAATATAGGGGTTTTATGAACATTTTACAAATTATGTTCCAATATATATTTTAAACATGTGCAATTTCATAGGGTACATTCCATAATTATTTGTTGAAATTCATTGTATATTCATGTATAATAATTATAACGTAACACATTGGTAAAATTATAAAAATATTAATAATTTAATAAGAAATTATATATGAAAGATCGATTGAGATTTTAAGATATCGTTTGAAAATCAATTTATGGCAAAAATGTATCATTTAGCCGACACATATGACTGTAGGTCAGTCATGTGACTAAACCTCAATCTCGTCACCACGACAAACTTCAATAGTATAAACTAGACATCAACTCTGTTTAGTTGAAAGCAAAACTCAATTTATCGGTTCCCACAATTGATTTCCCAAGGAATCACAAAATATATAAAAGAACCAAGGCAAGCCTTTTGAAAAAACTTTCTCTGGCTCTCACTTAGCTTCCCCCAATTTTGGCTCTTATGTCATTATGTCTATGGGTCGTAAATATGGGAATAGAAAAAAAGGCCAAACGACTATTTCCCACCCAAGGTTTAGCGTTTTCTCAAAAGTCCCCCTTTTAACTATGGAAACACCAAACACTCACCCATGACCGGTTAGATTTAACCAAACCCTAACGGTGATAGGGGTAAAATCGTCATTTTGACTATAATATTAAAAATAAACTAAAATAGAATCTAATTTCGCCCCCCTAAACTTTAAAAACTAAAATTTTCCCCCACCCTAAGTTTTAAAAAATGGCAGTTTCACCCTAGGGTTTGGTTTTGAAATCTCCGGCGACCTCTCCGGCTCCGTTGCCGACGGCCGCTCCCTCCCGAAGCAACCTCTCCTTCCGGCGATCTCTTTCCTCCCATTTGGAGGTCCGATCGACGCCCGGAGACGTCGTGGGAGACGAAGACTTCGTCGGGAAGACGAAGTTCTTCGTCTTCCCAGACGAAGCCGACGCCGTCGTCCTCGTCTGGGAAGACGGTCGTCGGCTTCGTCTGGGAAGACGAAGAACTTCGTCTTCCCGACGAAGTCTTCGTCTCCCACGACATCTCCGGGCGTCGATCGGACCTCCAAATGGGAGGAAAGAGATCGTCGGAAGGAGAGGTTGCTTTGGGAGGGAGCGGCCGTCGGCAACGGAGCCGGAGAGGTCGCCGGAGATTTCAAAACCAAACCCTAGGGTGAAACTGCCATTTTTTAAAACTTAGGCGGGGGGAAAATTTCAGTTTTTAAAGTTTAGGGGAGCAAAAGGAGATAAAATTTTCAGCCGTTAGGGTTTGGTTAAATCTAACCGGCCATGGGTGGGTGTTTGGTGTTTCCATAGTTAAAGGGGGGACTTTTGAGAAAACGCTAAACCTTGGGTGGGAAATAGTCGTTTGGCCTAGAAAAAAATGGTATATGAATTATACAGATATAATACCATGAATAATGAAAAATATATTTGTAAAAAAATATTCTTAAAATTCACATATAAGGAAAATACAAAACATATATATACAGGTTTAATACGGTATATTATCAATAATATATTTCTAAAAATACGGTAATATCATAATAATTTAAGTGTTTTTTCACGAATATTCTATTAAAAATCAATATAACAATTCAAACGTAAAGTATTTAATTAATTATTAAACCTAATATAACATAATATATAATCACAATTTTTTGTGCAACAAGTAACGTATCAATCAATTGGGAAAACAAACAAATTAATTAGTTTAGATTTCAAATTACAGAAAAAAAGTGAATCTTTGTATAGGCTACAAAAGAGAAAAACGTAAAATTATAATTGAAAATTAACAAAGAAATATTAGTGGGTTTTTTTATAATGACAGTGATATTTTCATAAATAATTAAAAATGAAAAAAACAATTTTGTACTTTAAGTTTAGTATAAAATTTAAAAATACAGTAAATGTAAAATATGATATATAATTTTTGTTCAATATGAGAATAACATAAAATACACGTTTAATATATTTTAGGTTCAAAATTTGTTTAACTATGTTTAATACATAAATAATATAAAAAGATAAATAATACATAAATAATGCATATATTTACTAGCTAGGATTAGGTTCTTTCACCATTAATCGCACCCTAAAAGGTATGCGTACTTCTTCAGCTATTCTGATTTTGATGCCGAATGCTCATTTAAAAAGTAAATTTTATATTGATTTAATTTAATCAAGTATTAAAATAAATAAAATGTTAGAATATTTACCGCCCATACTTTATAAAAAAAAAAAAAAAAAAAAAAAGGCCAAAAGACTTTCCCACCCAAGGTATAGTGAACGACCAATTCCCACCTATCAACTTTTAAAAACTCAAACACCCACCTATAGTTTAGAAAACTAACACCTAACCTCCAAAATTAAGTTAAGATTAAGGGCAAAATTATCATTTAATAATAATATTTAACATTTATATCATTTTACTCTCTTAATTTGAAAAACTAATAATTTCATCTAAAATTAAATTTTGAAAAGTGACATTTTCCCCCCTACCTAGGGTTTTCAATTTCACTGACAAATTTTTGATCAACGATGGGCGATCTCTCTCCCTCTCAGTATCGTCTCTCCCTCTGATGTTCAACATTGAGCTGACGACGTCTAGATTCGATGAAATCCAGATAAAAAGTGGAAACTCTTCGTTTGGATCTTCGCCATCCAGACAAAGCCAACTTCATCTGGATAATGATAATGGTCCAAAAGAGACCGATCTCTTCATCTAAACCGTCGTCGTCATCTAGATGAAGTTGACTTTATTTGGATGACAAAGATCCAAACGAAGAGTTTTGACTCTTCGTCTGTATTTCATCTAATCCAAACGTCGTCGGCCTATATTGAACACCGAAGGGAGAGACAACACCGAGAGAGAGAGAGATCGGCCATTGTTGGTCAAAAATTCATCGACGAAATTGAAAACCCTAGATAGAGGGAAAAATGTCATTTTTTAAAAACTTAATTTTGGATGAAATTATTAGTTTTTCAAATTAAGAAGGTAAAATGATATAAATGTTAAATATTATTGTTAAATGATGATTTTGCCCTTAATCTTAACTTAATTTTGGAGGGTAGGTGTTAGTTTTCCAAATCATGGGTGGGTATTTGGGTTTTTGAAAGTTGGTGGGTGGGAATGGAATTCACTATACTTTGGGTGGGAATAAGTCTTCTGGCCCAAAAAAAAAAATTACAAGAAAAGGGAAAATGTAAACTATCATTTTAACCTAGGTGAAAAAAAACATTTTTCCTTGGTAAACGTGTCAATGCAAATATTTATTTATTTGCCTTTGACAGGCGTAACCCCTTTTAATTTAGCCCATGTGTCGATGAACAACACAAGTGCGTGCCACATTTGTAGTTGCTGGTTTTTCCTGCCCGTTGATGGTCAAATTTGCCATGCCATGCCATGCCATGCCACGCCACGCCACAATTCAATCCATAAAGTGCCCACAGACTTGTTTGAAAACGTTATGTTCCTAAACAAAATTAAAAAATATAACCCTAAATTTATCATTTTTCCGTAGTTTCAAGACACAAAACAATAAATAGTTTGATTAAAAATTACTAGTTTTTAATCACAAGCAACTAATTTTAAATCAAAAAAAATATGATATTCGTTATGAAAATTTAAACAACAAAGAAAAATCAAACAATTAAATCAATTAATACTAACCTTATAATCTATTTTGGAGATGAATTTGATTAAAAATTACTGAATAATCAAAGATTTGCAGGATGAGGCTTTGGCAAGTGAAAAATGAAATTCCAGTGAGTTAAACTTCCTTTATACGCTTGGATAATTATTTTAACAAAATCCTTTGCGGCCTGTAATAAATATTTGACATTGTTAATTAATTACACTCCAACTCATTCGATGGCCACTGTCTGCCTGCCAGCCAGCCAGCCAGCCATGGACGCTTATGGCCATTGCTGATATCAAATGGTTGAAACAGGGGTAATGATTCTCAACAACCTACCCAGAACACGGCAAAGAAACTGAAAAATAATAATGAATTCGCCCCCCTCTATTTCGCCATCTTGCTCCACGTGGTCAGCATGCGCCTTTTGCCCGCACATCACCATAATTCATCTCCACTCCACATTTATTTTAAAATATAAAATAATAAAAATTTTAATTAATATAATATTTTTATAATATATTTGATTATAATAAGATGCGCATTATGTCTCAGAATATCGTGATAAGCATGCTACTTTCCGTTTCATTTCCTTCTCCATATAATTCCTTTTTTACTATAAAAACCAAACGCAATTGCAAAACAAGGCCACAAAGACTACTTCTTCTCCTGGCTGTCTCTCTAAAAAATTCCCACCCAAATCCACCGAATGACCAGCTTCAGCACCTTCTACAACAACTGGCTCGACCACCTGAGCCAACTGGTGCGCCAGCTGGCCACGGCTCCCAGGCCTCCTACCACCATCGACCAGCACCGCGACTTGGAGCGCTTGGTTGCCAAGACCATGAACCATTACGCCGAGTACTACGGGGCTAAGGCTTTCGCAGCCGAACGCGACGTCTTCAACATCTTCGCCGCCCCTTGGGCCTCCTCCCTCGAGCGCTCCCTCCACTGGATTGCCGGGTGGCGACCCACCACCGTGTTCCATTTGATTTACACCGAGTCCAGCATTCTCTTCGAGTCTCATATTGCCGACATTCTTCGTGGCCAGAGAACCGGTGACCTCGGTGATCTCTCCCCTAGCCAATTCAGGCGAGTTAACGAATAGAATTTCATCTTTTTTATTCCATGGAAAAACAGCAATTAATTTTTATTCCATTTAATTTTTATAGCAATAAGAGAGATTTTATAAAACGACGGCGTTTTATAACAGGCGGGTGAGTGAGTTGCAATGCGAGACTGTGAAAGAAGAGAATGTGATCACGGACGAGTTATCGGAGTGGCAAGACGGCGCAAGCGAATTAATGGGAGATGGGACGAATCTGGATGAGAAGATTCTGCAGCTGGTGAGGATAGTGCAGAAGGCCGACGATCTCCGCCTTCGAACAGTGAGAAGAGTCGTGGAATTGCTCACCACCCAGCAGGCTGCGGAGTTCCTGATCGTCGCCGCCGAGTTGCAGTTCGGAGTGCGGCGGTGGGGGCTGGATCAGGACCGTCAACGTGGCAATTAATCCATTAGTTTGATCAAAATGCAGTAGACGGTTTTAATACTTGTCTTTTGCAATGTATTAGGATTGCTCTAATAAATTCTCGATCTTTATTTATCTTTAATTTTTCTTTTCCATTAATATATTATGTTGGTTAATGATTTTAAAAATAATATATATATATATAAAATAATTTTAAATTAATAATAAATTAATTAAAATATTATCATTACCATTTTCCCGGAAGTTTCTATCAAAACATTACTAATATATTACCATTGCTATCCAACTTTTTCGAGAAGTTTCTATTTCCGACCATTACCAATAAAAAAAAGGCCACAAACCTTATTTCCACCCAAGGTCTAGTGTAAATTCAAACTTATATATGTTAATTTTCGAAAACTCAAATATTTATTTGTTTATCCAAATATTGGAGAACCTTCGTTGATCGGTGATAGCTAGAGATGAACCAAGATGGAGATAAAACTTGGGAGAGAGAGAACTCAATGGTTACCATCTCTAGTAGTGGTAGTTGAAAAAACTCTAAGAGAAAATATTTATTTTTCTAACTTTGGGTGAGAAAAATTTGTTAGATTTTTTTAACTTAAGAGGAAAATGTGATAAATTTTTAGTTTTTAAAAATATTTTTATTAAATAACAATTTTGTCCTTAACAACAATAACAAAATTTAACAAATAAGTGAGTATTTAAATTTTTAAAGTTAACATATATAAGTTTGAATTTACACTAAATCTTTGGGTGGAATAAGTCGCTTGACCAAAAGGGAAAAAAATTGATTCTATATTTGGATCTTCGTATAAATTTCTCGTAAATGGTTTGGTATATTCTTATTAACTCATATAGTTTGAAAGAAAATTTAATTCAAAGTAAATAAAATAAAAGTGAAATTTCGTAAATTAAAAATTTTTGATGACAAATTTATTTGGATATTTTTTATAAAGTATTTATAATGAAAGAAATTATATATATATATATATATTTTAATATATAAATAAGTATATAAATAATATATTATAATATTATTAATTATTCTAAATTAAAAATAAAATAATATTTAATTATATAAAATTTTATTATTTATATATTTATTTATGTATTGAATAATATATATATATATATAAGGGTTAGTGTAGCTAACGATATTGTTAAAATTATATTAAAATTATATAATATAGTTTAAGATAATTAATTAATGAGATAAAAGTACAAATGGTTAAATGAAGTGGTTTGACGTGTTTGCATGCATGCAGAAGCGGCGTGCTTGACACGTGTTTTTACTGGAGTGCACGTGTCGTCAGGGAGGTCGCCTCTTGTGAAAGGTGGCAGAAACTATTCGTAAATGCAAGGATAGCCAATGGTATGTCTACAGCTAAAACATTTTTCCTTTTTTAATATTATCTTATTTGTTTTAATAATTTTATTTATAATTAGATTTCAATCGGATTTATTTAAGTTAGAATAAACTTAAAACAAGTTTAATTTAAGCGAGTTTGACCTCAAATTTAAACCTAAAGTTTAATATTTTTGAGTTTAAGTTCGAGTTTCGGTTATATTCGATTCATCAAACTCACGAGTATAAAAAATTTAATATAAAACAATATCATTTTAATTAATATATATTACAACGGTATCATTTTAAAAATAAATTGAACTCAAAACTCACAATAAACTCATACTCAAGTTTGATTTTTTTGTAATAAATTGAACTTAAACTCTTTTAAAAAGAGTTTAAATTCGGTTTTATATGAATCAAATCAAATTTAAATCTAAATTTAAATTTAATTCGATTTGAATTTAATCTTAATTTTACTGTTTATATATGTTTATGTTTAAATATAAAAACAGGATTTTATGGCAACATAAATTTATGGTTAGAGTGACTGTATATGCGTATTTCTGTTTACCGTCGCAAGTGGGGGTGCACATGGTAAAAATTTAAACATTTGAGGGTATATCAGTAATTTTATATTCCTACCCCTTGGAGTTTGCTGCACAAACGTGTTCTTTTATAAAACAAGCTAGCTCAAAGAACTAATCCGTACCCAAGATTCTATGAAGTAAAAGTCATCCATTAAATTGAAAAAGTTAATTTATCACCCATCTGTTGAACTTTTAATTCTATCAACTTTTTTATAATATTACTGAAAAGATTAAAAAACTCTCAAACTAAATAATACTTTATTATCAAATTTCGATTAAATAATTTTATACCATAATTTATATTTATTTTAATTGAAAATGATAAAAAAAATTATTACTACAAATATATGCAGAGGTGTCAATAACATGTAATCATATTTTTGGGATAAATTATAATTTTTGAAAAATATTGTTGGTGTTAACAAAAATTTTAAGGGGTTTTTCATTTGAAAAAAGTTTAGGGGCTATTTTAAATTTTGAAAAAGTTTAGGGTATTTTTTGGAAATTTAGTATGCCCTCAATAATTTTAAAATTAACTATAACACCCCTAAAATACACAATAAATAAGATATGTAAATATTATATTATAAACTATCATGACTCTATTTCTTGACTCAGGCATTCATCAATTGAAATTCAAATCTTGATTACTCAATCAAGAGATTTTCTTAAATTTCATAACTTTCATATTTTTCGTGTCTTGAGTTTTGATAGTTCATGGGATTTTTTTATTGGTTTGTTTATTTTCTTGCAAATTTTGGGATCACAATTAGAGTGAGATGGCTAGTCAAGTACCAGTAAAGCAATTTCCCCCTGCTAGGGTTAACTCAAAACTAACCCATTTTCTGGCGATAAAATCCACTTTGGCAGCCTTCTTTGAGATTGACCATCTTTCTCTGGCATGCACTGTCACTCTCGATGATAGAAAAATAGATGAAATCGATCGAATCTCATAGGACAAAGACGAATATTAGCTAAAGGTCTAGGAATTTCATTCGTCTTCGAGTACAATCAGTCAAGTTCTCAGTTGAACCTTGTTTGTCATCGATTGTTGAAATGAAATGAGTGACAAAAAGGGTTCATCATCGAACAATGGACAGGGATAGTAAATCGAATCGACGATAAACCCATCTTTGATTTTTTTGATCAGTTGCCAATCAAACGACAAAGATAAAATTGTCGATGAATGACGAAGAAAGCGTCAGGAGGGAGACGACTAAAGATCCTTCTCCCCCACATGCTTCTTCCGATGAGGAAGTTGGTTGGCTTCATGAACAAGAGTGCTGATCACCAAAAGATGAACATTGAAAGAACTGAAAGGGTAGCGACAGGATGTAGATGTTGATTTTGGAGGTCGTGTACTTTAGTTATAATGCCTTCTATACAATAAAAGCTTATACTTTTCTTTGGTCCCAACATGACCGACCAAGCGTAACGACTGCAGAAGGTACGATTATTATTTATTAAATGGCGTTTATCATTGATAAAAAATTTTAACAGAATTTGGATAACGGGTAGGTATTTCGATTTTTGAAACTTGATGGTCAAGCATTTAAAAATACAGTAAAACTTGGGTGGGAATAAGTATTTTGGCCTTACAAAAATTTACTAATCATATTATGTTTGTAACACAAGATTTTAAATACAATGAAAGAGGAGAACTTGGCAATCTATATCTTGACCTCTTCCCATGAAGATAAAATTGTTGCCAAACTTCCTGTAACATTTATCTGCCAATACAACTACAAAACCCTCCACCACCATCATGATCCCCTCCACCATGACCACCCCCACCACCTCCACCTAGACCAACATGATGGTGATGACCACCACCACCACCATGATGGCCTCCCCAATGACCACCTCCTTGACCAACATGATGATGATGACCACCACCACCACCATGACCACCCCCCATCACCTCCTTGACAAACATGATGGTGAAGACCACCACCACACCCTCCACTTTGGGCATACAATTCCACATTTGCAGGTATTGCCTTTACTTTTACTTCCACCATACTCATCATAGCATAATTTCAAAAGTGCAATAACAATTACCACAGCGAAAACAATGAAAATTAAAATAGCATCTCAAGCTTTATAACATTTAAAATGCTCAATCATTCCTATGTTCTTGTATAAATAAATACCTCGAATCCAAGAACCAACAAATTTGAAAGATGAAAAACAACCACTGTTAAAGAAATAGCTTCAACCAATTAGTCTCCTCAGATGTATTCATAAGATATTTTTCAATTATTATTTTATGTTTAATAGATAATTATCTAGATAATGTTGAATCAATTTAACTTTGAGAAAATCTCTTTGGTAGTTTTGATTCATTCAACATAAGAATTAATTAATTAATTAATACAAAATTAATATTATTGAATTTTTCATTTTTATTCTGCAAGAAACTTTTAATTCAATTTTTTAAAATTTAAAAATGACTACTTAAATTATAATTTCCAAAATTTAAATTCAAATTTTAAAATTTCTTCACGTAATCATCTATTTCTAGATTATTTCACGTTGACAACATTAAAACAGTTAAAATTCGAATTTTTTAATTAATTATTAAAATATAATTATCTTTTTTAGATAAAGAAACAATTAATTTCACATGTTTGTTTCTAGAATTAATTAATTAATCGACTTATACCACCCAAGGTTTAGTTAATTTCCAAACTCTTATTCATTAAGTTTAAAAAACTCAAATACCCATCTATCAGTTATAAAAGTTAACAAAATTGGTTAAATTTAAGATAAAAACGTTATTTGACCAATAATATTAAAAAAAAAATGGTATCTCATTTTTTCCCTTAGATTAAAAAATTAATAATTTCTCCCATCCAAAAATTTGAAAAATCACATTTTCCCTCTCTAAGGTTTATTTTTCTAAACCCTAAGTTTTTCAACTACTAGAACTGCTTTCAATCACCTTCTTCAGCCCACTCGATGCATCTTCATCTTCCACTAGAATCCCCTTGGTATGGGGTCATCACACATGAAGATAAAAAGCCGATTTGTCTTCGTGCACAATGGCTCTTTGATTCATCATTGTGAGCTGACAACAGACAAAGAGCCAATGAGAACCATTTGTTCGATTCGGCTCTTTGATTCTCATCAACTCTTTGTTTGTCATAAGCTCACGACAACAAATCGAAGAGTCGTCGTGCATGAAGATGAATCGACTTTTCATCTTCGTGCATGACGACATCACAACAAGGTGATTTCGGTCAAAGAAGAAGATGCATAAAGAGAGAGAGAGAGAGAGAGAGAGTCTAGTGCGCTGAAGAAGGCAACCGAAAATAGTTCGATGGCTGGAAAGTGTACGGTTTAGAAAAATAAACTCTAAATGATAGAATATAACTTTTCAAACTTTTGAGTGAAAGAAAATTGTTAATTTTTTAAAATAAGAAGAAAAAATAAGATAAAATTTTATTTTTTTAATATTATTAATTAAATAACATTTATAACTTTATATTTAACGAATTTTGTTAATTTTAACAGCTGACGAATGAGTATTTAAATTTTTGAAACACCTTGGGTGGGAATAAGACATTTAGCCTTAAAAATAATAATTCTCAAGAAAAAAAAATTTGCGCCGTGTATCACATTTTAGTCCTCATAAGGACTTGTGAAAAACCAGTAACATGACAACAAATTCTCAGATTTAATTGAAATTATTATTAAGAAAATACTAGCTCATGGAGAGACTAATAAACATACATAATATAGGCACAATAATTAATTATTGAATTTTTCTGTATCTAAATAATTCAATACACTAATTATTCATTTTAATTCATTCTACTAAAAAAATAAAGTTAACCACTTGTCTAAGTATTGAATTAGGTAAGCTCATAGATTAACTTTAGTCCACAACCCCTCTGTCAATGTAATATCCCTATAGATAATTCATAATCAGCTTAAGGACAGGTTTTGTTTTACCTTCCCAATTATTTAGTCTTGATGTTCATGTCTAAAATGTATGGTAAATACCCAGATTTTTTTTATATATATATGTATAAAACTAATGATTCTAAGTTCAGACTATTTTTCTGTAGGCCGATCGAGACCCAAGCTTGCCCCAAAACCAATAATCAACTTAAAAAACAAATTTCTTCTACCTTCCCAATTATTCTGTCTTACTGTTCCATTATTCAACCTATTAAAAACTTTCAATCATGGACAACTTTAATGATAAATCATCATATTATATATACAAAAATGCCTAAAACTCAATGACAATTGTTTCTTGACTTCTATTTGAGTACCCATGAGTGGTTCTCCAGTCTCAGTTCCCACTACAAGAATCAAATGATCATTACTACCCCTTTTTTATGACATAACAAGGAGACATATGATCATTGCTAGCAAAAAATGTGGAAACAAAGAAAGTTGGATTATTACTAATGAAATTTCTTTGATTTCTATTGCCATTAGTGATGGATTGCTTTCATGATAATGCTAGGCATGTGAATTTCATAATATTAAGTACATCTAACAAATTTTGTAGCTATAGACTTCGTTTGATGTGGAATTCTCCTTTTTGTTCTTGCTTTCCAGAAAGATGAGAGTGAAATGTCCTTTAATCATATAAAATCACAGCTGAAAGTTCTAACTAGTCCCATCAATTTCCTCTTTCTCTTTCTAGAGGAAATATCATAGATTTCCCATTACTATGTTTTAGTACACATATCTATAGTTTAAAAATTCATTGCAAAACTACTCGAATTTCATGAAGACTTCAGACAAATTTGTGCATAGTTTTTATTCCTAGGATTTCCTTACAAAATGCAGAATAATACTTTTTCATGGTAAATATCTTACTCTGAGAAATAGCTACCAATAGTCTTTCATTATGCAAATTATATGGTTTTAAATCCATATCAAAGGTACAACAATAAGCAATAAACACGAAGCTGGTTTTCCGATAAAACATCTAGGATTTCATCAGAAAGAGGCAAAAACATCCAAACATAACTGATATGCATGAAAATGTTTTCATTCAATTTATAATCGATATCATGAACAGGGATATTGATGTTAATGCTTATTGTGGTTTGAGCAAAGGGCTTAAATATCAAAACTTTTACCTCACTTACTACAGTACATAATTTTTAATACATAAGATAACATATTAATGTGAATGATCTTCATGATTTCCTAAACATAAACTTCAAAAGCATGAAAAGCAATATATACGATCATAAATAAATGCATAAACAAAGTGATCCTTGATGATACTTGCATAACTAGGTAATCAGGTCAAACACAACAAAATGATAATATATAAAACATCATGTAAACTAAATTTAAGAATCTAATACATGGAACAACATGCTACCCAGAATTGCATGCATCCTAGCAACTGTTCTTAACAAAGAAATTTAAGCCGGTGCATAAAAGATTAATGCTAAAGCATTCAAATATCCTAGTATAAGTTGATGTCAACATACAATTCCTCCTCTGCTCCACCTCCATTTTTGCTCTGCAGTGCCCCAGGTTTTTATCTTACCATGGCCTCTAGTGAGTAAACCAAAAGTAAAAGCAAAGCAAGTACTGAGCTAGACAATATACAGTGGTAGGTCCATTCTTAGTTTAGGTAAACCTGCCTAGTTCATTAAGGAAATATCGGCTGACTGACAAATGTATTACTTCATAGCTGCTATCCTTTTTTAGGTTCACAAAATTGAATTCTTACACATGGCCACTAAACAAAGGATGCTTGATTAAGAAAGGAAAGCATCTCAAATATTTTAAGCAAACTCAATTTTTTTTGAGAAAGAGGGTAAATATTTAGTACTCCATTATCAAAAAATTGAATATAAAATCTATTCTCATATCTATGTTGCCAGTGGTGCAAAACAAGTCTTCAATCAATAATAAAAAATTTACCCCTCAAAAAAACAATTCAATTCCAAATCATGAGTCAAATATGATATCCAAACAATTCAATATTTGATGGTCCAATCCAAAGTTCAAATTTAATTCTGAATTCATGCATCTGAATATACACACACAGAGCAATGCTATCAATTTTAACCAGTGCATGGTAATTTAGATGGATTTGAGGAGCTTATCAAACAATATAATTTTAGGAAATTGTAATAAAAAGATTATTGAATAAAATTACAGCAAAGCATGACGACTAAATTGAAAGCTCCAAAACCCAAAACATAAACCCTAACCTCTCTAAAAGTTATACACTATCAAAATCACTCAAAATACACAATTGAAATGTAAAAATGAATTAAAGTCGACATTATTACCATAAAATTTGTAATTTCATAACAAGATCTATCATTTGACCACTTTTTGTACCGAATTGGCCGCGTCATCCGTCAATAGATTGCTCTCTTGCTGTTTCTTCTGAAGAGACTTCCGCTCCAGTTCTCGCCACTTGTTGATTGCCGCAGTACAGATGACTATAAGATTAATATTTCATCAGATTTTATTTTAATTTAAAACTGAAATTATTCAAAGCTAGAGAGAATATGAATTTATGTGTTTGTGCATCAAATCAATCAAATTTTACTTACATCCGGCCCCCACGAAATAGAGGAGACGCAGAACCTTTGGGCCGGGAGGCCCCGACATTTCTTCTCCGGTCATCTTCGTCCCCCTGAATTCAAGTTTGCTCCCTATTTGCTTATCACCGTGCAACTTCTTGGTGAGTGTCTCCGAACTGAGAAAAATGTGTAGGCCGAAAATGACAAAGTTACGAAATTACATAGTACTCCTTGGAGAGAAAATTTTATATAATAAAACTATTCCTATATACTTTTAATACATAAATTCATTATAAAAAGTGATATATTATTATATAATTAAATAATTTTAAATTAATAATAAAATAATATTTAATTATATAAAAATATATTTTATATATATATTAAAATTACATATACAGATAATATTATTCAATTTTATTTTCACACTTATCATCTATTATTGTTTGTAAATTTAGTCTGGTTTTAGTTTAAAGTATTGTTTTGTTTTTTTGTCAAGGCCAAAGGACTTATTCCCACCCAAAGTTTGATGCTTAACCAGAGTGCCACCCATAACTTTTTGAAAATCCAAAGAGTGACTCATGAGTTATGAACCGTTAAAATTAACGGATTTTGCAAGTGAAAAGGGTATTACAGTAATTATACATCACCTATTTAAAATGTTATAAACTAATATAAAATTCGTTTATTTAAACTTATCTTCTGCTAGAATTTTAAAAAAGTTGACATAGGAGCGACAAAAATTTAAAAGAGTTCTTTATGTTATTTGCTATTGTGGCAAATTTACGTTTTAAATTTTGTTGTTTTGGCATGTTACAAGAAATTGTTGGGTGATTAATTTCTGATCGCTAGCATGGTAGAATGACTCTTGAACATGTGTGTTAGGGTGAGAAAATCAGACAAGTTTAAATGAAAGCGATAACATTAAATACTTAACTCGAACATAGTTCTTGTAACAACCTTCTCTAGAAATACTATCCACCGAAGGAGAAATGTTAGGAATTAATATCCTGAACGTTTATTTTTTTCTTTTAAAATACTTTAAAATAAACGCATCACTAAAAGTGTTTAGAAAGTATTCCAAGAAAACTGAAAATTTAGAAGCGAACAAAAAATGTATATACTCATATGAAAACTCATCTGAAAGCGTCTGAAAACAGGGAGTAATCATATACAACTGTTGACAAGAGCATGTCACTGTATGTATGTAATATAAATCAGAGATAATCTGCTTCAGTCGGATCTATCTTCACTGACCTGACCCTGCCTCGCAACTACCTCGATCACCTGTACCTGCAATCAGGAAATAAAAAAAAGTGAGAGATAAGAACACTCAGTAAGGGGAAAGAATTAAGTAAACTATCTTCTTTCCTGTTCTAACTCACTCTCAGGACTCAACCTCACATCCTCACCTCTATAAGAGATTGAAGGGATAATTTAGTTCATTCTTTACTATTTGGGTCATACTTTGTCCCATATGGTATCTATTTGATACTTTCTGTAAGCTAACTATAGAGATTTGATTCTTTTCTAAGCTCGAGCTCTCTTTCTTTCTTTCTTTCACTACACAATTTCTGAATCTGAATTGAGCTCTACTACGAGCGGAGCTTACTGGGGGTATATATCCTACTATGGACGTGTCCTACTGCGGGCGGTGTAGTGTAAAATGCCCCCTCATAGTTTATAGCATGCATGTGGGTCTTATATCTTACTAATTTTGCTTCCATCTAAATTTATTCATAACTCACTAGACATTACTCTTGGGACGACCTCTGAATCTTAAGCCCTAAATTCTTTTTTCTTTTGCTTTTCTTTCTTTTCTTCTTCTTTTCTTTTTCTCTCCTTTCCTTTCTTTTCTTTATTTTCCTTTCCAAAACTGTGAAATACTGTTCACAACACTGTTCATTTGACAGGACAACCTTCTTTTTCATATAATTTCATAGTCCAAACGGTTTCTAATTCATACAAGCTATATATCGTTGAAAAGAGTATTCAAAGAGCTTTCCAACAAGCTATAATAGCACTTATAATTCATTAGATAAGACAGTCAAAAACGTGAGATAAAATTAGTGGCAAAAACTGCCTCATCTGTTTATTTGGTAAAATAGTCATTGTGGTTCATACAATATTTAACAGTCCAAATAATCTCTAATTCATACAAGCTATATATCATTGGAAATATAATTCAAATATATTTCCAACAAGATATAATAGCACTCATAAATCATTGGATAAGATAGTCAAAATGTGAGATGAAATCAGTGGCAAAAACTGCCTCCTCTGTTTATTTGGTAAAACAATCCTTGTGGTTCATACAATATTTAACAGTCCAAATGATATCTAATTCATACAAGCTATATATAATTGGAAAAATGATTCAAAGAGCTTTCGAGAAAGCTATAATAGCACTCATAATTCATTAGATAAGACAGCCAAAACATGAGACGAAATCAATGGCAAAACTGTCTCCTCTGTTTATTTGGTAAAACAGTCCTTTCTGGTTCATACAATATTTAACAGTCCAAATGATCTCTAATTCATACAAGCTATATATCATTGGAAAGAGGATTCAAAGATTTTTCCAAAAAGCTATAATAGTACTCATAATTCATTAGATAAGACAGCCAAAACATGGGAGGAATTCAGTGGCAAAACGATAAATATTATCCAACTCTTTGCCATTAACAAAATCATACACATAGGCACCCAAAATGACAAAACAACATTTCTCAACTTCAAGATCATCATTTATAACATAGATCCAATGAACCAAAAGCCTAAAACATGTAACATATCAACAATGATACCCCTTACCATATTTCAAGCTAATTTTTTGCAAGTTGGCTTCCTTTTCCTTGTCTTGCTTCCTTTATCACCAAAATCACTTTAAATCAACACCAAAACTTACTAACATATTCATATAACATGCATCCAATATATATATAAATATAGGTAAAGGGAAAAGAAAGAGATCTTTTGGTTACCAAGACTTTCAAAGTGCTTCATTTTCTTTTCTTTTCTTTCCTTGTCTTCCAAAACTCCTTCAAATCCTTCATTTTTCTTCAAAAAAAAAAAAAGAAAAAGCATGAAGAAGGCTGGCTGCTGGATGAGGCAGAGAAGAGAGAAAAGTCTTGAAGTTTCTTTTTGTTTTGTCTTCTTCCTTTCTCTTTATATAATCCTTATCTCCTTTTCTTTCTTTTTCTTTTTTTTTTTTTAATTTCTTTATGTATATCTATATATTTATATAGATATATATATAAAAACACACACACACATGCATGTGAACATATATATTTAAAATTGAAAATATCTTGAAATAAGATTAAAAGACATAAATATCCCTAAAACGTACCTGAAGGTATTACAGTTCTTATAAAACGTTTAAATGCGCCATTATTATCCAAGATTGATGGTTCCAACTTTTTATGAAAGATCAATGGATATGGATCATTTTAGATTGACTTAGCCAATAGAATTATGACACATGAAAGGTTATTTAACGCTTAGTTTTAAAAAATTTGCGATTAAATTTCTGTTTTTATTCTATTATTCATGGATGGGTTTTTGCCACTTGTACTCCAAGGTTTAAACGCAAAGTTGAAGAAAAGAAATGGAGTCTATTTTTTTTTTCCTTTTGCGTTTCTTGTGAGAGATTTTTTTTTGAAAAATTGCACCCATTAATTTGCAAAAAAATCGATGTATTGTTAACAATGACGACTAAGACAACGACAACACATTGATAACATATGATGATATACAAAAACTTTGTTAGTATATCTTCCACTCTCTCGAATTTTAAATCAAAACTATAGTATTTACAAATTTAACAAGTTTCATATAATGTCAATCACAATAATGAAATCAATCCAACACATTTGTTTACCCTAAAATGTAATTAAGGTAAACAAATTGCAGAAATTTAATTTACAATTTTAGGAGCAATTATTTGATCATTATATAATGAAAGGTAAATCAATAATTCATATTTAATCACAAAATTAATGTATTAAATTAATAATTTAAATTAGAGACTATTTTGGTTATTTCACTTAAAAAGGGTAAAATACTCATTTAAGCCTTAAACTAACAAAATTCATTAACAAAATTGGATGGTAGGTGGGATTTTAGATTTTCGAAAAATTGCAAGTAAAAATTGATAATACTTTAAACCTTGGGTGGAAATTAATCTTTTGGCCTTTTGTTACGATAAAATAATTATAATTTTTTATTTTTTATTCATTTTCTTCTCGTTATCTTCAATTCTTCATCATCAATGGTGCATTACCTTGTTTCTTCTCTTATTCTCCTCCAATTATCATTATCAGATGATTTTTTTTTGTTATTTTAATCATCACTCTTGAATTTTTTAATTTATCTAAAATAAATTAGTGAAATAAAAAAATAATATAATAAAAAATAAGTGAGACAACTAAAAGGGAGAGGAGATAATGATATTTATTAATAATAAATAAGTAGGAGAAGAAGGTAAAGGCAAGATATTGCAAAGAGTAGGGATATATATATAATTTTATGTATAAATAATAATAATTGTTATATAATTAAATAATTAAAAATAAAAAATAAATTAATATTTAATTATATATAAAATTACATATATAATATTATTGTATTGAAAAATCAATCTTAAAAGTTAATAGAATTAGTGAAATATTAAAATTTTTAGAGGAAAATTTGAATTCAAACTTTTTATCTTACCTGTAAAATTTTGAGTTACCTGCTATGGTAATAGTATTTTATGTAACCAAAATTGAGGATGGACAAATTAGACTTTTCAATGGTGATAATTTGTTTGGGAAATAGTCATTGGGAAGATATTTTCAGTGCGGCATTAGTAAGTCATTGAAGATGCGTTCTGTGTGCTGTATTCGAACCCATCTAGCTTCTCACTCAACCTAAAGAACGGTTAATTGCAAGTCAAAACCCAGCAGCAAAATCGATGGAAACGAACAAAGCAAGCAAAAAGCTGAACATCGCCATCGTACACCCCGATCTGGGAATCGGTAATTTTGTTTCTGAAAAAGCTCCATTGATTATCTTTCTATTCGGTATTTGTTTTAGTTTTTTTGCTGGAAATAAAATAAAAATGGAAATTCCCATGTTCAGTTGATTGGATTTGACGCTCTTAGTAGCTCATCAGTAAAGCTTCTGGAACTGTTAATTTTAATTTTATTATCTGGGTATGTTTCAATGGTTGATAGGTGGAGCTGAGAGATTGATTGTTGATGCCGCTGTTGAGCTTGTTTCCCATGGGCACAATGTTCATGTTTTTACAGCTCACCATGATAAGACTCGGTGTTTTGAGGAAACTCTTGGTGGTCGGTGACTTTCCATTGTTTAACTTTTATGTCGTTGAATTGGCAGTGCAAATAAAAAATGAACTTGACTTGAATTAGAGCTGAAATTTTTACCCATTGTCTTCTCTAAGTATCTGTTGCAAGGTTTGTGGGTTAATAATCCTGATGTAGAAGGGTTGATGGTAGTATAATAGTGGGCAGAGGATTGATGAATATGGGTTATTTTTAGTTTGTGGTTTTGAAGAGAAACTGAATATATATACATACATATATATATATATATATATATATATATATATATATATATATATATATATATATATATATATATATATATTACTTTGTATGTGATTATTGTATCTTGTTTCTTGCTCTTTTTGTGGGGTTATGTGCTATGTAGAAGGCTACAAGCTATCTACGAGTGCTGTTGCAAGTTCGAAGTGGATAGTTAAATGAATCAGTTCCTTTTATAAGTTGTACGTGGTTCTATTGTTGAATTCTTTGTACAAGATAAGGAATGTGACTGGTGTGTTAGCATGCGTTCTGACTAAAAACATATATGAAAAGGCATTGAATCTTAGTTTATTTTTAGTAAATTAGTGTGATATAAGCTAATTCACATGAGTAATGTAAGACTAAAATGATGGGATGGGCTGGGAACAAAATTAATTTCAATATCTTGCTAATTATTTAACTGATACTATGATTTGTTGGATAGTATTTGCTTGTTTAGAGAACTTTGTTGATTGTTGAAGTACTGACTCATTTCAGCTTAATTCCTAGTTGATTAAGCAGATGTTGTAACTACTAATTCCTCTCTGTTAATAATAGATTTAGTATCGTTTTGAGGTTAATTTGGATTGCTTTAATACTATTTCAATAATTCAGTCTGTTGGATAGATGTGAAGGTATGTCATGTCTCAAATTTGTGTACATGGAAGTCCTATTTGCATACATATATATCCTTTTTTTTGGATGTCTAATATATTCATGACACATCTAGAGAGAGGGTGACAGGAATTACTACTGGGTCATGGACAAGCTTTTGAAGTTTATTTCTGCCACATCTTGATGCTTTTATCCTGCTTTCAAGTGATCTTTCTGCTTTCACCTGTTGTCCAGTCCTTTAATAAAAAACATATGATGTACCATATTTATTTCATTTGGCTCTCTAGGTACCTTCCCAGTTACAGTGTATGGGGATTTCCTACCTCGCCATATCTTCTACCGTCTTCATGCATTATGTGCATACGTGCGATGCATTTTTGTTGCGCTTTGTGTGCTTCTCAATTGGTCACCATTTGACATTATACTGGCTGATCAAGTTTCTGTGGTCATCCCAATTTTGAAACTTAAAGGGTCAACAAAGGTACTTATATTAAAATCAACTCTTATATGCCATACCTTGCACTATAGTTGTTTCATGTATTGCACTTCTTTGTCAGGTTTTATTCTATTGTCACTTCCCAGATTTGTTACTGGCTCAACATACAACTTTTCTCAGGAGAATATATAGGATGCCTATAGACTTTGTTGAAGAAATAACAACTGGTTTGATACCAAATTCTTGTTTTCTGCTGCTCATCTTAAATATAATTTTTGTATGTATTTTATTATTATTCTTTTGCAACATATTGCTATATATGTGTATTTTTGTTTGCCTGCCTGGGAATGCTGCACCTTTTTTCCAAGTCTGCTGAGCCAGAGATGGTCTGTCTCTGCTGCCTTCCTTTCTAAGGGTTTGGGTGCTGTGTTGTGTGCCTCCTGTACTCTTGATGTTCTGTGTGTGTTGGGCTGGAGATCCTGATGTATAGGGTGCCTTTTGGGTCCTTGTAAAGTGATAGAAAATTCTTTTTCATAGTTGCTATCTTGTTCCCTATCTTGCTTTTGTGGAGATAGTTTAACAAGATGAGCTTAGGTTGTCTCTTTTGGTTTTAGTAATATAATGTTACTTGCCAAAAAAAAAACATATTGCTATATATCTATTTTACTTGCTTCTTTGAAATGCAGGAATGGCAGATATGATACTTGTTAATAGTAAATTTACAGCCACTACCTTTGCTAATACTTTCAAGCGTCTTCATGCACGAGGAATTTTTCCAGCTGTCCTATATCCGGCAGTCAATGTGGATCAGTTTGATGAACCCTATTCTAATAAGTAATGGACATATTAGTATACCTCTTTGTGTCTTCCCTCATTTTTCATTCTTAGAAGACTATTGTATCATGTTATTAGTCATGTATTCTTTATTTGTCACTGTTTGGAGTCTGAACTCTTATTACTTCCTTTGATGTAGGTTGAATTTTCTCTCCATTAACCGTTTTGAAAGGAAAAAGAATATTGATTTAGCTCTTTCAGCCTTTGTTACGCTTCAAATGCATGAAGGGGATCATAACATATCTGATGTTACCTTGACCATTGCAGGCAAGTCTCTCACTATTTCTGGTTTGGCAAATGTCTTATGCTACTGACTATTAAGCATGTCTGTGCATTGGGATCTTTCACATGGAAAGTGTATGCCCATGTAACAGGCATGTTTGTGCCAGAGAGGTGATCATTTTCAATCTAACAGTTGTATCTTGGTGACATGTCAGAAACATAGTTTTTGTGGGAGTAAAATTTCTAAGGATGTGTTTTTGATCCATCATTGTTTTGCACTTGGAATATTTCATTTATTTAACATTTGAGAGAGTTAGTGTCTTAGCTTACTCTCTTTGAAACATTTCCCCATTAATTTTTGACTTCACATTAAACAGTTATAAATATATGGCAGTATAGATCTCTTGTAAGAACTGGAATCATAATACAAGTTCCGTTCATATTTATATTGAATAACTTGAAGTTAGCTGTAATGCTACACATAAGGGTAAAAAGTGCTCTTGGTGGCCCAAGTCAGTGATAAGTGGAAGGGCTCTTGGTTATGGTCTGTTGTTGCAGATAACTCACTTTGCTGTTCATAGCCAAAAATGGGAGAAAAAAAGCATAATACCATCTAGAACTGGAATAGTCTTTGCGAACAATGTTGTGGCTAGTAAAATGCATGGTGAAAAAGTGAAATGGAGTTGATTAATGAAACTCTTGGTGGCGTTTAACATGGAATTTTAGGAAGTCATAAACTCCAGCAGGGAAAGCTACATGAATGCGACATTGTTGCTGATGTGAGAGCGAATTACTGGCATGGTTTTTGGATGTAAGAGTAACTGACCTCTCTCTCTTGTTGCAGGTGGGTATGATGGACGCTTGAGGGAGAATGTTGAGTACTTGGAGGAGCTTAAACGCTTTGCAGTAGAAAATAAAGTTGCCAACCGTGTTAGGTTTGTTACGTCTTGCTCCACAGCTGAAAGAAACGCCTTTCTCTCTGAATGCCTGTGTGTACTTTATACACCAAAGGTGTGGATTTCTCCAGCATTCTCTTTACAGTTTTTTTTTTTTAATATTAATATTAAATGGAAAAAAAAAAGATTGCATAGTTCAAATGTTATTTATTGTAGGATGAACACTTCGGCATTGTTCCATTAGAGGCAATGGCAGCGCACAAACCTGTAATTGCATGCAACAGCGGAGGCCCTGTGGAGACGATTAAGAATGGGGTTACTGGATTCCTTTGCAACCCTACGCCCCAAGCTTTCGCATCGGCCATGGGTACTCTCATCAAGGATCCCCAGTTGGCTAAGACAATGGGTGAAGAGGCCCTGAAGCATGTCACAGAGAATTTCTCTACAAAGACTTTTGGCCAGCATTTGAATCGATTCGTCATTGATATCGTTAGAGGTAAGGAAGACTGAGACTGGGAAAATCATTGTACGCAGACAAAAATAATTGACAAATCAGATCGGGCTGTCACTAGCAAAAAACATTAAGGTTTATTAAGTAAATATTTTCATTAACATGTTTTGAATATTATACCTGTTTTAATAGATGATAAAGCCTTCAAATCTGTAGAGGCTTTTACTTTCGAAGAAAATTGTTTTCTCTCTCAAAACCTTATTTCTTAATCTCATTACAATCAAGACTCAACCCAAGAGACTGTTCATCAAATTACAACTTCAAGATAGCTTCGTTTGATGAAACAGGTGATCTACGGGATCACATAGATTTGTTCAACAGCAGAAGAATTAGTTCGCGCATTGATTGTTTGAGGAGTTTGCACATACAGAGAGTTGTGGACAAAATTGCAGGTTGAAGAAGCAATTTTTTTGGCTTGATTCTACCAAATGTTCAAAAAGCATCTTCGTATTGAATGCTCTGGTTTGCTCACAAGGCCTTCATTTGTGCAGAAGATGAATAGTTTTTGAAGAGGCGATTGTTTTGTGATCATTCTCATTCTTAGAGAAGATGCGCATAAGCTACACCAAAGAAACATCCAATCATGACAAGCAACTACCCACTAGAATTGCATGCAATGGTTTTTCGCATCACCTACACGTAAATCCACTTAGAATGCAAGGTAGAAGATCTTCTATCCAAAGACATTGGGAAAACTAGAACTTGACAGTCTGTACCTTTCTTCGATATTCCCAATGTGTCAAACTCAATTTCCAATGTCATAGAGGTTACATTCCTTCTCTATATCTTACCTTCATGAGATAACAATCATTTTCTACTAAAATGAGGTTATCTACTAACCATAGAAGCAAAATTAGAATAATTTTGTAGATTCATTATTGTATTGGGAATTAAATGCATTCAATTATATGATTATATGTAATTTTAATTTTTATCCTATAAATAAAAAATTGCATACAGATAAAGAGATCTATTTATATAAAATTCTTCAACAAAGACAGAGACAAATCGTCTTCGTATATATATTTTGGCCTATTCAAAATATGTATATAGTTTTATTAATCTCTAAGTGTGTCTCTATTCCATGGAGTAAATGTTAAGGGAAGTGAATTTTAGTGTGTCCACGTTTACAAGTTTTCAATAAAATTTTGTATATATATTTTAAATACATAAATAATGTATTATTATATGATTGATTGATTTTAAATTAAAGATAAAGTAATATTCAATCATATGATAATACATTATTTATGTATGTAATTATATACACAAAAATGTGTATACATAATATTGATCAAAAGTTTTTGTTGTTTAATAAAAATTATCAAAGATGAATATTATTATAAATTGTAATTCAAAAATTCATAATTCTTGAAAGATTTTATTTGATTTCGGGTATCATTCCGTTTGGTGAAAATATATTTTTAAAATTATAAAATGAATTAAAAATAAGAAGTAAGTTTCAAAATTTGAAATTAGAAAAAATGGATGTTCATTTAAATCTTATTTTTTTTAAACAAGAATCTCCGTTTGAGTCGGATTAATTTTTTGGAGTAAAATTAACTATATTAAATAAGTCAAATCTTAGATTCAATGAGTAATCATATAAATATTAAATCAGATAACTAAAAAATATTATCTTATATGCAGCTTTCATGAAAAAACCAATATTCTAGCTAATGAAAGCATGAATTATTCGCGTTTAACTTACCTTTTGATATAGTTTATATTTTAAATATATTATTTGAATTTTTTATTTAAAATACATTAAACATGTATTTTATCTATTTTTTTACATTAAATATATATTTTTGCCACTTTATATATTTTTTGTTTTTTATAAATTTTTAAAATATAAAAATATCTCTTATATTTTTAATTAATTATCATAATATTATGTTTATATAAAATAAAAAATATAATTTTTTGTCATCCAAATCTCTAACCTATCTTGATAATTTCTAATAAAGATTGAATTTTAATTATATATTATATTATATTAAATTTAATAATTATTTAAATATTTTATATTCAAATTGTTAATAATAAAATTTATATAAAATATTAAAATTATGATTAATATTATTATATTTTTGAAAATATGTAATTAATAATATATTATATTTTTGAAAAAATATATATATTATTTATGTTTATATATATATGTATGTATACATGTATAACGAAGCTTGACTGGCAAGAGGTCAGCAACAGCCGGCTGTAAAGTCCAACAAGATATATATATATACACGAGAAATTGAAATTTTTAGCCTTATTTTAATTCGTGTATACATATATATAATTCATTTCAAAACTTGAACAAATATACTACAACAGTAATCTATTTTCCCAAAATACTTTTCCTGAAATAACCTATGCAAAGATTCTCTCTTTTTCTTTGCAACTTTTTCTCTCTTCTTCTTCAACTTTCAAGTGAGGAAGAAATCAAACCCCAACTACTAGGATGATAAAAAAAAATTATTTGATAAGATTTAACTAGAAGAAATGAAGGGTTGACATTTAAATAGAAGACCATTAATTCCATCTTAAAATACTCGAGATTTTTAAAATAATTATTCATAACAGAAACACCAACCCTTTTAAAATTAAAAAAGGTTGGCGTCACACCAAAACCCCTTTTTATTTTGACACCAACCCTTTTTAACCATACTTTTGATTTTTTAGTAACTTTTTTTTTTAGTAATAACTAATAACTTTTTTTCTAGTTAAAGCTCAACCCTTCATTTCTTTCAGTTAAACTCTATTAAATGATCTTTTTTGATCATCTTAGTAGCTGAGTTTCGATTTCTTTCTCACTTGAAAGTTGAAGAAGAAAAGAGAAATGGTTACAAATAGAGTTGGATTTGAGGCGAGCTGAGCTCGAGCTAATGGAAGTCAAGCTTGAACTCTGCTCGAATTCAGTTCGGTTCGTTTATCGTTATTAAAATGACATCATTTTAATATATATTAGTTAAAACGATGTCGTTTTGTATCAAAATTTTTAATTAGAAAATTTGACGAGCATCTAGATCTCTTATAGGGCTGGCTCGTTTCAGGCTCATTCGAGTCGAGCTCAAACTCAAGTTTAAATGGGCTCAATTCGAATCTAGTTCTAATTACAGAGAAAAAGAAAGAATCTTTGTATGAGTTATTTCAAGAAGAGTATTTTGGAAAAATAAATTATTATTGTGAGATATTTATTTAAGTTTTGAAATGAGTGACGTATATATATACGAATTAAAATAAGGATAAAAATTTCAAATATATATATATATATATATATATATATATATATGTATGTATGTATGTATCTATAAGAGCTCCACTGGCAAGCAGCAGCAGCCGGTAAAGTCCAACAAGAAATCCGCGTGCGTTGAAACTTTGCAAACAATTAATTGAGATTAATGTATTAGGTAAGCATTCATCAGCAGTCAATCTGCTTTGAATATTAAAATATTTACTATTTATTTCTTTAATTCTCCACGAGAAATCTCCATTTGTTCAAACCCACAATAATCAACCTCTCTCTATCGTGACTGTTTCTTTGTCAATCAAACCCATTGCATCATCGTACAAAAGTTATATTTAATTTTTATTATACTATATATATCATTAAAAAAATAATTGATAATAATTAAAGTATAAATATTCTATTATTATAAATATTATTTTTATATTTTAATAAATAATTATCTATATTTTCGTTAAAACTAATAATTTTAATTAAAAAAATTGTTATTAAAAATATATTTCTCATCTTTAAAAAAATTTTAATAATGAGAAAATTATTGTCATGCTCAATCGTTATATCTTTTTTTGTTATAAGTATTATTGTTATAACTTTCCTCGTTAAAAGTATTAGCGATAAAAATAATTTTAACAAGAAAAGATACAACAATGGATGACAATGAGATTTTTCTTGTTATTAAAATTTTTTAAAGACACCACTTTTTCGTTAACATCCTGAATTTACTTATTTTTAATGAGAGTATAAATAATTAATATATTTTATTTTTCTCTCGCTATTAATAGTTTCTTTTGGTTGGGTATATTAATTTCATCAAAATTTAAAAATATGAAAGAATTATATTCCTTATTTATAAATTCATATACAAAGGACTAGTATTTATACTAGTATATAATGAGATACAAAAATGAAAAAAAAATTAATTTTTTGATTGCCTATTCTTTGTGATTGATTGATTTCTTAATCTATGAGACTGATTGATGATTGATTGTTAGCTTGATTGGTGGGATTGCTTGACTACTTGATCTTGATTGATGATTGTTTGCTTGATTGATGATTGATTAATGATTTTGATTCTTGCTTGATTGATCATTGATGATTGATTGATGATTGTCTGTTCAATTGATGATATATTAGATATCTTCAACACCCCCCCTAAAACTCAAAGAGACAAAACAAATGTCCTTTTGAGTTTGCTAACTAAATGAGAAAACGGTCCAAGTGAATGAGACTTAGTAAAAATATCAACAAGTTGATCAGCAGACGAAACTGCATAAAGGCGTAGAATGTCTTGAAACAAATGTTGTCGAACAAAGTGATAATCTATCTTAATATGTTTTGTATGTTCATAAAAAAACATTATTGTGAGCTATTTGGATAACACTTTGATTGTCACGATAAAGAGGAGTTGCATATGTCCAAGGTACACCTACATCGTGCAATAACCACCGTAACTAAAAAAGTTCAGAGGTGGTGTCAGTAAGAATTCAATATTCCACCTCAATACTAGATTGAGAAATGACAGATTGCTTCTTATTGCATCTAGAAACCATAGAATCCCTAAGAAAAAAAATAATATCCCATAGTGGAACGTTTATCAGTTGGATCACTAGCCCAATTAGCATCAGAATAAACTTGCAATGCTAATGATGATGAGGAGGAGAAATAAAGTCGTGGAACAAAGTGCCCTTGACGTATCGTAAAACAAGAAACATTGCAGCGAATAAGTAGATCTAGGAGTTCATATGAATTGGCTAACAAGATGAACAACATATGCAATATCAGGACGAGTTACTGTAAGATAAACTAAGTTTCCAACTAACTTATGATAAAGAGTTGGATCTCGTAATGGTTCACCATTGGTAGCATGCAACTTGACATTTGTTTCTAAAGGTGTATTGATTGTTTTAACATCAATTAGTTTGACTTTAGAAAGAATATCAGAGATATACTTAGCTTGTGTGAGATAATACCTATTAAAACTTAAAGATACTTCAAGTCTTAAGAAATAACTGAGAGATCCAAGATCTTTTATTTCAAATTGTTGACTTAAGAAAATCTTGAGATTAGAAATTTCTGTAAGATCACTACCAATAATAATTATATTATTGACATAAAGAAGCAACAAAACAATGCTAGAAGTAGAGTTGTGAACAAATAAAGGAGAATCATGAGGACTAGAAGAAAAACCCATTTATCCAATAGTGCTTTTGATACACATTAACAAAAAGAGAGTCATTATTCCCACCTAAGGATTCTTGCCTAGAATTCAGGATATATTATATTGTATCAATACCAATAACGTATTGTGGATATTGATTTTCTAGTAATTAGGTTGTATCACGTTAAAATTTTTTTATGTTCTATATTAAGATTAATTAATTAATCTTTAATGTCATCATTGTAACCTATCTTGCACAATATTGAAAATTACATATATAAATTGGTGGCACAAAATCTCATTAACAATTTGTTGCTAAGGAAGGAGAGCTCCAACCATACCTCAATATCACAAACGTTTATCACTCATCAATATGATATACTGGTCTTCCTTGATGGCTCTTTCCTACAAATATCAAAATCAACGCAAAGAAAAAACCTTCACTTTGAATACATCGACACAAAAACAGAGCTATTATTCCCACCTAAGGATCCTTGCCCAAGTTACATCCTTCTTAGAATATTATTTACTGTTTCAACATCAATAAATAACATACCAAGAACATAAGTTTTCTGATAATTGATCCAAAAGATATTAAATCCTTTGTGCAATGTTTTTACCTTTATATTCATTGTATCCTACGCTATTGTCAATATCCAAACTAGTACGTAACTGTAAATTACATAATGAGTGACGAACACGTTATTATTATATATGTGTTTGTTGGTGTGTGGGGTTATAAAGGTTTTTTTTGATTTTTATAGAATCTCTATAAAACCTCTTCACCAGATTATACTTTTCTCACAAAGGGAACTTTAATTTCCTCAACAATATGTCAACAGGTGACGATGCTCCAGTTACAGCAGCTGGGACGGGAGATAAGTACAGGTCCTTCCTGAAAGATGAAGGTGGAGAGAAAATTCAATGGAGACATGGCGGCCCTCCCTCCTTTGACAGCGTAAATCAGCTCTTTGAAGAAGGCCGAACTAAGGTGCATCTATGCCACCTTCATCCTCCTCTCATACATCTCTCTTTCATAGTTTATTCTTCCATATTAATCAATCTCTGTAAAATTGTAACTTATTATTTGGTGTTATTTATGCAGGAGTGGCCCAAAGGATCCTTAGAAGAATTAGTGCAAAATGCTATCAAGACATGGGATATGGAGTTCCAACACAAAACCCGCCTGCAAGATTACAAAACCATTAATCCTGAGAAGTTTAAGCTCAGTGTTAATGGTACCATATATATATATATATATAAATACAAGCAGAAAATCATATAAGATGCAAGCTTACTATAGTTATATATTGTGTCATGTTATTCGCAATTTATTTTTCTATTTTTCACTATGATCTTCAAGTTCTGCGGGAAAATTTTCAGGCATAGTTAATGATTTTGGTTTAATAAAATTAGGTAATTTAATAGTTTAATAATAGTTTTTAAATAAGTTTAAGTGATGAATAAAGATAAATTTAATACATTTAAAGATTATGATCTGTGTAAATAATATTAATCTAATACTTAAGTTTTATTAGATCTTTGATGAGATCCATTAACTTATCATATATTGGATATATAACACATGTATATTGACATACATGTTGCAGGAAGGGAGGGATTATCTGCTGAAGAGACACTGAAATTAGGAAGCTACAATGCGTTGTTGAAGAATTCACTGCCAGAGGAGTTCAAATACTACAAAGCAGAAGAAGAGAGCTTCGAATCATCTCATGAAGCATTTCGATTGGCTTTACCTCGAGGGTTTGCCTGGGAACTTCTGACTCTTTATTCTGGTCCTCCTGTTATTGCTTTCAAATTCAGGCACTGGGGTTTCTTTGAAGGCCCCTTCAAAGGGCATGCCCCCACCGGAGAAAAGGTTGAATTTATTGGGTTGGGCACTGTTAAGGTAATATATATATTCTTTAAACACACACACGCATATATATATAGGATCGAAATCTTTTTTATGACATGAGCTCACCTGAATTTTCAAAGATTTTATGAAACCTATGCATTAGAGGTGTTTAAATTTATTTGATAATATAATTGAATCGATTTTTAAATTGAAAATCAAACCTGTTTGGATACCAATTCAATAATATAGAAAATTCAATTTCTCCATTAAATTATCAATTTGTTTATTTTTAAGACTAGTTCACCAAATCATACCGGTTTGAAAAAAGATTAAATAAGAAATGAATAAATTATTGAATCAATTTTACAGAAAGAATAGAAAAATATAATAAAATTGGATTTTTTTTAAAACTTCAATTCAAAATCAGTTAACCAAAAATTCAATTCGGTTAATTAGTATTTTTGATTTGGTTCAAAATTAGTTAATTTTTAAATCAATTTGGTTTCAATTTAAGACTTTTTTCAAACGAAAAAATTAATTTAATTCGAAAAACTTTGACTTCTTGGTCATATATGGGCAAGATAACACACTGTTAATTTTATCGAACTTTCTGAAAGTTTTTTCGCTTTTCTTGGTAGAGCTTCGTATGATTATTTCAAAAAATTATATATATATATAATTAATTAATTAATTAACATGACAGGTTGATGAATCACTGAGGGTAGAGGATGTAGAAATCTACTATGACCCAGCAGAGTTATTTGGAGGATTATTAAAAGAGCCACCAATTTCTGAGTCGACGGAGAAGGAAGATAAGATTTCTGAAAGTTCAAAACCATTAATCCATGGCTGTCCCTTCTCCAACAAAGAATAAATGCATACATGCATGCATAAGATGTGGCTGGCTCATGCGTGGTTGTGCCCTTTTACACGCTACTCAGCCTAATTAGATAAGACATGATGTGGATGGCTCATGCCGTTATGTTTCTGTGCTTCCTTTCGTCATGAAAATTTAATAAAGTGACGGCTTTTGATTCAATATGGCTACTGCTTGCATTATAATTTTTAGAATTTCTCCCTCTGATTCCATTCGCAGCCAGAAGAAATATCTATGAATAAGCACTAAATATCCAAAATCTTACAATAAAAATTTCTACTCTAACTCACATTTGGTATGGTAATATCATCGCATGTCATTTGTCGTAATTGTCACATGATAATATGAAACTCTATTTCTCAATGAAGTTAAGTGAAGAGATAATTAAAAATGTAATTTCATATTATATAAGTCATATTTATATATGTCACGCTTGAAGGATCATATACCAATAAAAGGATCAAAAGATTTCCTTAAATACAAATAATATAAAGTGTGTAATAGAATCAACAGGAATTAACTGTAAATTTAAATACATTATCATAAACATAAGATAATGACAAAAGTGCTCTCATAGGGTCTTTACTAGCTAACTCACCCATCACATTCAACATCACTATCTATTACCTATAAAATTGAAAAGAGAAATGAGTGAATGTTAATCACTCAGTAAATAGGATAACTTGGCTCTACATTTTTAAATCTTAGCCCTTTTTACACTATTACTCGTTTTCCACCTAAAATTGGTCACTAGAGTATGCTTTCGGATTCGAAACTTCAATGACCTGAAAATCTTACTTAGTTATCTAAGAAACACTTTTGGTCCATAAACTTTGATGACATTCTCTTATCTTACTTAGTCGTCCAGGTAGCACCTTTGGTTCAAGAACTTTGATGACAAATTCTCGATCATCTAGGATACACCTTTGAATCCTAATATGTGATGATAATTTATATGCAATGCATTTGAAAATTGGTGGTGAAAGTATTTTTATTTAAAACATTTTTTGAAAAACATTATCTCTATGTCAATTAATTTGGGGTGAGACAAAGATTGGACACATTAACCACATGAGTTGTTTAACTACATAATCCTTTTTTCTTACACATATCTACTAGATTGTTGTGTCTCTTCTATTCTTTACTGTGAGCATGTGTAGGAAGAATTTTACAAACACCCCCTTGTAATAACTTTCATGAAAATATATCAAATCATTACTATCATAAGAAAATATGTTTTTGTAGGTCTCATAAAAATTGGAACTACGGAACATGTTCCACGTGTTCTCCAATATCGGTTCTAAAACATAACTTTGCATCCTAAGTCTGAGAAAACATACAAGAAAAACTGATCTCATGGAAAACTCAATTGGGATATGCTTTCATGAAATCTATGTTCGATCCATGTAATCATATAACTTAGGCTTGTATTTCGCTTTCACCCTTTAATTCATGTATAATTCATGCCCTAGCTTATACACATACTCTTGGCATGATTTGATACTACTATGTACCTTATACATCCCTAAATATTCATTGGACAACTTTTCAAACGGATGTAGATCATCCATAAACGTCCATTCCTCAGTATTCTATTGCACAATCATGTGCCTTATATGAATGGACATGAACTAATCATTAGCGTAAGCAACTTCTTACTCATGATCGTTCGTATCCTACTTAGTATGCATGATTGTATATATCCTTGAGTAGTCGTCATGTTTACGTCATGAATGTTCACCATGCTCACATTCACAATCATACCTTATTATAGGGATAGTTTTGTCATTTCATATTCATGAAAGATTATACACTTTTTTGCACGGGTGTTTATTGCATGTAGTCATTTCATTACATAAAAGACTATACACTTTTTTTCTTGGATGTGTTATTCACAAGATATTCAAACTAATTATTCATGCTCTTAACTTGGAGCTATGAAAAATTGTACTCCTTTCATTGATATCGGTTTGAGGCGCTTCAATCAACAATGTTTGGGCTTTAATGCAATTGGTCATAACTGGTGGGCTGATGTGTTAGTAAAATTGGGCTAGAGCTCTTTTTCCTTGGATTTTTTGGGTATTTGGTCACCTACAAAACGAACAAAACAAGCCATAATGAAGGGCCATCACACATGTGGGGTTGCTGGTAAGTGGTAAGTTAGCTCTATATCTACCCACCAAAAAAAAGTTGGCCATACCTATCCAAGTTTTAACTCAATCTTAAAAACACACCTACGATAGTTGAAAAACCCAAATATTTATCCATGCACTAATTTTTGTTAGAATTTTCAGTTAGAGGCAAGGGTAAAATTATTATTTTATCATTAAACCCTAAAACCCCAAAAATTTATATCATTCCTCTCCCTTAGTTTGGAAAACTAACAATTTATCTCATGATTAAACTTTGAAAAATTGTATTTTCCCCCCTAGGGTTTCAAATTTTCAAGCAAACTCTCCCTCTTTGGCAATTAGCCACCTCCAACCATCTTTCTCTATTCTTTCAGTCTTTACCTCACTGAAGAATAATAAACTTCATTTGGACAAAGATGAATCGACAAAGATGAGAAATCATCTTCGTTGAGTGACAATGCGACTAAATCTTCGAGTTATGATGAGACCGAAGCGACAACAAGACCTAATCTTTGAGCAACGAAAACGACGAGACCAGATCTTTGAGCAGCAAAGATGAGTTCATTTAGACGAAGTTTCCTCTTTTCCAATGAGGATGAGATTGGAAGAAAGGAGAGAGACAATTGAAGGTTGTTAAAAAAATTAAAATCCTAGAGGGGGGGGGGGGAATGCAAGTTTTCAAATCATGGGTGGAATTTTTGTCATTTCATTTTAATTGTATATTTTGAATGACATTTTTGTCATTTCACTTTTGAAGGGTAAATTCGTTATTTAAACCTTACCCTAACAAATATCATCCACATTAATGACTCATGGGTGGGATTTTGGAGTTTTAAATTAGCATGGGTGAAATTTTGAGATTAGGGTAAAACTTGGGTGGGAAATAGTCCTTTGGCTAAAATAAGCTAGGTCTATATCTCTAGGTGTGTCTTTATTCTAGAGAGTAAACGTTAAGAAAAGTGAACTTTTAGTATATAATTTTGAATTAAGATGATTTGTTACCATATGTAAACATAATATTACTCAAAAGTTTTATTGTTTTGATGAGTTTAGCTTTAATAAAAAATATTTGATATGAATATATATATATATACACACACACACACACACACATATATATATATATACACATGTATATGTATATGTATATGTATATCTACACATATACATATACATATACATATACATGTATAGTTTAGCTTTAATAAAAAATATTTGATATAAATATGTATATATATATATATATATATATATATATATATGAGAAATCATTCTATTTACCAAAAAAATAGATTATACATGGATGGATAAATATATCCTTGGATGAAGATGGCTCAGATAGGCATAGGCCACATTTATATAGGTCAAAAGACTTATTCTCACTCAAGGTTTGTTGAATTTTCAAATTAATACCTGTTAAATATTGGATTAAATATTAAAATGTCAAACTCTCATCGATGGGTCATTAAAATTAACAAAATCTATTAGTTTTATAAGTAAAATTGTCATTTAACCATTAATATTAAAAAAATATAAAACTTTATATTATTTTTTCTCATTAGTTTGTAAAACAAACAATTTTTCTCAGGATTAAGTTTTGATAAATTACATTCCCTCATTCTAGGGTTTCATTTTCAACTCATCCTTCTCTAATAATCAAAATTTGATCATTACCTCTCTTTCTCTACTGCTGATGGTTTCTCTCCTAGATCCATCGCCCAATGCTGGCTAACTTTTACCGTCTTTATCTCTAATGAAGACGAATCATTTTTGTCTGCGTCTTTAATGATGATGGAGATACTAAAGAAAGGGGAGAAGGGGAAGTCCAATCATTAGAGGGACAGAACATCATAGAAATTTCACTGGAGAAATGGACATCTAACAAGGGAAAAATATAACTTTTTAAAATTTAATTTCAAGAGAAATTATTAGTTTTCTAAACTTAAAGAAAAATGAGATAAAAATTATTATTTTTAATATATTAGTAGTTAAATAATGATTTTATTTTTGAAACTAATTGATTATATTGATTTTAATAACTCAGAGATGAGAGTTTAACATTTCAGTACTTAATAGAATCAATTTGACTTTCAACATATTTTGAGAGGGAATAAATCCATTGGCGTGTGTGCATATATATATATATATATATATATATATATATGTCAAAGCCATGATCAGAGGTTGAGGTTATTGTATGATTATTAGGTAAGCTGAGCTTTCAAACCTATTACTAAATAGCAATAGAAAGATCCTTCAGCAATCAATTTGCACTCCTTTGGATATAAAAATATATACCATATGTCTTCGATTAGTCTTCTTATTCTTCACGAGAAATCTCCATTTGTCAAAGCCACAATAATCATATATATATATATATATATATATATATATATATATATATATATATATATATATATATATATATATATATATATATATATATATATATATATATATGATTATTTTTATATATGATTATTTATATATATATATATATACATACATATATATGTATATGTGTGTATATATATATATGATTATTTTTATATATGATTATTTATATATACATACATACATACATACATACATATGTATATATATATATATGATTATTGCGGCTTTGACAAACGGAGATTTCTCGTGAAGAATAAGAAGACTAATCGAAGACATATGGTATATATTTTTATATCCAAAGGAGTGCAAATTGATTGCTGAAGGATCTTTCTATTGCTATTTAGTAATAGGTTTGAAAGCTCAGCTTACCTAATAATCATACAATAACCTCAACCTCTGATCATGGCTTTGACATATATATATATATATATATATATATATATATATATATATATATATATATGCACACACGCCAATGGATTTATTTTGAAAGTCAAATTAATAGGTTTGAAAGCTCAGCTTACCTAGAACATGGCTTTGACATATACATATATATATATATATATATATATACATACATACATACATACATACATACATACACCGGGCAAAAGACTCAATCACATATTTAAAAGTTAATTTTTAAAAATTTAAATATCTATTTATAAATTATTATTATTAATAATTTTTATTAGAAAAAAATTATAGTTTAATTTTTAAAAAATTATTTTTAAATTATTATTATTAATAATTTTTATCAAAAATAAAGATAAAATAGGTATTTTATATTGTAATAAAGATTTAATTTTAAATATTTAAAATTAAAATGTAAAATTTTGTCAGTAAACTAAACCTTGAATAGGTACAAGTCTTTCAAATCTTTTGGCATTTGATTTTAAGCTGCCAATTGTCATCTTAAGTGTGTGGCCTGTTGGGAGCCACGACAATGACCTACACAATTTATCTTCTGATGAAAGAAATTAATTCTTATATAAATCTGATTGATTTGAAATTACCAAGCCAATTATGTATTTTCCGGCCTATTGCATATTAATTTACTGAGTTATCATTATTATTTTTTAACCTGAGTTTGACCATCCTTATTAGGTCAAACCACATCAATCCCATCAAATTTCAGATTAAGTGGTCGACTTCTATTAAATTTGGGTCTATCTATGATAAATCAATTTGATTCAATTTATTTGAGACCAAAGGACTATTTCCCACCCAAGCTATGCTGCATTTCTAAGTTTCCCCTCTTTAACTTTAAAAATCTCAAATACCCATACATAGACTGTTAAAATTAACGGTTTAAAAGGTAAAATCATCAATTTATCTATAATATTAAAAATAAATTAAAATTTAATCTAGTTTTCACCCCCTTCACCCCTAAAAACTAATTATTTTCCTCTAGACCAAGTTTTAAAAAATAGCATTCCCCTTCTAGGGTTTAGTTTTCAATCTCCGATGTCAAATCTGGGGCCATTGCCAACGACGAAGCTTTTTCGACATACCGCCATGCTCCAATGACCTCTCTTCTCTCCTCTGGAATGTTGATCAGCACAGATCTAACGTCGTCTCTTCTTCGTCTGGGAAGACGATTGCCTTCCTAAGAGAAGACGTCTAGGAAGATGATCGTCTTCCTAGGAGAAGACATCTAAGAAGACGACCGTCTTCCCAGAACGAGGTCGTCTTCTTCATTTAGGAAGACGAAGAGTTTCGTCTCCTGATGAAGGATGAAGCTTTTCAACTTTCCAAGCAAAGACAACGCTAGATCTGGGTTGATCGGTGTTTCAAAGGAGAGAAGATAGGTAATCCGAGCATGGTGGTGCATCAGAAAAGCTTCGTCGTCTACGATGGCCTCAGATTTAGTGTCGAGGATTGAAAACTAAACCCTAAGGAGAGAATGCTATTTTTCAAAACTTGACCTAGGGGAAAATTGTTAGTTTTTAAGGGTTAGGAGGGAAAAAGAGATAAAATTTTTAGGGGTTAGAGTTCTGTTAAATTTAACTACTCATAGGTAGGTATTTAGGATTTTCAAAGTTAAAGGGAGGAAACTGGAAATGCAACATAGCTTGGGTGGGAAATAATCCTTTGGCCTTTATTTTAATGGTCAAGAATAGTTAGTGTAAAAAAGTTATTAACAATTGAACATCTATTTAGATGTCTAAACTGCCTCCCCAAGTGAGATGATACTACTTTTTAAAAATAGAAGAAAAATTCTCCTTTTCCTATAACCTAAAACATAGAAAGATTATGTCTCCCAAAAAAAATACAATATGTGGGTAAATGGGATTGTGAAAATAACTTATGTCAACACTTTGTGCCATATTCAAATGGGTTTTGTCACAAACTCGAAGTCGGATATGCAAATTATGTTTACAGTAGTCACAGAATATTAATTTTGACATATTTAAATGTTTTCAACAACTTCTTAAATACTAGACCAGATAAGTTAAGAGTTTAATTTTAAAATATTATCAGATGAGACTTAAATTTATATTCTCTTATACATAAAATCTTTTTTATTAATACTCAAATTATCTTACAGGAGTGACTAATATTAATTTTAATTGTGCCAAAATCTAAGAAGATCTCCATGCCTCTAAAAGAGATGGCTATCATTCATTTGTCCACCCAAGTTTCTGGTCATATGTATGCCCGCAAACAATATGATATAAAAATTTCAACTACAATATATAATCTGTTGCATATCTGGTGGATTTTCCACCACATGCGGTAAATGTTGACAAAAGCATGGGAATGTATTAATTTGCTTGGAAAATTGGCTTGGAATTTTGGCTGTAATTTTAGCCATTTTCTTTGACTAATGGGGCAGCCAAGTGTCTATAAATAGCCCCCCTCTCCTCACTTCAGAATTATTCTTCTTCTTCTTCTTTTCATCCGGATATGAAATAAAATTCTCTCAGTTGCTTTCTCTCCTTCTCAATTCTTCTTTAATCATTTTATATTGTGTATTAAATTCATAACACGTTATCAGCACGATCTGCTCAGGTATATTATACTCTTTTCATTATGCCGTTATGCTGCTTATATATTATAAATACGGATATCATAATGATGTCTTAGTTAACTTTTAATTTCTGTTATGTTTTTGTTTAATTTTCTATGATAATGATGCCCTATTTGCAACCCGAAGTTTGCAAAATATCATAAATTTGGACCCGAAGTTTTGAATAGTATTTATAACCTGAAGTTACAAAAATTATGAACATAGACCTGAAGTCCTAAATATGATTATGATATATGATTTATAACCTAAAGATTATAAAATCATGAGAAAATATATATAGGCCTGAAGTCCTATATTTCACTAAAATATTTATTATAACTACATCCCACTTACAACATGAAGATTGCATAAGTGATGAAAATAATGAAATAGAAATCTAAAATATTATGTAAGTTTTACATAATATAAAATTATGAATATAAATCATAAAACCAGAAGTTTTGTGAATATATGATAAATAAGAACCTGAAGTTCGCACATAATTTTTCTTCATTATATCACTAACTGTTATTTCTTCAATCAACCTGCAGTTGGTGAAAATGACAAATCTTATCAAACTTCAATATGTTGCCCTTCGATTGGATGGAGAAAATTATTCTGAATGGGCATTGGACACAGTTCTCCATCTACAATCAATGAACCTTGGAGAAACATTAAATGAAGGAAATAATGTATCCCAGCAGGATAAATCTAAAACTACTATTTTCCTTCGTCATCATATCCATGAAGGGCTACGAGCGGAATACGTGGATATTATGGATCCACTGGAATTATGGAGAAATCTGAAAGAAAGATTCGATCATCATAAATCAATTACATTACCAATGGCCCAATATGAATGGACTCATTTACGTTTACAAGATTTTAAATCTGTAAGTGAATATAACTCTGTCATGTTCAGAATTGTCTCCCGAATGAGACTATGTGGAGAAAAAATAACTGAAGAAAATATGTTAGAAAAAACATTCTCCACATTTCATCCCTCAAATATGCTCCTGCAGTAGCAATATAGGGAAAGAAGTTTTAAAAAATATTCTGAATTGATATCCTGTTTACTGGTGGCTGAACAAAACAATGAATTATTATTAAGAAACCATCAGACTCGCCCTACTGGTGTTGCACCGTTCCCTGAAGTGAACACAACTACTAGTAGTAATCGTGGGCGTAAACAAGGTCCTGGACGAAATAAGTTTCGATCCAGAGGTGGTCATAATAGAAAATCTTTCCACTTTCAAAAGACCAGAGATGAAGCAAAACAGGATAAAGGGAAAGTGATGCAGAATAAACCACAGAACCATGAAAATAAATGTTATAGATGTGGTTCTAAAGGTCATTGGTCACGTACCTGTCGTACGCCAAGACATCTGGTAGATTTATATCAAACATCTATTAAAAATGCAGAGCAGAAGATCGAATCAAATTGTGTTGAGAATCCAGACCCTGTCGATCTGGCAAACTTTGATCTTTCAGAATTTCTTCAAGACTAGAAAATTATGTATATTATAGTGTGTAATTATTACTATATGTTTCTTCCTTTCAAGTTTTGTAATAACTAATGTAAATTTTAAAATGAAAGGAAATGGACTCCAAACTTGAAGCATTAACTTCAAAAGCTGGTGATGGAAATCTGTGTTTGGTCGATAGTGCAACCACCCACACTATATTAAAAGAAAAGAAATTTTTCTTAACTTTATCACCAATAGAGGCTAAAGTAAATACTATATCAGGATCAATCAATTTGATTGAAGGCTCCGGAAGAGCTACAATTATGTTAAACAATGGGACCAAATTAAACATCAATGATGCATTATATTCAAGTAGATCCAGAAGAAATCTACTCAGTTTTAAAGATATAAGAAATAATGGTTATCATATTGAAACTATGAGTGAAAATGGTGTAGAATTCATTTGTATAACTAGTAATGCCTCCGAAAGAAGGCTTATACTAGAAAAATTGCCTGCGTTATCATCTGGATTGTATTATACAATCATAAAGGCAATTGAAACCTACGCAGTATCGAATCAGAAGTTTGTTGATCCAAAGGCATTTATGCTTTGGCATGATCGTTTAGGCCATCCAGGATCTATAATGATGCGTAGAATTATTGAAAATTCACGTAGACATACATTACAGAATCATAAAATTTTATTGTCTAGTGAACAATTCTGCACCGCCTGTACTCAAGGTAAATTAGTAATAAGACCATCTCCCTCCAAAATTGGAGGTGAATCCCCATCATTCCTGCAAAGGATTCAAGGGGATATATGTGGACCCATTCATCCACCAAGTGGGCCATTTCGTTATTTTATGGTCTTAATTGATGCATCTGTACGATGGTCTCATGTTTGTTTATTGCCTACCCGAAATGTTGCATTTACTAAACTATTAGCACAAATTATCAAATTAAAGGCACATTTCGCAGATTATTCAATCAAGTCAATACGGCTAGATAATGCTGGTGAATTTACATCCAAAACATTTGATGATTATTGCATGTCTATGGGGATTGAGGTTGAACATCCAGTCTCGCATGTCCACACATAGAATGGATTAGCTGAGTCTCTTATCAAACGACTCCAGGTAATTGCACGTACTTTATTATTAAAAAGTCAATTACCTACTTCTATGTGGGGACATGCTATATTACATGCTGCAGCGTTAATTCGCTTGCGACCTTCTTCTTATCATCAATATTCTCCCCTACAATTGGTTCTTGGTCACCAACCTGATGTATCTCATTTGAGAGTTTTTGGTTGTGCTGTATATGTCCCTATTGCATCCCCTCAACGCACAAAAATGGGACCCCAACGTCGCTTAGGAATATATGTTGGATATAATTCACCATCCATTATCAGGTACTTGGAACCATTAACAGGTGATCTTTTTACTGTACGATTTACAGATTGTCACTTTGATGAGACAACTTTCCCATCTTTAGGGGAAAAGAAAATGCCTCCTGAAGTTAGGCGTAAACTTACTTGGTATGTACCTACCATGTCTCATTTAGATCCTCGCACATCCTAAAGTGAAACTGAAGTGCAAAGGATAGTGCGATTACAAATTATTGCCACCCAAATGCCTGATGCATTTGTTGATACAGCAAAAGTGACAAGATCACATGTTCCAGCTATTAATACACCAGCAAGAATCAATGTGACTGCTGAACAGTCCATTCGAGCCGTGACTGATCCATCTACCTCACACCAGAAGCGTGGTAGACCTGTTGGATCGAAGGACACTATTCCTCGAAAAAGAAAAGCAAATAATCAAACAAATATTCCTCCAGAAGAGGTTATAGTCCTTGAAGAGACTCAAGCCCCAAAAATGGCACAAGCCCCTGAAGTGGTACAAACCCCTGAAGTGGTATAAACCCCTGAAGTGGTACAAACCCCTGAAGTGGTACAAAATCCTGAAGAACAGGAAAATGAGAATATTGAAATATCTTTAAATTATGTTCATACACGAGAAGTATGGAATCGTGAAACATTTATAATTAATAACATATTCTCATTTGCAGTAGCTACTGAAATTCTGAATGATGATGATTTTGAACCAAGTACTATGACTGAATGCAAACAAAGACATGATTGGCCTAAATGGGAAGAAGCAATTCAAGCAGAATTAGCTTCTCTAGCAAAACGTCAAGTGTTTGGGCTTGTAGTTCCAACACCTCAAGATGTACAATCCGTTGGATGTAAATGGGTATTTGTGAGAAAAAGAAATGAGAAAAATGAAATTGCTAGATATAAAGCCAGACTTGTAGCCCAAGGCTTTTCCCAAAGGCCTGGTATAGACTTTGATGAAACATATGCACCTGTGATGAATATAATTACATTCAGATATTTAATCAGTTTAACAGTCTCTGAAGGACTGGATATGCGTCTAATGGACGTAGTTACTGCTTATTTGTATGGAAATTTGGACACTGAAATTTATATGAAACTCCCTGAAGGATACAAATTGCCTGAAGCAAAAAGGGTCAATTCAAGAGACTTGTACTCAATTAAATTACAACAATCATTGTACGGATTAAAACAATCCGGACGTATGTGGTACAGTTGCCTCAGTGAATATTTGAAAAAAGAGGGATATGTGAATGACCCTATATGCCCATGTGTCTTTATTAAAAGGTCAGAATCGGGTTTTGCCATTATAACAGTTTATGTTGATGACATGAATTTAATTGGGACTCCTGAAGAGCTCTAAAAAACTGTTGAATATCTGAAAAAAGAATTTGAAATGAAGGATTTGGGGAAAACAAAATATTGTCTCGGCTTGCAGATCGAACACAATTCAAATGGAATACTTATCCATCAAGCAGCATATATTGAAAAATTATTAAAACGCTTTAATATGGATAAGGCTTATCCTTTGAGCACCCCAATGGTTATTCGGTCTCTTGATCCAAAAAGGGATCCATTTCGTCATAAAGAAGAAGATGAAAAGATACTTGGTCCTGAAGTACCATATCTTAATGCCATTGGAGCCTTATTATATTTGGCCCAATGCACGAGACCGGATATATCCTTCGCAGTTAATTTATTGGCCCGATTTAGCTCTGCACCAACTCGTCGTCACTGGAACGGAATCAAACATATACTCCGTTACCTATGTGGGACTAGAGATTTAGGATTATTCTATTCTGTCAAATCCCCTAAAAATCCTAGTTTGGTTGGATATGCAGATGCTGGTTATCTTTCTGACCCCCATAAGGCCCATTCACAAACAGGATATGTTTTTACTTATAATGACACAGCTATATCATGGCGCTCCACCAAGCAGACCTTGGTTGCAACTTCTTCAAATCATTCAGAAATTTTAGCTCTCCATGAAGCCAGCCGAGAATGTATATGGTTACGGTCTGTCATCCATCATATTCAGAATACATGCAATCTTTCTTCTACAACAGACACTCCTTCCATATTATATGAAGACAATGCAGCATGTATAGCCCAAATTAGAGGTGGGTACATCAAAGGAGACAGAACCAAACATATCTCACCAAAGTTCTTTTACACTCATGAGCTCCAACAGAATAAAAAGATTGATGTCAAGCAAATAAGATCTAGTGAGAATCTTGCAGATTTGTTCACTAAGACACTACCGACATCAACATTTGAGAAGTTAGTTTATAACATCGGTATGCGGTGGCTCAACAAGCAACCAAGTTAATCCTATTACAAAGAGGGGGAGCGTTCATCAGGGGGAGCATTCATCAGGCAAAATTTTGAAGTATTGGACAAAAGGTGCACTGTACTCTTTTTCCCTTCACTAGGTTTTGTCCCACTGGGTTTTCCTAGTAAAGTTTTTAATGAGGCAGTTTAAGCACGTCCAACGCCAACTTACAGGACATTTAATAATTATGTTCCTTTACTTTGGTTTTTATCCCACTGGGTTTTTCCTTAGCAAGGTTAATATAATTATCTGTAAGTGGTGAAAATCCAAGGAGGAGTGTTGCATATCTGATGGATTTTCCACCACATGCGGTAAATGTTGACAAAAGCATGGGAATGCATTAATTTGCTTGGAAAATTGGCTTGGAATTTTGGCTGTAATTTTAGCCATTTTCTTTGACTAATGGGGCAGCCAAGTGTCTATAAATAGCCCCCCTCTCCTCACTTCAGAATTATTCTTCTTCTTCTTCTCTTCATCCGGATATGAAATAAAATTCTCTCAGTTGCTTTCTCTCCTTCTCAATTCTTCTTTAATCATTTTATATTTGTGTATTAAATTCATAACATAATCAACATCATTAATTAATTATTTTTATAGTGAATATGTAAGATTAGTGCAAATTAAATATGAATAATATAATCCCCTTTTGCATCTAAGATTATTCTCTCTGACTTATTTTAACAAGATAATTATATACATGATAGTTCCGTATATACATGGCTCTAAATCAAAGGTTCAATTAAATCAATACATCTTGATGTGTGTGTGTTATAGTTGATGAATAAATATAATTCTAAATTTTTAATATAATCGATTGATAGAAAAAAAATTAAAAATAGAAAAATTTAAACTGACATGGTGTGATAGGTTACAAAAAATAAATTTATAAGATAGACTTTATCAATACTTTGTTTTCTAATTAAAAGTTTTGGTCTTCATGGACTCTAGAACACGTTAGAAGACTTCTGCTATAACTTACGGAGGGAAAAAACTACCTAATATACTAGCTTGATAGAAACGAAAAAAATTCATAAAGACATGGTGTGATGGAAAACGAAGAAAATAAATTTATAATAAATATATATTTTTTTTTCATTCAGTGCCGCACATATAGTAAAAATACGACTTTATCAATGCTTTGGCTTCTAATTTAAAGTCTTGGTCTTGATGGACTTTAGAGATTCCAAAGTATCATTTTCTACTTTCTAGTAGTGCCAAAACAATAAAAATTAGAATATTTATTTGATTGGCTGAATTACATTGAAGTTGATGGAGAAATTAATCTTTTATCCTTCATTTTGATTTTTTTCCACCCTGAAGCTTGCTCACGATTCTTAATGTTGACGATTCTTGACAACAATAGCTTGCTCTTATGGTCAAACACTGAGAAACACATTAAAAGACTTCTACGATCACTTACAAAATGGATATCAAATAGTGGTGGAATTAGGATTTTTGTCATAAAGGGGCATTATTATATATTAGGGTGGGTTTGAGTCATATTAAGTTAAATTTTAATTTAAATTTAATTCGGATAAGTTAAAGTCAAATGAATATTGATGTTATTTCTTGTCATTCAATGGAGCAACTAACAACTACATAATATATTTGTTGGATAGAAGAGAATAAAATTAAAATTGAATATTTATAATGACAAGGTGTGATGGGAAACGATTTTTTTTTCAACTTAGTCCTGTACAGATAGTAAAAATATACTTCATCAATACTTTGGCTAGTAATTTAAAGTCTCGCTCTTCATGGACTCTAGAGATTTCAGTGTACGTTTTTTAAGTGGTGCCAAAGCAATTCAATGTTGACTATTCTTGACAGCAATAGTTTGCTCTGAACACGCTAGAATAACTTACATATTAGGAATCAAATAGTCTTGGTCAATTAACTAGAAAACAAAATATTTATATTATTGATATAAATGTTACCATCACGCATGCCATCAGAAATGGGTAAGAAGACTTTTCTAATAGAACTAACAATCGTGTCATTAGATCATATTTATACTATATTAAAAATTTATTATCTAAATAATTAATATTAATGTGAATCTTAAAGTTTTTATCAGACATTAAATTGATTAGATCTCTTTTTCAAATAATAACAAAATTTTTTTATTCATTAAAAATTATCATTTAGAGAGGTTTATCAGGAGAAAGACTTGTCATGACTTTAGTATAAGTAATTTTGATAGTGTTATAAATTTAGAATATTTATTGTATTAATACCAATGAATAATATATTCCGATAGTTGGGCTAAAGGATATTAAAATTCTTCATGTTAAGCTTTTTTCTTTATGTTTATTATATCTTAAATTATAACTGTTATCAAAATTAATTAATTAATCTTTCAATATTCTTGTCTTAATCTATTTTATGTATGACTTTAAATTAGGTGTATCAATTAATGACAATTATGTTATCTGTTACAAATTTAATTTAAATAATTTATGGCTATAATTGAAAGATATAAACTTTACGTAATTGGAATTTTATGATAATGTCAAAGAAGAAACGGAAGCTAAAATTGAGAGGATTCTGTCAGGCAATTAATATTGCCTACCAAAGTCCACCTCCTACCACCCTCCATATTCATTGAACGCGTCCCCACCAAGTTTTCCAAATTGTCTCTCACGTAGTGGAAAGTTTTCTGTATTCACACACACACACACCCACCACACCGCCCTAAAATCTATATAAAGCCTCTTTACCAGTTTACACTTTACCCATGAAACCTCTTCAAGAGTCTATACTTTTCTCACATAGGAAACATTGATATCCTTAAAAATATGTCAACAGGTGACGATGCTCCAGTTACAGTAGCTGTAGCAGGAGATAAATACAGGTCCTTCCTGAAAGATGAAGGTGGAGAGAAAATTCAATGGAGACATGGCGGCCCTCCCTCCTATGATAGCGTAAATCAGCTCTTTGAAGAAGGCCGAACTAAGGTGCATATATGCCACCTTCATCCTCCTCTCATACATCTCTCTTTCACAGTTTATTCTTCCATAAAAATCAATCTCTATGAAATTGTAACTATTATTTGGTGTTATTTTTGCAGGAGTGGCCCAAAGGATCCCTAGAAGAATTAGTGCAAAATGCTATCAAGTCATGGGAGATGGAGCTCTCACACAAAACCCGCCTGCAAGATTTCAAAACCATTAATCCCGAAAAGTTTAAGCTCAGTGTTAATGGTACATACATACATACATACAGACATACATACATGCTTTTCTTCAACCTTACAGATGTTGATTATTATTGGTGCTATATTATGGTACCTTTGACTACTATAATTTTACTTATTTTCATTTTATCAAGGAAATACAAGCGGAAAATCATATAAGTTGCAAGATTATTATAATTATATATTGTGACATGTTATTTGCAATTTATTCCGTTAATATTAATTACAATTTTAGTTTAATAAAATCGGATAATTAAATACTCTAATATCAATTTATAAATAAAATGAAGTGTTCAATAAAAATAAATTTAATACACACATAAAGATTATAATATGAGCATATAACATTAACGAGGGCTATAAATTTCATTGGACTTTTGATGGGGTTTTTGCAGGAAGAGAGGGATTATCTGCAGAAGAGACACTGAAATTAGGAAGCTACAATGCTTTGTTGAAGAGTTCATTGCCGGAGGAGTTGAAATACTACAAAGCAGAAGAAGAAAGCTTCGAATCATCTCATGAAGCATTTCGATTGGCTTTACCTCGAGGGTTTGCATGGGAAATTCTCAGTGTTTATTCTGGTCCTCCCGTTATTGCTTTCAAATTCAGGCACTGGGGTTTCTTTGAAGGCCCTTTCAAAGGCCATGCTCCCACCGGAGAAAAGGTTGAATTTATTGGCTTGGGAACTATTAAGGTAACATATATGTTCTTTGAACTTCTGTATTCATTAAACATGTAAATATATTAATTTAAATAGGATTGAAATCTTTTTATGACATAAACTCACCTCAATTTTTAAAGATTTTATGTAACTTGTGAATTAAAGGTATTTAAAATTATTTAGTAATCAAACTGAACTGATTTTTAAGTTAAAAATTGAACCAAAAATAAGTTATTAAAAAAAACTATTTAGATTCCAGTTCAAGTATATAAAAAAGCTGGCTTTTAGATTTGATTACCAATTTGTTTATTTTTTTTAAAGCCAATTAACTAAACCGAACTAGTTAAAAAAAACCTAAATAAAAAATTCATAAAGTATTGAGCTTATTTTAAAATCAATAATAAACTAAGATAATATTTTAAAATTATGTTCAAAATCAGTTAATTAAAAATTTGATTTAGTTTCGGTTTATGATGGGGTTTCCATTAAAAAAAAACATGTTTTTTTAATTTTATCGAACTTTCTGAAAGTTTTTTGCTTTTCTTGATAGAGGTTTGTATGATAATTTCAAAGAATAATTATATATAAAATTAATTAACATGACAGGTTGATGAAACACTGAGGGTAGAGGATGTAGAAATCTACTATGACCCAGCAGAATTTTTTGGAGGATTATTCAAAGGGCCACCAATTTCTGAGTCGACGAAGATAGATGATAAGATTGCTGAAAGTTCAAAACCATTAATTCATGGCTCTCCCTTCTCCAACAAAGCATAAATGCATGCATAAGATGTGGATGGCTCATGCTGTTATGTTTCTGTGGTTCCTTTGGTCATAAATATTTAATAAAGTGAGTAGCTTCAGAATTTTTTAGAATTTCTCTCTCTAATTCAATTGGGAGCAGGAAGAAATATCTATGAATAAGCACCAAGAGCAATATTATGTTCACCCATTTTAAGTACATAAATAGTTACACTTATGTGTATCATCATACGATTGAACATTATTTTATTCTTAATTTAAAATTACATACTTACATGATGATATATATAAATGTGTACTTATTTGTATATTTAAAATATGTACATATAATTTTATCATAAGCACTAAGAGCACTAAATATCTAAAATCTTACACTGAAAATGCAATTTCATATTATATAAGCCACATTTATATATGCAACACTTGAAAGACCGTAAACTCAAACAAAATTAGAATTAGTGTTGGAGACTTTTGGGTAATTGATACTTACAGAGAACACTAGGCCAAATTTAAGGTTTAGGAAATAAAGTTTAAAATTATATTTATATAAAATATTCTTGTACATTAATTATAAAGTTTTAAGTACACTTACTAATAGTTACTATAATTCCAAAGACTTCTATTTGTTACAACCAACAGATTAGTGGAGGGCCAAAAGACTTATTCCTACCCGTTAATTTCGAAAAAACCAAACACTCACTTATCATCCACTTTTGTTAATTAGTGTCTTTGATTAGTATAAAAGTAAATTAATGATTTACCCTTTCCTAGTGTAATGACAACAAGACCGAAACACCAATTGGGATACCAGAAGATCAGCCTAACGCTTCATTTGATGAAGCTTTTTACGGTGTTTTTGATGGAGTCCACGGCTTATTTCACATCTAGAAACACCAATTGGGATACTGGAAGATCAGCTAAGAGCAAACATGCAAAATGGTATTCTTGAAATATGAAGAATTGCGGGAAGATATTAAGTTTCACATCAAGAAATTGGTCGATTTCTTAGGATGTCCTTTCAGTGAAGATGAGGTTAGACGCGGAGTAATAAGAGAGATATAAAAGGAAATTACACAGTTTTAGAAACATGAAGTTTGAGGTAAATAAATCACATATCCAGTTACAGTAGCTGGGACGGGAGATAAGTACAGGTCCTTCCTGAAAGATGAAGGTGGTGAGAAAATTCAATCGAGACATGGCGGCCCTCCCTCCTATGACAGCGTAAATCAGCTCTTTGAAGAAGGCCGAACTAAGGTGCATATATGCCACCTTCATCCTCCTCTCATACATCTCTCTTTCACAGTTTATTCTTCCATGTGAATCAATCTGTGTAAAATTGTAACTATTATTTGGTGTTATTTTTGCAGGAGTGGCCCAAAGGATCCTTAGAAGAATTAGTGCAAAATGCTATCAAGTCATGGGAGATGGAGCTTTCACACAAAACCCGCCTGCAAGATTTCAAAACCATTAATCCTGAGAAGTTTAAGCTCAGTGTTAATGGTACTATACATACATACATACATACATATTTATATATGTAACTATTCATGTTGATAGCCTTTATTTTAATTTTTATTTATTTTATTATTATTTTTTTAATGTTCTCTATTGATGATAAATGTTGAAACCAGATCTGCTTCTCTTCAACCTTAGAGATAATAATTATTGGTGTTATATTATGGTATCTTTGACTACTATAATTTTATTTATTTTCATTTTATCAAGGAAATACAAGCAGAAAATCATATAGGAAGCAAGCTTATTACAATTATATACTGTGTATTGTTAATTTTTTTTCTATTTTTCGCTATGATCCTCAAGTTCTCCAAGAAAATTTTCTGACATGATTAACGATTTTGGTTTAATAAAATCAAAAAATTAAATAGTTTAATGATAATTTATAAATGAATTTAAATGATAAATAAAGATAAATCTAATACATTTAAAAATTATAATCTGGGTAAACAATATTAGTCTAAGGCTTATGTTTTATTAGATCTTTGATGAGATCTATTAACTTATTATATATTGGATATATAACACATATATATTGACACAAATGTCGCTGGAAGGGAGGGATTATCTGCGGAAGAGACATTGAAATTAGGAAGCTTCAATGCGTTGTTGAAGAATTCATTGCCAGAGGAGTTCAAATACTACAAAGCAGATGAAGAGAGCTTCGAATCATCTCATGAAGCATTTCGATTGGCTTTACCTCGAGGGTTTGCATGGGAACTTCTGACTGTTTATTCTGGTCCTCCTGTTATTGCTTTCAAATTCAGGCACTGGGGTTTCTTTGAAGGCCCCTTAAAAGGACATGCCCCCACCGGAGAAAAGGTTGAATTTATTGGGTTGGGCAATGTTAAGGTAATAATATATATATATATATATATATATATATATAGGATGGAAATCTTTTTATGACATAAGCTCACCTGAATTTTTAAAGATATTTATGAAACCTATGCATTAGAGGTGTTCAAAATTATCTGATAATATAACCAAATTGATTTTTAAACTGAAAATCAAATTAGTTTGGATACCGATTCAATAATATAGAAAATTCAATTTCTCTTTTGAATTATCAATTTGTTTATTTTTAAAACTAGTTAACCGAATCACACTAATTTTAAAAAAAGATTAAATAAGAAATTAATAAATTATTGAATCTATTTTACAAAAAAATTAGAAAAATATAATAAAATAGGATAATTTTTTTAAATTCAATTTAAAATTAGTTAACCAAAAATTCGATTCGGTTAATTAGCATTTTTGATTTGGTTCAAAATTAGTTAATATTTAAATCAGTTTGATTTCAATTTATGACTTTGTTCAAACAAAAAGTTCAACTCAATTCGAAGAACTTTTGACTTCTTGGTCATATATGGGCATGGTAACGTATTGTTAATTTTATCAAACTTTCTGAAAGTTTTTTGCTTTTCTTGGTAGAACTTTGCATGATTATTTCAAAAAATTATATATATAAATAAAATTAATTAACATGACAGGTTGATGAATCACTGAGGATAGAGGATGTAGAAATCTACTATGACCCAGCAGAGTTATTTGGAGGGTTATTAAAAGGGCCACCAATTTCTGAGTCGACGAAGAAAGAAGATGAGACTGCTGAAAGTTCAACGCCATCAATCCATGGCTGTCCTTTCTCCGACAAACAATAAATGCATACATGCATGCATAAGATGTGGATGGCTCCTGCATGGTTGTGCCCTTTTACACGCTACTCAGCCTAATGTTTCTGTGGTTCCTTTCGTCATGAATATTTAATAGAGTGAGGGCTTTTGATTCAATATGGCTATTGGCTACTGCATGCATTAGAATATTTAGAATTTCTCCCTCTGATTCAATTCGGAGCCAGAAGAAATATCCATGAATACGCACTAAATATCCAAAATCTTACACCAAAAATTTCTACTCTAATTCATATTTGGTATGGTAATGTCGTCGCATGTCATGTAACTTCTCGTATATATGCCGTAATTATCACATAATAAGATAAAACTCTATTTCTCCATAAAGTTAAGTGAAGAGATAATTAAAAATGCAATTTCATATTATATAAGTCACATTTATATATGCAACACTTGAAAGATCATATACTAATGAAAGGATGAAAAAATTTCCTCAAATACAAATAACATAAAGTGTGTGGTAGAATCAACATGAACTGACTGTAAATTTAAATACATAATCATAAACATAAGATAATGACAAAAGTGCCCTCATAGAGTCTCTACTCTCTAACTCACCCATCACATCCAACATTTATATTTATTACCTACAAAAATGAAAAGAGAAATGAGTGAATATCAATCACTCAGTAAATAGGATACCTTGGCTCTGCATTTTTTAATCTTAATCCTTTTTACACTATTACTCATTTTCCACCTAAAATTGATCACTAGAGTATACTTTCGGATTCTAAACTTTAGTGACCTAAAAGTCTTACTTAACTTAGTTTTCCATGAAATACTTTTGGTCCAGAAACTTTGATGATATTCTTTTATCTTACTTTGTCATCCATGTAACACCTTTGGTTCAAGTACTTTTATGACAAATTTTCAATAATCTAGGATACACCTTCAGATCCTAATATGTGATGACAATTTATATGCAATGCATGTGAAAAGTGGTGGTGAAAGTATTTTTATTTAAATCATTTTTTGAAAAACATTATCTTTATGTCAATTAATCTGGGTTGAGACAAAGATTGGGCACATTGACCACATGAGTTTTTTAACTGCACAATCCTCTTTCCTTATACACATCTATTGGATTGTTGTGTCTCTTCTATTCTTTATTGTGAGCATGTGTAGGAAAAATCTTACAAATACCCCCCTGTAATAGCTCTCATGAAAATATATCAAATCATCTTTATCATGAGAAAACATGTGTGTACTCCAATATCAGTTTTAAAACATGACTTTACATCCTAAATCTAAGAAAACATATAAGAAAAACTGGTCTTATGGAAAACTAAATTGGGATATATTTTCATGAAATCTATGTTTATGCACTCGATCCATATAATCATATAACATAGGCTCGTATTTCGTTTTCACCCTTTAATCCACGTCTAATTCACTCATATATATACTTTTGGATTGATTTAATATTACTGTGTACCCTATACGTCTCTAAATATTCATTGGGCAACTTTTCAAACGGATGTAGATCATCCATGAACATCCATTCCTTAGTATTCTGTTGCACAATCATGTGCCTTATACGAATGGGCATGCACTAATCATTAGCATAAGCAACTTTTTACTCATGATCATTCATATCCTAGTTAGTTTACATGATTCTATACATCCTTGAATAGTCATCATGTTTACGTCATGAATGTTCACCATCCTCACATTCATAATCGTACCTTACTATAGGGATAGTTTTGCAATTTTATATTCATGAAAGACTATACACTTTTTTGCACGGGTGTTCATTGCATCTAGTCATTTCACTGCATGAAAGACTATACACTCTTCTTCTTGGATCTGTTATTCACACGCTATTCAAAGTAATTATTTATGTTCTTAATTTGGAGCGATGAAAAATTGTATTCCTTTCGTTGATATCAGTTTAGGGTGCTTCAATCAACAATGTCTAGGCTTTAATGCAATTGCTCGTAATTGGTAGACTGATGTATTAGTAAAATTGGGCTAGAGCTCCTTTTCCTTGGATTTTTTGGGTATTTGGTAACTTGCAAAACAAACAAAACAAGCCATAATGAAAGGCCATCGCACAAGTTTGGTTGTTGGCAAGTGGCAAGTTAGCTCTATATCTACCCACCATAAAAAAGTTGGCCATACCCACCCAAGTTTTAACTCAATCTCAAAAGCATATCCACGATAGTTGAAAAAAACAAGCACCCACTCATGCTCTAACTTTTGTTAAATTTTTTTGTTAGAGGCAAGGGTAAAATTATCATTTTATCACTAAACCCTAAAAATTTATATCATTCTCCTCCTTAGTTTAGAAAATTAACAATTTAACTTATGATTAAACTTTTAAAAACTGCATTTCCCACAATTTTTAGGCAAACTCTCCCTCTCCGACAATCAGTCGCCCCTGACCATCTCTCTCCCTTCTTCCGGTCTCTATCTAGTTGAAGAATAATAAATTTTGTTTGGATGAAGATGAATTGACAAAGATAACAAATCATCTTCATCAAACGACAATGCGACCGAATCTTCGAGCTATAATAAGGCCACAGAGACAATGAGACCTGATATTCGAGTGATGAAGATGATGAGACTGGATTTTTGAGTGACGAAGACGAGTTCATCCAGATGAAGTTTCCTCTTCTTTGATGAGGATGAGACTAGAAAAAGGGAGAGAGACGATTGTAGGTTGTTAAAAAAATTGAAACCCTAGGGGGGAAATACAAGTTTTCAAATCTTAGATGAAATTTTTGTCATTTCATTTTAACTGTATATACTGAAGGGCATTTTTATCATTTCACTTTGTAAGAGTAAATCTATTATTTTAACTTTACCTTAATAGATATCATCCATATTAACAGCTCGTGAGTAGGACTTTGGAGTTTTAAACTAGCATAGGTGAAATTTTGGGATTAGGGTAAAACTTGGGTAGGAAATAGTCCTTTAACCAAAAAAAGTTAGGTCTATATCTCTAGGTGCGTCTCCATTCTAGGGAGTAAACGTTAAGAGAAGTGAACTTTTAGTGTATAATTTTGAATTAAGAAGATGTGTTACTATATGATTAGACAATTTTAAATTAAAGATAATATAATAACAATTTATATACTTAAATATGTGTATAAAAATATGTAAATATAGTATTACTCAAAAGTTTATATTGTTTTGATAAGTTTAGCTTTAATAAAAGATATTAGGACGAATTTTTATATATATAGGGTTGAATTCAAGTCAAACTGAGCTCGAGCTCAGCTCGACTTAATAATAATAGAGTTCGAGCTCGAACTCCGCTTGATTTGGCTCGACTCATTTTGAATTTGAGTTTTGAATTAATTCGTTATTAAAACAACGTCATTTTGTATCAAAAATTTTAATTTACAAACTTTGACAAGCAAATCGAGATCGAAAATATTGGCTCAAGCTCGAGCTGACTCGTTTCGAGCTCGAGCTCAAGCTCAAATGGCCTAGACTCGAATCCAACCCTATATATATATATATTTACCAAAAAAATCATTTGGATATAATACATGGATGGATATATGTATATCCCTAGATAAAGATGGCTCAGACAAGTAAAGATCGCACATATATAGGTCAAAGGACTTGTTGCCACTAAAGGTTTGTTGAATTTTTATGCTAGTACCCACTAAATATTGGAATATCAAACTCTCACCCAGGAGTAATTAAAATTAGTTTTATAGGTAAAATTTTTATTTAACTATTAATATTAAAAAAATAAAAGTTTATATATTTTTTTTTATTAATTTGGAAAACAAATATTTTTCTTAGGATTAAGTTTTGACAAATTACATTTCCCCTCTCTAAGGTTTCATTTTCAACTCATCTTTTTCTAATAACCAAAATCTAACTGTTACCTCTCTTTCTCTACCGCCAACGGTCTCTCTCCTAGCATAATCTCTTCTGAATCCATCGCCAAATGCTAGCTACCCTCTAACATCTTTATCTTTGATAAAGACGAATCGTTTTCCTCTGCGTCTTCATTGACGATGAAGATACCAAAGAAAGGGAGAAAGGGAAGTCCAATCGTTAGAGTGAAAGAATGCCATAAAAATTTCGTTGGAGAAATAGAAACCTGCTAGAGAAAAATATAACTTTTCAAAATTTAATCTCAAGAGAAATTATTAGCTTTCTAAACTTAAGAAAAAAATGAGATAAAGTTTTATTATTTTTAATATATTACTAATTAAATAACAATTTAATCCCTAAAACTAATTGATTTTATTAATTTTAATAACTTAGAGGTGAGTTTAATATTTCAATACTTACTAGTACGTGTGAAAATCATGTTCGGAGGTTGAGATTATTGTATTAGGTAAGCTGAGCTCAATCTCCACTCCTTTGAATACAAAATTAAAAACTCATTACAAATTTTCTGATGAGAAGCCACAATAATCAACCGCTGTGTCCTCACTTTTTCTTACATCGTCCTATAAAAATTAAAAACTAAATTTAAATTATATTATAATATAATATATATATATATATATATATATATATATATATATATATATATATATATATATATTATATATATATATATATATATATATATATATATACAGCTACCCTCTTCATTATCTTAATGATTTATTTTGTGGGTAAAAGACTCATTCATATCTAAGATTTAGTTTATTAACAAGTTTTTTCGAGTTAATTTTAAATATTTATTTATAAATTATTATTATCAATGATTTTTATCATAAATAAAGATAAAATAAATAATTTATATTGTAATAAATATTTAATTTTGAATATTAAAATTTTTCAAAATTAATATGTAACATTTTGTCAATAAACTAAACCTTGAATAGGAGTAAGTGTCTCGAATCTTCAAGCATTTGATTTTAAGTTGCAACTAACATGTTGCCAATTGTCATCTTAAGCGTGTGGCTTGTTGGGAGCCACGACAATGACTTACACAATTTATTTTCAGACGAAAGAAATTAATTCTTACATAAATCTAATTGATTTAATCATCGATTTTTTAATTATTAGATCAGATAAGTTAAAACTTTAATTTTACAATATCATCAGATAAAATTTAAATTTATATTCTTTTATACCTAAAATCTTTTTTTAGTTTACTTAAATTATCCTATAGGTGCGACTAATATTAATTTTAATTGTGCCAAAATCTAAAAAGATTTCCATGTCTCCAAAGGAGATGGCTATTGTTCATTTGTCCACCCAAGTTTCTGGTCATTTGTATGCCCGCATAATGCAAACAATATGATATAAAAATTTCAACCATAACATATAATCTTTATATTCATTATATCTTAAATTATAATTGTTATTAAAATTAATTAATTGATCCTTCAACATTGATGTTATAATCTATTTTACGTAAGACTTTAAATTACATATATCAATTAATAACAAATGTGTTATCAATACATATGTGTGTGGGGCCTATGGGGTCATAAGGTTTTGTGTTTTTTTCCCTTAAAGTCTCTATAAATCCTCTTCACCAGTTTACACTCTTCCCATGAAACCTCTTCAAGAGTTTATACTTTTCTCACATAGGAAACATTAATATCCTTGACAATATGTCAACAGGTGACGATGCTCCAGTCACAGTAGCTGGGACGGCCGATAAGTACAGGTCCTTCCTGAAAGATGAAGGTGGAGAGAAAATTCAATGGAGACATGGCGGCCCTCCCTCCTATGACAGCGTAAATCAGCTCTTTGAAGAAGGCCGAACTAAGGTGCATATATGCCACCTTCATCCTTCTCTCATACATCTCTCTTTCTACTTTATTCTTCCATATTAATCAATCTCTGTAAAATTGTAACTTATTATATAGTGTTATTTTTGCAGGAGTGGCCCAAAGGATCCTTAGAAGAATTAGTGCAAAATGCTATCAAGTCTTGGGAGATGGAGCTTTCAGACAAAACCCGCCTGCAAGATTTCAAAACCATTAATCCTGAGAAGTTTAAGCTCAATGTTAATGGTACATACATACATACATACATACGTACGTACGTACGTACATGCTTTTCTTCAACTTTACAGATGTTGATTATTATTGGTGCTATATTATGGTATCTTTGACAACTATAATTTTGCTTATTTTCATTTTATCAAGGAAATACAAGCAGAAAATCATTTAAGATGCAAGCTTATTATAATTATATATTGTGTCATGTTATTGGCAATTTATTTTTCTATTTTTTAATAAAATTGTATAATTGAATGGTCCAATATCAATTTATAAATGGGTTTAAATGATTAACAAAAATAAATTCAATATACGTAAAGATTATAATCTGAGTAGATAACGTTAATGAGGGCTATAAATTTCATTGGAATTTTGATGTGGTTGTTGCAGGAAGAGAGGGATTATCTGCAGAAGAGACACTGAAATTAGGAAGCTACAATTCGTTGTTGAAGAGTTCATTGCCGGAGGAGTTGAAAGACTACAAAGCAGAAGAAGAGAGCTTCGAATCATCTCATGAAGCATTTCGATTGGCTTGACCTCGAGGGTTTTGCATGGGAAATTCTCAGTGTTTATTCTGGTACATCTGTTATTGCTTTCAAATTCAGGCACTGGGGTTTCTTTGAAGGCCCTTTCAAAGGCCTTGCTCCCACAGGAGAAAAGGTTGAATTTATTGGCTTGGGAATTATTAAGGTAATATATATGCACTTTGAACTTCTTTATTTATTAAACATGTAAATATATATATTAATTTAAATAGGATTGAAATCTTTTTATGACATGAGCTCACCTAAATTTTTAAAGATTTTATGTAATTTGTCAATTAAGGGTATTTAAAATTATTTAGTAATCAAACTGACCTGATTTTTAAGCTGAAAAATCAAACCAAAAAATAAGTTATTAAAAAAATAATTTAGATTCCGATTCAAGTATATAAAAAGACTGATTTTTAAATTTAAATATCAATTTGGCTATTTTTTTAAAGCCAGTTAACTAAACCAAACTAGTTTTTAAAAAAAAATTAAATAAATAATTCATAAAGTATTGGGCGTATTTTAAAAAAATAATAAAATAAGATAATACTTTAAAATTATGTTCAAAATCAGTTAATTGAAAATTTGGTTCGATTTCGGTTTATAATTTTTTCAAATCGAAAATTCAATTTAGTTCAAAAAATTATCAAACTGATTCGGTTAAACAATTTTGTATACCCTTAGTGTGCATTTTTATTAATTTATAATTAATTAATTAATTTTATATATTCTTATTTTGCAACCATCAATGAAAAAAAAAGAAAATAGCATATATATATATATATATATATATATATATATATGTATGTATGTGTATATATATGTATGTATGTATGTATGTATATGTATGTATGTATGTATGTTTCCCAATATAATACCTTAGTACATGAAAGGAAAAAAATTAAATATTGATAGAATAAAAATTTTTGACTTCTTGGTCATATATGGGCATCGTAACATATTTTGTTTTAGATTATTAGACTCCGAAGTTTATCTTGTTCAATATGGTTGATTTGGTCATATGCAACAATCTAATTTGAAGGGGTTCCATTAAAAAAAAAAAAAAGCTTTTGTTAATTTTATCCAACTTTCTGAAAGTTTTTTGCTTTTCTTGGTTGAGGTTTGCATGATTATTTCAAAGAATAATTATAAATAAAATTAATTAACATGACAGGTTGATGAGACACTGAGGGTAGAGGATGTAGAAATCTACTATGACCCAGCAGAGTTATTTGGAGGATTATTAAAAGGGCCACCAATTTCTGAGTCGACGAAGAAGGAAGATAAGATTTCTGAAAGTTCAAAACCATTAATCCATGGCTGTCCTTTCTCCAACAAAGTATAAAAGCATGCATAAGATGTGGATGGCTCATGCATACTTGTGCCCTTTTACATACTACTCAACCTAATTCAATGACATGTGGATGGCTCATGCTGTTATGTTTCTGTGGTTCCTTTGGTCATAAATATTTAACAAAGTGAGGGCTTTTGATTCCATATGCCTACTGCATGTAATAGAATTTTTTAGAATTTCTCCCCCTAATTCAGTTGGGAGCAAGAAGAAATATCTATGAATAAGCACTAAATATCCAAAATCTTACACTAAAAATGCAATTTCATAATTTTGAAAAGACCAAATACTCACTTATCATCCACTTTTGTTAATTAGTGTCTTTGATTAGTAAAAAGTAAATTAATGATTTAACCTTTTCTAGAGTAATGAGAAAAGGACTTGGGATGCTGGAAGATCAGCCTAATGCTTCATTTGATGAAGCTTTTTCAGTGTTTTTAATGGAGTCCGTGGCTTATATCACATCTCGAAACACCAATTGGGATACTGGAAGATCAGCTAAGAGCAAACACACAAAATGGTATTCTTGAAATATGAAGAATTGTGGGAAAAAATTAGGTTTCATATCAAAAAATTGGTCAATTTCTTAGGATGTCCTTTCAGTGAAGATGAGATTAGACGCAGAGTAATAAGAGAGATATAAAAGGGAATTAAACAGTTTTAGAAACATGAAGTTTGAGGTAAATAATAACGGTAAACATTTCACAGGATGAGAGACAATAGCTTATTCAGAAAAAAGCACCTCTTTGATCCAGGATTCATGCCAACTTCTTACTATGCTCTGTCCAGACCGTGGGAAGGGTTTACAGTTTAGGTAGGGATTATGTCAAGGAATTTAACTCCTTAGGCCGGATATTAAAAATGTCGGAAGAAGAATGGGAGATGGGAAAATCATTTAACACCTGACGGTGGAACAGAACGTTTAGCTAACATAGTTGAAGAAAAATTGAGCGAAACTGGTTTGACCTTAATAAAATCCAAAAAGGCAAACAGCTTCTGTATCAGATGTTATTTGAAGATTTGTTTTCTATGTTTGTTTATGATAATAGTTTTTTCAACTTTATATCATCATACAGGCAGGCATGCAATAGATTACATATACATGCCATGCTGGATAATAATATTATCAAAATCAATCAAATACCAACCTTGATTCAGCAAATTTTGATTTTGGAGCCTACGCCATGGCACCCTTCACCTACAAGGCCAAAACTTAACATTTCGGTGCAAAACTGATCATCTGGCTTCAACCATAAAGCCTATAATTTGAAAATAAGAATATTAAAAGAAAAATTTATAAGGAAAAGCATAAGCAAATTAAAGTTATAAATTCAGAGTTTCATTTTTCCTTTCAACAATGCATGAATATGACAAACAACATTCAAAATTAATTTGCAAGTTACCTTATGATAATATGAAATGGCTGCAGCAAAATTATCCTGCAAGAGAGACTCAAAGGATACAAGTTAAATTTACAGTCATAATGAACATTAAAGCTATTTAAGAATTCTAAATTTGGTGTTTTAGAATAACAAAACAAGTCCAACTTCTTGAGCAAGAGTATGGAAACAAAAAAACAATGATACCTGCAAATGGTAAGTGTAAGCAAGACCTGCATAGGTGTTCAAGCTTCTATTTGACAATGTCAGTGCCCTCTTGTACCAGGAAATTGCCTGGTGATACATTCTGAAGTATATGTTTTGTTCCTTAGTGCAATAATATACTCAATTCCGAGAATGGAAATACATACCTCATAAAAAAAAAGCGATCCTTATTTAAGGAATTAGAAAAAACCAAAATTTTAAAGGCAGAATGATATTTTGATTTATAAACATACTTCAACTTCCTGTAAGCATGAGCAAGATTGACAACAGTTGGCTCCCACATTTCACTTAATGAGGATGGGATGTGGGCCAAAGTCTTCTTGAACCACCACACAGCTTTATTATACCGACAAGTGTTCAGATGCTCTCCCTTAGTTTCCATGAGTCTTAAATTGAAGGCTACATAACACTACAATCTTGATAAAAAAGAAACTTGTGGGATAAAATATGCCTCTTATCGGAACCAATGCTTTTACCACTAGGCCCAGCATCATTTCCAATTAAGCTGTATTAAGTAAATACCATTGTGAATTATATCCTATTCCTAAGACGTAGTATAAATTGGAGCCAGTGAAATCTTCAGTGAATTAAACTTTCAATAATTTGGCTCTTTTCATTCAACAAGTATAGGGTCATCAATTTAAGCTAAGAGTGGGCTGATTTTTATATAAACAGAAAATTTGTTCATAATGGGGAAAAAGGGCATCTGCAACAACACATTCAACTCTTCCATATGATAAGCAACAACAACTCATGGAAACAAAGGGAGAGATCAAAGGATTTCTGAGTATATTAATAAAAGATAGGAGTGGGTTGATTTTTATATAGACAGGAAATTTGTTCAAGGGCTGGTTCATAATGGGGATAAACAGCATCTCCAACAAGACGAAATCAAGCAAACAAAAGTTCCTTACTCTTTCGTATCATAAGCAATAACCCCAAGTTCATTATACACAAGTGGATCTGAAGGGCATGTGATCTTTGCCTGCATAAAAAACTGGAAATTGGACATGCTAATAGAACATTCTGGACATAACAAAATGGACTTATGTTTAAAAGATAATAGGGCACCTCCTCAGCAAGCTTAAAGCTGTGAGTTCGCATGTGTTCCATCCCGATATATAAAGTTGGTAAATGGTATCTGGAATGAGAGAATATCAACATTCAACCTGTAAAAGAACAATTCATAATAATATGAGTACTCCCACATTGCAATCCAATGTGCATCATTAAGCATATAAATACTAAAACAAAAGATATAAAAAACCAAAAAAATTACTCATGCCTTTTTGTTTAATTCCAAAAAGAAAATTACAAGGAATATACCCTCGGTTCATGCAATTAAATAACTTTTATCAGAACTAGAGTATGCTGCCAAGGAGTTTCAAATGCCAATCATTGAAAGTTCAAAAAATAAATAAATAAATCCATTTATCTAGAAATTCATAAGAGCATAACCCAAATGCAAAACTAAAACAAATTAAAGTGGAAGCATTAAATGCACTTTAGATTCAGATCCCACCAACAAATTTAATGAAAAGGCTGTCTTTGATAGTCAAAAAGGTACTATAACTTGTACAGCAACTTATACCAAACAACCCTGCCAGGCTGCCGCCTATAAAAGAGCTAACAACCCAACATTCTGACTAGCAGGTGAACATAGGGGGTAGATGAAGAGTATGGCAAGAGCATGGTGGTGCCATGGGTGGTCATGACAATATAATTGTTTCCAATATGAAGATGATTTGAACACATCAACATATAAATGCCATCTTGGCAAAAAAAAAGTGTACACCAAAAAAAAAAAAAAAACAGCAGAACAATGACATTCACATGGTGTTATTAACATATATCAATATTCAGATGGTGTTAACTATTATATATCAATATTCAGATAGTGTTAAATAATATATATCATTGTCCTATCAGATAAACCAATTCCAGAACTTCAAGAATTAATTGAGGCATGATTCAAACTTAAAGGATCAGAACATGTTTTACCCATATAATTACACATTATAATGTTCTTCAATTAATATAGAATTGATTAATATCAAGAGACATAAGATCTGGAAAACCAATATCATTCAGATTGATCAACAAATTAACTTATCTTTATGGGAAATTTTGGGTAAATGCTAGAATTGCCCACAAAGATGCATAAAGCTAATAGCCATATTATTATATTCAGTGTCTTTACTCCATTGCCTAAATATGCAACCAAAAAATCCAAACTTTAGACAGGAAGACAAATCCAACAAAATAATACTAAACTACCCTGGAAACAAACGAGCAGCAGTGCGATAATCCAACATTGCTTGATCACCCTCTTCCTGAGCAGCAAAGGCATTTCCATAACCTATCAAAGCAGGTGGAAATGTCCATCAAGACTTGTAGCCTCGCTGTAGTAAACAGATATGTTTGCACTAAGTTACATAAATGGCATACATTTTTAGAATTTTCCAATCAAATAAAAGAAAATCAATTCACTTTAAAAGGGTATAGGTAAACATTATAGAGTAAATTCTCTAATTACTAGACGTTAATGTTTATAATATGATGTAATAACAATTAAAGTTAGTTAGTCAAGATTATTACCACACTGACTGAAGCACTTAATAAGATTTGGCATAAAGCATCACATAAAAAGCAAACTGACTGCTTTTAAAAAAAAAAAGAAAAAAAAAGAAGAAGACCACACTCTGGTTCACTTAGTAATTTGGAACGGAACCACTAACCACTGCTGGGCCTGGGCCTGGGCCCGGTTTTCCAAAGTTTCACATGCTCTGCCTCTTGAAAAGCATATTGCCGAAGATATCTGTCAAAAAAACAAGAAAGTAGGTCCTCAAAATTCAAGTTTCCATAACAAATTGCAACGGTTAAACGTTGCATAAAAGCTCAATTAAAATGTGAAATAAAAAAAAAATCTTATATTAATTTCTCTATTTTCCCCGCGTTTATCTAAGTACATGTCATTGGTATCTTTTGTGTCATACACATTCCCATCAGCATCAACGAGCATTGATAGACACTGGCCACACTCCTTCAGCTCCTCCTATTTATACATAGGGAAATTATAAAAAATAGACAAAAGTAAGGGGGTTTCAGTAAAATTACCCAAAAAATTCAGATTAAAGCAAAAATGCCCAACTTTTGTGAAATGTCGAAACTGCCCATATATAAAGACAACAAATTCCCAGAAATCTAGAAAATACGAGTCGATATATCCTAAAACGGTGAAATTCGAAAAAACGGAACTAAAATTCGAATTCTAAAAGTTGAAATACCCTAGAATGACAACAATAAAAAATTTCTTTAGAAATATGAAAAATATGAGTCGATATATCATAAAACGGTGATTTTTAAAAAAATAGAATTGAAATTCGAATTCTAAAAGTTGAAATACCCTAGAATGGTAACAATCGAAAAATTCTTCAGAAATCTAGAAAACACGAGTCGATATATCCTAAAACAGTGAAATTTGAAAAAATAGAACTAAAATTCGAATTCTAAAAGTTGAAATACCCTAAAATAGCAACAATAGAAAAATTCTTCGAAAATCTGGAAAACATGAGTCGATATATCCTAAAACGGTGAAATTTGAAAAAATAAAACTGAAATTCGAATTCTAAAAGTTGAAATACCCTAGAATAGCATCAATAAAACATTTTTTTAGAAATCTGAAAAATACGAGTCGATATATGATAAAACGGTGATTTTTAAAAAAATAGAACTGAAATTCAAATTCTAAAAGTTGAAATACCCTAGAATGGTAACAATCGAAAAATTCTTCAGAAATCTAGAAAACACAAGTCGATATATCCTAAAACAGTGAAATTCAAAAAAACGAAAACTAAAATTCGAATTCTAAAAGTTGAAATACCCTAGAATGGTAACAATCAAAAAATTCTTCGAAAATCTGAAAAACATGAGTCGATATATCATAAAACGGTGAAATTCGAAAAAACAGAATTAAAATTCGAATTCTATCAAAAATTTCTTTGAAAATCTGGAAGACACGAGTCGATATATCATAAAACGGTGAAATTCGAAAAAACGAAACTGAAATTTGAAATCTAAAAGTTGAAATACCTTAGAATGACAACAATCGAAAAATTCTTCGAAAATCTGGAAAACACGAGTCGATATATCATAAAACGGTGAAATTCAAAAAAACGGAACTGAAATTCGAATTCTAAAAGTTGAAATACCCTAGAATGCCAACAATCGAAAAATTATTTGAAAATCTGGAAAACATGAGTCGATATATTATAAAATGGTAAAATTTGAAAAAACGGAACTGAAATTTGAATTTTAAAAGTTGAAATACCCTAGATTGACAACAATTGAAAAATTCTTCAGAAATCTGGAAAATACGAATCGATATATCCTAAAACGGTGAAATTCGAAAAAACCTAAAATTTCATTTATAATGCTCCTACAATGTTTAATATCAAAATGCCCCCCAATTTTAGTAACATTTCATTTGACCCTTCAATTATCTCTTTCTTTATTTAACACCCTTGTATATTGTCTTGTATCAAAGCAATACCTATCTATTCTTAACATGTTATATAAATCCTTTATATATTGTACAATATCAAAAAACCCCTCATATTTATCTAAAATTATTTTAACCCCCATATTTGTCTAACATTGCATTTAACCCCTATATTATGACATATAAACTAGACTTAACAAATAAATTAAGTTTTCAGGCTAAGATTAATATAAATACCTTTTTTCGATGAAATGTCTTTTTTCAAGTCAAATTCAAAAATACGAACTTCTTCCTTTCGAACGAAACCTTTTAATTGATCTTGAATAAAAATAAGAGTGAGAATGAGTGTTTGAGTGATATGAGAAGTGTGTGTAATAAAAATGAGTGAGGGGGGTTTATATAGAGGAGAGGAAGAATAATTTTAGCATTTTAGAAAAAGTTATGAAATAGAGAAATATCAAAATACCCCCTAATTTTAATAAAATTTTTTTAACCCCTCTTAGTGAGTGAGGAGAGTTTATATAAATGAGGGGAAGGGTAATTTTGGTATTTTAAAAAAAATCATGGGTATTTTTGCTTAAAAATAGTAAATTTGTGTATTTTTATTTGAAAATAGTGAGTTTGAGCATTTTTAATTTGTGGGCGGATATTTTGGCAACTTTTTATAATTTCCCTTATACATAAGCAAGAAAGAAAAAGGCATTGTCATATCAATAAATCATATATCATGAAGCAAAAGTAACAATGTTTCAGCTCAAATTCAGCAGATTTTGCCCAAAAACTCGAATTAATGAAATTGAGAAGCAACGAAATTTGAAAATTGATTATTGTTATCAGACACTTGGCGGCCAAATAACGGAATCGGAGGTCACGGTGAACAATTTTCGAGGCGTTAACAAAGCTTGAGCCTGTATGTAGACGTCGCCGGGGTCGTTCGTCAGCGCGGTCACTTTATCAGCAAAAAAATATAGCGGACGAGTACAAGAGCTTGCTCGCGCAGTCACGGACCACTCCGCGAAGCTTCTCGATCTCTTCTTCCCTCATTTTTTTGAACTAGAATATTTCAACATTTTAAAAAATATTATAAAATTTCTTAAAAATTTTAAATTTTTTTATATACAACTCAATTATATCATTATTTTCTTTAAAAAAAATTAATTTATATTTTTAATATATATTTTATCATAAAATATGTATGATATTATACTTTATATCCATTATATCATATTATATTGTATCAATCTATATTTATAATATACATTATATTATAAAATACATATTATATCATATAATATGGTTACTACATCATATCATATCATAAGATACATATCATCTATTATAAATCATTGATAACTGTAATATGTATTATTTATTATCCATTTCAATTAATAGTAAATAACAGTATTTTGAGTAATAATTTATAATTGATATATTTTGTTTTGCTCATGTTAAAGGACACTCCTTCATATTAACTATACTGTACACAAGTGTCTAGAAGTATATGAAACCTATAAATATAAAGAGTAAAACTTGTATTATATAAAATTAATTAATTTATATTAAAATCTAACATATCATATTTATATATTACTTATTAAAATAAATTTTTTAAAATTTTAAATATTTTATCCATCTTTTTAAATCAATTATGTTCATCTCCATACTCTTTAAATTTCTCCATCTTTGCCCTTGGTCGAACTTCAAGTTTTTCACTTCATCTCTTTATCCGGATCATGTATTCTGATTTAAAGTAATATTTTTAAATCCTATTTTGCAAATGGATTGTCGTCATATTATTTACTGTGATTGAGCTACGTAAATTGGTCTAAACTCTTGAATTGATGGTTTAAATAGTATTTAGGGATAAGTTACTTTTTGCCCAAAATTATATGTGAAGAAAAACAACCCTCAAAACTGGGTCCATTTGGCTAAATTGAGGGTTTACATTAAATTTTTCTAGATTTGACTAAATATGTAAAATACAATAATTTGATCTATAAAAGTATCTACTAAGAATAGCAACATAAAGAGGTTGGTAAGGGATTTCAATCTCTGTCCCCACAAAGAAGATCAATCCATATTTTCAATTCGTTTCTATCACGAGAATAACAAGAATTTTTCTTCTCTTTCCTACGAAAAAAATCTCATATCATATGACATTTAATAAGAAAGTTACGCATAGATTAGACTCAATGATTATAGTTGGTGTCATCTAGGATGATAGGAATAGGTTAGAATATATCGACTTATACTTAAGACATGATGAAGAAAAAAATTTATAAGCTCAAAGTCTATCAAATAAGAAGAAATATTCAAACTATAGTAAATGGGTTTGATACCATGAAAAATATAAAAGAATTGTATCTTTTATGTGTAAATTCATGTACAAAAGACTGGTATTTATATTAGTATACAATGAGATACAAAAAAAGGAAAAAATCAAAAAATTAATTTCTTAATTGTCTAATCTTTGTGATTGATTGATTTCTTAATTTAAGGGATTGATTGATGATTGATTATTAGCTTGATTGATGAGATTGATTGATTATTTTACCTTGATTGATGATTGATAATTGATGATTGATTGATGATTTAGATTAATGTTTGATTGATTGATGAGTATTTGTTCAATTCTTGCTTAATTGATGATATATTAGATATCTTTAACAAAAATTATATTTAATCACAGTTAGATTTATCTTCATGACTTATTTATTTAATCTTCAAGAATTTGATTTTAAGCTTAATTAATTTGAATGATAAAAAAATAGGTTTTATATATAAAAAAAATGAGTTTAAGTCTCCTCTAATAATATATATCAAACTTTTAACTTATCTGATTCAATGATTATATACTCAATCATTAGACTTAAAATTTGTCTTACTTAATATAATTAGTTTGATCTTAAATATGATAATCTAAATCGAATAGTATTCCTTGTTAATAAAAAAAATAATTATTTGCAAAAATAAAGAAGGGAAAAGCTAGTGATAAGATTTTACTATTTATTAGCCAACATCATTAATAAACAAGTTTTAGAATGACTATAAAGATTATTGTAAAATATGTATGATATAACAATCCCTTTTTGCATCCAAGAATATTCTCTCCAACTTCTATTAATTAGATAATTTATAATTTTTAAAATGCAATAAATTTTATTAAGTTAATAATATTTTATAATTCAGGTATAATGGTATGTAGGCATATATAAAATATTATAAAATCATAGACGCTTTGAATTTTTTATATATACGATGCAAAAGTAAATAGTTTAATGACAATTAATAAATGAGATTAAGTGATCACTACATAAATATAAGTTTAATATACTTAAAAGTTATAATATAAACGGACAATATTATTATGGGTCTAATTTATTAAACCTTTAATAGGTAACTTACTATATATTAATTGGGTCTTCTCTTTGAAATCATAACAAAATATTTTTATTTATTGAAAGTTATCATTCAAAGGTGGTGTCAGGAAGAAAGACTTGTCACTTTAATGCGAATAATTTGAATAGCATTATGAATTCAAATTATATGACATATCAAATAGTTCTTATAATCCCTAATTTTAATTTGATATTATATTATTTTATATATGTGTATATATATATATATATATATATATATAACTCCTCGCAAAACAACTACTATAAGCAACAACATTAACTAAATATATCTCTTATTCACTTATCATCTATAACCACATTTAAGCTTTCTATTATGAGATGGTAGAAAAAACTTTACAAGATAATACATCTCACAAGTATTTAAAAAATAATTTTCCTATTGTTCCACCTTTGTGTATATTAGGGAAAACTATCTTTTCATATTAAATCGAAATTGCGTTATTTATATGATTATTTTGTTTTAGTTCAATCAGAACAAAAATGAATCTTGAGAATTACATTTGTATTAAGAATATACAATATCTGTTATTTGAATGTAACTTCTTCTTTTTATCTTATAAATATAAATTACCTACATACAGAAGAGGGAGAGACAAAGAAAAAATTAGCAGATATAATACTTTTAATACACATATATAAAAAAAAAAAGTCATTATTCCCACCTAAGGATTTTTGCCCAGAATTCAGGATATATTGTATTGTATCAATATCAATAACATATTGTGGATATTGATTTTTTAATAATTAAGCCGAACTACGTTAACAATTTTATATGTTCTATATTAAGATTAATTAATTAATTTTTAATGTCATCATTGTAACCTATTTTGCACAATTCTAAAAATTACATATATAAATTAGTGACACAAAATCTCATTAACAATTTGGTGCTAAAGAAGCGGAGCTCCAACCATACCTCAATTTCACAAGCGTCTATTACTCTGTCAATATCTTCAGTATCTGATATACTATTCTTCCTTGATGGCTCTTTCCTACAAATATCAAAATCAACGCAAAGAAAGATCCTTCACTTTGAATACATAGACACAAAAAGAGAACTATTATTCCCACCTATGGATCCTTGCCCCGAGTTACATCCTTCTAAGAATATTATTTATTGTTTCAGCATCAACCAAGAACATATCAAGAACATAAGTTTTTTGATAATTGATCCAGAAGATATTAAAATCCTTTGTGCAATGTTTTTCCCTTTATATTCATTATATCCAACACTATTGTCGATATCAAAATAAATTAAATGATCTTTAACATTATTATTATTATTATTATTATTATTGTTTTGGGAATTATCTTTTATGTTGCTGTGGTAACCTATTTTGTACGTAACTTTAAATTACATGTATGAGTGACGAACTCGTTATCATTATATATGTGTATGGTGGTGTGTGGGGTTATAAAGGTCTTTTTCTCTCTCTTTTTTTTTTTTATAGTAGAATCTCTATAAAACCTCTTCATCAGATTATACTTTTCTCACCAAGGGAACTTTAATTTCCTCAACAATATGTCAACAGGTGACGATGCTCCAGTTACAGTAGCCGGGACGGGCGATAAGTACAGGTCCTTCCTGAAAGATGAAGTTAAAGAGAAAATTCAATGGAGACATGGCGGCCCTCCCTCCTATGACAGCGTAAATCAGCTCTTTGAAGAAGGCCGAACTAAGGTGCATATATGCCACCTTCATCCTCCTCTCATACATCTCTCTTTCATAGTTTATTCTTCCATATTAATCAATCTCTGTAAAATTGTAACTTATTATTTGGTGTTATTTATGCAGGAGTGGCCCAAAGGATCCTTAGAAGAATTAGTGCAAAATGCTATCAAGTCATGGGAGATGGAGCTCTCTTACAAGACCCGCTTGCGAGATTTCAAAACCATTAATCCTGAGAAGTTTAAGCTCGGTGTTAATGGTACTGTACGTACATACTTACATAAATATATATATATATATATATATATATATATATATATATATATATATATATATATATATAACACTATTCATGTCGATAACCTTTATTTTTATTTTAATTGATTTTATGTTCCCTATTGTTGATAAATGTTGAAACCAGATATGCTTCTCTTCAACCTTAGAGATTAAGATTATTGGTGCTATATTATGGTATCTTTGACTACTAAATAGAAGCAGATAATCATACAAGAAGCAAGCTTATTATAATTATATACTGTGTCATGTTATCCGCAATTTATTTTTCTATTTTTCACTATGATCTTCAAGTTCTCGGTAAAATTTTCTAACTTGGTTAATGACTTTGGTTTAATAAAATTAGGTAATTGAATAGTTTAATGACAGTTTATAAATGAGTTTAAATGATGAATAAAGATAAATTTAATACATTTAAATATTATGATCTGGGTAAACCATAATTGACATACATGTCGCAGGAAGGGAGGGATCATCTACGGAAGAGACACTGAAATTAGGAGGCTACAATGCGTTGTTGAAGAATTCATTGCCAGAGGAGTTCAAATACTACAAAGCAGAAGAAGAGAGCTTCGAATCATCTCATGAAGCATTTCGATTGGCTTTACCTCGAGGGTTTGCATGGGAACTTCTGACTGTTTATTCTGGTCCTCCTGTTATTGCTTTCAAATTCAGGCACTGGGGTTTCTTTGAAGGCCCCTTCAAAGGACATGCCCCCACCGGAGAAAAGGTTGAATTTATTGGGTTGGGCACTGTTAAGGTAATGTACATATTCTTTAAACTTATTTATTTATTAAACATATATATACACACACACACAGAGACAGGATTACCTGAATTTTTAAAGATTTTATGAAACCTATGCATTAAGGGTTATTCAAAATTATCTGATAGCATAACCAAATTGATTTTTAAATTGAAAATCAAACCAGTTTAGATTCTAGTTCAATAATATAAAAAATTCAATTTCTCTTTTAAATTATCAATTTGTTCATTTTTAAAACTACTTAACTAAATCATACTGATTTTAAAAAAGATTAAATAAGAAATTAACAAATTACTGAATCAATTTTACAAAAAAATTAGAAAAATACAATAAAATAGGATAATTTTTTAAAAGTCAGTTTAAAATTAGTTAATCAAAAATTTGGTTCGATTAATTAATATTTTTAGTTCAGTTTAAAATCAGTTAATTTTTAAATCAGTTTGGTTTCAATTTATGTTCTTTTTTTAAACAAAAAATTCGATTCGATTCGAAAAACTTTTAACTTGGTCATATATGGGCGTGGTAACGTGTTTTTGTTGTTAATTTTATCAAACTTTCTGAAAGTTTTTTTGCTTTCCTTGGCAGAGCTTTGTATGATTATTTCAAAAAATTATATATCTATAAATAAAATTAATTAACATGACAGGTTGATGAATCACTGAGGGTAGAGGATGTGGAAATCTACTATGACCAGCAGAGTTATTTGGAGGGCTATTAAAAGGGCCACCAATTTCTGAGTTGACGAAGAAAGAAGATAAGACTGCTGAAAGTTCAACGCCATTAATCCATGGCTGTCCCTTCTCCAACAAAGAATAAATGCATACATGCGTGCATAAGATGTGGCTGGCTCATGCATGGTTGTGCCCTTTTACATGCTACTCAGCCTAATTAAATAAGACATGATGCGGATGGCTCATGCTGTTATGTTTCTGTGCTTCCTTTCGTCATGAATATTTAATAAAGTGAGGGCTTTTGATTCAATATGGCTACTGCTTGCATTAGAATTTTTAGAATTTCTCCCTCTGATTCCATTCGCAGCCAGAAGAAATATCTATGAATAAGCACTAAATATCCAAAATCTTACCCAAAAAATTTCTACTCTAATTCACATTTGGTATTTCGCATGTCATTTAACTTCTCATACACATGTCGTATTTGTCACATGATAATATGAAACTCTATTTCTCCATGAAGTTAAGTGAAGCGATAATTAAAAATGTAATTTCATATTATATAAGTCACATTTATATATGCCACGCTTGAAAGATCATACACCAATAAAAGGATCAAAAGATTTCCTCAAATACTAATAATATAAAGTGTGTAATAGAATCAGTATGAACTGACTGCAAATTTAAATACATAAGATAATAACAAAAGTACTCTCATAGAGTCTCCACTAGCTAACTCACCCATCACATCCAACATCACTATCTATTACCTACAAAATTGAAAAGAGAAATGAATGAATATTAACCACTCAGAAAATAGGATACCTTAGCTCTGCAATTTTAAATCTTAGCCCTTTTTATACTATTACTCGTTTTCCACCTAAAATTGGTCACTAGAGTGTGCTTTTGGATTCTAAACTTCAATGACCTGAAAATCTTACTTAGTTATCTAGGAAACGCTTTTGGTCCATAAACTTTGATGACATTCTCTTATCTTACTTAGTCGTCCAAGTAACACCTTTGGTTCAAGAACTTTGATGACAAATTCTCGATCATCTAGGATACACCTTCGGATCCTATTATGTGATGATAATTTAAATGCAATGCATTTGAAAATTGGTGGTGAAAGTATGTTTATTTAAAACATTTTTTGAAAAACATTATCTCTATGTCAATTAATCTAGAGTGAGATAAAGATTGGACACATTGACCATAGGAGTTGTTTAACTATGTAGTCTTTTTTTCTTACACACATCTATTGGATTGTTGTGTCTCTTCTATTTTTTACTGTGCGCATGTGTAGGAAGAATCTTACAAACACCCCGTCGTAATAACTTCCATGAAAATATATCAAATCATTACTAACATAAGAAAATATGTTTTTATGGGTCTCATAAAAATTGGAACTACGGAACTTGTTCCACGTGTACTCCAATATCAGTTCTAAAACATGACTCTGCATCCTAAGTCTGAGAAAACATACAAGAAAAATTGTTCTCATGGAAAACTAAATTGGGATATGCTTTCATGAAATCTATGTTCATGCACTCGATCTATATAATCATGTAACTTAGGTTTGTATTTTGCTTTCACCCTTTAATTCATGCCCTAACTCATATACATACTCTTGGCATGGTTTGATACTACTGTGTACCCTATACATCCCTAAATATTCATTAGACAACTTTTCAAACAGATATAGATCATTCATGAATGTCTATTCTTCGGTGTTTTATTGCACAATCATGTGCCTTATATGAATGGACATGCACTAATCATTAGTGTAAACAACTTCTTACTCATGATCATTCATATCCTACTTAGTATGCATGATTGTATATATCCTTGAATAGTCATTATGTTTACGTCATGAACTTTCACCATCCTCACATTCACAATTGTACCTTACTATAGGGATAGTTTTGTCATTTCATATTCCTTAAAGATTATACACTTTTTTGCACGGGTGCTCATTGCATCTAGTCATTTCATTGCATGAAAGACTATACACTCTTCTTCTTGGATGTGTTATTCACAAGACATTCAAACTAATTATTCATGCTCTTAACTTGGAGCTATGAAAAATCATATTCCTTCCGTTGATATCAGTTTAAGGCGTTTCAATCAACAGTGTTTGGGCTTTAATGCAATTGTTTGTAACTGGTGGGCTGATGTGTTAGTAAAATTGGGTTAGAGCTCTTTTTCCTTGGAATTTTTGGGTATCTAGTAACTTGCAAAACAAACAAAACAAGCCATAGTGAAGGGTCATCGCACAAGTGGGGTTGTTGGCAAGTGGTAAGTTAGTTCTATATCTACCTACCAAAAAAAAAGTTGGCCATATCCACCCAAGTTTTAACTCAATCTTAAAAGTATACCCATAATAGTTGAAAAACCCAACCACTCACCCATGCATTAACTTCTATTAGAATTTTCTATTAGAGACAAGGGTAAAATTGTTATTTTATCATTAAATTCTAAAAAATTATATCATTCCCCCCTTTAGTTTAGAAAACCAATAATTTATCTCACGATTAAACTTTGAAAAACTATATTTTTCCCCTAAGGTTTCAAATTTTCAAGCAAACTCTCTTTCTCCGACAATCGGTTGCCTCCAGCTATCTCTCTCCCTTTTTTTGGTCTCTACCTCACCGAAGAATAATAAACTTTGTTTGGATAAAGAGAAATCGACAAAGATGAGAAATCATCTTCGTTGAGTGACAATGCGACCGAATCTTCAAGCTATGATAAGACCGAAGTGACAACGAGACCTGATCTTCAAGGGACGAAGACGATGAGACTGGATCTTTGAGCAACAAAGACGAGTTCATCCATATGAAATTTCCTCTTCTTCAATGGGGATAAGACTAGAAGAAGGGAGATAGACGGTTGGAAGTTGTCGGAAAAATTGAAACCCTAGAGGGGGAAATGCAAGTTTTAAAATCTTGGGTGGAATTTTTGTCATTTAATTTTAATTGTATATACTTAAGGACATTTTTGTCATTTCAATTTGTAAGGGTAAATCTATCGTTTTAATCTTACCTAACAGATATCATCCACATTAGCAGCTCATGGGTGGGACTTTGGAGTTTTAAACTGGCATGGGTGAAATTTTGATATTAGAGTAAAGCTTGGGTAGGAAATAGTCCTTTGGCAAAAAATGGTGAGGTTTATATCTCTAGGTGTGTCTCCTTTCTTGGGAGTAAACGTTAAAAAAAGTGAACTTTTAGTGTACAATTTTGAATTAAGATGGTGTGTTTTAATATGATTGGATAATTTTAAATTAAAGAGAATATAATAACTATTTATATACTTAAATGTATGTATAAAAATATATAAATATAATATTACTCAAAAGTTTTTATTGTTTTGATAAGTTTAGTTTTAATAAAAGATATTAAAGATGAATATATATATATACATATATACATATATATATATACATATACATATACATATATACATACATATATATATATACATATACATATACATATATACATATATATATATACATATATACATATATATATATATACATATACATATATATATACATATATATATATATATATCCCACTCAAGGGTTGTTGAATTTGTAAACTAATACATGCTAAATATTAGAATATTAAACTCTCACCTATGGGTCATTAAAATTAACAAAATCTGTTAGTTTCATAGATAAAATTATCATTTAACCATTAATATTAGAAAAATATGAAAGTTTATATAATTTTTTTTCCATTAATTTAGAAAACAAACAATTTATCGATTTGACTTTCAAAATCATGTTCGGAGGTTGAGATTTTATTATTATGTTAGGTATGGTGAACTTTTAAACCTATTAATAAATAACAATAAAAAGATTCTTTCTTCAGCAATCAATCCCCACTACTCTGAATATAAAAAAATATACCATTTATTTCTTTATAATTTTCTGACGAGCTAATATGTCGCTGGCTAGCCTTCTCTTTCTCCACGAGAAATCTCCACAATAATCAACCTCTCTGTATCCTCACTTTTTCTTTGCCAATCAAACTCATTACACCGTCCTATAAAAATTAAAAACTAAATTTAAATTATATTATTATAGGTCCATTTTAAAAAATTCAAATATCTATTTATAAATTATTATTATTAACAATTTTTATAAAAAATAAAGATAAAATAAATAATTTATATTGTAATAAAGATTTAATTTTGAATATTTAAATTTTTTAAAATTAATATATAAAATTTTGCCAATAAACTAAATCTTGGATAGGAGCAAGTCTTTCAAATCTTCAAGCATATGATTTTAAGTTGCAGGTAACATGTTGTCAATTGTCATCTTAAGTATGTGGCCTATTGGGAGCCACGATAATAACTCACACAATTTATTTTCTGACAAAAGAAATTAATTCTTATACGAATCTAATTAATTTAATTATCGATCTCATAATTATTAAATTAGATAAATTAAATTTTTAATTTAAAAATATCGTCAGATAAAATTTAAATTTATATTTTTTTATATAAAATTTTTTTTTTTCTATTAATCAAATTACCCCTTAAGTGCGACTAATATTAATTTTAATTGTGCCAAAATCTAATAAGATTTCCATGTCTCCAAAAGGACATGGCTATTATTCATTTGTCCACCCAAGTTTCTGGTTTTTTATATGCCCATATAATGCAAACAATATGATATAAAAGTTTCAACTATAACATATAATCAACATCATTAATTAATAATTTTTATAGTGACTATGTAGGATCAGTACAAATTAAATATGAATAATATAATCCCCTTTTGCATCAAAGATTATCCTCTCCGACTTATTTTAATAAGATAATTATATGCATGGTAGTTCTGTACATACATGTAATTCTAAATTTTGATGTGTGTGTTTGTGTTTTATAGTTGATAAATAAATATAATTCTAAATTTTTAATACATTTCAAAAGTTATTATATAAAAAAATAATATTAGTGTAAGCCTTAAAGTTTATCATACTTTATATTAGTTAGATTTCTTTTCGAAATAATAACAAAACATTTTTACTTATTAAAATTTGTTATTTAAAGATGGTTTTTATAAGGAAGACTTGTCATGACTTCAAATAATATATTCTGATAGTTTGGCCAAAAGACATTAAAATTCTTCGTGTTACATTTTTTTTTATATTTATTATATTTTAAATTATAGTTGTTATCAAAATTAAATAATAGATTTTTTAACATTGTTATCATAATCTATCTTACATAAAACTTTAAATTATATATATCAATTAACAACAAATGTGTTATCAATACGTATGCATGTGGGGGCGCATGGGTCATAAAGTTTTTTCAAACCCACCCCCCTTACAAAGCCTCTTCACCAGTTTACACTTTTCCCATGAAACCTATTCAAGAGTTTATACTTTTCTCACAGAGGGACCTTTAATTTCCTCAATAATATGTCAACAGGTGACGATGCTCCAGTTACAGTAGCTGGGACGGGAGATAAATACAGGTCCTTCCTGAAAGATGAAGGTGGAGAGAAAATTCAATGGAGACATGGCGGCCCTCCCTCCTATGACAGCGTAAATCAGCTCTTTGAAGAAGGCCGAACTAAGGTGCATATATGCCACCTTCATCCTCCTCTCATACATCTCTCTTTCATAGTTTATTCTTCCATATTAATCAATCTCCGTAAAATTGTAACTATTAATTGGTGTTATCTATGCAGGAGTGGCCCAAAGGATCCTTAGAGGAATTAGTGCAAAATGATATCAAGTCATGGGAGATGGAGGTCTCACACAAAACCCGCCTGCAAGATTTCAAAACCATTAATCCTGAGAAGTTTAAGCTCAGTGTGAATGGTACTATACATACATGCTGTTCTTCATACATACATACATACATACATACATACATACATGCTTTTCTTCAACCTTACAGATGTTGATTATTATTGGTGCTATATTATGGTACCTTTGACTACTATAATTTTACTTATTTTCATTTTATCAAGGAAATACAAGCAGAAAATCATACAAGATGCAAGCTTATTATAATTATATATTGTGTCATATTTAAGTTTGGCATGTTAGAATATTTCCTTACATGTGTTAACATTAATTATAATTTTAGTTTAATAAAATTAGATAATTAAATGATTTAATATTATTTTATAAATAAATTTAAGTGATCAATAAAAGTAAATCTAATACACATAAAGATTATAATATGAGTAAACAACATTAATGAGGGCAATAAATTTTATTGGACTTTTGATGGGGTTGTTGCAGGAAGAGAGGGATTATCTGCAGAAGAGACACTGAAATTAGGAAGCTACAATGTGTTGTTGAAGAGTTCATTGCCGGAGGAGTTGAAATACTACAAAGCAGAAGAAGAGAGCTTCGAATCATCTCATGAAGCATTTCGATTGGCTTTACCTCGAGGATTTGCCTGGGAAATTCTCAGTGTTTATTCTGGTCCTCCCGTTATTGCTTTCAAATTCAGGCACTGGGGTTTCTTTGAAGGCCCTTTCAAAGGCCATGCTCCCACCGGAGAAAAGGTTGAATTTATTGGCTTGGGAACTATTAAGGTAATATACATATTCTTCGAACTTCTTTATTTATTAAACATGTAAATATATAAATTAATTTAAATACGATTGAAATCTTTTTATGACATGAGCTCACCTGAATTTTTAAAGATTTATGTAACCTGTGACTTAGTGGTATTCAAAATTATTCAGTAATTAAATTGAACTGATTTTCAAATCGAAAATTAAACCGAAAAATAAACTATTAAAAAAAACAATTTAGATTCCAATTCAAATATATAAAAAAACCGGTTTTTAGGTTTGACTACCTATTTGTCTATTTTTTAGAACTAGTTGAATGAACCAAATTAGTTTTTAAAAAAATTGAATACAAAATTTATAAAGTATTGAGTCTATTTTAAAAAAAAAATAAAAGAAGATAATCTTTTAAAATTTAGCTCAAAATCGGTTAACTAAAAATTCAGTTCAATTTGATTCAAAAAATTATCAAACCAATTCAATTAAGTGGTTTTGTACACCCCTAGTGTGCATTTTTATTAATTTATAATTAATTTATTTATTTTATACATTCTTATTTCGCAACCATCAATTAAAAAATTATATATATATATATATATATATATATATATATATATATATATATATATATATATATATATATAAAATTTTACCGAACTTTCTGAAAGTTTTTTGCTTTTCTTGGTAGAGCTTTGTATGATTATTTCAAAGATATACATATTAACATGACAGGTAGATGAATCATTGAGAGTAGAGGATGTAGAAATCTACTATGACCCAGCAGAGTTATTTGGAGGATTATTAAAGGGGCCACCAATTTCTGAGTCGACGAAGAAAGAAGATAAGATTGCTGAGAGTTCAACACCATTAATCATTGGCTGTCCTTTCTCAAACAAAGTATAAATGCATCCATGTATGCACAAGATTTGGATGGCTTATGCATGGTTGTGCCCTTTGATATTACATGTTACTCAACCTAATTCAATAAGGTGTGGATGCCTCATGCTGTTTTGTTTCTGTGGTTCCTTTAGTCATGAATATTTAATAAAGTGAGGGCTTTTGATCAATATGGCTGTTTTATTGAAATGACAAAATCCCACCCATTGCTTCCAAAAAAGCCGAATACTCACTGATTATCATCCACTTTTGTTAATTAGTGTCTTTGCCTTGTATAAAAGTAAATTATTGATTTACCCTTTTATAGTGTAATGATAAAAATGCCCTCATAAATTGATATAGTTTAAACCAAAATGCAGTGTTTGAATCTTAGTTTAGTGGCCTGGTAACAATATTTAAACCTTAAATTCAGTGGTTAAACTCCAAAATTACAGTGGCCTAGAAATTCAACTTGCCCAAGAAATGCATATTAAAGCTGGTAATGCAAATTGACTTGGAATGGAAACTAAACCTGGTAATGCAAAATTCATTGACATCAAAGTTGCTTGGTTAAACTCAACTGAAATCTTTCATTTGATGAAGCTTTTGACAGTGTTTTTAATGGAGTCCATGGCTTATATCACATTTAGAAACACCAATTGGGATACTGGAAGATCAGCTAAGAGCAAACACACAAAATGGTATTTCTTAGTGCCAACTATGCTATAAAAATAATCCTAAATCTAATTACTCGTTCCCGAAGATATTCATTTGACAACATATAAGATATTTGACTGCTCTACAACTTTCAAATAAGTGATCACTAGATGTTAAATATTCTTCTAATTGCAGTTGAAACAAAGGAATACAAAAACTCTTTAGCTCTTGGATTTCAACTAATCAAGCACTAAACTATAACCTGACCTCTATCATTAGTGAAAATCAAAAACACTGATAAAGGCAGGCATGCAGCTAATAGATTACATATAACCATGCTGAATAATAATATTATCAAAATCAATCAAATATCAACCTTGATTCAGCAAAATTCGATTTTGGAGTCAACACCATGGTGTAACATTTCAGTGCAAAACTGATCATCTGGCTTCAACCATAAAGCCTAATTCGAAGATAAAAATACTGGGAGAAAAAAAAAAGCATCAGCAAATTAAAGTTATAAATTGAGAGTTTCATTTTTCCTTTCAACAATGCATGAACATGACAAACAAGGTTCCTAATTATTTTGCAAGTTACCTTAAGATAATATGAAATGGCTGCAGTAAAATTATCCTGCAAGAGAGACTCGAGATAAAAGTTAAATTTACCGTCATTATGAACATTAAAACCATTTAAGAATTCTAAATTTGGTATTTAGAATAACAAAATAAGTCCAACTTCTTGAGCAAGAATATGGAAATAACAAAATAACAAAAACCATGATACCTGCAAATGGTAAGTGTAAGCAAGACCTGCATAGGTGGTCAAGCTTCTATTTGACAATGTCAGTGCCCTCTCATAGCAGGAAATTGCCTTGTGATACATTCTGAAATATATGTTTCCTTCCTTAGTGCAATAATATACTCAATCCCAAGAATGGAAATACATACCTCATAAAAAAAAGGAATCCTTATTTAAGGATAGGCCTATTTTTAAAGAAAAAAAAAACCAAAATTTTAAAACCAGAATGATATCTCAATTTATAAACATCCTTCAACTTCCTGTAAGCATTAGCAAGATTGACAACAGTCGGTTCCCACATTTCACTTAATGAGGATGGGATGGGGGCCAAAGTCTTCTCAAACCACCACACAGCTTTATTATACCTACAAGTGTTCAGATGAAAAAACAGTACTTGTCAAAATTGATGACCCTATACTTGTTAACGAAAAGAGCCAAATCATAGAAAGTTTAATTCACTGAAGATTTCTCTGGCTCCAATTAATACTAGGATATAATTCATAATGGGTTTTTCTAAATACAGCTTAATTGGAAATGATGTTGGGCCTACTGGTAAAAGCATTGGTTCCTGTAAAAGGCATTTTTGGTAAGTAACTATAAAAGGCATTTTTTTTTTCTACTGAGTAACTATAAAAGACATTGTATCCCACAGATGTAGCCTCCAATTTAAGACTCATGGAAACAAAGGGAGAGATCAAGGAACTAAATTCCCTTACTCTTTCATATGATACGCAACAATAGGTCATGGAAACAAAGGGACAGATCAAAGGATTTTTTAGTATATTAACAAAAGATAAGAGTGCGCTGATTTTATATAGACAGAAAATTTGTTCAAAGGGCCAGTTCATAATGGGGATAGACAGTTTCTGCAATAAGATGAAATCAAGCAAACAAAATATTCTTACTCTTTCATATGATAAGCAACAACCCCGAGTTCATTGTATACAAGTGGATCTGAAGGGCATATGGTCTTAGCCTGCATAAAAAACTGGAAATTGGACAGGCTAATCAAAATTCTGGAGATAACAAAATGGGCCTATGTTTAAAAGATGATAGAGAACCTGCTCGGCAAGCTTAAAGCTGTGAGTTCGCATGTATTCATCCTAATATATAAAGTACGTAAATGGCACCTGGAATAAGAGAATATCAACATCCAACCTGTAAAAGAACAATTTATAATAATAAGAGTACTCCCACATTGCAATCCAATGCAATACATCATTAAGCATATAAATACCGAAACACAAGATATTAATGACCAAAAAGACTACTCAGGCCTTCTTGTTTAATTCCAAAAAGAAAACTACAAGGAATATATCCTGGGTTCATGCAGTTAAATTACTTTTATCAGAACTAGAGTATGCTGCTAAGGAATTTCAAATGCCAATCATTGAAAGTTGAAAAAAAAATTAAAGCCATTTATCCAGAAATTTATAGGAGAATAACCCAAGTGCAACAATAAATCAAATTAAAGTGGAAGCACCAAATGCACTTTAGATCCAGATGCCCACCAACAAATTTAATAAAAAGGTTGTCTTGGATAATGAAAAAGGTTCTATAACTTGTATAGCAACTTATGCCAAACAACCCTGCCAGGCTGCTGCCTACAAAAGAGCTAACAACCCAATATGTGACTAGCAGGTGAACATAACGGGTAGATGAATAGTATGGCCAGAGTAAGGTGGTGTCATGGGTGGTCATGACAATGTAATTGTTTCCAATATGAAGATGATTTGAACACATAAACATATAAATGCCATCTGGGCAAAGAAAATGTGCATGCAAAAAAAAAAAAAGAAAAAGCAGAACATTGACATTGACATGGTGTTATTAATATAAATCAATATTCAGATGGTGTTAACAGTTATATATCAATATTCAGATCTTGTTAATTATTATATACGATTGTCCTATCAGATAAACCAATTCCAGAACTTCAAGAATTAATTGAAGCATGATACAAACTCAAAGGATCAGAACATGTTCTACCCATATAATTACACATTACAATGTTCTTCAATTAATATAGAATTGATTAATATCAAGAGACATAAGATCTGGAAAACCAATATCATTCAGATTGATCAACAAATTAACTTATCTTTAAGGGAAAAATTGTGTCAATGTTAGAAGTGTCCACAAAGATGCATAAAGCTAATGGCCATATTATTATATTTAGTCTCTTTACTCCATTGCCTAAATATGCAATCAAAAAATCCAAACTTTAGACAGGAAGACAAATCCAACAAAATAATACTAAAAATTACCCTGGAAACAAACGAGCAGCAGTGCGATAAGCCAACATTGCTTGATCACCCTCTTCCTAAGCAGCAAAGGCATTTCCATAACCTATCAAAGCAGGTGGAAATGTCCCATCAAGACTGGTAGCCTTGCTGTAGTAAACAGATATGTTTGCACTAAGTTACATAAATGGCATACATTTTTAGAATTTTCCAATCAAATAAAAGAAAATCAATTCACTTTAAAAGGGTATAGGTAAACATTATAGAGGAAATTTTCTAATTACTAGACGTTAATGATTATAACAAGATGAAATAACCATTAAAGTTAGATAGTCAAGATTATTACCACATTGACTGAAACACTTAATAAAATTTGGCATAAAGCATCACATAAAAAGTAAACTGACTGCTAAAAAAAACACACACACACACACACACACTCTGGTTCACTTGGTAATTTAGAACGGAGCCACTAACCATTGCCGGGCCTGGGCCCGGTTTTCCAAAGCTTCATATGCTCTGCCTCTCAAAAAAGCATATTGCCGAAGATATCTGTCAAAAAAAAAAAATAGTAGGTCCTGAAAATTCAAGTTTCCATAACAAATTGCAACGGCAAAACGTTGCACAAAAGCTCAATTAAAATGCGGAAAAAAAAAAAAACTTACATTAATTTCTCTATTGTCCCCGTCTTTATCTAAGTACATGTCATTGGTATCTTTTGTGTCATACACATTCCCATCAGCATCAACCTTAGCATCATCGAGTATTGATAGACACTGGTCCCACTCCTTCAGTTCCTCCTAATTATACATAAGCAAGAAAGAAAAATGCATTGTCATATCAATAAATCACATATCATGAAGCAAAAGCAACAATATTTCTGCTCAAATTCAACAGATTTTGCACAAAAAATGGAATAAAAGAAATTGAAAAGCAACGAAATTTGAAAATTGATTATTATTAGCAGACACTTGGCGGCCAAATAACGGAATCGGAGGTCAGGGAGAACAATTTTCGAGACGTTAAGGAGATGGAAGGCACGGCGGTAGTGGCGGCCTAGAAACAAAGCTTGAGCCTGCATGTAGACGTCGGCGGGGTCGTTCGTCAGCGCGGCCACTTTATCAGCAAAAAATATAGCGGACGAGTACAAGAGCTTGCTCACGCAGTCACGGACCACTCCGCGAAGCTTCTCGATCTCTTCTTCCCTCATTTTTGAGGCGGGGAAGGAGATTTGCGCGTGTAAAGTGTTTAAGTGTGTTTGTTTCCCAGGAAGTTGTTTCCTTTTAAGTGCAGGAAAATGAGGTTTCGGATGGGTTTAGTTGAAACGAAACTGAGCGGGAGAAGATTTGCTTGAAGCAAAATTATTCATCAAGCCCAATTTACTATTGTTGGACTGAGGCCTAAAAGGCCCAATGTAATATGTATTATGCTAATCAAATTGCACATAATATCGTATATCAAAAACGTAATTTTTTGTATTATTTATCGAGTATCATATGATACAACTTTTTTAAAAAAAATATTTCATCATTTTGAAAAATGTTACAAAAACCTTTAAAAATTTAAAATTTCTTATATACACCTCAATTACATTATTATTTTCTCTAAAATAATGTATCTATCCGTATTTGTAATATATATCTTATCATAAAATATGTATTGTATCATACAATACATCCATTATATCGTATGGTATCAATTCATATTTGTAATATATATTATATCATACGATACGTATTGTATCATACGATACATCAACTATATCATATTGTATCATAAGATATATACCATCTATCATAGGACACTAATAACTATAATGTGTATTATTTATTATTCATTTCAATTAATATTAAATAATGGTATTTTGAGTAATAATTTATAATTAATACATTTTGTTTTTCTCAAATTAAATGAAACTCCTTTATATTGCAATGTTCACAAGTGTCATAAGTATATTATTCCTATAAATATGAAAACTAAAACTTATATTATATAAAATCAATTAATTTATATTAAAATTTAATATATTATATTTATATATTACCCACTAAAATATTTTCCTTAAAAATTTTTATTTTATCCCTTTCTTTTTATCAAATATACGCATCTCCATACTCACTTTATCTTCAAATTTCTCCATCTTTGCCCTTGGTTGAATTTCAAGTTTTTCGCTTGATCTCTTTATCCTCATCATGGATTCTAATTTAAAGTAATATTTTTAAAAACCTATTTTGCAAATAGATTGTTGTCATATTATTTATTGTGATGGAGCTACATAAGTTAGTCAAAACTCTTGAATTAATGGTTTAAATAATATTTAAATTAAGGGTTTCGTTTAAATTTTTTCTGATTTGACTAACTTAATGCATAAGACATAATAATTTGGTTCATAAAAGTGTTTACTAGAGACAACAACAAGAAAGGGAAAGGAGAAGCTCTCAATCTCTATCCCCATAAGAGATATTAATCTCTATTTTCAGTACGTCCCGTTATGAGAATGACAAAAATTTTTTGTATCTACTTTACAAAGAAAAAAAAATCTCTTTCTCATCTTTTCCCTGTCTTCATGGAAAAAAACTCCTCATTATATTATCTAAATACAACATAAATATATTAAATAACAAAATTTACTAAAATTAAAATCAACTCATTATTTCAATTATTATATATATTAACCATTTGAATATACGCAATAAAAATATAAATAAATTTAAAAAATATAAATAATCTAAAATTATAAAGGTATATTAGTATTTTAAAGGACGAGAAAAGGACATATGTATCCCCGTCCCTAATTGCATAGATATTTTTCATCTTTTTTCTCATTTTTACTAGAAAATTTCCTCTCTATTAAGGTTGAAGACTTTAAATTTGGGTTAAAATTGTCATTTTTAGTGTTCACCAACTCTAAAAATATAGTTGCAAACATACGCATTTTCTTGCCATCAAGTGTGTTGATTTATATATATAATACCTCTAGTTTATTATGCAAATTTAACAACTTTTTACTAATGCCATTATATTGAAGAGGCCATGTATGACAACAATCCTTACATGCACGATAAGAGAAACAAGTAAGAATAAATGAATCTTAAACTCAAATAATAAGTTTTAAAAATTCGTTGAATTTGATTGAAACAACCTATTGGGTTAGAATTTGTGCAAATGTATATTAAACAAAAGCTTGTCGAATCAAGACTAATTAAGCTTAAACTATCAAGAAAGGATTTCAAAACTGTTAGACATCAAAGACTTAGACCATCATGAAATGAATTCGTTTAGCCTGTTTTGAGTATTTGAGCTTTGAAAGTGTCTACACAAATGGACCAATAGATATAATCTCTAGTCTAAATTTGCACCCACTCAATTTGGTTTTGTTGTTGCAATTTACTATGTGAGACTGTTATGATCTTCTTTTACCTGATCAGATGTCTAATACTTGTAACTTTAAAAGACCCCAATCGTTTATCGATGGCTTGCCCATCTTTTGATGGATTCAAATATTTTCTTAATATGACATTCATGAATTTTTTTTTTAAGATACAAGAAGTATAATATTTCCAATTATAAAAGTTGAAGTTGAAGGTGTAAGAGAGTTGCTCTTCCCCTTAGGCATGCTAACATATCATGGAGTTCGAGATCTATGTTTTAGGTAGTGAGCAAAATACCGAAGAGAAAACAAAAGTCCTAGGGGTAGTATTAGTGATAAAAGAGAGAAATTTTATGAGAGTAAGAGTTCAAATCATATCGTAATCATTTCAAAATCAAATTTTTAATTTAACTAAGTTAAGTGAAATATGTAAAAAAAAAAATTGTAATAATTGAGTTAAACTAGGCTTCTTTGTACTAAGTAAACAATTCATTTAGTGTATTAAAAAGCTTTCTGTTAATATTAAAGATAAAATCATCATTTTACCAATAATATTAAAATAAATAAAACTATCTCTCATTTCCTCCTTGGTTTGGAAATATAACAATTTTTTCATAAGATTAAATTTTGAAAATTTCATTTTTCCCCCTAAGGTTTGATATTTTGAAATCCGACCACCTCCTCTGACAAACAATGACCTCCCTCTCCAACGTTTCTTTCTTGAAAAATAAAACTTTCATCTAGATAACACTTCGTTGTCCATATTTAGATTACTAACATTATCCAGCAAAGGATGGGTCGTTTAAATTTAGATGATGAATGTCGTCTTTACCTTTGCATTTAATGACAGTTTTAATAGATGTTAAGAATGGGTAAATGCTTGAGTTTTTGAAACCCTATAAAGTGTTTTTGTCTTTGTGCCAAACCTTGGGTAGCAAATAGCTCTTAGGCCTTCTTTTTAATTCTTAAAAAAATTAGGAGATGACGAAATTCAAGTTGACTATATATGTAATTTAAAAGCTATTTGAGTTTTATATTAAGAAGTATTTTAAGAATTAATAATCCTGGTATTAAGACTTGTTTATTTGAGTTTAACAAAATTAGTATTCCAATGAAGATTATGAGATGTAATTATCAAGATCAACACAAAGTCGTAAAACATATCTAAAGCAAATTTAAAATCTTGTTGATCATAGTTATCCATTCTCTTAATAGCACATGGTAATATCTGAAATAATAAAATTGTATATATAAATACTCATGTATCCTTATATGATTGAGTGTTGATATATATTTAATTTTTAACTATTTAATCATATGATAATATGTCATTATTTGTATATAAAGTTGTGTATATAAAACTACCCTATTTAAAAAACATGTTAAATTATAGTTTTATTTTAGAGAAGAAAACGGATACTTGAAAGAGTTTCACTCTAAACAAAATAATGTCTACTGACAAATTGCTTTCTCTTATAGGATTTAATTACTACTTAAACTCAAAAATCATTAGCTATTTAAGGCTCCAACTCAACAGCTTCAAATCCAAACCAAATCCCTCCCAAGTTCATCTGCCGTTGCCATTAATGGCTTCCTTTCACTTCATTCTTTTCCTCCTCTTCTCTTGTTTTCTTTCTGCTTCAGCCAATCTCCACAAGACAAAATCCTTTTTTCAGAAGTCCTCAAATGATCTCTACGATTCACAACTCCTCACTGCCTCCCCTAGTGACACCCCACCAACTCGTTATTTCGAAGTAACCAGGCCCATTAATCATCCCAAAACCAAACCTTGTTCGCATCGTATCCTCAGCCATGACTTCGGCTACACATTAGGGAGACCACCTGTTACTGCTAACTACACCCGTCCAACTCATTGTTCTGCCCGGGAGTTCTCCTCCATCGTCCTGGAATTGAAGGCCACGAGCAAAGGAAGGCAGTTTGACCGCATTTTCGGGGTTTGGTTGGGTGGGGTGGAGCTTTTAAGAAGTTGTACGGCTGAGCCAAGGGCTACTGGTATTGAGTGGAGTGTTAAGAAAGATATCACGAGGTACCATTCATTGCTTCTTAAGAAGAAAACTCAAACTTTTGCTGTTTTTATGGGTAATGCTGTTGATGAAACTTATACTGGTGTATATCATGTGGATATAACTATGCATTTTTATCCTGCTGAAGGGGGTTTTTATAGGAATAAGCATGTTTTGAAGGATAATTCCAAATCTGGGTATAGTCCTAAGGCTGATTTAATTTTGCCAATTTCGAAAAATTTCCCTGGGAAAAATGGGTTGTGGTTCGAAATTGAGAATTCAAATGATGTTCAAGTGAAGGAATTCAAGATTCCTCAGAATGTGTATAGGGCTGTGCTGGAGGTGTATGTTTCTTTTCATGAGAATGATGAATTTTGGTATGCAAATCTTCCGAATGATTACATTGCTATAAACCATCTGACTGATAGTCCAGGAAATGGCCCTTTTAGGGAGGTTGTGGTGACTCTTGACGGCCAGGTAGTTGGTGCAGTTGGCCTTTTACCGTTGTATACACAGGAGGTATTAATCCTCTGTTATGGAGGCCTATTACCGGCATTGGTTCATTCGATCTTCCTACTTATGATATCGAAATCACTCCATTTTTGGGGAATATATTGGATGGAGAGACTCATAGAATTGGGTTTAGTGTCAGCAATGCTTTGAATGTGTGGTATATAGATGCTAATTTGCATCTTTGGTTGGATAGAGACTCGAGGAAAACTGAGGGGAAGCTTTTGCAACTTGAGGCCGCACCTTTTAATTTTAATTACATGTCTAGTCATTCGGGGGAAGATGGATCATTCTCAATGGATGTAAGCAGGGCAATATCCTCGACCGGATGGGTTAAGTCATCTTGGGGAACAATTACAACCAATTTTGTTCAAGACTTCAGTTTCAGTAACTCAATGATCATGGGCAAAAGAGCTGATTTGCAGAGGGTGAATCAGACAATCCACTTTAATGACAGGATTTTGGCTGACAAATTGTCCTCTAACGTCCACTCGGCCGAGTCATCTAAGATGTTCTCCTTATACATGTACTCAGATTCTTTAGATCAAGGAAATGGGGCTTACTCAGCTGTTGCAAATGTCAGTTTGGGACTTCATGAGATGAAATCTGTGAAGACGGGCGATAAATTCTCTGGCAGCACTCTCCATAGCTTGCAGAATGGGCAGGGGGTCATGTCTGTGAAGGACAACTTGGTAAGCAGTGGAGTGGGCAGCACACAACAATTGTACCAATATAGCAGTGGAAACTTCTGTTATTTTAGGAATGTAAGCAGCTCAAACTACACCATTCTTCATGATAAGGCTGGACATAATTGCAATGAAAGAAATTTGTCTCAGTTCAATTTTGGGTTCTCAAAACTACCGCCTTCTTCCAGCTAGAATGACTCCTGATGGTGACTTCTGAAGAAGCGGTTCAATTTAGTCTTTGGACAAAAAAATTGTTAGTGTAGGGTTTTATTTTTTTTAATTTTTTTTATTATGACCATTTCAGCTTTGCGAAAATTTGTAGGTAAAGTTTTATCAATTTAATATTATTAACCTGAGACATAAAAATACTAATATTATGTGTATTATTATTCATTTCAACTTTATTAAATCAATAAAACTATATTTACCTATTTTTTGTATATAATTCATGTAATGTGTTATCATATAATTAAATGATTTTCAATTAAAGATAAAACAATACTTAATCACATGATAACATATCATATGTATAAATGAATTTTATATCAAAAGTGAGTATACATATATATCAAAAGTGCGTATACATAATATTACCCATATTAAATTACAGTTTCTTAATTCGACAACTCATAATTGATACATTTTACTTTTTCTCTGGTTAAATAGAACTTCCTTGTTAATTGTTCTTTTTGTCAAATATACTCATCTCCAGATTCACTTCATCGTTACATTTCAACATCTTCACTTCTCTCTATATTCATCCCTTTTTAGCTTTATCAAATTTAAAGTTTTAAGTTGGATCTCTTCATCCTCACAATGTATTCTAATTTAGGAACATGTTTTTTATTGTGATTGAATGGTATAAGTTGGTCAAAACCTTGGGTTGATGGTTTGAATAGTTTTTAAAGATAAATTGTTTTACAGAAAAAAAATAGTTTTATTTAAAGTTTCCATTTTCTAGTTTAACTACTAGGGGTTGATAAGAACCAAGTTGAACTCACTCAACCTAATCCTACTGCAATGAGATGCTTCTCAAAAGTATCTCAATGATGCTATTGATATTGTCTATTTAATGTTAGCATTGATGACATTTGATCTGCAAAAGCAACATGGATCTATCCTTGTACATCTCAAAGAGTTGTTCTTTGTGAATGTTTAACATGAAAGGTATGAGATGTCAAAATAGAAGCAAAATATTCGAGTGAGCACAATGACCAACTTGGTCTTGCAGTTCTTGTAAGAATCTTACTCCCAATTCATCATGAATCTCAGTAGGAATGGGATTGAAAAATCTCTAGTTAGGCTTTTAAACCTAGCAGAGGATTGTAGAGTAGGACATCAAGAAGTCTATGCATGTGCTCTTAGCGAGTAAGGGAAAAAGACAAGGGCTAAGGCCAAGCACAAACTCAAGTCCAAGCCTCAAACACAAACTCAACCTACCTTACGACTTCTTGGTGGCGTTGGGAAGAAGGATGAGAAGGAGATTTGCTTTTATTGCAACAAGTTTGAGCATTGGAAAAGATATGCAAGATATTCCTAGCAAACAAGAAAAAGAAGCTTGAAGCTTTTACTTCAAGTATATATGTGATTGAGAATAATTTATCTTTTGTATCATCTTAGGTCATCGACACAAAATGTGGATCTCATAGTTGTACTACAATAAAACTATATATACCTACTTTGAGTATATAAATAAATACAAACTTATATGTATTATTATGTGATCGAATAATTTTAAATTAAAGATAAAATAACACTTAATCATGTGATGATAGACGTAAGTGTATATTCAAAGTGAGTATACATAATATTGTTCTTTATACTAATGTATATGATTTAAGATAGAGTAGAGTGTTTGCTCGAGTTAAGATAGACATACGTGTTGAAGATAAAACACGTATAGTTATATTTGTTGTAGGTTTTAGTTGTTTAGATTTACCCAATGGGCTAGCCTTAGAATTTAAAGATGATTATTTTGTTACATTAGTTTTAAGAAATATAATATATGTGTTTGTTTTAGACATATTGGGCTACCATTTTACTATTAATAATAGATTATTATCTTTTAGTTTAAATGGTATTCATTAGCTGCTTGTATGATTAATGGTTTGTTTGTTCTTGATTTAGAAAATAAATATTTTTTAAATCCTAATGTTAAGAAAACCAGAATGATGATATGAATACTATACACATTTGCAATGTAGATTGAGTCATGCTAACTTGACTCTGATTTCAGAGCTTCAAGAGGGTGACGAAAATTAATTGATTTTCAATAATTTGATGAATGCAAGTCATACCTTCTAGGCGAAATGACCAAGTTGTCTTTTGCTAGACATGGTGAAATGGCTTCAAAACTGTTAGACATCAAAACTCTGAACCATCAAAAAATGAATTGCATCCAGTTTGTTTTTACTATTTGAGCTTTTGAAGTATTTACACGAATAGACCAATAGATATAATCTCTTATCTAAATCTATGTCCACTCTATTTGGTTTTGTTGTTGCAATATATGGTGTAATACTTTTATGATTTCCCTTCACCTAAACACATGTTGATTCGTGTTAGATTAACATTAGTACATATTTTTACTATTTGTAACTTTAAATGACCTTAGTTGTTTATCAATGGATTGTCTATCGTTTGAATGATTCAATATATTCCTTATATATAATTCATGTATTTTTTGAGGATGCAAAAAATATAATTTCTCTAATTATAAAGATGCAAGATGCAAGAGAGATGTTCTTCCCCACAGACATGCCAACATATTATAAAGTTCAAGATCTATGCTTTAAGTTAGGTGAAGAAATATACGAGCTTTGTAGGATTTGTTATTAAAACATGTGAAATATTTCCTATAGACATGACAAGGGGTTGAGTCGCCTAGGCCCCTTATTTTTGACATGACTCACAAAATTGTAAATTCTACTAGGTCGGTGAGTTATATGGGTTGTACAGAGGGCCATAGGTCAAAACCTATAAATTTTCAATAAAAGATTGAAAAAATAATTTATTCTATGAATAGACCCATTAAAGACTTATAAAGGCATGACTCAACAAATCTTGGCCCATGATGCAGGCCTTGCCATGTTAACAAGCCAACTCATCCATTAAACCCACCAATTAATGAGTCCAAGCACGGTAGACTACATCAAAATTGGTCTGACACAATGCGATAGGGTCATTGCTATGTCTAGTACCAATTGAACTTAAATTAGGCATTAGTTGTAATATGTAAACCATTTATTTAGTTACAAAACGTCTTTTTCTTTTAATGTTGGGAAAAATTACTTGCAATGCAGTCACACTAGAAAAAATTCTGGGCCAAAAGACATATTCCCACCCAAGGTTTGGTCCATTCCTAACCTCTTACTTGGTTAAACTTTGAAAACCCAAATCCCTACTTATCATCTAACTTCTATTAAAATTTGCCGTTAGTTACAAGGGTAAAAATGTTATTTAATTAATAATATTAAAGAAAACTAAAAATTTAACTCATTTTCTCCCTTATTTAAAAAAACTAACAATTTCTTCTCATTCAAAAGTTTGAAAAGTTACATTTTTCCCCTTAATGTTTCATTCTTTCCCTTTACTTTTTTGACGACCATTCTTCAACCAACCTCTCATACCTTCTTCTCTATAGTTGTTCCCTCTCACCTTCCGGACGAAGATGAATCAAAGATTAGGTCAAAACAATCAAAGAAGGAAGGGTGAAGGATCTTGGCCACGAATTAAAGTTCCATTGGACAACGAAGCGAGACAAATCAAAGTGTCTCCTGAGCATTGTCTAGACAGACAAAGACAAATCATACTTGTCTGCTTGAAGAGAGGAAGACAAACTGCCTTCATTTATCTCTTTTCATTGGACGAAGATGATTCGTCTTCGTCCACATCTTTGGTCACCGATGGTGTCTCCCATGTTGGAGAAGAAAACAGGTGGGAAGGTTAGCTCCAATCACTGGAGAAGCAAGGGAAAAAATGCAAACTTTAGGGGGGAAATATACTCTTTCAAAACTTAAGCCGGAAAAAAATTATGAGTTTTTAAAACTAAAATGAGGAAATGAAATAAAATTTTATTTTATTTAATATTACTGTTTAAATGATAATTATACACTTAGATTTAATAGGTTTTGTTAACTTTAACAACTGATGGGTGGGTATTTGGATTTTTGAAACTTAATGGATAGAAGTTTGGGTTTTGGCCAAAATTCTGCATTCATAAATTCACCAAATTTTGAAGAAACAGGGCAAGCCCTTTGTACCCTAGAAGGAAATGACAAAATCTCAGTTAACTATATGTGTAATTTAAAAGCCATTTGACTTTCATATTAATAAAGATTCTAATTATCAAGATCAACAAAAAGTCGTTAAAGATATCTTAAAACAAATTTAAAATCTTGTTGTTTATAGTTATCCATAATCAAACAAGCATGGAAGGACATTCTTAAATTGTAGTTCTATTTAGAGAAGAAAACATATATTGAAAGAGTTTCACTCTGAATATAATTATGTCTACTAACATATTACTTTCTCTTATAGGATTTAATTACTACTTAAACTCAAAAATTAATAGCTATTTAAGGTTCCAACTCAACAGCTCCAAATCCAAACCAAATCCCTCCCAAGTTCATCTGCCATTGCCATTAATGGCTTCCTTTCACTTCATTCTTTTCCTCCTCTTCTCTCTTTTTCTTTCTGCTTCAGCCAATCTCCACAAGACCAAATCCCTTTTTCAGAAGGCCTCAAATGATCTCTACGATTCACAACTCCTCACTGCCTCCCTCAGTGACACCCCACCAACTACTTATTTTGAAGTAACCAGGCCCATTAATCATCCAAAAACCAGACCTTGTTCACATCATATCCTCAGCTATGACTTCGGCTACACATTAGGGAGACCACCTGTCACTGCTAACTACACCCGTCCAACTCATTGTTCTGCCCGGGAGTTCTCCTCCATCTTCCTGGAATTGAAGGCCACGAGCAAAGGAAGGCAGTTTGACCGCATTTTCGGGGTTTGGTTAGGTGGGGTGGAGCTTTTAAGAAGTTGTACGGCTGAGCCAAGGGCTACTGGTATTGAGTGGAGTGTTGAGAAAGATATCACTAGGTATCATTCATTGCTTCTTAAGAACGAAACTCAAACTTTTGCTGTTTTCTTGGGTAATGCTGTTGATGAAACTCAGACTGGTGTATATCATGTGGATATAACTATGCATTTTCATCCTGCTGAAGAGGGTTCTCATAGGAATAAGCATGTTTTGAAGGATAATTCCAAATCTGGGTATAGTCCTATGGCTGATTTGATTTTGCCCATTTCAAAAGATTTCCCTGGGAATAATGGGTTGTGGTTCGAAATTGAGAATTCAAATGATGTTCAGGCGAAGGAATTCAAGATTCCTCAGTATGTGTATAGGGCTGTGCTGGAGGTGTATGTTTCTTTTCATGAGAATGATGAATTTTGGTATGCAAATCTTCCGAATGATTACATTGCTATAAACCATCTGACTGATCATTCTGGAAATGGCCCTTTTAGGGAGGTTGTGGTGACTCTCGACGGTCAGGTAGTTGGTGCAGTTTGGCCTTTTACTGTTGTATACACAGGAGGGATTAATCCTCTGTTTTGGAGGCCTATTACCGGTATTGGTTCATTCAATCTTCCTACATATGATATCGAAATCACTCCATTTTTGGGGAATATATTGGATGGAGAGACTCATAGAATTGGGTTTAGTGTTAGCAATGCTTTGAATGTATGGTACATAGATGCTAATTTGCATCTTTGGTTGGATAGCGACTCCATGAAAACTGAGGGGAAGCTTTTGCAACTTGAGGCCGCACCTTTTAATTTTAATTACATGTCAAGTCATTCAGGGGTAGATGGATCATTCTCAATGGATGTAAGCAGGGCAGTATCCTCGACCGGATGGGTTAAGTCATCTTGGGGAACAATTACAACTAGTTTTGTTCAAGACTTTAGTTTCAGTAACTCAATGATCATGGGCAAAAGAGCTGATTTGCAGATGGTGAATCAGACAATCCATTTTAATGACAGGATTTCGGCTAATACATTGTCCTCTAATGTCCACTCGGCCGAGTCATCTAAGATGTTCTCCTTATACATCTACTCAGATACTTCAGATCAAGGGAATGGAGTTTACTTGGCTGTTGCAAATGTCAGTTTGGGATTTCATGAGAAGAAATCTGAGAAGGCAGGCAATGGATTCTCCGGCAGCACTCTCAATAGCTTGCAGAATGGACAGGCGGTCATGTTTGTGAAGGACCACTTGATAAACAGTGGAGTGGGCAGCACACAGCAATTGTACCAATATAGTAGTGGAAACTTCTGTTACTTTAGGAATGTAAGCAGCTCAAACTACACCATTCTTCATGATAAGGTTGGACACGATTGCAATCAAAGAAATTTGTCTGAGTTCAGTTTTGGGTCGTCAAAACTACCACCTTCTTCCAGCTAGAATGGCTCTTTCATCAGTTTCTTCATAGAGGTGCTCCTTTGCTTAGGTTTTCAGAGGGTTCTTAGATATAACTGCAACAAATAAAATTGTAGGGTGTTTTTTTAATTTTTTGGTTAAGCGAGTGTAGGGTGTTATATTTTTATTATGAACATATCGGCTTTTTGAATAGTTTTGTGTTGGCTTTTTCAACTATGTGCTTAAATTGAATATCTTCTTTGTTTTTCCCAGAATGATAAATTGTTATGAGAGTGAACTGCGTTGCAATTTTTTGAATGTTCATAATGGGATCTGGTGTTGATGTTTGAGTATCATGAACCACAGTTTTAAGAGCAATATTACCAGTGGAAGTTGCATGAACAAAGAGTTAACTTGTAGCTAAATTACTCGCAACAGCCAAAAAAAAAAAGAATGTAAAATATGCGGTAAAGGTTCCATCATTTTGACAAAAACTAGAATCAAAGCTACGCAATGTGCAAGCCTACATATGCTTTACCCATATTGACTGCCTGGTAGGATTAACATTGCCGATCTGAAAGGATCAAACTGCAGAAAATAATTCTGCATACTCCATTCACTGCCTTAGGTAGTATGCACGCTCTATTCTAACGACATGGCTGAATTTCTAGCTGCAGAAAATAATTCTGCAGAACATCTTTCAAGAGCACCATAAAAGTTTTCAGGTTTTGGCTATCAACACCACGGTCCCAGAAATGGCAGAAAAACATAGTACCGTAAAAGACAGCAAGAGTTACCTGTCTTTGTTAAAACCGTAGCATTTTGCAGATTGTTATGGGAAAAGTTTATTCTCTGCTAACTACAGGAGGCCAGGTTAGAGGAGACTTGAACATAGAAAGTACTCAGAAATTTAATTCTAAAAACATTGAAGAAAACCAAAATATTGTTTTCCACTTTTCTTCACAAGACGTATAAATATTCGTGGTTTCTCATGATGGAAAAGTTAAGTCAATATTTCAACATGAACAGAGTTATTTTGGTATTCAGTTTTACGGCTAGGATTCTATATCATTGAGAAATTGGAGTAACAGCAACGGAGAGATTTAAAGATTCAATACCACAAAGCATTCTTAAAGATTTTATACATCAAACAAAACAATTCAGATTTTGACAAAGTGAAGTGCAATCAGAGTTATATATCATTTTATAAAAGGAAATTGGCAACAAAGAATGTAGTTCTTTAATAACTTAATTAAGGGTTGGATTCAGAACCGACAATTGACCAGAATCTCCATTTAACAAGAAAACTTCCAGAGGGGCATAGGGAGAAGAGGTCATTGACGATTGAAACCTATAGGAGGGTTGAAGAATTTTGCTACCTTTGGCACACTGAATTGTTAAGAGATGTGGCCCTGTTCTCATCTGCCAGACCTGCAATGATTTGCACAGTGTATAACTATAAATAGGATTTAACTGAAAAATCCCTAAACTATGATTGAAGTGATGTATCGAAGATAATAATGTTAGAATAACATTGTCAAATGACAACCATTGAGAAAAAAATGGCTAGATTACAGATTATTTTAATTAGTAACAAAACATCATTAGTTGTTAGCCAGAAAACATCTAAGTTTCCTATGAAAAAAAATCGATAAATCTCCAATTTTTCATCAGTTTTAGATATGGAAAATTTACAAGATATTACAATTTTTATCATAAATGCCAACTAGACCAAAATCCGAAAAAGGTGACTGGGCTAGGGCATGGCTTATATCAAATCAGAATCTAGCCATTTGGACAACCAAAAATGAAAGATTGAGAGATTAAGAAGTGATAATTTGCTGTCAGATAATTCTCGTGTCCTCAAGAACAAAGTCGAAAGAGGACTGACGTAAGAGTAAGCATCCTTAAAACCTAAGTGCATGAAAAACGTGCATCCATCCAGGCACAAAGAAAGGGGTGGGAACTGAATGTACCTCAATAATTCCTTTTCTGGGTGCATGAATAGCCAAACAAAGGCAATAATCACTCTTCTCTGGAACATGATATGCAGAACTTGATGATAATGTATCTTTTTTGACTAACATCTCCATAAATACACAACTAGCATCACGATACCCTGATAAAACGAGTCTGTGGTTAAAAGAAACAGCCTTTCTAATAGGAAATCAAAACAATAGTACAAAAAGAAAAAGGAAATTCTTGAATGTTCAGAGAGAACCTTCCACAAGCGCACAACTACAAGTGCCTGAGTGTCTAAAAGCAATATTCGACCCAGTGAATCTGTTATGGCAGCTAATGTACCACTAGGTTATAGCGTGAGCCTTTCACCCTTTCTAGGATGATCTTTCAAACATGTCAAAGGGGAAGCTGCAGCAAATCATTGGTGCTAACTACTAAGCCAATTGTGTTCGGTAAAATGAAAATAAAATGTAAATAAATTTAACAAAGCTTCATAACTACATTTGTACAAGCAAGTAATTGTATTTGTATGATACTAGAGTAACTAAATTATATGAAAAAATTACAAGGGAGCTTTGTATGCTCTATTTGTCTATTTAGGACCCTTGAAGAATTTTCATTCACCATACAAACCTCAATATTATATTTTTCCAGAAACAAATGCCATAATGTAAAAAATACAATGCAAAGGTTGCTATATTTTCCAATTGTAAACAGACTTTTATTTCTCAAGTGATGTGCTATCAGTCAATTATGCCATACAACTGCCAGCTCATTTCATCATTCATACAGCACCAATCAATCAACGCAATATCACTTGGGGTCAAAAAATTGGTATACATAGGATTTACAGTGAAAATGGAATAGAAAAACACTACGAATAGAGAAAACAAAAGAGAGAGAACTAAGAATACAAAAACAGGCTTTCATAAAGCTAAGATACAGCAATAATAAGCACATAAAAGAAATGTGTGAATCTGACATGTGGACAGAAAACACCATAAAAAATAACATGCACTGGAAAAAAAAAAATATTACTAAATTTCTTAAAATAAGAAACAAATAAAAGATATAAATTTAGCTTCACCTCGAGCAAATGGCTGTGGCTTTGGTTCTGTCTTTGTTGGCGAATTGTCACTCCTCCAAATGATCTTGGAAAAAGAAGCAATTGTCGAAAAAGTTACAGGCACAACTTTTGATAAAATAGCTCCAACTAAAGACTTGCTTCTATCTTCTGAAAGTCTTTAACAGAATGTAACAACAGTTGGTCAAAAGAACACATGAAGGCACATAAACATAATGAAAATAGAGTTCTATACTACAGACTCACAGAAACACAAAAATATAGAGAAATCCAACCATACACTAACCTAAATGCTGAAATCACAGCATTATCTCCAACAGTGACTGCACAGTAATATCGTTGACTTGGCTGCCCAACAATAAAAGCAGCTGAATTCAAATACCAGAATAAGTTCAGAAAGTTTCCATCATTTAGTGGGCAAACTACTAGAAATATCATTGCATGTGCACGAGGTCAAAAGGAAACATGGCATTACTACAACAACATTTTTCATTGTTACAGTGCTGACCAAACAAACTGGCATACATTTCAACCAAACTATCCTTGAGTAAATAGAATTAAGCAAACCAATAGTCACCTGTGATTCCATCAATGGTGGAGGCATTACCCCAGTAATAGCTGCATCAGCGCATGACCCATACTTGTTGACATTCCACAATTGATAAGGCAATCTCTCAGATGAATTCCCCAAATCCTCCAAATCTCGCTGTCTCGGATTCTGATCCCAAAAGTTAGAATTTGTTTCTTCAAACCACTTTTGCAGCATTCTCTACAATCCAGCAATACATAACTGTTATACACCATGCCTAACTTCCCTAAAGGCTTAAACTGAAATAAACTTAATCACAAGAACTAAAATTTTCATTAATCCACCTCAAAAGAATAGGTTTTGAACTCAAAATTAAACAATTACCTGAATATCAGAGCCATCAAACCGCGCAATTACGCCGGGCATAACAATACGAACCTCCTCTGCAGAAGGCGAATCATGAGTCAAACCACTCTTAGTTCCAGAGCCCTCAACTTCAAAATCCGCCCAGAATAAACCAACTGCAAAATCACCACTTTGATCAACAATTTCATACACTGTAATCAAACACGTTCATTGTGAAAAAATAAATATGACCACTTACCTGTTTGTGAACCAAATCGCCATTCAAATCAAAGATCAACAGGTACCCTTTTGAAGTTCCAACAGCAATCACTCTAATTTTCGTCGAACACCAACCACTCTATGGCCGTTATGTACTCGGCCTCTATCGGGGAAAGCTCAGGTCGGATCTTGGTTCGGAGTCCGGAATCATTGGGGTTGGCCCAGTTGATAATGAGAATAAGAAATTTGTTGCAGAGAGCAACGGAGTGAGTGTCCAAGGCGCAGAGAAGGTTGGGGTCGTTCGCCAACCAGCCCTCCTTGCCGTCGCCCAGGTCGCTCAGATCGGCGTAGGCGATGGAGCCAACGTCGGTTGTGCAGCTTCGTTTCGACATTTTCGGCGTCGTTTCCATAATTTCACGACATTGGATTTCGGATCGGTGAAAGAAGAAGTCCGAGGAAAGTTAACGAACAGAAAGAAAAAGTGACTCTGGTCAGAACAAAAGCGGAAGTTGGAGGGTGAAGTTTCACCAAACGGCATCGTTTTGTCTAAGTGTATTAACAGCTAAATAACAGAATGCCGCCTATAAGTTTGAAGAAACAATCTCACGTTTGTTAAATTTATTTTTAAAAATTTAATTAAATTTTTTATAAAATTATTACAAAGCCAAACAAATTCTTAAGCTAAATAAAGATTTGCTCTCAATTTTTTATTTAATAATTTTTATACTCTTAATTTATTTTAACAATAAAATCATGAATACCACTTTTGCTACATATATGTGTCATATTTGTGTATATAACATATGTAAGTGTATATATATTTTTGTATCTAAAATGTGCATATATAAATTACTTTGATGATTTAATTATAAATTGGAGTGTTGATGATAATAATTGCACATATAAGATGAATTATATTTTTGAAAATGTTATGGGGCATGAAAAAATTTTTTAGGGGGTTTTAGAAATTCAAAAGTTTTATAGGTTTTTTAATTTTTTAAATTTTAATTATACTATTTGATTTTTCAAAAATAATAATTATGTTCTAAATAAATGGATAGAATGTAATAGATTAGGGTGTAAATCACATTACAAACTATTCGGGTTATAAAAACAATTTCAAAATATAAGGGGGTGAATAGAGAGTTTTCAAAATAAGATAGGAAAACATTTATTTGCCCTAGTAAGTTTTATAAAGTAATATTTTATAAAACCCTAGGGGGGGATGTAACCTTTCAAAAGTTATGCTGGAAAATAATTATGAGTTTTTAAACTAAAATGAGGGAATGGATAAAATTTTATTTTATTTAATATTACTGTTTAAATGATAATTATACTCTTAGATTTAATAGATTTTATTAACTTTAACAACTGATGGGTGGGTATTTGAATTTTTGAAATTTAATGGATAGGAGTTTGGGTTTTGGCCAAAATTCTGCATTCATAAATTCACCAAATTTTGAAGAAACAGAGCAAGCCCTTTGCACCGTTGAAGGAAATGACAAAATCTCAGTTAACTATATGTGTAATTTAAAAGTCATTTGACTTTCATATTAATGAAGATTCTAGTTATCAAGATCAACAAAAAGTCGTTAAACATATCTTAAAACAAATTTAAATCTTGTTGTTCATAGTTATCCATAAGCATACAAGCATGGAAGGACATTCTTAAATTGTAGTTCTATTTTAGAGAGGAAAACGGATATTAAAGAGTTTCACTCTGAATATAATTATGTCTACTAACATATTACTCTCTCTTATAGGATTTAATTACTACTTAAACTCAAAAATAATAGCTATTTAAGGTTCTAACTCAACCGCTTCAAATCGAAACCAAATCCCTCCCAAGTTCATCTGCCATTGCCATTAATGGCTTCCTTTCACTTCATTCTTTTCCTCCTCTTCCCTTTTTCTTTTTGCTTCAGCCAATCTCCACAAGACAAATCCCTTTTTCAGAAGGCCTCAAATGATCTCTACGATTCACAACTCCTCACTGCCTCCCTCAGTGACACCCCACCAACTACTTATTTTGAAGTAACCAGGCCCATTAATCATCCAAAAACCAGACCTTGTTCACATCATATCCTCAGCTATGACTTCGGCTACACATTAGGGAGACCACCTGTCACTGCTAACTACACCCGTCCAACTCATTGTTCTGCCGGGGAGTCTCTCCCATCTTCCTGGAATTGAAGGCCACGAGCAAAGGAAGGCAGTTTGACCGCATTTTCGGGGTTTGGTTAGGTGGGGTGGAGCTTTTAAGAAGTTGTACGGCTGAGCCAAGGGCTACTGGTATTGAGTGGAGTGTTGAGAAAGATATCACTAGGTATCATTCATTGCTTCTTAAGAACGAAACTCAAACTTTTGCTGTTTTCTTGGGTAATGCTGTTGATGAAACTCAGACTGGTGTATATCATGTGGATATAACTATGCATTTTCATCCTGCTGAAGAGGGTTCTCATAGGAATAAACATGTTTTGAAGGATAATTCCAAATCTGGGTATAGTCCTATGGCTGATTTGATTTTGCCCATTTCAAAAGATTTCCCTGGGAATAATGGGTTGTGGTTCGAAATTGAGAATTCAAATGATGTTCAGGCGAAGGAATTCAAGATTCCTCAGTATGTGTATAGGGCTGTGCTGGAGGTGTATGTTTCTTTTCATGAGAATGATGAATTTTGGTATGCAAATCTTCCGAATGATTACATTGCTATAAACCATCTGACTGATCATTCTGGAAATGGCCCTTTTAGGGAGGTTGTGGTGACTCTTGACGGTCAGGTAGTTGGTGCAGTTTGGCCTTTTACTGTTGTATACACAGGAGGGATTAATCCTCTGTTGTGGAGGCCTATTACCGGTATTGGTTCATTCAATCTTCCTACATATGATATCGAAATCACTCCATTTTTGGGGAATATATTGGATGGAGAGACTCATAGAATTGGGTTTAGTGTTAGCAATGCTTTGAATGTATGGTACATAGATGCTAATTTGCATCTTTGGTTGGATAGCGATTCCATGAAAACTGAGGGGAAGCTTTTGCAACTTGAGGCCGCACCTTTTAATTTTAATTACATGTCGAGTCATTCAGGGGTAGATGGATCATTCTCAATGGATGTAAGCAGGGCAGTATCCTCAACGGATGGGTTAAGTCATCTTGGGGAACAATTACAACTAGTTTTGTTCAAGACTTTAGTTTCAGTAACTCAATGATCATGGGCAAAAGAGCTGATTTGCAGATGGTGAATCAGACAATCCATTTTAATGACAGGATTTCAGCTAATACATTGTCCTCTAATGTCCACTCGGCCGAGTCATCTAAGATGTTCTCCTTAAACATGTACTCAGATACTTCAGATCAAGGGAATGGAGTTTACTTGGCTGTTGCAAATGTCAGTTTGGGATTTCATGAGAAGAAATCTGAGAAGGCAGGCAATGGATTCTCGGCAGCACTCTCAATAGCTTGCAGAATGGACAGGCGGTCATGTTTGTGAAGGACCACTTGATAAACAGTGGAGTGGGCAGTACACAGCAATTGTACCAATATAGTAGTGGAAACTTCTGTTATTTTAGGAATATAAGCAGCTCAAACTACACCATTCTTCATGATAAGGTTGGACACGATTGCAATCAAAGAAATTTGTCTGAGTTCAGTTTTGGGTCGTCAAAACTACCACCTTCTTCCAGCTAGAATGGCTCTTTCATCAGTTTCTTCATAGAGGTGCTCCTTTGCTTAGGTTTTCAGAGGGTTCTTAGATATAACTGCAACAAATAAAATTGTAGGGTGTTTTTTTAATTTTTTGGTTAAGCGAGTGTAGGGTGTTATATTTTTATTATGAACATATCGGCTTTTTGAATAGTTTTGTGTTGGCTTTTTCAACTATGTGCTCAAATTGAATATCTTCTTTATTTTTCCCAGAATGATAAATTGTTATGAGAGTGAACTACATTGCAATTTTTTGAATGTTCATAATGGGATCTGGTGTTGGTGTTTTGAGTATCATGAGCCACAGTTTTAAGAGCAATATTACCAGTGGAAGTTGCATGAACAAAGAGTTAACTTGTAGCTAAATTACTTGCAACAAAAAAAAAAAAAAATGTAAAATATGCGGTAAAGGTTCCATCATTTTGACAAAAACCAGAATTAAAGCTATGCAATATGCAAGCCTACATATGCTTTACCCATATTGACTGGCTGGTAGGATTAACATTGCCATTCTTAAACGGATCAAACTGCAGAAAATAATTCTGCATACTCTATTCACTACCTTAGGTAGTATGCACGCTCTATTCTAAAGACAAGGCTGAATTTCTAGCTGCAGAAAATAATTCTGCAGAACATCTTTCAAGAGCACCATAAAAGTTTTCGGGTTTTGGCTATCAACACCACGGTCCCAGAAATGGCAGAAAAACATAGTACCGTAAAAGACAGCAAGGGTTACCTGTCTTTGTTAAAACCGTAGCATTTTGCAGATTGTTATGGGAAAAGTTCATTCTCTGCTAACTAGAACAGGCCAGGTTAGAGGAGACTTGAACATAGAAAGTGCTTATTTAGAAGTTTATTTCTAAAAACATTGAAGAAAACCAAAATATTGTTTTCCACTTTTCTTCACAAGACGTATAAATATTCGTGGTTTCCTCATGATGGAAAATTTAAGTCAATATTTCAACATGAACGGAGTTATTTTGGTATTCAGTTTTACGGCTAGGATTCTATATCATTGATAAATTGGAGTAACAGCAACAGAGAGATTTAAAGATTCAATACCACAAAGCATTCTTAAATATTTATACATCAAACAAAACAATTCAGATTTTGACAAAGTGAAGTGCAATCAGAGTTATATATCATTTTATAAAAGGAAATTGGCAACAAAGAATGTAGTTCTTTAATAACTTAATTAAGGGTTGGATTCAGAACCGACAATTGACCAGAATCTCCATTTAACAAGAAAACTTCCAGAGGGGCATAGGGAGAAGAGGTCATTGACGATTGAAACCTATAGGAGGGTTGAAGAATTTTGCTACCTTTGGCACACTGAATTGTTAAGAGACGTGGCCCCGTTCTCATCTGCCAGACCTGCAATGATTTGCACAGTGTATAACTATAAATAGGATTTAACAGAAAAATCCCTAAACTATGATTGAAGTGATGTACTGAAGATAATAATGTTAGAATAACATTGTCAAATGACGACCACCGAGAAAAAAATGGCTAGATTACAGATTATTTTATTTAGTAACAAAAACATCATCAGTTGTTTGCCAGAAAACATCTAAGTTTTCTATGAAAAAAATCAATAAATCTCCATTTTTCATCAGTTTTAGATATGGAAAATTTACAAGATATTACAATTTTTTAATAAATGCCAACTAGACCAAAATCCGAAAAAGGTAACTGGACTAGGGCATGGCTTATATCAAATCAGAATCTAGCCATTTGGACAACCAAAAATGAAAGATTAAGAGATTAAGAAGTGATAATTTGCTGTCAGATAATTCCCGTGTCCTCAATAACAAAGTTGAAAGAGGACTGACGTAAGAGTAAGCATCCTTAAAACCTAAGTGTCCTCAAGAACAAAGTTGAAAGAGGACCGATGTAAGAGTAAGCATCCTTAAAACCTAAGTGCATGAAAAACGTGCGTCCATCAAGACACAAAGAAAGGGGTGGGAACTGAATGTACCTCAATAATTCTTTTCTGGGTGCATGAATAGCTAAACAAAGGCAATAATCACTCTTCTCTGGAACATGATATGCAGAACTTGATGATAATGTATCTTTTTTTACTAACATCTCCATAAATACACAACTAGCATCACGATAACCCTGATAACACAAGTCTGTGGTTAAAAGAAATAGCCTTTCTAATAGGAAATCAAAACAATAGTACAAAAAGAAAAGGAAATTCTTGAATGTTTAGAGAGAACCTTCCACAAGCGCACAACTACAAGTGCCTGAGTGTCTAAAAGCAATATTCGACCCAGTGAATCTGTTATGGCAGCTAATGTACCACTAGGTGATAGTGTGAGCCTTTCACCCTTTCTAGGATGATCTTTCAAACATGTCAAAGGGGAAGCTGCAGCAAATCATTGGTGCTAACTACTAAGCCAATTGTGTTAGTAAAATGAAAATAAAATGTAAATAAATTTAACAAAGCTTCATAACTACATTTGTACAAGCAAGTAATTGTATTTGTATGATACTAGAGTAACTAAATTATATGAAAAAATTACAAGGGAGCTCTTGTATGCTCTATTTGTCTATTTAGGACCCTTGAAGAATTTTCATTCACCAGACAAACCTCAATATTATATTTTTCCAGAAACAAATGCCATAATGTAAAAAATACAATGCAAAGGTTGCTATATTTTCCAGATTTGTAAACATACTTTTATTTCTCAAGTGATGTGCTATCAGTCAATTATGCCATACCACTCCCAGCTCATTTCATCATTCATACAGCACCAATCAATCAACGCAATATCACTTGGGGTCAAAAAATGGTATTCATAGGATTTACAGTGAAAATGGAATAGAAAAACACTACTAATAGAGAAAACAAAAGAGAGAGAACTAAGAATACAAAAACAGGCTTTCATAAAGCTAAGATTCAGCAATAACAAGCACATAAAAGAAATGTGTGAATCTGACATGTGGACAGAAAACACCATAAAAAATAACATGCACTGGAAAAAAAGAATTATTACTAAATTTCTTAAAATAAGAAACAAATAAAAGATATAAATTTAGCTTCACCTCGAGCAAATGGCTGTGGCTTTGGTTCTGCCTTTGTTGGCGAATTGTCACTCCTCCAAATGATCTTGGAAAAAGAAGCAATTGTCGAAAAAGTTACAGGCACAACTTTTGATAAAATAGCTCCAACTAAAGACTTGCTTCTATCTTCTGAAAGTCTTTAACAGAATGTAACAACAGTTGGTCAAAAGAATACATGAAGGCACAAAACAAAATGAAAGTAGAGTTCTATACTACAGATTCACAGAAACACAAAAAATATAGAGAAATCCAACCATACACTAACCTAAATGCTGAAATCACAGCATCATCTCCAACAGTGACTGCACAGTAATATCGTTGACTTGACTGCCCAACAATAAAAGCAGCTGAATTCAAATACCAGAATAAGTTCAGAAAGTTTCCATCATTTAGTGGGCAAACTACTAGAAATATCATTGCATGTGCACGAGGTCAAAAGGAAACATGGCATTACTACAACAACATTTTTCATTGTTACAGTGCTGACCAAACAAACTGGCGTACATTTCAACCAAAACTATCCTTGAGTAAATAGAATTAAGCAAACCAATAGTCACCTGTGATTCCATCAGCGGTGGAGGCATTACCCCAGTAATAGCTGCATCAGCGCATGACCCATACTTGTTGACATTCCACAATTGATAAGGCAATCTCTCAGATGAATTCCCCAAATCCTCCAAATCTCGCTGTCTCGGATTCTGATCCCAAAAGTTAGAATTTGTTTCTTCAAACCACTTTTGCAGCATTCTCTACAATCCAGCAATACATAACTGTTATACACCATGCCTAACTTCCCTAAAGGCTTAAACTGAAATAAACTTAATCACAAGAACTAAAATTTTCATTAATCCACCTCAAAAGAATAGGTTTTGAACTCAAAATTAAACAATTACCTGAATATCAGAGCCATCAAACCGCGCAATTACGCCGGGCATAACAATACAAACCTCCTCTCTAGAAGGCGAATCATGAGTCAAACCACTCTTAGTTCCACGAGCCCTCAACTTCAAAATCCGCCCAGAATAAACCAACTGCAAAATCACCACTTTGATCAACAATTTCATACACTGTAATCATAACACGTTCTTGTGAAAAAATAAATATGACCACTTACCTGTTTGTGAACCAAATCGCCATTCAAATCAAAGATCAACAGGTACCCTTTTGAAGTTCCAACAGCAATCACTCTAATTTCGTCGAACACCAACCACTCTATGGCCGTTATGTACTCGGCCTCTATCGGGGAAAGCTCAGGTCGGATCTTGGTTCGGAGTCCGGAATCATTCGGGTTGGCCCAGTTGATAATGAGAATAAGAAATTTGTTGGAGAGAGCAACGGAGTGAGTGTCCAAGGCGCAGAGAAGGTTGGGGTCGTTCGCCAACCAGCCCTCCTTGCCGGCGCCCAGGTGGCTCAGATCGGCGTAGGCGATGGAGCCAACGTCGGTTGTGCAGCTTCGTTTGGACATTTTCGGCGTCGTTTCCATAATTTCACGACATTGGATTTCGGATCGGTGAAAGAAGAAGTCCGAGGAAAGTTAACGAACAGAAAGCAAAAGTGACTCTGGTCAGAACAAAAGCGGAAGTTGGAGGGTGAAGCTTGGCATCGTTTTGTCTCCGTGTATTAACAGCTAAATCACAATGTCCCACTGAAGGTTTGACAACATAACAGAATGCCACCTGTAAGTTTGAAGAAACCATTATCTCACCGTTTGTTAAATTTATTTTTAAAAACTTAATTAAATTTTTTTATTACAAAACCAAACAAATTCTTAAGCTAAATAAAGATTTGCTCTCAATTTTTTATTTAATAATTTTTATACTCTTAATTTATATTAACAATAAAATTATGTATACTCATTTTTGCTACACATATATATCATATTTGTGTATATAACATATATAGAGTATACATATTTGTATATCTAAAGTGGATATATATAATATTACTTTAATATTAATTATAAATTGGAGTGTTGATGACTAATAATTGTACATATAAGATGAATTATAATTTTTGAAAATGTTAGGGGCATGAAAAATTTTTAGGGAGTTTTATAAATTCAAAAATATTTATAGGTTTTTTAAAATTTTAATATACTATTTGATAGTTTCAAAAATAATAGTTACACTCTAAATAAATGGATAGAATGTAATAAATTAGGGTGTAAATCACATTACAAACTATTGGGGTTATAAAAAAAATTTCAAAATATAAGGGGGTGAATAGAATTTTCAAAATAAGATAGGAAAACGTTTATTTGCCCTAGTAAGTTTTATAAACTAATATTTACACCTACATAATATTGTTCACAATTTAGTTTTGATATGGATGTTATTATAATTTTTAAACATTGAGGACAAAATAACAACTAATTTCATATTTATTATAATATTTAGACAAAATGATATAAAAACCCTTTTACTATTAAAATTAAAAACTAACTTTGACAGATAGATAGAAAAATAACTTTTTTGAATTGTTATTTTATCAAACCTTGGGTGAAAAATACTCATTTGACCTATATTAGTTTATAGAGCTTCAATCTAGCTCAACTTAGATTTAAGTTCGGCCAAATAAGATGAATACAAGATTGACTTCAAGTTTGAGGATACATACTCGAGCAAAAGCTCAAGAGTTGCAAATTTGATTTCAAGATGAGAATTGTCGATTTGAATTCAACTCAAATTCGCCTTAAGAAGGGCTATTGTGGATTACTAACTTGACCTTTTAAGTACAAAATTGGTGCTCGAGCTCAACTTGGCAATAACCAAACCAAACTCACGTGCACCTGTGTGTATATATACATATTTTGAGGGTTTTTAGCAACTAGAGTCAAACCAAATAAGTGTTTAGCCACAACATACGCAAGGTGAGTAGTCAAACAAGCAACAAAACAACAACCAGTTAAGCGAGAAACATCCAACAACTAGACACATTGTCTACACAAAAGATGCTAGACACGTCTCTTTCTTATATATCTACTTAGAATGTGTGTAGAGGCCTCCAAAAGCACTATGAAAGACAAATATAAAGATAGTTCCAAGATTCGTTTAATCACGTTCCATCTCTATCCCTCTTTTCATGGGATAACAATTATGTCATATTTTCACCCGATAATATGATTAACAAAATTTATTTGATGTCTAAATTCAATGTATTAAGATTTATGTGTGTCTATGTAATTACACTATTATCTTTTTCCTCTTATCTTTTAAATATTTGATTGTACATAGTTAAAAGGATGACACTTCTTTTGTGCACTATTTATTATGTTGAATTTTGGATCGAATAAGAAATAATATAATGGTAGTCGTAAGTTTCAAGTAGCAAGGCAAACCACCTTAAAAATATCATTGTGTTCATCACCGTATTCATTGTTCATTTATTCAATATCATACCTTTGATTTTGCATACTTTTCATAATTGATACTGATTTTTGCATCAATGGTAAATATTATTTTAAGTTTTAAAAAGAATAAAGTAGATTTAACTAACAATGCTTCAATTGAAATTTATTAATCCATATTTGTAAATTGGCATGATTTTTACGCCACCTTAGAGATTTCAAGTAATTACCGTAAAAAATCGTTTTAACCCTTTTAAAAAAAAAAAACATGTTAGCTCCATTTGTTTAGATTTTCAATTATAATAAATAATAATGTTTATTTATTTAAATCGTAATTTCAAAAAGGGTTTGCATAATTTCCAAATAATTAAACTATGCGTACATATTTTTGATATAAAATTTGAGTATTCAGATGATGTATCATTATGTGATTGAATAATTTTGAATTAAAAACAATATAACATTTAATTATATAATGACATATTATCTGTTTATCTAAATTATATATAAAAGTATGTATATAGTATTGATCTTTCACAAAATCAAAACGATAATTTTGCATAGAATTTTCTCTCAAACACTTTTATTACCCAAAAAATTTCAAAATCCTCAATAAATCTTCAATTACGAACCATAAAACATAGTAAATGGTTGGCTTTTTCAAAAT